>NC_141675.1:56275171-57020171 GCF_028749965.1 Puma concolor
TGATTGATAATTGTCCTTTGAGACTAAGAAAAGGAAGAAAAGTATATAAGACTTAACTAGTCTTTCAGTGGTACTTGGGATTCGTTTTCATCAGGAATGGTAAGATCCACAGACCCAGAAAAGACTGTTGTGAAGAAAGTTTACTATATTCCATTCCCCGGAAGTGGAAGACATGGTACACCACACAAGGCAGCCATACCGGGAGACACTGGGATTGGCTATGAGGTGGAGAAAGCAAGAGAAGTTAGAGACAAGAGTCTTTATTGTAGTTTTCTCAGAAAGGGTCCAGCAAGGCAAGGTAAGTAGGTTTCAGATTGATTCGTTTCAGTAATTTCAGCAGGCTCTGGGGCACAGAAGCTGGTCCTCTTCTACCTGGCCCTGGGGTGATTAGAGCAGGTGGATAGTGGCCTGAAGTGAGACCCTTTTAAGGCAGGTGGTTAACAGTATGGGCTTTAGATTGACTGGTTTGAATATAAAAGGTACAGTATGCTCACACGTTGTTTGTGGTCCCTACAAAATCAAAATCGAAATCGAAATCGACATTGGCTAACCCAGGAGAGGCTGTCTCTTCGGGATCAGCATGTCTCCAAGATGTCAAAGCATCAGAATACAGAAAATAAAAGATGAGGTTAGCACAATTGGAAATAGGATAAAGGTATGTGAAATGAATCTCAAATCATGATGAAGTAACTAATAAGGGGTACTCATCACCTCTTCTTTGCTTTTTAGTACAGGAAGAAAAGAAAAATCTTTATTTGCAATTATTTGTCTGCTGTGACCTTACGAAGTAAATCAGTTAGTACTGGCAACTGACAGAAAACAGCTCTGAAAGCAGAGGCTTTCTTTACAAACAGCTCAAATTGCAAGACCTTATGATGGGAAAACTGAAATTCCCTCTCTCTCTAAAACAGTCCGAGAAAGCAGCTCCAGTGGTGAGCAGCAGAGCAAGCACACCTCATCCATGGAAAATAGCTCTCATTCATTAGTCAACTGCTACCATGGCAGAGGTCCTCGAGAGCTGGGGAGAAGGCAGAGGGCAGCAGGGACTGCATGATGTTTGTTTGTAAACCTTTTGTGGTCTGCACAGTCCTTTGTATCAAATTACTGTCTATGGCGTGGTGCATTCAGTTTTATTTTGCTAGAGATAAAGAGTAATGAATTAAAGCTTTGAAGCTAGGAAGGGTGCAAAACGAAAGAATATTTTTCAGCCACTCTAGTTCAAAGCTATTTATGAGCACTGCGTGTCTGGCCTGTTAGTCCATCCATCATCCTTTTATGCAATTCATCAATCCACTTTTGCTCATGGATAAGTAGTTACCTTCCATTTACACTCCACCTAAGTGTTAGTGCCGGGGATATCATGGGGTCAGCCGGTGGCTTCTTTCATGTTAATGTCCAAATGAGGGACACGTATTAATGGAACCGCAGGAAGCCAAGATTCTCTAGCTTAAAGGATACTGTCTTGAATTCTTAGAGGGGTTAGGATGGTCAGAAAACAAGCTGCCCTTATTTAAAGAGTGATTCACTAACACTGGAGACCTGTTTTGGTTAAAAATCACATTAGTGCTTATTTTGGGTTTCCATAGAAATTTGGGGCCAAGTTACTTTCTCAACTGAGACAAACAGAGGTGCATTAAAGCCACTACTGTTGACCTTAGTATAAACAGGACCTCCTTAGCAACTGTGAAATCATTAGGGATTTTGGACTCCATTAACTTTTCTTCTTGCTGGTCTGCCTTAAAGTGCACCAAGCGTGGCTGGAAGTCCTACCTGTCCATCTAAGACATAAAGAATTCTAGGATACTGCTGCCTTTTCATTCACTGCCTTTTATTTGTGGACTTGGTAAAGCAAGTGAGGAAGCTGTAGCTACAGCCACATGACTTAAGGAAGCACCTTTTTTTATTTACTTATTTTTGAGACAGAGATTCAGACAGAGTCGGAGAGCAACAGAGAGAGAGGCAAGGAGAGATCCCAGGCAGGCTCTGTGCTCAGTCTCACGGTTTATGAGACCATGACCTGAGCCAAAATCAAGAGTCTGACACTTAACCGAGCCACTTAGGTACCCCTAGGACGTGCTTTTTTTTCGTAAATGGCACCAAGATGGGGGGAAAATGTGCTGTTGGAGGCAATGGTTCTATTTGTCAATACAAATGGATCATTTAGGATATGGTTATGAAGAGATTCAGAAGTGCTTGATTATAGTGTAATATTTCAGTAGATTGGAGATTATACTAATAATAATTGTAATTATTGCCATTGGACAAGGACTTAAATTTTCTACCAGGAATGCTGAGGGTAAGGAATAAGATGAGGAAAGACAGAGAAGAAGGAAGCTAAATCATGGTCTCTGCCATCAAATAG
Organism: Puma concolor; assembly: GCF_028749965.1. Lineage (NCBI taxonomy): Eukaryota > Metazoa > Chordata > Mammalia > Carnivora > Felidae > Puma > Puma concolor. Next base: position 56,277,534 of record NC_141675.1, read on the forward strand.
AAGGTTCAGGGTAAGAAGTGATTTGAAGTGATAAAAAAAAGCTCACCTGTACACAAAAGACTTGTAGGTCCTCTCTGAGTCTCTTCTAAATGGAACCCCATCCTACTGTATATTTATCCAGATATAATTACCCGAGACTTTCCAAAGCAGTTTAAGAAGCTGTGAAATTCATCCGAGACAGTTTCATGTGGTTATTAACAAGTAAATCTTATTTTTACAATTTATGACTTCTCTAAAAATGAAATTGTACATGGCTCTATATAATGTGAGTTTAAAAAAACAAAATGCTTGTTTTTTATGGCATAAAGTAAATCTATAATGAAGCACTTTCCCACCACTTTAAATTCTGTAGTTACTTATGAACACCTTCCATGTATAATGTGCAGAGCAGGGCTAAGCACAGAGATCTACATTGTGCATAGTCTTTGACTTTAAAGTTGCTCAGACTTATAGGGCAGGGGAACCAAGTAAACAAAGAACTATCTTTCAAGAGAAGGATAAAAATGCCACATGAGTCATAATGCCTCGTAATGGGATTCAGCCAAAGAATACAAAATCTTTGTAGACAAGTTTTAGCTATTGAATCTGATGAACTATGTGTTGTATTAGTAACCCAACTGGATCCACTCATTTAATGAAATTGCCCCTAAACTTAGTGGGGTTTTTTTTTGGTGGGAATGTCTCTACTCAGGGTTTAATGTATGCAGTAGGAACTCAACACATTATTTGCTGAGCTGAACTAAAACAGAAGATGTTTACTTGTAAAAGAGCCTTAGCAATTACATCTATTTTTTCTATTTTTTCTATTCTGGTCTTAATATGAGATTGATAGCAGATGCTATGATATGCAGTTTTCAATTCTTTCTTTAAAAAAAATTTTTTTACATTTACTTATTTTTGAGAGACAGAGAGAGACAGAGCACAAGTGAGGGAGGGGCAGAGAGAGAAGGAGACACAGAATCCGAAGCAGGATCCAGGCTCTGAGCTGTCAGCACAGGGCCTGACGTGGGGCTCGAACTCACAAGCCATGATGTCATGGTCTGAGCTGAAGTCGGACGCTCAACCAACTGAGCCACCCAGGCGCCCCTCAATTCGTTCTAATTCTCAGCTTTTCAAAAATATTTCCCTGAAATGAAATAATTTTTTGATGCCACGACCTAGATGCTGAGGTCATTGATAGGTATTTTTGTTTGCTTATCATTTTTAAAGGTATCAGTAAAATTGACAGTTTTTCTTTTGATGTTCACTTCTATGAATTTTTAACAAGTTTATATTTGTCTAACCACCCCTACAATTGGGGTACAGAATGGTTCAATTAATGCAAAAATGTCCTCTGATGCTTTCCTTTATAGTCCCTCCTCTCCAACCCTTGACAACCACTGATCTCTTCTCCATCACGATGGTACTATCTTTGGAGAATGTCAGATAAATATATTATGCAGTATGTTATTTTTTGAAGCTGGTTTCTTTTAGTCCATGTAATGCCTTTGAGATTCATGGAAACTTTATGTATCACTATTCATTCTCTTTTAGTTGTTGAGTAATATTACCTTGAGTGGATACACTGGTGTTTATGTTCTAATTCACCCACCTGTTGAGGGACATTTGGGCTGTTCCAGTTTTAGGTGTTTATTTATAGAGCTGCTATGAGCGTTCATGTACATATTTTTGCGTGAGCATAAGTTTCCATTTATCTAGGGTCACATTTAGGAGTTAGATTATTTGGCCATTTTGCCAAGTATATAACACACTGTCTCATAGCCTTTTTGAATTGTATACTTAAAAGTGTCCTTTCTGTGTTTCTTTTGGATGGGGGTAATGAATTGGGGATTAGGTGGGTAAGTTTAGCAACTACTTCTCCAGAGCTTTCTCAGGATATAATACTCAAAATAACCCTCACAAATAATTTAGACTTTGGAAAATTCAGCATGATCTAAAGTTCTTTGAGAAGTGCTATTTCCAAAGTTAAGTGAGTCAATTTCCTGCCCTTTATTATTTGTTTTACATATTTTAGTTGGCACTGTCCTCACCTATAGCATCCCAAGGACCTACTGAGTTTCTAGTGAAACAATGTTGTCATTCGATAGTAGCTGTAATCTGTCTCTCCAGGCTTTAGTGTTCATTGGGGCTAGACGAGGAGACAAATATGAATAACAAATTTTGATATGATCAGAATTGTTTTGCCATTACCTACTAATGCCCAGGCTTTGCTTCTAGCTCGAGTTGGTTACAGCAGGGTCCCTATTTCTTCAGGAATACTCCTTTCTCAAGATAATTCTCACTCTTTATACAAATAGAAATTCTAGCCTAAGCCACCAGTTCACCAAAGTTAGACAAATGTAAGTTTCATTAATATACATAACTTTAACAAAAACTAGGACCCTCTCACTGCTTTCTGCCTAATTTACTAGCCAGTTTATTAGTGCTAAGATAAATGATTTATTCTCCCTTTTTCTTTTGTAAAATAAGTATCATATTGTCACCTGCTTCACAGTTTGGAGTGAGTCAAAAAACATTTGAACAGCATCTAGTAAATAGTGGGTGTTCAGTAATGTCAAATTGCATTATTATTACTACTATTTACATTTCTGAAAAGAAGTGTGGAGTTAGAAATGATGTTCTTTACCTGGCAGATCCCCACAAAGGGACTAAAAGAGAAATTGCCTTCACCTTTGTGAATTGTGGTTTGAGAAGCTTAAGGGCCAATCTGTGACCTCCATATTCCATTGACCTCTGCCCTTCAGAGGTCAATGTGATGAGTTGTTCAGCAACTTGTTTCTAGTTGTCTCATACTCTAAACGTCATCGAAGATAGTCTATTGCATATAAATAGCCACACCAAATATCAATTGTAGAATAATATTAATAATTATTTGTTTAAATTTTAATTTTTAATTTTTTGGAGAAGTTGCATTACACTAGCAAGAAATTAACTTTTCACTCATATTTCCATTTAAAGCCCCCAAACAAATTTACCCCAAATAAATTTTCAAAATTTTATAGTAGGTGTTAAATGAATTTAGGAGTATCTCCTAACACTTTACTAAATTCGTAAGTTTTGATTATGCTGTTGTGATAGGTTTTATTTATTTATTTTTTTTTGAGAGAGAGAAGGGGAGAGAGAGAGAGCACAAGCTGGGAAAGGGCAGAGAGCAACAGAGAAAGGGAGCGAGAATTCCAAGCAAGTTCTGCACTGTCAGTGCAGAGCTCGAACCGATGCAGGCTCCGACCCAGGAACTGTGAAATCCTGACGTGAGCCGAAATCAAAAGTTGGTTGCTCAACTGACTGAGCTACACAGGCACCTCTAGTGATAGGTTTTTAAGATAAGATATAGCTATCTGAGAAAGTTTAACTTAAAAAATGAAGTCCTAATACTCTATGGTAAACAATTATGTAAATGTTTACCAATTCATTTTTATGATCCCCACAATTATTTAATATGTATGGAAGGAGGTGAATTAAGAAAAATAAACTCTATAGTGGCTCAGTATAATTCATTAAAGTGCCTTTTAGTACATATTAATAACTTATTGTAAAGGACAATTACTTTCATGTAAAGTAGTAGAGAAAAATATTAACATGCTAACACCAATCCAAAATTAGCATTTTCCCATGTTCCATCTGTGGATCACCATATCCCCAGAAAATAAATAGGTACTAAGAAGTATTGCATGAATGACTTGACTTTTGTGGAGATTTTAATTTGGCATTTGATCAGAGTGGTGGTATTGATGACAAAATCCCCTTTTTATTATTTTGAAGAATTTTAAAAGAAGATTAAAAATATTGCGTCCATTGATTATTTGCTAAAATGGAAAAATACCCATAGTTATTTAGTCTTTGAACTAGATTTACAGTGTCCTTACAGAAACAGTGGTGTTTCAAGCATGATTAGTAATATTTTAATTCAACACAAGAACAAGAAATGGATTTTATTGCTCTGTGCTTTATGGATCATGAATTTAACTGAGCTAAGTAGTGAAAAGATGTGTGAAAAATACTGCTGTAGTGGGCTGTTGACCACATTTGCTTCTGTATTTTATTAATGCTGTTTTCCATTTTTGCCAAGTCAGCTTTTCATAGAATCACCGTCTATCCCTAAACACCTATGTATCACCACAACATGGCGAAACAATCAACCGCTCTATTTACCTCAGCTCATTGAACACTTTACTGACGTATGTGTATAAAATAAACCTAATTCGGCAAAACTAAGAAACAGACTATTGACTCACTTTTAAAACTTAAACCACCCACCTTAAAATGTTGATAACCATGAAAAAATAGTATTGCAGGTAATATTAGTAGCTTAAGGGAGGAACACATCATTTTCTCTTTTCAGTTAGACTTCCTGACCGAATTCCAGTGTGTGCTACTTAATGAGATGAATTGGGTGGTCTAGCCAGTTCGACCACAGTCCATTACTTTCTCAGTTATAAACAGCTTTTTATTTCTCAAAGACCATGTGTTGACCGCTTATAACCTCATTAATTCTAATACCCTTAAATTCAATAGCTGTTTCAAACTGTGGAACTGCAAATCCAAGGTTTCTCAGTTGACAAAGCAAAAGGAAATTCTTCACCTGTGGGTTGGGACATACTAATCCACCTAGAAGGCTTCATTCATGGGTCACCGATCTTCCCATCTGTAACATCTTATCCTAGAGTCATGCCCTAAATTGTATGCATATCTTAGTCCTAGTAACATGCCCTCCTTTTCATATCTATGAAGAGATTTATGTTCAGATCATCCAGTGATAAATGGTCACTTCTAGAACAGACTCCGTCTAGGGCCCTAGGTCAATTCACTGAGTCTGTAGAAGTTCATAGGAGATACTATTCTGCCACCCAATGAATTCCTGCTTTCTTTGTCTACTATATATCCCATTCCACTTCTCTGGCCTAAAATGTTAATGCTATTTTGCTAACTGAAAATTCTGTAGTTGTAGCTCTTTGGAGTGCTGTGTTTGTAAAACTTTGGAGGCCATATTTGGCTTTAAGGGAAAAAAATATTAGAGTAATAATCATTCCATTTTGCTGAGGAACTTTAGAAAAGAAAAAAAGTACCTCTAGAACTCACAGGCATATAATTATAAAGACATAATACGGAAATTTTACTTTTTGCTTTTTTGCTTTTAATGGAGTAGTGAGTTAGGCCTACAAAGATGTATGGGACCTGTGCATAAGGAAACTCTACCTTTTCTCAAAAAATTATTCACTGATGAACTCTCCTTTTATCATTTTTTCCAGTTGGTTGTTTTTTTTTTTTTTTCCCTGTTCAGAAACATTCCCCTTTCATGGCTATCACAGAGAAAGTTATGAGTTCACTTATTATTTTTAACTCTACTAATTCAGAAATTGGAGTGTTGTGGGCCTACAGTGTTGGGTCTGAAAATAAAAACCTTCAGATATAATAAGTACATAAAGATGTAATAAATTAAATGACTTCTACTTTATGGTTTTTAAGGACTCTATTACCTTGATTAACAAATTAAGATTTAATGAAGATTAACAAATCTTGATTTGTAGAAGAATGCTTCATGACATTGTGATTTTCCCTTCTAATATCTATGACTGTGGTTGGCAATTTTTATTTAAAATTTCCTTTAAAAAACATGTGATCTCTTCTTCTTCATATAATAAACTGCTATACTAGCATAAAAATGTCTCATAAAATGCCCAGTGTCCCTTCTAAAATCTGCTATCAAAAGCCATTATTACTTTAATTTTACACAATTGGTTTTTATTCATCTATCTTAAGATTTCTTATACAGACTGTTGCTACTTTTTAAATCAAAGGCAAACAAAGTATAAAGTTAATGCACTGAGAATTTAATTGGTATATGTTTGGGAGTTTTTTAAAAAACATAGAAACTCAATTATATCTACCTGTTATATTTGTCTATAAGTAAACATATTATCATTTCAGTATTTCACAACCTAGTCCTCATATATTTTTATTATGCATTTCTCTTTTATTTCTCCTAGTTTAAGTGCATATGTTAAAGTGTTTAAAACATTTCTTCAATGTCTTAAAATTTGTAAGAGCATAAGTGGTTTAGGATTTTTATCCTCATTGAAAAAGAGAATTGTTAAGTTCAGTACTCTCCATTATTGATTGATTGAATGCTCTAGAAAGAAAAAAAAAAAGTCATTGGTTTCTGAGCTTCTGTTTAAGCCAGAACTTCCTCAAATCCATGGCATGAAGTTGTCAGGGAGACAGCTCTAAGCAACATTTTAATTGTTCTCAAACCTGAAAGAGCTGTAACCCCCCCTTTTTTCCCCTCTCATAATGAAGCTATTGTTTTATATATGAGGAAGTTTTATAAGAGGAAGTTTAGGCAGAAGAGAATGAAATTTCAGTGTTTCAAATCTTCTACATTCCAAGTGTTTCCCTGCCTCTGTCAATCTCTTGAGCGCCCGCCAAATTTAGGTTATATTTCATGAAGGGGTAGAGAGTGGAAGGAGGGAGAAAACTTTATCATGGAGTTTTGAGTGTTCAAATGCTGTGAAAGAGTTATCAGCTAAAAACGTGACTTACTCTTCTACAGCACATTATTGACAAATTCAAACTGCATTTCTAATGTTCTCATCAGTGCCCATGGCTCAAATAACAATAAAATAATGTCTTCCAGGAGTATTCATTCTTTTCTTCATTCACTCATTTGTCTGTAATGTAAATATTTAATGTGGATTTTCCGTGAATCATGGTGTAAATACTCCCACCATGACCAATTTCAGGTACTGTGATAGACACTGTGAATTCAGTAGGGAACAAGATGGACACAACCTACTGCAAAAGGCTTCTATGTGTGGGTGTAAGAAGACATACATTAGGCCAAAAATTATACAAGTCAATAACAATTGTTGTAAGTTCTACAAAAAAAGAAGTAAAAAAAAGTGAACAACTAAAAGGAGGACAGGATAAAGATTGGAACTGGAAATTTGGGTAAGATTTATAGAACTAATTTAATTATAAACAGTTTTATCCACTTCAGCCAACTCTACAGAATCGACATACATACATTTTTAGGCTTACATTTATTCTTGCATGAATTTTGATAACTTAATGTAGACAGAATGTGTGTATATGTATAAATATGGTTACAAATTTTAGAGATATAAGAACCTGTATTTTGCAATTTATAAGTAATAAACCATTTTTTGTTGTAAATTCCATATGACCGGTTGGTTCTTTCAGAATGCTTGCATTGATTTTTGCTGAACTCTAGTCTGTGTAGCTAAACTATGGTTGTAAATGGAAAATGAGCAAAGTTTTAACATAAATATTGGTTGATATTTTTACTACATTGACAAAAGTGAGTTAATGAAAATATGTTTGGAACCTCATTAGTTCTTCAATAATGTGAGCAACTACTTTTCTGAATCAGATAATAGGACACTGCAAGGCTATTTGCTTGAATTTTTGTGCTATTCACAATATGAATATAAACATGCCTTTTTATTAAGTTTAATCTGCACTCTTAAAATTTTTTCCATCACTTTTTTCAGTCTAGACCATCAATAAAACAATAAATCAAGTCCTTCTTTGTAGTCTTTATGGTGTTAAGACTCCCATCATGGCCAGTTTTTAACAATGTCCCTGAATGTAGAGCTGGGGAAAAGATGTGAAGCAGCACACATTTACGTAGTATTTCCACCCTACACATACAGTAGTGGAAATCAGCTCAAGAGCATAAACAACAGAAAGATGTAGTATTAGGAAGATTTTGAGTATTTATAGCTTTGTTTATTTAGCTTAGAAAATGCTCATAAGTTCCTGCAATTTTAACAATCAAAGGGCTCTAGTACACCACTAATGAGTATTTAGCAAAATGAACTATTCTAGAAAATTCATCACTACACATCTTAGTTCAGTCTCTAAGATTTCATAAATGGTGGTATTTTTTTTTTATTTTAATTTTTACTATAAGAGTGTGAGTAGGGGAGAGGGGCACAAAGAGAGAGAGAGAGAGAGAGAGAGGAGAGAGAGATAGATGGAGAGGGAGAATCTTAAGCAGGCTCCATGCTCAATGAAGAGCCTGACACAGGACTCAATCCCATGACCCTGGGATCAAGACCTGAGCTGAAATCAAGAGTCGGACACTCAACCAACTCAGCCATCCAGGTGTCCTACTGGTAGTGGTCTTAGAGTTAATTTGGTTAGGAAATAGGAAAAATATTCACAGGTCCAAGAAGAACAAAATGATACCCAGATTTTGATCCAGAGACCCAGGATTTTGGTACTAGGTTCCTTGTTTTGCTTTCAGATTCTAGCAATACTTAGTCTAATTGGTGGGCAAAACTCACTTTCATTTTGATCATTCATGCTTGAAACTTAGTCACTCTAAAAGAACAGATGCTCTCTACATTCAAAATATTCTGGAGTTTGTAGTCCAGAAATTGCCACCATATTTTCTAATATTACCATATTCTCTAATGCCTTTATTCATACCCAGGTAAGATTGATGATTCTTTCCATTACATGCGCATTGCATCTTGTGTGCATATCCAGCCCCTTTGACTCTATTTCTTTGCAGACATTCTTGTCCTGCTTCAAATTGGCTGTAAAATCCATTTGGACAAATTTTGGACACTATGTATTTGACACTCCAGTTAGCACTCAGTTAAAAAATTATCAAATATGTGAATGAATAGCCAAATAATAGTTTTTCCTGACGTGCTAGGTGTCCTAGGAAAAGTATGTTCTATGGGGCTGACATTTTCTTTTTTTATTTTTTTTAATTTTTTTTAATTTTTTATTTTTTTTTATTATTTTTTTTATTTATATATGAAATTTATTGTCAAATTGGTTTCCATACAACACCCAGTGCTCATCCCAAAAGGTGCCCTCCTCAATACCCATCACCCACCCTCTCCTCCCTCCCACCCCCCATCAACCCTTAGTTTGTTCTCAGTTCTCAACAGTCTCTTATGCTTTGGCTCTCTCCCACTCTAACCTCTTTTTTTTTTTTTTTTCCCTTCCCCTCCCCCATGGGTTCCTGTTAAGTTTCTCAGGATCCACATAAGAGTGAAACCATATGGTATCTGTCTTTCTCTGTATGGCTTATTTCACTTAGCATCACACTCTCCAGTTCCATCCACGTTGCTACAAAAGGCCATATTTCATTTTTTCTCATTGCCACGTAGTATTCCATTGTGTATATAAACCACAATTTCTTTATCCATTCATCAGTTGATGGACATTTAGGCTCTTTCCATAATTTGGCTATTGTTGAGAGTGCTGCTATGAACATCGGGGTACAAGTGCCCCTATGCATCAGTACTCCTGTGTCCCTTGGATAAATTCCTAGCAGTGCTATTGCTGGGTCATAGGGTAGGTCTATTTTTAATTTTCTGAGGAACCTCCACACTGCTTTCCAGAGCGGCTACACCAATTTGCATTCCCACCAACAGTGCAAGAGGGTTCCCGTTTCTCCACATCCTCGCCAGCATCTATAGTCTCCTGATTTGTTCATTTTGGCCACTCTGACTGGCGTGAGGTGATACCTGAGTGTGGTTTTGATTTGTATTTCCCTGATAAGGAGCGACGCTGAACATCTTTTCATGTGCCTGTTGGCCATCCGGATGTCTTCTTTAGAGAAGTGTCTATTCATGTTTTCTGCCCATTTCTTCACTGGGTTATTTGCTTTTCTGGTGTGGAGTTTGGTGAGCTCTTTATAGATTTTGGATACTGGGGCTGACATTTTCATATGCACTGAAACCATGAGCCCAGGTTGTACATTTGTCCCTTATCTTCATTACTTGAAACTAAACTAACCATTCTCCATAACCATTTTGTATAGATTAGTTTCAATATTAAATATTTAGTCTTGTCAGTAAGAACATCCTGTTTTCTGAATGTTTCTCAACTGAATTCTATACTTATTTTATATTGTTGGTATCTTTATGACCAGAGACTAGTGAAGTCTACTCATATTCCTTAATATTTCTCTGTTTGTTAAAAATATTTTGAACGCCTATAATGTAGGAAATGGGAGGTTAAGCATTGGAGTCACAAACATTAGTAAGTTATGGTCAATGTCTTTTAGGACTCGGTAGAATGATGATGAGGGAGACAAAGACACATAGATAAACTATGAAATGTAATAAGTGCTATTGCAGAACTGTGAACGAGTGTTCTAGGAACAGACTTTGAAGTATTTTATTTTATGATTTTATTTTAACATTCAGGCTATCCTCAATTTAAAAGGAAATTATAAAGGGAGGAAATGGGGCTGTTAGTGTTAGGAAGGGAAACACATACCGAGATATTTTAAAACCTTATTATCTTTCAGGTTCTGAAGGAGTTAAGATTTTGTTTTTGTTTTTATCTTATACACAAAGTTGCTATAAGACATTCAAGACTATATTTTATATTAACATTTTGATTCCTAGGGAACATTGATCTTCAACTCCATTTTTGAAGTTAAAAATAACACTATTTATAATCTTTTCAAAAAGTCAAAGTCCTAGGAATAGTGGAAACAGTGTAAATATTAGTTTAAACTGTTTTTCAGATGCTGGTAGGCTACTATTAAATGGAAGTTGTACACAGAAGTAATAAATAAATAGGGGCGCCTGGGTGGCTCAGTCAGTTGCACATCTGACTCTTGATTTTGGTTCAGGTCATGATCTCACAGTTCATGAGATTGAGCCCTGTGTTGGGTTCCATGATGGCGGTGGGGAGCCTGCTTGGGTTCTCTCTCTCTCTCTCTCTCTCAATATAAATAAATAAACTTAAAAAAAGTAATAAATAAAGAAGAGAGGAAAGGAGGGAGAAACATGGAGAAGGATTTTCTACACTGGATTTCACTTACTTAGTTGAAAGCATAGTTTATTGAATCATAACTATTTAAATTTCTAAGTCCAGAGCCAATATAATTAGGCAATTAATATCATATTGCAACTTTGTACAAATTAGAAACTGAATTAGGATTGTAAATTGTATGTTTTACTTTCCTGCCTATGCAGGAAAAGCTTCCACCTAAAGCATTTAAGTTTGGGGGCAAATTTTATCAATACCATTTTCATTAAATTAACTTATTCTTCAGGGCTCTTTCCTCACAAAATTTGCAGTCACCTCTTAACTGGAATGTTAGTACAAACCGTATCATCTATGTTTCATCTATCTTAATCTGTCGATCTATCATCTATAGTCATCTGTCTGTCTGTCTATCTATCTATCTATCTATCTATCTATCTATCTATCTATCATCTAATCTATCTACCTACCTGCCAGTCTACCTATCTCATGATCTATCATCTATCACTGTCTCTCCCTGTTTCAATCTCCCTGTCTCTCTAATGTCTACTTCTATTTCTAATTTCTCTTACTCTGGCTAACACTGTCTCTAAAACATAGGTTTCTTATTTGCCTATAATACAAAAAGTAAATCAATGCTTGTCAGTTGATTGAATGAGATTATATAATAAATGAGGAAAAAACTACCATACTCTGCTGAGGTATAGAACCTGGGAAATTCATTAAGTCTGCTAGCATCCGAACAACTCCCTCACACAAATTAGACTCCCTAGTGAGTTAACTGCCCAGAGAGTTAGCAGTGGTGAAACTAAAATTCACTGAGCTCTATGTGCCCAGTACTCTGCTAGACATTATCTGACTTAATCCTCACAATAGAAACAAATGATGACATTACTGTTACTGTCTATAAGAAATAGGCACAGAGAGGTTAAGTAACTTGCCTGAGTTCCATAGTGGAGAGCCAGGGTTCAATCCCAGGCAGTGTGATTCCAGCATTATTGCATTTTATTGAATTCAAAGGCCTCTTAGTCTCCTGGGTATGCAAACTGTCATAGCTGGCTTCAATAGCTATTTTTCTAGTTGAATGCAATGTCTTATCATTTAATTCACACAAGAAATATCTTCTACTACTTAATTCACAGGTGTAGTTTTATGTAAAATTATGCAAGTAAATGTGAATTTAGTTTTTAGCTTTAATTTTTCAGGGCCGCACAATTTGGAATCTTCCATCTATAATATTTGTTAAATGAGGCATGGCTTGATATTGGAACATTAACATTGCATTATATAGATACTATGCTAATTAATGTAATTAATATTACATTGATATTAATGTAAAATACACATTTGCTGATCATACAAGTGGAACTGTTTACTTAAGTCATAAATCAAAAAAGGATAAACCAAACTTTAATGTAGACTGTACAGCTGCTGCATAGATCAATTGGTTAAGTAAAGGAATATTACAGGGGCGCCTGGCTGACTCAATTGGTTCAGCATCTGACTCTCGATTTCTGCTCAGCTCATGATCCCAGGGTTGTAGGATCAAGCCCTGCGTCAGACTCTGCATCGAGTATGGAACCTGCTTGAGATTCTCTCTTTCCCTCTGTCCTTCTATCCTCTCCCTCTCTAAAATACATTTTTAAAAAAATGAAAAAAAAAACGAAAGTAATATAAAAATCATTGCCAAGTTGGTCTATTAAGGTTAGAACACTTAAATAAGGTTAAACAAAAAGACGTAGTTGAGTGATTCTGAGAAGATTTGATTGGTCCTCACTTAAGACTTTTACCCAGGACTTTCCTAGTTCCAGTGCCATTTCTGCTTACAATTAGCACATATAAATAAGTACTTCAGCAAAATTTTAAATTGCTATAGGCTATGGATCACTGAATCCCTTGGGAATTGCTGAAATTACAAATGTTAAACCCATGAATGTCAAGGTTCATGAGTAATCTGCATTACAACACAAACATCATCCACATCGGGCAGTAATTATGTGACTTGAGAAAATATTAGCAAATTATCTTTGCCAGTAATTAATCAAAATGTGAATACAAGCCCTTTATGGCTTATTTGTTTAAACCGCTGAACAGTGATTCTTTTTTACCCGCACAAATGTAAGTTTGTTATCTATCACTTACAACTAGGTTTCATGCAGACAAAATTTAGTTTTATTAATATGAATCAAATCTTAGGACTTAGACCAGAACAAAATTAAGATGTTTTTAAAGATGTAGATAGTTTTAGAGCCCGAGGTCCTTCAACAAAGTGAATGCTTAATATGCCTATTGAAAAATAGATCATCTTTTTTTTTTAAATTCACACTTAAAATAGGATGATAACTATTAATTTTTAAAATTTCTTATGGCATATTTCAACACAAAATAAACTTTCTATCTTCATCTTAACCTGGATTTTTAAAAAGGGGTCATTTTTGAATTTTATTATGTACACTTCTGTAGAATAAAGTTTATCTGCCCTTTATCATCTTTTAGTATATACATGCAACTCTGACTTTCTATGTTTCTGTGGCAGGGGGAGGGGGGCTAGGAAATAGAGTATTTATAAAATATTACTTTTAAATTTGCTTAGTTCGTGGTGTCGGAAATATTGGCATCTGCAGTTCTGTAAACATGTCTCACAGAGTCAATGTACAAATACAAGACTTTTCAAGGGTCAAAGCAATTGTCATCAGTATTAAAGAATGACAGAGTTATATGAAGCAAATGTGGAGACACCGAATGTAGATACTATGTGCTCTGCAAAGTAGAAGGCAGAATCTGTTGACTGCCTTCCCCTCTCATTTTCTTTCCCCTGTCACCATCTTATTTCATTTTAGTTTTTTTTTTTTTTTTTTTTTAATGTAGCTGTTCTCCAGTCAAGACACTTCATTGTTGAATCCTGTTTCTGCAGCTGTTTTTTTAAAATGTATGTCCAAATTATATGTTTTCTTCTTCTTGGAAATTTTATTGCAGAAAATCTTTGCTTTTAGTTAAGTGTTATTTCTAGTCTTATTTATAATTTTCTTTTCAAAAGAAGGAATTATTATTGTGTCTCTGCAGGAGACTTCTTCCTGAATTGCAACTTTTAGATGTTGAAAAAGAGTAATTGGATGTATTATGTTTTTCTAGAAGTAAACACGGCTTGCATTATGCATCACTCATTTTTACATGTGGCTATCTAATTAAATTGATATCACTACCTCTAAAATAAATGTAAACGATAATGAATCATTCCTTAGTTCTGCAAGAAGCCAGGACTCATTGAGCAGTGTGCTTTTTAAATTTCATGAACTTAGTATAAAAATATATTTACAAGCAAGAAAGTTGTGGGGAACCAAGACTAAGAGAGCTAATCTTAGTATCTTTCTGCATTACTTCACCCCCAAGTTCTTGGTAGGTATCAATTGATGGATCTGAATTTTTGTATGTGATCAGTCTCTTGGGACTATTTTGACTATGTTGTCTGGATAAAAAACAAATAAATTAACCTGAGTGATTGGCAGAATATTTAGCCAGTACATTTTTAGACACAGCCCCATTACCTCCACAGGTATTTTTATGTTTTTATGTTTTTTATGTATTTTTATGTTTTATGTTTTGTATAGTACATAATACTCCTAATATTATTTTGATTAGAAAGTATTTGGTACTGTTAAAACCCTACTTTAATGATATCATTTGGGTGTTGAGGATTGTTCTCATATTTTCTAACTTCTTCAGTATATTATTTCTCATGATTTTCTTCATTGAGAAAAAACTTTTTTTTTTTTTTGAGAGCGAGAGAGAGAAAGATGGAGAAAGTGTGCATCAACGAGTGAGGGAGGGGTAGAGGAAGAGGGAGAGAGAGAAACTTAAGCAGACTCCATGCCCAACACAGGGCCTGATGCGGGCCTTGATCTCACAACCCTGAGATCATGACCTGGGCCAAAATCAAGAATCTGACACTTAACTAAGCCACCCAGGCACCCCAAGAGAAAAGTTTTATTTTTTCTCTTCTTCACTTGATTTATTCTTTTCCATTTTTTGGATTTGTGCCCTTGGCCTTCAAAGTCCTGCTTTACTTCATTTGCCATGTCTTTAGTTACAGATTTCTGCCTATGCTCTTAGAAGCTGTGTGATTGTCATTCAACTCCTTTGCTCAAATTTGCAGTACAGCACAACAGGCCATAAAGGCTTTGATACATCTATTATTAATAGATAAAAACTAAAAAGATGCCAAGAAAAATCTAAAAGCATAGCTTCTGTGGCAGTGTCTATAAAACAGGGAGTCATAAAGGTGAAAACCAGTAATAGGTGTTACAGGAATAAAGTGAATTGGTCAACTCAAGAAATCAAGATCTAAACATTTCCATGCAAAGATAGTATTATTGAATAGTGTCTATCTCGCTAAAAAGGCATAACATTATTTACCCATATATTAGAATGTGAAAATTTGTTGTCAATTAACTATATGGTTGTCCACCAAAATCTCATCTTTATTTCTTTTTTTAATGTTTTATTTATTTTAGAGAGAGACAGACAGTGTGAGCAGGGGAGGGACAGAGAGAGAGGGAGACACAGAATCTGAAGACAGGCTCCAGGCTCTGAGCTGTCAGCACAGATCCCGAGGCGGGGCTCAAACTCACGAACTGTGAGATCATGACCTTAGCCAAAGTCGGACGCTCAACTGACTGAGCCATCCAGGGTTCCTTCATCTTTATTTCTTATGTAGAAATAGCACCTTACAATTTTGGTTGGGCATATGGCCACTGAAAATTAAAACTAGATTACCCAGGCTTCCTTTTAGTTAAATAAGATCAAGTATCCAAGGAATATAGCATATTTAAGGGAAATGGTGTGGGTAATGTTTAAAAAGCATACCTAAAGAAGAGACATGCCTTCCTGTTCCTATTTCTTGAAATCAGGAAATAGACATATTGACTAGATATGGGATAGTTTGGACCATGAAATAGAAGCTGTTGAAATTAATGGGACAAGCCAGAAAAAGCCATGGTCCTGGACAATCATGGAATTGCAAAACTAGGACAAGATTGCTCTAGTTATATACCAAGTAAATGAATTTCTATATTGTTTAAGCCAGTGTTCATTTTTGGCTTTCTGTAATTTTTCAATAGAATTAATGCTAATGAATATAAGCTGCTACTTTTCATAGCACAAACTGGAATTTTTGAACTATTTTGCTTTGTAATATTTTTCATCCCCATTCTTCACTTCGCATTTGTGCGTCTGTGCTGGGAGCTGGTTCACCATAGCAAGCACTCACTATGCCACATAATGGCTCAGAAAGACACCCTTTAATTTTTAGCAATGGAACACGAGAGAGGTGGGTTTTGCTACTTTGTTCATTTCTTACACCCCTCCCTCAGCCTGCTGTAATTCTCCTCCTCTCCTCCTCCTCCTCCAATTCTCCAATTCTCCAATTCTCCTTGTCTTGCATGCCCCCCCCCCCCAGCTGCACATGACCTAGAACTGAAAAGAATTCTAGAAGCCTCTGTGTTCCATAATTACACCTTCTAATCTGTCACCTGGTGCTATCAATTCTATCCTTCAAATATTTTTCCTGTTTGTCCCTGACTCTACATCCCTGTCTGTTGTCATATTCCCCTGCTCAGGCTTTTGTCATGTCTCCACAGCATCTGTGCCCACACTTTGCACACTGCAGCTCTTTTCTTTCCATCTCACATGCTGTTCTTATCACCTGGGAGAGATGGAGCATGCACACTGAATGGGAAGCTTTACTGCCCAGGATTTCTCAGGGATTGTTCATCAGCCCCGGCAGTAGTGACATATGGCATTCTCATGAGCTGTGTGGTCAAAAGTGATACCTGAATGGTCCTTGGTATTGATGTCGTGGCAGGTGAGGCAGGGCTCTGGCCAGCCCGCTTTCCTCCACCATAGGCACAATTGCATAATAGCCTCACTGACATTTCTTCTCCAATAGCATATGTGGTTATGCCTCTGTTAAGGATTTGCTTTCACCTTAAAGACATCATTTCAGTACCTTATATTTTGTTAGAAAATAAGCCATTTCCCTGAGTATTTCAATTTTTTTTCTGACTTGTACTTTGAATTTGCTCATAACATTTTTATATTTTCTTATTTTTGATATACAGTTTTCACTCTTTCCTTTATCCTTCATCAGTCTGTTTGGAAGTTATCCATTTTATTCATCTTTCAAAGGTCCAACCCTTGGTTTTGGTAATGTTTTCCCTTTAAGAATATTTCACTTCTAGTTTTATTGGCTGTGAATTTAAGAATGCAGTCTGTGAAGGTGGTATACATATTTAAACTCTTTGAATTTTTTGCTTCCCTGGTGTTCTTATAATCTTCAATACTGTCTACGTTTTGACCCAGTGAATGAGTGACTGCATTTTAATAGAGAAGCTTAACCCATTCAGGTTTGTTTGATAAGTCATTATTTATTTCTCAATTCTATCATTTTATTATTTTTTAAGGAATGTATAAGTATTGTTTACTTTTACTTTACCTACACTCTTCATTGCTCTTAAAACCCGCTGGTGAAATGCCGCTGCTTCTTAAATGCTGTGTAGGTGTTTAGCACCGCAAGAATTATTTCTTTGGATTTAGAGGTGAACGCATGTATTCTTCCTTCTTCTTCCTCTTCCTCCTCCTCCTCCTTTTTTTTTTTTTTTTGTCTCTCTCCATCTTTCTATCCCTCTATCCTTCCCTCCCTCTCCTTCCGTTCTTCTCTCTTAGTTGGGAGCTGTAATAAATGTAACATCCACAACACTTTGTACCTATTTATTAATCAACATTCTTGGTCACAAGTAGCATAATTGGTTGGAAACATAGAAGATAGCTTAAGGGATCTGTGCGAATGTTGGGGGACCCTGTGTAGATAACATGCATGAGCCAGAACAGTCTTTGCAGCCAAGAAACAACTGGATAGGATACTACTGTTAGTGCCCCCGTTACAGAGCACTCATTGCCTCTTATTTCCATTACAGGAACAAACTATCATTGCTGAACTGCTGACTTCTTTATTGCCACAATGATTATTAACATCTGGCTGTCCATCACTTCCTCACGGTGAGTCATGAATGGCAGTTCCTTTCTCCATATTCTGGAAACCTGGAGTGGGTAGAGAAATCATCTGCCTTCTTGACTTTCTGCCTACCATCAACCATACAGAGATGGAGTTTCAGAAGTTAGGAAGGTTGTTTGTATGCTGAATAAGCACATAGCATATTTCTATTGCATTTCAACCCTTTGTCTTGCCTGTATACATTAATAAGTTCTAAAAATATGTGTGTGTACACACACATATATACACATTTCAACCCTTTGTCTTGCCTGTATACATTAATAAGTTCTAAAAATGTGTGTGTGTGTGTGTGTATACACACGCATATATATATACACACACACATATAAAATTTGAAAAAGTGAATAGACTGTAGTAGACTAAAATGAAATGACGAAAGTAAAATAGAATTTGAAAAAAATTTACATAAAAGCAAAAAAATATAGTAAAAATTAAAGAAAAATATTTTTAATAGAAATTGAAGGTAAAAATGAAATTTTTCTCTTTCTGCATTCAAGCAAAAGAAAAGAAAAAAGAGAAAAAAAGAAAAAAGAAATCATTTGAAAATTTGAAAAGGTGAATATACTGAAGTAGACTAAAATAAAATGATAGAAGTAAAATAGAATTTGAAAAAAATTTACACAAAAGTAAAAAATATAGTAATAAAAATTAAAGAAAAATATTTTTAATAAAAATTGAAAATAAAAATGAATTTTTCTCTTTCTGTATTCAACAAAAAGAAGTACACACACACACACACACACACACATAAAAGTTTGCTTCACTCTTTTACTTTGAAAAAGAGAAAATCTCCCATCTAACATAATGGCACTTTTCTTTATATGTGATGAATGCAAAATATGCTGAAACCATTCCTAATGGGAGCCAATTCAAATTGTGAAATTTTTCTGTGGATACCTCCAAGTTAAGAATCACTTGATGATGTCCACTTATCTTCTGGCTCATTTGTTCCATTATTATTTTTCTTTTTTTTTTTTTTTTTTAATTTTTTTTTTCAACGTTTTTATTTATTTTTGGGACAGAGAGAGACAGAGCATGAACGGGGGAGGGGCACAGAGAGAGGGAGACACAGAATCGGAAACAGGCTCCAGGCTCCGAGCCACCAGCCCAGAGCCCGACGTGGGGCTCGAACTCACGGACCGCGAGATCGTGACCTGGCTGAAGTCGGACGTTAACCGACTGCGCCACCCAGGCGCCCCTCCATTATTATTTTTCAACCCACATGTTTATTTGCAAATTTAACTACTTAACATTCCCCATATATAGTACTAACTGAGAAGAAAAAAGGAAAGAAAAATAGTCATCAGTTGTATGTCACGCATGCATGGGTTAGTCCCTTCTTATGTGTTCTGTTGTACACTACAACCACTAAATCTGCAGGGTTTGGAATCATTGGGAGAGAATTTATTTGTAATGAAAGAATCATTAGATTTAAGTAATGAGATCTGATGAACTCTTGATTCATGAACTCAGGTGTTCAATTTATGAGGAAAATAGTACCTATATAGGTTATGGGTTCAGAGTATATATCACATGCAGTAGTTGGCAATGTAACTAATTTCCATCAGCCTATAAACTTTCCTATTTATGTGTAAAGAGACAGTCAAAAAAAAAAAAAGAAGTAATACAATGTGGGATACCGTAGCATTTGCTAAATAGAGAGATGATGTATACAGATGCATAATGAGTAAGAGCAGCAAGTCCAAATCTTGAACTAGCCTATATTCCAATGAGGGCAAGGAATTAACCCTTTTGTATTGAAAGGGATCAAATGAAATCTATAAGCCACCAAAATAGCTGGTTGGTGGCTGAAATATGGTGGCCCATGGTATGTTCTGGTCACTGGCAAAATAGACTCACAACAATGTTTGCAGTGCGTCCTATTGATCAGAAGAGTTCATGTCACCGAGCTACTGCATAGTCTCCGTGTCTTTGACCATAGAATCTCTACTCTTGAGTCTACTGAGTAAATGCTATATGACCTGAGGAAGAGGCTGCCTGAAACAGGGGACTATGTCATGTTTCAACCTTATTAAGAGGCATCTTCATCAGGGGCTTTCAATCAACATTCATGCAGGAAATAGTTCATAACTATTTGTTCAACCTAGAAAAACATTATATAATTTACTGAAAATTATGAAGTTAGCCTTTAGATATACTACAGATTATAAATACTCTGTAAGAAAAAAAGATGCAAAAAGCAAAAAGATAGAAATAATTTAATAAAATATTTAATAAAAGCCTATAATGTCATTAAAAGCAAGAGCAGAATGAAATTAAATCATTGAGTCCAAAATGATGTATTAAGACCATTACTGGATCTAAAATATAGACAAGCCATACATAGTTTACTTCACTTAAGCTTGTTCCATAAACGTAGGGATTGATTCATATTAAGAACTTTTTGTTACTCAGCAAATTAATAACTTAAATAGAAAAAAGTGTCTTCCTGCCATAGATGTTGAAAAGTCTCTTCATACAATTTTATATCCATGTCTAATAGCAATGATTGGTCTCTTAACCAAATCGAAATTATATATGTATGTATATATGTATATATCCTTATGCACGTGCACGCACATACATATATCCTTACCATAATTACACTGTGACAAAAGTCACAGTTAAGTTAGTTGTGAAACAGAAGAGTCACTATAGTCAAATTAGCTAGAAGAATTTCTACACTGTTCCTGAAGTACTAGTCAATGAAGTTAGAGGAAAAAAATGAGCTATTTTAAGCTTTATATGAAACAAATACTATTAATAGCAGATTAGATAATTCTATATCTTGAAGCTCTAAAATTTGCCATGAGGGGGGAACATGACCCATAAAGTTGTGGCTATTAAACTAAGAAAACAAAAAAAGGTTTTCTAGGTATAAACTATTATTAGCCAGATTATACAACAGGAGAAATAAGCCTGTTTACAACAGCAACCACAAAAGTAAAATACCTAGAAATAAACTGAATAAGGCCTCAACCAAGCCTATATGAATGTAATGGTAAACTTTACTGAAGGACAGTAAAAGAATTTGAACTCATCAAAATAAAACCTCTATTCTTTTATTGGAGAGCAGCATATATTTAATTTATCAATTAATCTTGAGACTCACTGTGATACCTGTGAGGGTAACTATAGAGTTCTAAAGCTCTATGCAAAATTAAACATGTATAATTATATAAAAGGAGAAGGATAGTGGAACTAGTTTTACCAAATGTTGAAATGTGTTGCTGTGAAAAAGTAGTACAAATATATGTTGGTCTCTCTTCTTGGCTCCTGGCATAGAGCTCCTAAAACCCTTGTAGTTTCCTGGGGCGCCTGGGTGGCTCAGTCGGTCAAAGCGTCCGACTTCGGCTCAGGTCATGATCTCACGGTTCGTGAGTTCAAGCCCAGTGTCAGGCTCTGTGCTGACAGCTCAGAGCCTGGAGCCTGTTTCAGATTCTGTGTCTCCCTCTCTCTCTCTGACCCTCCCCCATTCATGCTCTGTCTCTCTCTGTCTCAAAAATAAATAAACGTTAAAAAAACAAAACAAAACAAAAAACCCTTGTAGCTTCCTAAGTGATAAGATCACTAGGAGCATCTTTTGTTCTAATATTTGGTCTCTGACCCAGCTCCTGACACAGGGCTTCTGAATCCCTTGGAGTTTCCTAGGTGATAGGACCATATTTTGTTTTAATGAAGCAACTCTTGAATATCTCCTGGACTGGCTGCTCACCAGAAAGATTAAGCCATGATTGGGAACTTGGAACTTTCCGCCTCACTCCCTCATCCTCCAGGAAGAGGAGAGGGGCTGGAAATTGGAGTTAATGATCAATCATACTCATGTGATTAAGCCTCCATAAAAACCTCCAAAGTACAGAATTTGGAGAGCTTCAGGGTTGCTGAAGTACCAGGAGGGTGGGGCACCTGGTGAGGATATGGAAGCTCTGTACCCCTTCCCCCATCTCTTCCATCTGGATGTTCATCTGTGTCCTTTAGTATCTGCTTTTATAATGAGCTGGTAAAGGTAAGTAAGTTTTCCTGAGTCTGTGAGCCATTCTAACAAATTATTAAACCCAAGAGTGGGGTCATGGAAATCCCAATTTATAGCCAGTCAGAAGTATAGGTGACAACCTGTGATCTGCGATTGGCATCTGAAGTAGAAGAGGGCAGTCCGATGGGGCTTTGTCAGAATCCAGTTAAACTGTGGGACCCCCAGCTGGTGTCACGGAGAATTGGTTGGTGTACAAAAACCTACACATATTTGGTGACCAGAACTGTCAACAGTGAAATATTGTGAGTGTGTAAGTAAAGGAGAGAATGCAGGAGTGTGTTTTTCCTATACAGTTACCATATTTAATACAGTGTTGTCATGCACTGTTATTTGGATAAGATCTGAAATAGATGACGTTTGAAGCCTTGTGGGTATCTGGTAGAAAGGGCAGTATAAACAGGAAAAAAGGCAAATGCAAAGGCCCAAGCCCCAAGGCAAGATTGTGAAGCAGCAAATATGATGTTGAGCTTGGAGTAAAATGATGACGGGAAGATTGGGAGATGCAGTGAGAATCTGTAGGGGGGAGGCAGGGGTTGTAGGGTATAGGGGCCTATTAAGTCATAAATAGAAAATGCTTGTACTCTCAGTGAGATGGGAAGTCATTGGAGGTCCTCGAACAAAGAAGTGAAATGGTTTGATTGACATTTTAATGGTTTCACTCCGGCTGCTATGTTAAGAATAAATGAGGGTGGACAGGGAAAAAGATAAGGAGACCATGTTGAACACCTGAGAAAGTCCGGGCAAGAAAGGGTATCTTGAGTAAGAATTGTAGCAGCAGAGTGAGTGACACATAGTCTAATTCTGGATATATTTTGAAGGTAGTATCAGTTGGGCATGCTGATGAATTTAATGTGGAGTAAGAGAAAGAAGGCAAGGGTGACTCTAAGGATTTTGATTTGAAAAACTATGTGGATGGAATTACCACTTACCTAGATGATAAAGTGGAGTGAGACTAGAAGATGGATCATTGATTGATGAGAAAAGATATGAAGTTCAGCATGATTAGAAACGGGAATATTTTGGCCCATGGCAGTATCCTCTGAATTCGGAACAAACAAAACTAGATAGATTCGCAGCACTGAATGTTTATATATAATAGTAGTGTTTTGTAAGACTCAAATTTTGGGAGAGCGGATACATTTGATAAAATCCACAGGCAAAATTTTACATGATATCTTTCAGTGTTTTGTGCTTTATTCAGTTTTTAATATTTATTATCATATCCTATATGTCAGGTATTTATTCCAAGTAAAAGCATGCTTCATTTAGCTTACAAATTACTTAATATTTTACTTTCCTATCAACAAGATAAAAACATTTTGAAACGTGTTGAAAAATTTTAAATGCTGTCTTAAAAATAGTTGACTACATTGTAGTTGTTAAAAACTATTTAGTATTTAAAAGGAAACACAAAAAAGAAGATCATTAGTCAAAGGGAATTTGAGAGTGAGGTGGTTGGAATAAGGAGTGTGGTGGGTTTACACATAAAATTGAGGGCCCACTTGGGAGTGATGAGGGCCTAAAAGCAGTGTCGCTGTGGAATTTTTCTCTGAACATGCTCTGATGCAGAGGTGTAACCACATACAGGTGGAGAGTTGTATTTAACCCATGGTTCTTATTTAAGTGACTACAAAGGCGCAAAAAAAGGAGAAATTGAGTTGAAGATGTTTTTCAAGGAGTGATTATGATGCTTCCTCAAGGGACCTAAGTTTCCAAAAGGAAAGTAAATATATGAGGAAGAAGCAGTGGAGAGAAAGAAGGGTAGCAATAGCAATTGATTACTGGCTGAGAAAAATCAAATGATTGTTATAGTCAAGGTATTAGAGAAAATAAGTTGGTAAGCTAGCAGGTCACAGAGTGGCATTATTCAATTGAATTTCTGGAAAAAAATATTAGGAATGACAATTATGGCAATTATAGTATATGATCATGAGTGTGAGTGGCTAAGGTGAACTGGAGACCAAGGTAATTGAAAGAGGGAATGTAGAGGAACTGCTAGATCAGTATATTAGAAGGACCATTTATGTGCATATTGTACATGTTTGTACTGTATATTTTGAAGTTGCCAGGAATTCTGTATTGGTCTTGTACTACTTGGATAAATTACCACAAATCTGGTGGATGAAATCAAAACCTATTTTTTTTAATCTCATAATTTTCTAAGTCAGAAGTTTGGAAGGGTAAGGCTGAATTTTCTGTTTGGGGTCTCATGAAACCTAAATCAAACTGTTGGCTGGCCTTGGCTTTGATCTGGCGGTTGTAAGGTTGAATCCACTTTGAAACTCATTCAGCTTATTAAGTTGCTTGCAGCTGTAGGACTGAAGTCCCTGTTTCCTTGCTGGCTTTGATCACAGGCTTCTCTTGGTCCTTGGATAGACCTTGTATGTGGACTCCTTCATCTTCAAAGTCTTGAATGTTTCTCATGCCCCAATCTCCCTGGCTTTCCCTTTTACCTTCCTCTTCCGGCTCTTTTTTAAGACTTTATTTTTTTAGAGCAGTTTTAGGTTCACAACAAAATAGAGAAGAGGATACAGAGATTTTTCAATCCATGAGTGTAGCCTCCCCCATTGTCAACATCACTCACCAGAATGGTATATCTGTTACCAAGGATGAGCCTGTACTGATACATCGTAAACACCCAAAGTCCATACTTTAGATCATGGTTCATTATTGGTAGCATACATTTTATGGGTTTGGACAAATGTATAATAACTCATATCCATATTAATGTCATATCGAGTTTTTTCACTGCCCTAAAAATCCTCTTGTGCTTCTGCCTACTTATCCAGGCCCTCTGTCCCCAAACCCTGGTGACCACTGATTTTTCTCTAGTTTCCATACTTTTGCCTTTTCCAGACTGTCATATAATTAGAATCATTAGCATGCAGCCTTTTTAGCTTGACTTCTTTCACTTAGCAATATGCATTTAAGTTTCTTCCATGTCTTTTCATGACTTGATAACTCATTTATTTTTAGCACTGAAAATATTGCATCGTCCGGATGTACTCTAGTTTATTTATCCATTCCCCTACTGAGAGACATCTTGGTTGCTTCCAAATGTGACAATTATGAATAAAGTTGCTATAAACATCCATGTGAACGTTTTTATGTGGATGTACATTTTCACCTCCTTTGGGTAAATGTTAAGCACAATTGCTGGATCCTATGGTAAGAGTATGTGTAGTTTTATAAGAGGCTGCCAAACTGTCTTTCAAAGTGGCTGTACCATATTGCATTCCCACCAGCAATGAATGAGAGTTCCTGTGGCTCCACATCTTTGGTAGTATTTTGTGTTGTCAGTATCTTGAATTTTGGCCATTCTCATAAGTGTGTAGTGGTACCTCATTGTCATTTTAATTTGCATTTCCCTGATGAGATATGATGTGGAGCATCTGTTCACATGCTTATTTGCCATCTGTGTATCTTTGGTAAGGTGTCTGTGAAGGTCTTTGGACTCCTTTATAATTGAGTTGTTTGATTTCTTACTGTTGAGTTTTAAAAGTTCTTTATATGTCTTTTAATAACAGTCTTCTGCCAGATGTGTCTTTTGCAAACATTTTCTCCCAGTTTATGGCTTGTCTTCTAATTCTCTCAGTATTGTCTTTTGTAGGGCAGAAGTTTTTTGAATTTTAATGAAGTCTAGCTTATCAATTATTTCTTTCATGGATCATGTCTTTGATGTTGTTTCTAAAAAGGCTTTGCTATATCCATGGTCATCTAGGTTTTCTTCTATCTTATCTTTTTGGAGTTCTATAGATTGGCATTTTACATTTAGGTCTGTGATCCATTTCGAGTTAGATTTTGTGAAGGCTATAGATCTGTGTCTCCTTACAACCATGTTAGGAGCAGGTGGTATTTATAGTTCCCTTCGTTTCCTCTCCAATTTATTACAGTGACACAAGATCTAGCTCTAGTGTTCCTTTGCCCTTTTAATGCTGAAGAGCTCATTTTGCAGGGAGGAGAGAATGGGGCTGAACATCTATCTTTCTTTCTTTTTGTATTTCTATTCACAATATTTATCTGCATTATGTAGATGACCCTGACTGACTAGGAATATGGTCCTAAACATGGCAGTGAGAAAAGAGAATACAAAAGTCAACATTTCAATATATTATTTCACCACATTGTTTAAGATAGAATAAATACCTGGGAGTCAAAAGATACAAGATGACAAATTTTATTACCTTAAATGTAAAGTCTTTTGTATGGCAAAAACATTAAATAAAAATAATAAGAAAGGATAATGAAATATAATGTGTATTAATTATGACCAAGAACTAATTTGTTAAAATAATTCTACCAACCAATAATATAAATGCCAAATCCCTGTAAAGGAAGAAAAGAAGATAAGAAGGAAGTGCATGGGTTGGCAATTTATGCAGGAATAAATACGGTTTATAAGTAGATCAAAAGAAGCCGAAAGTCCCTCATATTGTGCTATTCCATATTGTCAGTAACGTGAATTAAGACAGCAATTAAAAAAAGAATAAAAAAGTAAATAAATAAATAAAAAAGGTGCAACTGGGTGGCTCAGTCAGTTGAGTGTTAGACTCGGTTTTGGCTCAGGTCATGATCCCAGGTTCGTGGGACCGAGCCCCATGTCAGGCATGGAGCCTGCTTAGGATTCTCTCTCTCTCTCTCTCTGTCTCCCTCTGACTCTCTCCCTTACTTGCATACACACACACTGTCTCTCTCTCAAAAAAAAAAAAAGATAGCAATTAAATAGCATTTCCCACATTTTAGATTATCAGACAAAATTTTCAATCATATACAGTGTTGGAGAGGTTATAGGAAAGCAGGCTTTTTCCTGCATTGTTGACAAAATGTACTTTGGTGTAAAAAATGTGGTGGGAGTTTTTCAGTATTTATGAAAATTTCCCTGACATGCATTCTGTGATTTTCACAGATATATGTGTGCACATGTTCATGATAGCTTTGTTGATATAGCAAAACCTGAACACATCCTGAATGACCATCCAGAGGGGTGCAGCCATACAGCAGAGCACTGTAGAATGAGTTTGAGTTCCAGAATATGCTGTTTAAGTAAGTTAATAAGTTGTAAACACAAAAAGACATACAACAGAATGTTCAGACTGAAAGTGTTCAGTCTGCATCCATGTATGTAAGAAGTTATATGTGTATATAGGTAGTGTGTGTGCACTTGGAAAAAAAAAATCAAAGGAAGATTCGTTAAGATTCTGTCAATGGCTATTACCTCCATTGGGTAGGAACATATTCTGAGGTGGGAGAAAGATTTTTCATTGTGCTACCTTTCTTGATTGAATTTTTTATCACACTTTTGTATTTTGGTGGTAGAAAATGATTAGTAAAAGAAATCAGAAGGCTACTAATTAAAAACCTATCATATGAGGTTTCCTTTCTTTTCATTGTTTTAGAATGTTTCATCTACAGTTGGAATCTGGGAACAGAGGGCACATCTCTGAAGATGATTCAGAATTAGAAGCTAAGGGCGCATTGTATTATTTTCATTAGAGTGATATTTTTGCTAATTCAGCATAAGTCTTTATCCTACAGTGAGCAGCTATTTCATTGACTCTTTTTTTTGGTATATATTTGGGGTTTAGAAGTAGTGAAATGCTGTTGTGATTCTCCTAAGGTGGCTGCATATTTATAACACAAACTCTAATGATTCTGTAGAAATGATTCTGATTCTAGAGAAAACCTGCATTGAACTGCAAATGAGTTTGCAATACTTCAACAGCAAGAATGTTTTCTTAATATTATTTAACATTCATATGATGCCTGTTACGCATAAGATACCCTGCTATTGTAAGGACTACAATTGTCTGTCATTCATTCACCTTTCTTAATTTCTTAATTCAATATCCAATATCTGCGGTACAATTGTAGGTTTTTAGATTGAGTTTTCATAAGGAAAATGTCTGTGCTGAAATGGAGCTTATATTTCAGTTGTGAGGAGGGGAGACAAACCAGCAAACCAAAAAAAAAAAAAAAAAGGGAGAGACAAATAAGATAATTTGAAACAGCAATAGTACTTAACACGCTGGTGGCAGTGGAGGTGAGGTTGGGGTTGGAGGTGGGTTGTGGGGTCTTATCGTTTATGGAAGTTAAAGGGAAAACATCATATGATAAGATAAAGTTCCAGAGAACTGAGTAGTTTTCTTTATATTTACTTCTCTGTTCTTTTCAGCATCCATTTTGGGGTGGGGGGCAGGGTAGGTGGGTTTATTCTTATAGATGCAAGATTGCCATCATCACAGAGAATTTAATGAAGTAAGGGATTCTGAACTTGATTTGAAGGCTGTATCTGTTCCAAGTTAAAGCAAATAGTAGACTTAATCTAGTCAGAGAAGACAGTAATTTAATGCAAGACAAACTTTTTTTTAGATCATCTGTTTTCTAATTCATTCATATAAAAATGTCCTTTTGAAGTATCTTTTGGGTCTAGCTCAGTGATATAAGATTCTCACTGACTTTTTCTTTTTTGATAGCAGGCTTGGTTTTTTGTTTGTTTGTTTTGTTTTTGTAATTTCAAGTCATTCACTCAATCTTTCATAGATTATAAAAATTGTATTAGTTTGGATCTACTTATAGGCAGCAAGAACCACTATTTAAAGTGTCTTACAATTTGGTGTTTATTTCTTATAATAAGAAAACTAGAAGGAGGTTGTCTGGTTCCTGGCTTTAATACACTGGCTTAAGGAGTCATGCTTCTGGCTCTCCATTCCGTTATCCTAATAGTCAGTATTTTGCTTCTTGTCCTCAATATGGCTGCTGCATCTTCAGGCATAAGGGGAAAAGTCAGTGCCAGAACTGTTGTCTCTTAGCAGGAAAGCAAAACGTTTCCTAGAAATCTCTTGGCAGACTTCTGCTTTAGTCATTGCCTAGAACCAAGTCCATTGGGAACCCCAGCAGCAAGGAGTGCTGAAGAGGCAGGGAATAGGGCTGTAAATGTCTTAAAACAATCTACACAATTCCCGGAGCTTGATACATTGGCACTCCCAACAAAATCAAGAAATATGGGTAACAATAGATATTGGGGAGCCAAAAATGGGTAATTTACCACAAATTCTGCTTTAATAAGTTTTAACTTACTGAAAAAAAACCTATTTCATCCAATATATTAAACAAAAAAAGATGTTCTCTGGAGAAAGATTTAGCTACTTGCCATTTTCCCAAAGTTATTTTTTTTAATTAATTTTTTTTTTTTTTGAGAGAGAGACAGACAGGATGCAAGTGAGGGAGGAGCAGAGAGAGAGGGAGACACAGAAGCAATGCAGACTCCAGGCTCTGAGCTGTCAGCACAATGTCTAATGCGAGGCTCAAACTTGTGAACAGTGAGATCATGACCTGAGCTGAAGTTGGACGCTTAACAGACTGAGCCATGCAGGTGCCACTCAAAGTTATCTTTTTTGAACTGGGCTTTTCTAATTATTGATTATAAATAAATTACTATCACAATTAACTGGGATAATAGTAAACACTTGTAATGACTCTGTGTTCTGTATGCTTTACATGTAATAATTAATTTAATAATCACAACAGCTTTGGAATGAAGGTACTATTATTATCCCCATTTTATAGGAAATTGGATCATGGGGATATTAAGTAACTTGCCCATGGTCTCACAGCTAGTCATTACTGGACAAGGATTGAAACTCAGGCAGTTAGCCTCAGAGATGCCTAATACTAAGGTGGAATTGTGAGAAGAAACCGTAGGTGCCTCTAGTTGCTGAGAGCTGCACCTGCTGACTACTGGCAAGCGTGTGGGCACCTCAGTTCTACAGCACAACAAACTGAATTCTTTCAACAACAACAGGAGGTTTGGAGAGAACCCTAAGCTCAGGTAATGGATGGAGCCTTTTGATATGTCATTTGTGGCCTTTTGCAACCCTGAGCAGGAACTTAGATAAAATGTACCTGGAATTCTGACCCACAGAAACTATGAAATACCACAGGTGTATTGTTTCAAGCCACTAAATTTGTGGTGACTTTTATACCACAATAAAAAAAAATCAATACAGTATTTAAGCTCCAATGCCTGTATGCTGTATCTTAAATGAGATATTTGTTCATTCTGAGCCTTCTTTATGCATTAACTCATAGTAAATCATAACATTAATAATCATGGCTAACATTAACTGAATATTTTGCTTCATTCCAAACAAGTAGTCAATACTTAAAAAACAAAAACAAAAACATTTATTTAATCCTCATATATAATATATATGTATATATATTATATATATCCTCATATATAATATATATAATATATTATATATTATATATATTATGTAATATATTATATTATAATATATATAATATTAATATTAATATTATATATTATATTATATTATATTATATTAATATTAATATTATATATTATATTATATATATAATATATATATTTTAAACATAACCTATGGCAAGTCAAGAAAACAGATGAGGAAAGTTAGATTTTTCTTATAATCAGAGTGAGAATCTTTGTGAATTTTTGTATAGTAGCCATAGGAAAAAGATATCTACATGATTTTTTTTAAGGTGTACAACCTAAGCATGTACAATATTTTTTTTTTTTACTATCAATCATACCTCAATAAAACTGGAAAAATAAATACCTTAAAAAAAGAAGAAATGGTATCAGCATGGGAAAGCAGCAAATCAGTCCACCATTACTTGGGCATTTGAATGAATGTTTAAGAAGCTTCAAAAATGGTACCCATACCAATCTATGTTTCTTTTCTTTGCCATAGTGTTTAATAATATTTTTTCATGTTGTACACTTTTAAAAATGGATGATTGCAGGTAGTTATTAAATGCTGTTACCATATTTCCTGCTTCACTTCAGTTGACTAGAGCCTACATCTCTTAAGAGTCTTCCTTGGTCTTATCAAATAGAAGAGGAATTATTTTGTGGAGCACATGAAGTTTTTGCAATACTTCTGAGTCCACAGGAAATGTACCCAGAAGTAATATTTTGGTGTCTATGTAACTTTCATATGTATCTCTTCTTTTTGATCTAAATATCTTTAGAAATGGATATTGGGTGGGGGAGGGGGAAAGTGGGTGATGGGCATTGAGGAGGGCACCTGTTGGGATGAGTACTAGGTGTTGTATGGAAACCAATTTGACAATAAATTGTGTGTGTGTGTGTGTGTGTGTGTGTGTGTGTGTGTGTGTATGAAATGGATATTGGAAGGAAGGAAGTTAATTTGTATTGGAAATCAATTAGGTGCCAGTCATTTCATGTGGTTCTTTATATAATCCCCTCGTATGAGTTCATTTTTATTGTTCACATTCTACATATGGCAAATCTGACAAAGGGAAGGTTAAATAATTGCCCAGGAACACATAATCCATCGATGGCCATTTGGCAATTTGAACCCAGGTGTCTCTTTCAAACATGGTGCTCTTTTACCTGTAAACACACCTTCTCCTAGGCTTGGTGTTATTGGTATGCTTGCCTCTTTTATTATTGGCAGTAGCCATCTGCCAAATAAATTTCCAAGTACTTTAAAAAAAAAAAAAAACGTTTGGAGTATGAATACATGTCTGTACTGCTTGCAACATAGTACAAACCCCATACGAGCAGGTTTTAATGACATCATCTACTTTGCTGTTGGAACTCTTCATATTTGGGTTTGAAATTACTGCCCTATCTTGTAATAAAGATAAATTTCCCACCACAAAACCTCATCCACTTGAAAATATATAGCAAGTGATTTAATTTCAGAATTGAAATGTATTTGCAGAAGTTGGGCTTATGCCATTGTGTATCTGAAAATGATTTAAATTTTAAGAAATTTACTTCAGTGTATTTTACATGACATTGTCTCTATATGCCTATTTCTAGTTATATATATAAAGCCATTAAGAAGTATTAATATGTTTAGAGACTGGATTTTCTGAACGTTGAACTACTTTTATGCAAAGAGACAAAATGGTTCCTGTTTAGTAGAGTGCTATTAAAAATAATTAGTTTCTGGTAAAGAGTAGATAATTAGTAAATTACATGATGGTTGAATAAACTTTTTCAAGATCAGTAAATGCAATCTCCTTCACCAGAAATTTAGAAGACTAATTTGAATAGTACAACTGAAAGGCTACTTAGAAAACAAGAACAGTATTTATTATATCTGTAACAATATTAAAATATTTGTAAGTATTTATTTATAAAAAATAAGTATATATTGTTTTTATTTTCTCCCCTTTACAATGATCGATACAACTTGAGCACTCTTTGTGTTATTTCTTTTTTAAAGATGAGAGCATAGTAGTTTTAACTTCAAATTGAAATTTGAAGCAGTCCTTAAGCTGCCAGAACTCTTTATTATCTGTTTTCCTGAAATGATTTATAACTCCTAAATAGCAAAATATGATTTTCATTTTAAAGAAGATGAGCAAATGCATCAAAACGAAGAGAACATAGTGTTGAATACATTAAAAAAATGGTATTGTTATAATCTGGTACTGTCATTGAAAACTCCTATACTCTGTGGCCCCTGGATTAGAGAAAAGTTAACAGTTTCCCAAAAATGCACCACACATACTGCAGACAAATTAAGAAATCTACCTTGAACCGGCCAGTCTTCGAATAGCTCCTCTAAGTTTCATCTCATTCTGTTTGATGACTCCGATATAAATGAAGTGTATGAGGCAGGATTAGAGGGGAGGTCAGAGAAAGGGAAGCATGTGAAGAAGAAAGTCAGTACCAAAGGCACCCACACATCCAGAAAAACTTATAGAGGGGTGAAAACAGGATTCAAGGAAGAGAGGGCCATCTCGAGAAGGATACAACAGGATTTCTCAAAGCTTGCCATGAAAACTTAAAAAAAAAAGAGAGAACATAAAATGATAAAACAGATGGAATGAATTATATGAAACTCATTTGGATAGGAATGGTTAATCCCTAGACACAGGAAAAAATACATGCTCTGGAAAAGGAGTCTCATAGTACTGTAATAGTATTGTTATTTTTTTTTTAATTTTTTTATTTATATATGAAATTTATTGTCAAATTGGTTTCCATACAACACCCAGTGCTCATCCCAAAAGGTGCCCTCCTCAATACCCATCACCCACCCTCTCCTCCCTCCCACCCCCCATCAACCCTTAGTTTGTTCTCAGTTCTCAACAGTCTCTTATGCTTTGGCTCTCTCCCACTCTAACCTCTTTTTTTTTTTTTTTTTTTTCCCTTCCCCTCCCCCATGGGTTCCTGTTAAGTTTCTCAGGATCCACATAAGAGTGAAACCATATGGTATCTGTCTTTCTCTGTATGGCTTATTTCACTTAGCATCACACTCTCCAGTTCCATCCACGTTGCTACAAAAGGCCATATTTCATTTTTTCTCATTGCCACGTAGTATTCCATTGTGTATATAAACCACAATTTCTTTATCCATTCATCAGTTGATGGACATTTAGGCTCTTTCCATAATTTGGCTATTGTTGAGAGTGCTGCTATGAACATTGGGGTACAAGTGCCCCTATGCATCAGTACTCCTGTGTCCCTTGGATAAATTCCTAGCAGTGCTATTGCTGGGTCATAGGGTAGGTCTATTTTTAATTTTCTGAGGAACCTCCACACTGTTTTCCAGAGCGGCTGCACCAATTTGCATTCCCACCAACAGTGCAAGAGGGTTCCCGTTTCTCCACATCCTCTCCAGCATCTATAGAAATGGGCAGAAAACATGAATAGACACTTCTCTAAAGAAGACATCCGGATGGCCAACAGGCACATGAAAAGATGTTCAGCATCGCTCCTTATCAGGGAAATACAAATCAAAACCACACTCAGGTATCACCTCACGCCAGTCAGAGTGGCCAAAAAGTATTGTTATTTAAAAGCTTTAGGAATTTAGGTCTGAGGGGTACCTAGGAGGTAGAAAAGGATAATCATGGATTCTATTCAAAGAAAATATTTCCTAAGCTCGTGTTTCTTATTTATACCTGCCAATAATGCAATGAATGTCTCTTTTAAAAAGCAATTCATTTTGCTTTTATGTCTGTTGGCTACTGAAGTATATAAGTGTCATTATAGGAAGTGTAAGGTGCCTCTTTATCACAAATCTCAACCATGCAGATCTATGTTGACAACAAATTAGAGATGCTTTTGCAACTTTCCTTTACCATATTTAGCTTCAGCATTTTGTCTTCACTGACATTTTCTTTTTAGTTGATCATTTTCTCAACAAGCAAGAGAAAACATATTCTTTTCTTGAAGATTTTATTGCTACTGATCCAAAGTGATGCAGCATAAGAAACACATTTTTGGTTTACAAAAATACACTTGACCTTGAAGTATGGAAAGGAATGCTCTGCACTAGTAAATAAACTGATTCATCCTGTCATTGAAGATATAAGAAGTGATATACATAGAACAACAAGCTGTCATTTCTATTTTTTGGGTTGTCCTTTTGTTTTAACTAGGAACATTTGAAAAATATCTTTAAAAAATCACCTTTGAGACATTTTCCTTATAACTATCAAGAAGAAGCCTGTATTCAAGTACTTGAGAACTGTAAAGGACAACATAAAGCCAAATTAAAAAGCAAACCATTGTCATATTACCGCATTATTATTATCACATTAAAATTGGGTATATTTTTATAAAGCCAGTCTAATTCTATCATTGCTTCTCTTTTAAATTTGTGTTGCATTTAATTCAGCCAGCATCGGGAATGTGATTTCATTATTGTTAATCTTTTTTTACTCTAAGGGAAAAAAAGAGCTATCAAGACATTTAACTTTCTATTTGTTACCAAATACCTTTATATGAATTGAAGAATAGGCCATATCATAATGCTGAGTATCCTCCAGGCTTAAATAAGTTTCAGAAATGCTAAACAGTCTTTCTGCAGTTAAGATGGCCAGCAGTCTGGTTTATTTATTTTTTTAAGCACAAATGTTTCTCTTTAAAAAAAAAAAGCTATAAAGTATTTTGTTTTGAAAATTGTTCTCTATTGACCATTAGCATGAGGAATAGGAAACTAAACAGTCTTTTAAAGAAAATAATATTCTTCAAAGGATAAAGTATAAGTTGAATCTCAGCAAATGGCAATGCTAGAAATCTTTCAAGCTCAAAACTGTCATCTAAATATGAAATGAAATAGTAATAAAATAAAAAAAACATGCATGCTCCCATATAAGAAAGTATTCAAGGAGTACTGGGCAGGCCATAAAGATCTTAAAAAGACCAATTTTCTATCAACTAGCTGCTCGTGTATTATAAACAATCTTGGCTATAGCAATATTTAAATCAATTTAGTTACAAATGAAATACTGAAAAAAATCAATAATATTAAAGGTAACATGTAATTAGTAACATAGACTTCAATGAGTTGGAAGATTGATCTATCAAGAGACACATTAAGCTTTCACTCTATATGTCAGTAGTCTCTTTAATTTTCAGATATCAGTAGGACTTACGGTGAGATACTAGAAGAGTAGGAAGGGAAATGTTATTTGAGTAATAAGGAAGATTCTTCTAACTTAGAAATCTGCCCTCAGTGGTATTTTGATCCTGGAACTCACAGTCTCTAAATGGTTGTTCTTCTAACTAGTATAAGGACATCACCTAAGGATGATCCAAGAGTTACTTCCAAAGATACTTGGAGTTGTAAGATACCTTTTGCATTTCATCCTATTGTGCAGTAGTAACAGGAAAAGAAGTATAGTAGAAAGATTAACAGCAATTATTAAACTAGCATGGTTAGGGAAAAATATATTTTCTTGGCTCAAGTTTGGGTAGATATAGAAAAAGATACTGAAAATATTTTCACCAGTATTTTCTTATAGAAACTATAACCAAATTAATATTGGAATACATCAGATGTACATATAACTCTGCACTTTACTCTTAAAATGGGTTATATATCACAATAAAAGTATCAAAATACATCTGTCCTCTTTAGCCCCAATCCCAAGAATCCATTATACCTTTAAAAAGTATAAAGTGTAGGCTATTACATGTGCTTTTTCTTGAGAAGAATCAGTTTTTATTTTACAGATATAGTTCAAGAAATATAGCACAATTATGATGATAGATGAAATTTGGCTACTTCAGTTCTTCAAGTTGGTTGCTAATTTCTCTTCCCAATTTAAAATGCCTTGCATTTCTTCTACAGTTTTTGTTTCTGCTACTACATATGATCAAATATATGTCCTCAGCTGTTGGCTAGTATTCTCCAGTGTGAGCTACCACTGTGAATGAAAGTCTTAATGGGGAACAGGCGTACTAATGTGGACAGACAGTCCTTATGTTTGCATGCTATTTAAGCTGGCAGTTAAAGACTTCAGAAGAATTTTTACTAGATGTTTATTTTTAAAATACAATATTTTTATTACAAAATGCACTTAATATGCAGAGTACATATTAAGAATCTGTAAAAATCCAGAAATGATGTAGAAAATAAAATCATTATAGCTAGATATAAGATTCAGCAAGAACACAACATATGTTGCATTGAAGTATACATGCATGTAATTTTTCTACAAAAACTATGTTGGCTCTTTCCATAATTTGGCAAGTCCTGCTATAAACATTGGGGTACAAGTGCCCCTATGCATCAGCACTCCTGTATCCCTTGGGTAAATTCCTAGCAGTGCTATTGCTGGGTCATAGAGTAGATCTATTTTTAATTTTTTGAGGAAACTCCACACTGTTTTCCAGAGTGACTGCACCAGTTGACATTACCACCAACAGTGCAAGAGGGTTCCCATTTCTCCACATCCTCTCCAGCATCTATAGTCTCCTGATTTGTTCATTTTAGCCACTCTGACTGGCATGAGGTGATATCTCAGTGTGGTTTTGGTTTGCATTTCTCTGATGAGGAGTGATGTGGAGCATCTTTTCATGTGCCTGTTGGCTATCTGGATGTCTTCTTTAGAGAAGTGTCTATTCATGTCTTCTGCCCATTTCTTTACTGGATTATTTGTTTTTCATGTGTGGAGTTTGGTGAGTTTTTTATAGATTTTGGATACTAGCCCTTTGTCTGATATGTCATTTGCAAATATCTTTATGTCCATCAACTGATGAATGGATAAAGAAATTGTAGTTTATATATACAATGGAATACTACTTGGCAATGGGAAAGAATGAAATATGGCCTTTTGTAGCAACATGGATGGAATTGGAGAGAGTTATGCTAAGTGAAATAAGTCATTCAGAGAAAGACAGATACCATATGTTTTCACTCTCATGTGGATCCTGAGAAATTTAACAGAAGACCATGGGGGAGGGGAAGGGAAAAAAAAGTTGGGGGGGGGGAGCCAAACCTTAAGAGACTTAAAAACTGAGAATAAACTGAGGGTTGATGGGGGGTGGGAGGGAGGGGAAAGTGGGTGATGGGAATTGAAGAGAGCACCTGTTGGGATGAGCACTGGGTGTTGTATGGAAATCAATTTGACAATAAATTTCATATAAAAAAAACAAATAGCAAAAAAAACTATATTGGCTTTTTATACAATAGTACATATTAAGCCTTTTTTTCTGTGCTGGGTACTAGTTATACAAATTTGTGCAAGATGAAAGTTGTTCCTGTTTTCAGGAATCTTAGAGTCTTGAAGGAACAGTCAATATGTTTGAACACAGCCAAGTGTATAAAATAGTATGATAAATGAAGTTTCTGAGGCACACAATGAAATCTTTGGGTAGGAAATATCAGGGTTCAAAATATGTCACCCCAAATACTTTGTCATGTTGAAATATTGATTATTTTGAATTAGCCAGTGCAAGAAGAATACTCTGACCCTCCTTTGTCCTGAATGCCAGAGATAAATTTCCCATGTGGCAGACTTCCCTGTACCAGGAGTAGAAGGCATCCTTATCACAGAATTTAGGGCCAAAAAGGTATATAAACAAACCTTGTTCCTTAATTTTACTATCCCTAGCCCAAACCCCTTTGTCTTATCAATTCTTCACAAAATTTTTTTCCTAACTTCAATTTAATTGTATTAAATTAAATGTGCACAATGTAAACTGTATGAAAACTTTTTGGTTACTTCTTTAAATCTCATATCTTTGTGGGGCTCTGTAGTAAATACATAGCTGTATTTGTTTTTCTCCTGTTAATCTTTTTACTACAGAAAGGTCTCTGCTAAGAACCTAGAAGGGTAGAGGGAAAGTTAGTTTTTCTCCACTACAGAATGATGGGATCAGGCATTGAAGACTTACTAATGGAAAGTATCATCAAAATTAAGTATGTATTTAAAGAATCAAACAAATTACCCAAGAAAAGAGAGGGAGAGGAAATGGCGTCTGCAGAAATCTTAAGAGACAGTATGGAACATAAAGTCAATTGAAAGAAATTAGATATGATTGGAAAAAGCAATTTAGTCAGGGGAAGAGGAGAGTAGTAGGTTTGCTGTCCCTCCCCCAAGAGTTTATGTCTTGCCACCAATCATGGCCTTCTTGCCCGCTGGTATTCTTCTATGTACACTCTCTCGGGTCTTTGTTCCCTGCCTCTAATCTTCCTTCTGAACATTCAGTGGAAACCCAGGAAAAAGATGTTACAAAAGTATGAGAATTCTCCTTGTGACGGGGGGTCCAGGGTATTCTAGACTAACAAGTTAACCAAGATTGGATCTTTAGCAAATTGTTCAATTTCTTCTTACCCGCTTTGTTAACGCTGCATACTGTCCATCCCATTTCTCCTTAGAGGATTCTGTCCCTTGAAATTCAGATTACATAGTTGCTTTATGATCCCAATTCTCTGATTGACTCAATAAAAATTATAATTTTATTTTCCCAACTTTTTCTCAGTGTTACAGTGGGAATAACATTCTTTGCTGCTTTCTACATCCTAAATGAATGGAGAAGACCAGATATATGTTTGTAAGAATATTAATCTAGTGTGGTGTGAGAAGTGAACTGTAAGGTAAAAAATGTGGAATCAAGGAAAGAAGTTATTTGTGGGATGCTGTAAAAAAGGTAAGAGAGTATTGCACTTTAGACCAGAGTAATACTACGAGGACTGGAAAAAATGTTCATGCTTTCCGAAGAAATTAGGGATAATTGACAGGGTTTAGTAATTAGGAATATGACAGGGTGGGAAAAGTCAAAGATGATTTCCAGGTTTCTGACATATGAGTAAAGGAGAATTTTGAGCCGCTGTTTTTTTTTTTTTAATTGAAGAATAATTAACATACAGTGTCATTTTAGTTTCAGGTATACAATGTAATGATGGAACAATTCTACACATTTCTCAATGCTCATCACCATTAAGTGTACTCTTAATCCCCTTTATCTATTTTACCCACAACATGTCCCCCAAACTCCTCTCTGGCAACCATTAGTTTGTTCTCTGTATTTGAGGGACTGTTTTTTGTTTGTCTCTTTTTCTTTGTTCATTTATTTTGTTTCTTAAATTTCACATAGGAGTGAACTCATATGGTATTTGTCTTTCTCTAACTTATTTCACTTAGCGTAATACCCTGTAGGTCCATCTTTAGTGTTGCAACTGGCAAGATACCATTTTTTCTTTTTTTTTCCAAGTTTTTATTTAAATTCCTGTTAGTCAACATGCAGTATAAAATTAGTTTCAGGTGTAGAATTTAGTGATTCATCACTTACATACAATACCCAGTGCACATCATAAGTTTCCTTCTTAATCCCCATCACGTAATTAACCCATGCCCTGGCCCACTTCCCCTCCCATAGGTCTCAGTTTGTTCTCTATAGTTAAGAATTTGTTTCCTGATTTCCCTCTTTTTCCTCCCATATTTATCTGTTTTGTTTCTTAATTTCCACATATGAGAGAAATTATGTTATTTGCCTTTCTCTGACTTATTTCACTTAGCATAATACTTTCTAGCTCCATCCATGTCATTGCAAATGATAAGATTTCATTCTTTTTAATGGCTGAGTAATATTCCTTATATACATATATGTATATGAGTGTATATGTATATATATAAATGTATATACATATAAGTACATATATAAATGTACATACATATATATGTATATGTATAAATTTATGTATGTGTTTAATATATACATATATGTATAAATGTCTTCTTCATCCATTCATCTATGGATGGACACTTGGGTTGCTTCCATATCTTGGCTATTGCAAATGATGCAAATAACGCTGCAGTAAACATAAGGGTGTATATATCTTTTTGAATTAGTGGTTTTGTTTTCTTTGGGTAAATTCTCAGTAGTGGAATTACTAGATCATATGGTAATTCTATTTTTATTTTCTGAGGAACTTCCATCCTATTTTCCACAATGGCTATACCAATTTGCACTCCCACAGCAGTACACGGGGGTTCCTTTTTCTCCACATCCTCACCAACACTTATTTCTTGTCTTTTTTTTTTTTTTAAGCCATTCTGACATGTGTGAGGTGATATCTCATTATGGTTTTGATTTGCATTTTCCTGATGATTAGTGATGTTGAGCATCTTTTCATGTATCTGCTGGTCATCTGTATATCTTCTTTTGAAAAATGTTTGTGTCTCTTGCCCATTTTTTAAATTGGATTTTTGGGTTTTTTGCTATTAAGCTGTATGAACTCTTTATACATTTTGGATATTAACCCCTTATGGAATTTATCATTTACAAGTATTTTCTTCCATTCAGTAGGTTCCCTTGTCATTTTGTTGATGGTTCACTGTGCAAAAGCTTTTTATTGTGGTGTAGTCCTACTAGCTTAATTTTGCTTTTCTTTCCCTTGTCTGAAGAGAGATATCTAGAAAAATATTACTATGGCTGATGTCAAAAAAATTACTGCCTGTGTTTTCTTCTAGGAATTTTATGGTTTCATGTCTGATGATTAGGTCTTCAATCCAATCCGAGTTTATTTTGTATATAGTGTAAAAAGTCATTCCATTTTTTTCTTTTGCATGTAGCTGTCCAGTTTTCTTAGCACTGTTGAGGAGACTGTTTTCATTCCATTGTGTATTCTTGCATCCTTTGTCATAGATTAACTGACCATATGATCATGGGTTTATTTATGGGCTCTCTATTCTGTTCCATTTATCTATGTGTTTATTTTGGTATCAGTACACTACTGTTTTAATTAGCAAAAGTTTGTAGTATATCTTGAAATCTGGGATTATGATACCTCCAGCTTTGTTTTTTCTCAAGGTTGCTTTGACTATTCAGGGTTGTTTTTTTGTGGTTCCATACAAATTTTAGTATTATTTGTTCTACTTCCGTGAAAAATGCTTTTGATATCTTGATAGGATTGTATTAAATCAATAGATTGCTTTGGGTGTATGTTTATTTTAACAATATTTATTTTTCCAATCCATGATAATAGGGTATCTTTCATTTGTATCATCTTTAATGTATTTAATCAATGTTTTATAGCTTTTTTTTTTTCAGAGTAAAGGTCTTTTCTCTCCTTGGTTAAATTTAATCCTAGGCATTTTATAGTTTTTCTGTGTAATTGCAAGTGGGGTCATTTTCTTAATTTCTCTTACCTGGATATTTTTCTTTTTTTTATCTTCTTGATTTTTATCTTTTACAGTCATAAGTGGTATTATATTGTTTAAATTAGTATATGGACACCAAGGAAAATCTTCACTTGTCAGTTTATTCAAAAGTATATATGCTTGTGTTGTCAGTGCAAATACCTAGTGACAGATACACTTTTTCCTAATTATATGAATATTTATGCCAGACTCTTCTCATCACTTCTTTTTAGATCAAGGTGGGGGGGGTGGTCAGCTTATTTAGGGACTTTTCCTTATACTTTTTCCATTTCTTGAAGACCTCAAGCTTAGATGCCTCAATCTGACTTCGAAACTCAAGTGGAAGTCTTGGCATATATTTGGAAACCTCTCTATCTCCAAAACTCAGCTGAGAAACAAACTGCAGGTTCATGTGGACAATTTATTTTATTTGCAGACTGGCACATCTAACTTGTAATATGGACAGACGTCTTGTAAATTCTTCATAAAAGTTGTTCTGTCCTTAAGATTTTTATAATACCTGATTCAAAAGTAGTGTTAGTCAGCAAGTCTAACATTAATTCCCCTCTAAGTTAATTTTAAGTAGTTCTGCAGATAGGTGAGCTAGGAAGAATCAATGATGTACGGTGTCTTCCCAGGTCAAAAAGTTACAGTATTCAAAACTCATGTTGAATTTTGGATTTTTTGACATGGTCATGTTTACTCTGTTCCCTTCCAAAGGATGACATAGATATTGAGGACTGTCTTGTTAGTGTTGGGAGTTATAGC
The DNA here is from genome assembly GCF_028749965.1 of Puma concolor. Taxonomy (NCBI): domain Eukaryota; kingdom Metazoa; phylum Chordata; class Mammalia; order Carnivora; family Felidae; genus Puma; species Puma concolor. Next base: position 56,319,572 of record NC_141675.1, read on the forward strand.
TATTCACAGCCATGCAGTTTGTCAGGAAGAAACTTCAACCAGATCAGAACATGTTGCCCTCTTGCAAAGCAGGTATCACTCAAGAAGTGGGAAACTGCAAAAGGAGAGATGAGAGAAAGATTTACTAAATTGTTTCAGGAAACTTAACACCTAAATATTATTCTTAAGTACCTTTTTATTCTTATAATATTTCCAAAGGAAATATGTTTTTATTTATTATTTTTTTATTTTATTTTATTTTATTTTTTAATTTTTTTTTTCAACGTTTATTTATTTTTGGGACAGAGAGAGACAGAGCATGAACGGGGGAGGGGCAGAGAGAGAGGGAGACACAGAATCAGAAACAGGCTCCAGGCTCTGAGCCATCAGCCCAGAGCCCGACGCGGGGCTCGAACTCACAGACGGTGAGATCGTGACCTGGCTGAAGTCGGACGCTTAACCGACTGCGCCACCCAGGCGCCCCAGGAAATATGTTTCTAGAAGACAAGATTTGGTAAAAGAAATATTTTTTTTTTAGTTTAGCTGGAACTTAAGCCCAGTTATCCTTCAACATCCCATATTGTTCCTGGTTTTAATATGAAGTATGGAAAAATTATTTCCACTATGCTTCACTGTGGTTTATTCTTATTTATTTTTGAGGGAGTGGGACATTGGGGACAGAACATCTATGAAAGTGAGAGAGATCCTCTGGATTCTTCTCTGACATCACACTAAATCATAATATAACAATTCTAAAGTCATCATTGTGAAATTCTCAGTTACCAATCAAAAAATAAAGGATGTTGTAGGTACCATATGTTTTCACTCTTATGTGGATCCTGAGAAACTTAACAGAAGTCCATGGGGGAGGGGAAGAAAAAAAAGAGAAAGAGAGGGAGAGAGCCAAAGCATAAAAGACTCTTAAAAACTGAGAACAGACTGAGGGTTGATGGGGGGTGGGAGGGAGGGGAGGGTGGGTGATAGGCATTGAGGAGGGCACCTTTTGGGATGAGCACTGGGTGTTGTATGGAAACCAATTTGGTAATACATTTCATATAAAAAAAATAAAAGATGTTGAAGGAGAATAAATCAGCTGGAAATTATAAAATGTATTTCTTGAAATCTATATATAATATTTTTTAATGAAATGGATAAAAAAACCTATTTGGTAAGTTAGTATTAGAATAAAAACCATCAGGGGCACCTGGGTGGCTCAGATGGTTGAGCGTCCGATTCAGCTCAAGTCATGAGCTAACGGTTTGTGAGTTCAGGCCCCTCATCAGGGTCTTGGCTGTCAGCGCAGAGCCTGCTTTAGATCCTGTCCCCCTCTCTGCATCTTCCCTGCTCACTCATGTACATTCTCTCTCTCTCTCTCTCAAAAATAAATAAACATCAAAAGTAAATAAACATTCAATACTTTGCCATTAAAACAAGGATAAGAAGGCATAAATCTTTCTTAGAAATTTGGCTTTTCTTTCTGCATCTTGTGGTTTACTCACCTGCAATGAGAATGCCACTAATTAATAACTAAATGAGAAGTCAGTAGGTAACAATTCAAAACGTAAAAATAAAAAAAGAAGAAAAAGTCTAAAGTTATAAAAATAATACATTTTACCTTTCCTTTACTTTTATGGGATTTTTAATCTCACTCAGCTGTCAGTCATTCTCATTATTTTGAGCACATTTTTCAAACAGTTTAAATTGTTCCCACAGTGGCAGCCAAACCAAATAAACAGTCAAACACTGAGGAGTGTGTGATTTCACCAGAGACCTGAAACAATGGAGTGCCCCAGAAATTTCTATTAGGTGAAAAGGGGTAGGAAACCTCAGTGACAGCTTTAAACATAGAAGGAAAACATTCTCTCTAGTTTCCCATCAATGTACGCCATTGAAACCAAAAAAATCTTAACAACCTCAAATAAATAACACCAACGATGGTAACCTTGCTATGTATCAGATAAGAACTGCATTTAAAAATGCAAAAAGTTGTAGCTTGTAATGCAAAGTAGCTCATTAGGTTAGTTATGCATATATGTTTGAAAAATACCACAGTCCTTTAGGTAAAGAAAGGATAAATATGATCAGATTTTATAATGTATGTTTAAAGTTATAAAATATATATGCTTAACTGGAATTTTCTCTTTTCTAAATGTTCGCTTTATGACATCTGAAGCACTACATAATCGTTTTACAACAAAAAAGATTAATGCAGACTTTTAAAAGTTGGGTTCTTAAATTTTTGAGATTCAGACTTTTAAAATCTTTGAACATATACATTACCATCTTTTTCCCACTTGCACCGAGAGCCAAATTAAATTAAATCTAAACCTGTGTTCCCCAATTACCTATTCTGATCCAGAAAACAAGCAAACCAACAAAACTGGTAGCTGAAATATTTAAATGACTTGAAATTTACGAGTTGTTAGCCAAAGGGGGGAAAATATTAGACTTTACCACTGCAAACTATTCAGTGGGATATAATTATATTTTATTGTTAGATGACATGACTGAGAAATCAATATACATGTAGATTAACACCTTGTTGTAAATAGATTAAACACATTATTTTAAATTAAAAAACATTTTTTTAACGTTTATTTTTGAGAGAAAGAGAGACAGAGTGGGAACAAGGAGGGCCAGAGAGAGAGGGAGACAGAATCTGATGCAAGCTCCAGGCTCTGAGTTGTCAGCACACAGCCTGGCGTGGGGCTTGACCTTGTGAACTGCAAGATCATGACCTGAGTCAAAGTTGGAAGCTTAACCGACTGAGCCACCCAGGTGCCCCACACTATTTTAAATTTTTTATTCTGCGGTTTCCATTAGAAATAAATTAACCAATATATGTAAATATGTTCAGTTTTGTGTCCATTTAATTTTTCCCTAAGGTCTTAGCCAAATTATATACCATAAGTACATGAAGAAGAGTAAATAACAGGTAAATCAATCAATAACACTTTAGACCTCAACAGAAATTACTCTTGCTGAGAAAATTAGAGTCACGAGGAAGCTAGTTATAAACATCTTAAAGTTATATTGTAACTTTCAGAAATATTACATTTGTCTTAGAGTTCTTATTTCATTTTATTTTAGTATTATTTTTTGTAAATATAAAGCAGTTGCTGTCTTTATTTGAGGATTCCTATTTTAACTCTGGCAACAAGACAGAACTCAATCATTTAAATAACTATATATTTAAAAAAATTATTACAAAAGTAATATAAGCTCATTGTAGATAGAATATCAATACTGATGACTAAGATTAAGAAAAACCATTTATGATTCACCACTCATATTCTTCATATATTTTGTTTCCTCTCATTTATTTTTAAGTATTTATTTACATATTTGAAAACATATTTCAGTGGGAAGGGTTACCAACCACACCAGGTTTGATGACTCATTAGGAGAATTCTAAAGGACTCAGCATATGGTCATATTCAAGATTATGATTATTTCAGGGAAAGGTTACAAAGCAAAAATCAGCAAAGGGAAAAGGCTCCTGGGCAAAGTCTGAGGAGCCCAGCTGCAAGATTCGAGGGTCCTCTCCTAGTGGAATCCTGCAAGACATGCTTAGTTCCTTCAACAATAACTTGTGATAGCACATGTGAAGGGTTGCCAATGAGAAGTTTGCAACGGACCCAGTGCCCAGGGTTTTTATTGGGTATTGATCATGTAGGTCTCTTCCGCCTGCCATATAACCAAATTTCGGACTCCCAGAAGGAAAGCAGGTGTTGAGTATAAGCGGGATTTTTTTTTGCCTACTTTATGTACAATGAGCCACTCTTCTCAGTTAATGGTGTTGGGAACTCTCCTGAAATCCAAATTCTCAGATGTCAGCCAAGAGATAACTTTATAAATAAGCCTTTCAAAGAATGACAGGCATGCTATGTTGACCATTTCTGCCTAGTTTCATATTATGTTATTGACTGTTTTCTATTTAATTTTTGATATATGAACCTCTTTCACTATCATGAAGTATTTTTTCATAGTAAATGGGTACACTGTTTTTAATTTTATGCATGTACCATGGTTTATTTAATAAATCTATTGGCAGATTTTTTTAAATTAAGGGCCCAAATCTTTACTGTAAAACACAAAAATTCTATGAATATTAATATTGTTCCCTTGGTATAAGTTCCCAAAACTGAGATGGTAAAGGGTTTTGATGCATATTATATGATAGTCCATACTGGCCTCTAGGTCTGTAATAAAATACATACCCAAACACCAACAGTGTTTATAAGAAATTGATATTTACAATAATTTATTAATTTGCTAAGAGAAAAGTGAATTCTGGTTATTGTCTTATTTCACATCTTTGATACTATTGTTGTTGAACATTTAACAATATAGTTATTAGCCGTTTATATTTTGACTTTTGTAAAAATGTATTCGTTTAACCCTATTAAATGAATACATTTTTTTACCAGCCACTATTACAAAATAAAGTCACAATTGAAAAGATATATTTTAAAATTTTTTTAATGTTTATTTATTTTTGAAAGAGACAGAGCACAAGCAGGGGAAGGGCAGACAGAGAGGGAGACACAGAATCAGAAGCAGCCTCCAGGCTCTGAGCTGTCAGCACAGAGCCAGACTTGGGGCTCGAACTCACAGACTGTGAGATCATGACCTGAGCTGAAGTCAGGCCCTTAACTGACTGAGCCACCCAGGTTTCCCAAAACTGAAAAGATATTAAAACACCAGTTGCAATTAGCAGTAATGGGCTAGGTGCTATTCTATCTTTGTCCAAATTAGTTTTCACATATCTAGCTTCATTCATTAATTCGGAACTTCTCACTACTAGAGAATGATGGGCATGGCATTACTTTCTTCTATATTAGTACAAGTGATAGATTTTTTTTCTGCAAAATTTATAGTGGGAAGTTTTAGGGGTTTAAACAAATAGATAATCTTCTACACTAAGGGACATTCAGAGGATCCTTTAAAACTTAATTAATTTCCTAATAATTGATTTGTTTTTAGGATTTAAGAGTTGAGATTTTAAAAGCAATTTTTTAAAATTTAAATACGTGTGTTAGCCGAAGCCTAAGAGACTTAAAAACTGAGAACAAACTGAGGGTTGATGGGGGGTGGGAGGGAGGGGCGGGTAGGTGATGGGCATTGAAGAGGCATCTTTTGGGATGAGCACTGGGTGTTGTATGGAAACCAATTTGACAATAAATTTCATATATTAATAAATAAATAAATAAATAAATAAATAAATAAATAAAATTAAAATGTGTTTCCAGTTATATTACATGTCTAAAAATGTAAGATGTAATTTATTAAATGTGAAATTTAGGTACTTTTCCCCATGAATTAAACCAACTTTCTCTATACTTACTTTATAATTAGGCTTTCTTTTTGTTACTATTAAATATGTGTTGGGCTCTTAGCTTTTGGGGAAGGAAAATCTCAATCTCAAATATTCATGTTTCTACAATCGGTTTTCAAACAAGTTTCTAATGGGCAGTGATCATTCTCTTTCAATCCCACTGCCAGAATGAAAAAGAGGTCAACATTCTGGCCTAAGTATGTTTTATCTCAAATGCAACAGTCTAGTTTGTTTACATTAACTTTTAAGGGGCTGGTTAAACAAGTTGAGAGTAGAATAGGCCTGTTAAACAGCATAAGGTTGCCCTTTATTCAGAACTTATTTAAAAAAAACAATTGGAAATATTGTCATTATTTACCTAGGAGGGAATAGAAAGCAAATGACAGATAAGGCTGTGCAATAGCTATGATTAAAACAGAAATCAATGAAGTCTAATTTATTCTGTATCATTTTATGAAGCCAGGGAGCTTTCTGAGGAGGAAGGCAATAAATTAGAAGTAGATATTAACTTTTTGTTAAATACATGAATGTGAGATAGCTAAATAGTGATTGAAGGGAAAAAAAAACAGAACTCAAACACTGTTAAATAGCTAATACTAAAAATCTTTGAAACACACTGTGGAAGAAATTTCTTTTCAGTTAATTGTTTGCATACAATCAGATAGGAAGTATAATAAAGAATGTTTGCTTGGCATTTAGAAGGCCACTATAAGTTGGTAGTCTAAATGATGACTTCTATATTTAGAGGAAATTAGTCTAAATTAATTCAAGAAAGAGTTCACAGGGTATGGTTTTTGACAGTCATGAAAGAATTCTAGTGCACCTGCTTAGGAATATTTTCCCCCTGTATAAAGGTGTCTGCTATTTTGCTTAGTTTGTGGTAAGTAATTTGCATAAATCCATAATGTAGCTGTCAGATTCTTTTTTTTTCTTGCAGCATTATAATGCTAATAGAGAAGTGAAAAAAAGCAGAATTAAAAAAAATCTTTTTAGACCTGACACCTCTACACTTGACATCTGTATACTCTCTGTGATAAATATAGCTTTAGCTTTTCTATGGTAATGCTTTCATAATCTTAGCTTCTGGGCATTGGTGCTACACAACATTTGCAAAGGACAATAATATTTTACTCATGGAAGTTAGAGAGATATTTTTTAAAGTGTGAGGCATTCCCCCTTCATTTGAATGGGTGGGAGCAGATTGTGGATAAATAGTTGAATTGATATTTGAAAACATGTAGGCATCAGTTGCCAATCACTTCCTCAGTCTTTTTCATCTGAAAGTTTTTAATTAAAATGTTGTAGTTAAAACGACACTGTGATATGGTAATATCAACACCAAAATAGATTACCTTATCGACTTTAAATTATTTGTAATTTCTGATCTAGGGGAAAAAACCTCTCAAATCATTCATCTCAAAGGTATGAATCTTTCAGGGCCTTTTTGGACGCTCATCATTTTGAGCAAGTGTTAGTGACTCTAAACAGAAGTTTGTCTTCCACACATATAAAATTTGCTCACTCTCAAAGCAATAGTAAGAAGTGAGAAGTTTTCCAAATTCAGGATAAATGCAAAACAAACAAAAACAAATAAACTAATAAATACATACTTTTTGCTATTTCATCTTAGGTCCTAGCAAGACACCCTTAGGTCAGTAGGTTTAGTGCAAATAGTCACATTATAGCTAAACAGTTTCCAGAGCCTCTAATCATAAATTGTTTTCTATGCACATTTATTTTTCTTGTTTAAAAATATAGTTTTATCTACAGAAGGTCTTCAAGTTATGTCTATAAATGTAAGTCAGAATGATGTAGGGAGGCAGCCATGTTAACTGAATTTTATAAAATTCCAGGAAAAATGTGAGGCAGCACAATTCACCAGCAATTCTTAAGAGAGTATCTGAACAGGCCACCTTCATTCCCATTGACAAGGAAGATGTTAGTGTACTGGAAGAGAAGAAAAAGAACAAAACTTGTAGAGGAGAAGAAAATTGTGTATAGAAAGAAAGCTTTTAACAAAATCAAGTATGCAGTCAGGGGTGGGGGTCCCTGAATGATATGGCTCATCAAATAAAGACCCTCAGCAAAAAGTATCATACAAAGTTGTCAATTCACATCAAACTGGAAAAGCAATTTAAGATTCGTTCTGTTTTTTTGGTCTCTCTGTATCTCTCTTACATACTCACACATGCAAATACAACTATGAAAAATAATTTTTTTTTAAAATCCCAAGTGCTCATAACAAAGAAAACAGCATTCAAGGAATTTCTGAGTGTACATATAGAAGGATGTATAGGATAGCTAGAAATAAACCATAACTAGTTTCTTCTAATATATTTTAAAAATTATTTATTTCAGGGTAAAATGTACATACAGTGGTATCCACAGATGTTAGGGGTTAGGGAATTTTGAAAAATGTAGATGTCCTGTAATCAAGAGATAGAACATTTCTTTCATACCATAAATTTATCTCACATTTTCCTTAGGTTAATCTGCCCTGCATATAAGCTATCACTCTTCTGATTTCTGTTAGAAGCTTCTCTCAGGAATTCTCGGAAAACTTGTCCCATGAAAATCTAGTAATAGGATAAATTGGTACTGGATTATGGACAATCCAGTAGGATCTCCTGGTATCATTATCAGATGCTAGGGACAACCTGAGCTTTTCCTGATTGTTCCTTGGTTGAGGCCTGGAAACATGCCTGACTGTCCACTGTATACTCAACAGGACAGATTGTCATGGATGATACTAATGATATAGTATGCTAATAATATTGCTTCCATGTAAGCCATCACAACTATTGGTCCTGTACCCCTAAGTAAAACAAAATGAGTAAGCAGTAGAAGAAACACAGCATTAACATGTGGGCCCTGGAAGGCAAGAGAGAGACAGAGAGAAAGGGAGTGAGAGAATGAGAATTTCACATATTATCAGAATAACCTAATTATCAAAAGGTAGAATCCAGTGAAATTACATTTTGAAGGCAACTAATAACAATATGAACAAAACCCACATAAAGATATTTGGTTTTCAAATTAAAAAACCCAGTAAATAAAATGGTGAGGGTATTCACTCTTGTAATTTGAGTATGTGGTCAGGAAGAGGTGGGAGAAGTATCTCAAGACAAAGAGAAAAAACAGTGGTGGAAATTGTGAGAGAAAAAAATGAGAATTGGAAGATCCGGAAGAATCAATCTGGAAATAGCTAGCTACCAGAAGGAGAAATAGGAATAACTGAGCTTGAGACAATAGTTAAAATGTAAATCTGGGGAAGGCATATTGAAAATCTACCCTAAGCTTTAGGCAAGATTGATTAGAAAAGCTATATAACACCATATCCTAAAATGATGTTAGACTATAGGAATAAACACAAATTATAGTAGCTTCCACAACAAAATAATAAAACTTAAACAGAGAAGAAAGGAGTCAGGCAGGTGTTGTAGTTTTCATCGGTATCGCATGTAGACTATCGAAAAAATAATAATCAAATACCAGTCAAAATAACATTCAGCTGTTAGGGGCAAACATATGTATTTGCAGATATATAAGCATTTAGAGACTATATCACATGAATATCCAATATGAGGAAAAGTCTCAAAAAAAGGGTCTAACCAAGTGAAAAATGAATTAGAACACAAGTCTCAATATAGGAATAAATAAATGAATGGAAGAAAAAAATCATGAGCCCTTGTGAATTCATGCATACAAAATACAGAAGTGAGAATTAAGCTCTTTTGCAAAATCATTATAAAATTCTCATATTACTAGTTAGGATGAAGCAATAAAGAAATATAGCCTGTTGGTCTTTGACACTATTAGTATCATGTGATAATTTTTATGTAACAGTAGAGAAGTAAAGTCTCATTGAGTTCAGCCAGTTACAGTCCTTTTGTGCACTGCACAAGGGCATTGCATCTGAGGGGTCAACCTTTGTATTGCAGATAGACATGCACTTTATTACAACCTGTAATTAACAGATGAAACTAAACAGATTTAACAGATTCAATTAAAGTTATTATTCTAGGGGCGCCTGGGTGGCGCAGTCGGTTAAGCGTCCGACTTCAGCCAGGTCACGATCTCGCGGTCCGTGAGTTCGAGCCCCGCGTCAGGCTCTGGGCTGATGGCTCGGAGCCTGGAGCCTGTTTCCGATTCTGTGTCTCCCTCTCTCTCTGCCCCTCCCCCGTTCATGCTCTGTCTCTCTCTGTCCCAAAAATAAATAAAAACGTTGAAAAAAAAATTAAAAAAAAAATAAAGTTATTATTCTATCAGAATCTTTGTATTATGTTAATTTTGCAACTGATGGAGGTATAGCATGTTGAGGAAACAAACATTTTTCTATAAACAGGGACCAAATGAACTAGTAGTCGAGTTCCTGCTTGGGGGCTGCAGACAACTGAGGTATCAGTGGTGAAATTCCTGAAATTCTTTTCCTCTGAAAACTTTCACTGATACTTAATTCCCTTGACCAGTCCACAGTTTTGTAAGTAACTCATTCCTTGCATTAAGTGCGTTCTTGCCTGAGAATATCTATAGCGTAACCTGTATCTGACTGAGGCAATAATGTTGAGTATTTTTATAACCTTTGTGTATACCTTCAATTATTCCTGTTTTTATTGCTGATATTATTATTTCTCTTACTGTTTTGTGTCTGGCATGATGCTATGTGATTTCACATATTATACAATCCCCATCACAGACCTGAATGATGGACATAATAGTCACTAATTTTAGGGTGAGAAAATATGGGTCAAAAAGGTTAAGTACACTCCCAAAACAAACTGGTAACTTATGAGCCAGGATTTATACTTATGTCTTTTGGAGTTGAAATTCTTTACCTGTTAAATATCTCTTCTTTCTTCTTCTTCTTTTTTTTAAATGTTTATTTATTTATTTTGAGAGAGAGAGAGAGAGCTAGCATGCAAGCAGGGGAGGGGCGGGGGGTGGGGAGAGAAAATCCCAAGCAGGCTCCTTGCTGTCAGTGCAGAGCCACATGCAGGGCTCCAGCTCATGAATTATGAGGTCATGACCTGAGCCAAAACCAAGAGCCAAATGCCCAACCAACTGAACCACCCAGGCACCCCCACTTTTGTTTTTCTCAAAATCTCATTGAGATCATTCACATTTAAGATTATTTTCCCAAGTAATATTAATTTATATAAACTTGTGTTATTGATACTGTCTATGCCAATTCTTTTAGATACTTTTATGTAATCTAAAAACATACTAATTTTCTTTTTTTTTCAACGTTTATTTATTTTTGGGACAGAGAGAGACAGAGCATGAACAGGGGAGGGGCAGAGAGAGAGGGAGACACAGAATCGGAAACAGGCTCCAGGCTCTGAGCCATCAGCCCAGAGCCCGACGCGGGGCTCGAACTCACGGACCGCGAGATCGTGACCTGGCTGAAGTCGGACGCTTAACCGACTGCGCCACCCAGGCGCCCCAAAACATACTAATTTTCTTAGCATACTGGCTGTGGTGAAACTTACACTAATAGCATTAGACAATTAACACCTCTTTAATATAACATATTGTAAATTGAGCTATGGTGACAGGAAGACATGGTAGCAAACTAATTACCAGATTGAAATTGATTCTTGCTCAATAAATATTTAAGAGGAAATAAAATTTAGTGCTGAAAAAACTGAAATGACTTGATGTTCAACCAAATGAAATACTGAGGGTATATTAATAGCTGGTAGTAGGCACTTATTTGTATGGCTGAAGTAAGTCAAATGTTTCTTTCAACAGTCACGAGTCGAGACTGTTCTTTACACGAGTAGATTTATTGAAGTTCTTTTAAGATGTGCTAAAATGTTTATTAGGAGTCTTTGGTAGCAAGTAACAGAAACCCACCTCAAAAAGGCTTCACCAAAAGAAAAAAATAAAAAGAGGAATTTATTGGCTTCTATGTCTAAGAAATCTAAGTGTCATGCTGTTAGCCACATGCAGGCATAAGGATTCACATAATGTTTTTCGGATGTTCTCTCTCTCCATAGTTTGATTTTGCTGCCAATTGTGTCACCAACTTCATTTTTCAGTTTCTCTATGTGGTAACAAAGAAAGTTTCTGACTCCTCAAATGTATCTCTTATTATGGTCTGTATGTTTGTGTCCCCCCAAAGTCATATGTTGAATTCACCTAACACCCAAAGTGGTATTAAGAGGTGGGGCCTTTGAGAGGTGACTGGGTCCTCAGAGCAGAGCCCTCTTGAATGGGATTATTGCCCCTGTGAAAGCTGCCTGAGAATGCTACTTACTTCTGTCTCAATGTGAGGATCCAGTAAAAAGATGCTTCGTAAGAACCAGGAAGTCAGCCTTACCAGACATAGAACCCAGTTATACAGGTACCCCGATGTCTGACTTCCAGACTCCAGAAGTGTAAGAGATCAGTTTCTTTGTTTACAAGCCCTCCAGTCAGTTACAGCAGCCTGGGCTGTTTTGTTATAGCAGCCTGAACAGACTAAGATACCTCTCGGTTCCCTCCTTACCCAATTACCTTAGCAACCATAATAAAAGAGATTACTTTTCCTCCCACACATCCACATGTCCATTGTGAGTAGAATATTCAGTAATTGCACATGATTTGAAACAAAAATATTTAACACATATTTATATATTACATACTATATTCCAAGCACTCTTCTAAATGTTGGAAATGTTAACTCACTAATCCTCATAAAAACTCTAAGAGAGATGTACTATTATTATCTCTCTTTTATCTATGAGGGGGTTGAGGCACAGGGAGGGTCAAGTCATATATTTAATAAGTGACAGAGGCAGGGTGAGGCCACAGTAGACCAATTCCAATAAAAATGCTATATTGATTCTTCATCAGGAGCAAAATATAAAAAAAATGTTGCCAAGGTAAAAATGTTCTTCTAATTGTGTCACCATTAGGTAGGGCTTATATCTGAGGTAGTAGGAAGGGTCACTGCTGGGATTAGAGAAAACTGGGAGGAAAAACTTCCCAGAGGAATAGGGATGTTGGGATGAAAAGAAATATATCAATACATGTCCATCCAAACAAAGGGTGATGTTTCTAGAAAAAAAATGTGTATGTGTGTGTGCATACATATACATACATATATATGAAAGACATACATATAGAGTAGGAATATGTATACACACACACACACACACATTCAGCTTGTAAATACACACATATGTACATGAGAGAGATACAGAGTTTTATTGTATGTAACAAAGGCTGATTAATGAATGTTAATAGTCAAAATAAATATATCATTTTGGTCGTGAGAGTATAATGGAAGATAATCAAACTGAGTGAGTCTGTGCTTCTATACTGATAGTTTAAATATGATTGTGATGTCAGATAAACTGAAAACAACTCCTGGAAGAAACTATTTCTTTTTCTTTTTCTTTTCCTTTTTCTTTCTCTTCTTTCTTTCTTTCTTTATTTTCTCTTCTCTCTCTCTCTCTCTTTCTTTATTTTGTTTCTTTCTAAGTAAGCTCTATATTCAACGTGGGGCTTGAGCTCACAACCCCAAGGTCAAGAGTCACATGCTCTACCAATTGATCCAGACAGGCACCCCAAAAACTGTTCTGTTTCTTGCTGATGTTCTTTCCTCCATTTAATCACAAATCCTCAGAATCTTTCTTCCTGAGCCAATAGTAAAAGAGAATTTTACTGATAAGACATTAGACAACTTGCTCCATTCTGATGAAGTCTGCTCTGAATCATCCTAAATGAGATGGGTTATTGCTGTGATTTGATTATTCTTCTTGAATTATAAAAAGTGAGCTGCCATAGTAAAATCTATGTGCATTAAGAAAAAATTCTGTAACTCAGTGTCTTTTCCTAAACTATCTAGAATGTTTTCATCCTTTGCGCTATTTAATCAGCTCCCTTTACCCCTTGTTAGTGATGAACGTAAATGACTTTACCTCATGCCATCTCTTTGGGTGAAGGCAATGATGATGTGTGTACTGTGGGTGCCTCAGTACAGACTATGCGCACACCTTTGTGCGCAGCCCCATGAGGGCATGTCCCTAAAAAGTGCTCCTGGTTCTTTCCCTAAACCTTCTTTTCCTGTCCATGCCATACTCTGGGTCTCAATGTTACATGGGGAAAATGCAGGCTATGTTTTATTTTTGCAAACTGCTACTGGAGAGTATATACTAAAGATCATAATGACCACTTTTCTGTCCTCAAGTTTGTAAATATTTAGTTTAGTTGATTGTTATATGGCTTCATTTTGAATACTTTATTTTTTTGTTTCAAGGGTCTACAAAAAATAAAATCATGAATTATTTCCTTCCTGGATTATTAAAAAGCTCTCTTTGAGTAAATGAATGGTGAAAGGCAAATTAAAATGCAAATAAAAGGTGAATATTATATTGCAAGTAGAATAACTCAAATTATTCTTACAAAATTATAGGAATTAGCAGTGTTTTTATAATCAGATTGACCCCAGTTAATATCCTAGACCTACTACTTACTAGTGAGGCCCTCAGTTTAATGCAAAGCATGGATAGTAATACTTATATTCTCAGACTTGAGGATTAAATAAAAGCTTTAGATGCTAATCACATAGCAAATAATAATGACATAGTAGCTATTTAGTAAATGGCAATTGTTTTTACTTTCTTTGCAATCATGGTTTAAATCAGGTTTAAACCTGCCGACAGGCACTCCATCTTCCTGTTTAGGGTTTATTCCCTTTGTGTACCCTTCTAGCCTTTTCATATCTTCTTCCAGTATGATAAATGGGACCTCTAGAGTCCTCTAAACCCATTAGGCTTTTTCTCTACCTCATGTTCATTTTTTTTTTCTATCACCTAGGTCTGAAAACCCCTTTCTCCACCTTTCTTGTCTCTTGAAGCCCTCCATATTCTTAATGGTACAACTCTAAATTATCTCTTTCATGGGGTCTTTACCAACTCTCCCTAGTTTTAATTTCCTTGTGCTCCCATTGTATTTTGTTTAAAATGATATAGTGTTAGTAAAGGTTCTGCAGAGAAATAGAATCCAATAGGAGTTTATATACGTAATTAAATTTAATTTATCTATCAATTGATTGGTTGGCTCACATGATTATGGAGGCTAAAAAATCCCATGATCTGCCATATGTAAGGTGGAGACCCAGGGAACCCAATGGTGTAATTCAATCTGAGTCCAAATGTTTCAGGACTAGGGTTGCTAATGGTATAAAGCCTGGTTGGAGGCTAGGAGACAATCAATGTTCCAGCTCATTCATTCAGGCAGAAAGGGCCCAGTTCCCCCTTCCTTCACTTTTTGTTTTATTTAGGCCCTCAGTGGATTGGATGGTGCCCACCCACACTGGGCAAGTCCATCTGTTTTACTGACTCTGCCAGTTCAAATGTTAATCTCATCCAGAGACACCCTCACACACGCATCCTGAATAACGTTTAACCAACTGTCTAGGCACTCTATGATTCACTTAACTTGACGCGTAAACGTAACCATCACAAATAAAATAGCAGAATTTAATATGTGAGTGCTATAATTCTACTTAACTGAGTGCATTTTACCAAGAATTTTGAATAGTAAAAATTTTTTGGAATAGTAAAAAAAGTCTTCTTGTTTGATTCTTTTTTAAAAGGCTGGAGAGAAAATTGAGAAACCTATCTTTTAAAATTAATTAATTTCCCAGTTAAAGACCAGTCAGTCCATCATCAGCAACAAAACTGGAAACCAAATAGAAAACACCCTTCAGTGACTCTGGGGCGCCTGGGTGGCTCAGTCAGCTAAGCGTCCGACTTCGGCTCAGGTCATGATCTCATGGTCTGTGAGTTCGAGCCCCGCATCGGGCTCTGTGTTGACAGCTCAGAGCCTGGAGCCCATTTCAGATTCTGTGTCTCCCTCTCTCTCTGCCGCTCCCCTGTTCATGCTCTGTCTCTCTCTGTCTCAAAAATAAATAAACGTTAAAAAAAAAAAAAGAAAAAAGAAAGAAAACACCCTTCAGGGACTCAGTGGTGTATCTGTGCTTGAATTATATTGCTGGAAAGAAAGTAAATTGAGAAGGAGTATTACCAAGCTAAACCTGTAAACCATATTGAAGGCATTAGATTTATGAATGAATGCCAAGAGTAGTTTGAGAAAGAATACAGAACAGGGTGAGACTAGATGTCTTCAAACTCTTATTAACTGTAGAATTTTTCGTTCGAATGAAATAGTTCATAAATGGGTGAAAAAAGTGATAAATCAGAGCTGTTCTGACCTTCGGACTCCCTTATCCTCTGTCTGGTCTTTGATGGTAACTGTCAGGAACACTCTCTGGCTAAATATATCACCCTTGCTTAAGTTTCTAGGCCCCTGTAAAACAAACGAACAAACAACGAAACAGATTTATTACAGCAGATGATTCAAAGTGGAGAACTAATGTAAGAGGAGTCCGTGTTTGGGCTACCCTGAGCGGATCTGTTGTTTCAGCAGTTTTGTCTCAAAATCACACCATGTCCTCTGCAAATGAGAGCTAGACACGGAGACTGGAGTGAGCAGCAAGAACTTGATGCAGAAGGGCACAGGGCAGGGCTGTGGGGCATTGCCAAAACGAAAAAGCTAAGTAAGCTAGTCAAGAGGGAGAAGAGAATGCAGTAAACACACATACACACAGATTGAGGTGACAGACACCCTGTGGACCTCTCCCTGAGGGAGAGTGGGAGTGCCTTCACTTTTTAATGAAGTTCCTATTTAAGTTCAGTTTGTGGCAGGCCTAGCGTTTCTGTACTTTAGACTGTCTTAGAAATCTGCTCTCACATGCAAAAAGACTTAGCTTTCATTTCATTGAAGTTTAGAGGGATTTTGTTTTGTGTTCAAACGATTCTGTACTGGTACCAAACAATTGAGCTATGGATGTGGTTACAAGCAATGGGATCTAGAAAAGTTGCAAGACTAGTTAAGGTACCGTGGCTGGGAAGAAGGCATGCAGAATCCTTGACCCAGGAAAAAAGCTATTTGTTCATGGATTTGTGATAGAAAAACAGGTAATACAAACTTTTCGAATCTAGAACAAACAGCTTCTTAGGGAGAACATTTGGGGGAATTTAGAAAAATGTCAAGTTGGTAATGTTTATTGTCATCTCTTGGTTACTCCTCTAGCTTATAAGAACATTGGGGTCACCAGTACACTCCTGTTTAGGACTGCCTGACTGGAGGCAGATGATTAAAATGAAAATAACTATATAAAATTTCTGTATGAAACCATTTCTACTGGTTGCTTGCCCTCTAAGACTACTGGGATTCAGGTGCTAAAATCAGCTTGCCAGTTGAAACTGATATCCCAAATGTGTTGTATTTTAGGTTAAAGTCACTGCTTTCATTGAAAAAAAGCAATACCAGAAAGAAAATTCTGGCAATTGCAATTGAGGGCCTAGAATGAGCAAGATTCTGTGTGCTGTTGGGAATTGCTTCTTGGGGAGTCTTAGGAGGACCAGTGAGTGTAGGAAGTCAGGCTGCAGATCCACCCAGGCTCCATTCATGTTGAGTTGGATGAGGTTGTTAATAAATTGTAGCCGTGTGTGTGTGTGTGTGTGTGTGTGTAAGACGTTTTCTTTATCCATTCACTCATTGATGGTCATTTAGGTTGCTTTCATATCTTGGCTATTGTAAATAATGCTGCAATGAACATGAGAGTGTATGTATCTTTTTATGTTAGTGTTTTAGTTTTTTTTGAATAAATATTTAGTTATATATATATATTTTTGAATTTTTGGATCATATGATAATTCTATTTCTAACTTTTTGGGGTATATCTATACTATTTCCCACATTGTCTGTACCAGTTTATATTCCCACCAACAAATATAGAACACTTGCTTCTCCACGTTCTCCCAACACTTATTATTGCTTGTCTTTTTGATAATAGACATTCTAACAGGTATGAAGTGATACCTCATTGTGGTTTTGACCTGCATTTCTCTGATGGTTAGTGATGTTGAGCATCTTTCCATGTGCCTGTTGGTCAACTGTACGTCTTCTTTCGAAAAGTGTCTATTCAAAGGTGCCTGGGTGGCCCAGTTGGTTAAGCCTCCGACTTTGGCTCAGGTCATGATCTCATGGTTCACGAGTTCGAGTTCCTCATTCGGCTCCCTGCTGTCAGCTCAGAGCCTGTTTTGGATCCACTGTCCCCATTTCTCTCTATCCCTTCCCCACTTGCTCTCTCTCTCTCTCAAAAATAAATAAACATTTTTTTTTAAAAGAAAAGTGTCTATTCAGATCTGCTGCCCATTTTTTAAATTGGATTATTTTTTTGCTATTAAGTTGTATGAATTCTTTATATTTTGAATATTGACTCCTTATCAGTTACATGCTTTACAAATATTTTCTAGCATTCAATAGGTTGCCTTTTTGTTTTGTCAGTGTTTTCCTTTGCTGTGCAGAAGCTTTTTAATTTGATATAGACCCACTTGTTTATTTTTGCTTTTGTTGCCTTTGCTTTTGGTGTCAAATCAAAAAAAAATCATTGCAAAGATGTCAAGGAGCTCACCACCTATGATTTCTTCTAGGAGTTTTATTGTTTCAGTAGTAATTACTTTCTTTATTGTCTTAGTCCAGACTGCTGGTCATTCCACCATAATTACTGTTGCATCTCTTCTTTTAAAGCCTTTCTGTTTCCTTAAGATTTATTTGGAACTGAACCAAATGCAGTAGTTCATAGACTACAGACCTACAGATTGCTGAAGGACTTCCACTGCCCTGCTTCAGGGCTTTTGTGTATGAAACCCTAAATTACTTCAGTGCCTTTGGATCACTATATCCTATTTCAAGTGCATTTTGACATTTCAGATATTTCCTTAGTTCTCCCTGACATTTCAAAAACAACTGGCCATTGATTTTTTTCATTAGTTATGTGTCCCAAGACCATCTGACACTCAGCACCTGATCTGAAGCACCCTGTATTCAAATATAACAGCTGACAAATTGCAAGGCAGGTCTTGACTAACCAAACTTCTTTCATTTCCTGCCACGATGCAGTAAACTTTATCCTGTCACAAAGCTAGGAAGCTTCTTCTGTCATGACATCCACTGAGAATGCACAGTTTGAAGCTGCCACTGTGGTGAATGGTAGAAATGTACTCTGGTGACTGGGGACTATTCACTAATAATAGCGGAACAGAGGGTAATGGCAGGTATTTATGCGTTATAATGAGTATTTATTATGTGCTGCTTGTAACTAAAGACACTTGTTTTTATCATTTATGTGAAGATCATCTTTGGAAAAGCAATCAAAGCAATAAAATAGCAGCTTATGAATAACAAAGCAGCAGACTCAGATCTGATAAGCTTATTATTAAGGTAGTAATTTAATATTTATGTAGCATATTAAAATTATATTTCTTATATACTTCTCCAGTGAAGTAATATTACTTTGTGTCATATGTATAGCCCAGGATTTTGTAATTTAAAAAGGCATTTAAAAATTATAAATCATTTCTTAAAAGGTCATCTGTTAAGAGATTTACAACCTAGCCTGTTGATGACCACAACAGTGGCTGACAGGAACAGAGCAGGAAAAGTTTATTTTAAAGCTCATCCAGGCAGTGTTTCAAGGGAAGTTTTCCAGATGATCTATTTCCTGATAAGACATTTGTTCTCATGAAATAATAAAAAGACTCTACTTGCAAACCAGCTGTGATTATGGTGAGTTAGTTACCTAAGTCAGCCAGTTCTATTTCTACGCCCTGGCAGATGCAGAAGTGAAAAGAGAGCTAACAGAGGCTTTTAAAATGATTCAGTCAGTTAGGGGAGGAAAAAAAAAAAAAAAACGAGGATAAGAAGGAGACACCTGATGATTCATAAATGTCATTTGCTACATGAACTTGGAAGTTCTTGAGCATTTGGAACCATATCATGTCTATGTGTGAAATCCAGAGAAAATGTTCTGTTAAATGTCTCTTGTCACCTAAGTATATTTCAGTTTTTCTTTTACGTGAAGAAAATGTTTCCAGTTTGATGAAGTCACTGGCCAGAAGTGTTTTGTTTTTATGTTTGGGTGTTTTCCCAAAAATTGTTAACATAGAAAATGTGTTTTAGAGAGACAACACAGAATAGGTGGTGGTATTAGGATCAATAGAGACATAGCTTAATTCCATGGATATATTAAACACTTTGTTCCATTTTATAGCTATTAATCAAACTCTCGAAACCTAAAAAAAATTAACAAGCCAATATATATATATATATATATATATATATATATATATATATATATGTAATATATGAGGATTGTGTGTTTGTCTTGTGTAAAAAATGTAAAGTAACACTACCAAAAGGTATAATATGTGATTGTGAAGGAAGCATTTCTGGATCCCTCATAAATGTTTATATATAGAAAAAATATTTATTTTGCCTTCTGGGTATGTAATAAACTATTAAAAATGACTTATCCTTCTGTCATTAACTTATATTAAATGAAGCCATCATGTGTTTAAGCCATAATTGTACTTCAGGTGAGGAAGTCTTTATTTAAGAAGTGGAGTACAATGTACAAAATATCATGGGATTCACTCTTGCCATCTTGAAAAGTTATAGAATATATTAATATATTTCAATATATTAGAAGTAAAAATTAACAATACAGTATGTCTTTGACTATTTTTAGTTCTAGTTAACAAAGGAGTAATTGTAAATATTGTAGCATTGTATGAGGTATTTAAATTGGATAATGCACATATTTTAATAGCTGTACTAGGGAAATATCCTTTACATATATATCTATCTATCTGGACTATAAATTTTTGGCCTATGAATAGCTAATAATGAAATTAATTGTATGATACACATTTTAAGGAGTTTTAAAAATATGTATAGGAATATACAAAATGGTTTGTGCAATACTTTGTGTATATGTGTGTGTTCCAGAATTTCAAGATTGAAAAAGGAAGCAATTGCACCATATAAACAGCCCTGACTTTCAAAGAAATATGAGTCCTATGTCATCTATTCTATGGAAATTTCTGTCTCAAACAAGTTACTTAAGCCTCCTTTATTTTTCTCAGTCTTACCATCATCAGTTGTAAAATAAGAAAACAATACTTGTCTCATAGGATTGTTAGGATTAGATAGGGTATTATATAAAAATAGTTCTAAGGTACCTGGGTGGCTAAGTTGGTTCAGCTTCCAACTCTTGATTTCACCTCAGGTCATAATCTCAAGGTTTGTGAGTTCGAGTCCCATGTCCGGCTGTGCGCTGAGAGAGCAGAGTCTGCTTGGGATTCTCTCTCTCTCTCTCTCTCTCTCTCTCTCTTTCTGCCCATCCTGTGCATGTACTTTCTCTTTCTCTTTCTATCTCTCAAAATAAATAAACTTTAAAAAATGTTCCTATAAGATGCTTGAAAGTATCAAAGTATATATAACATATTTTAATAATTACATAATCAATAAATTAAATACTTAATAATTAATACCAATAGATATTATATTGCATATTTTAAAAGCTCCATTAATTATTACATTATTTTAAAGGGTCCAAATGTTTTCTATAATAATATATTTTACATCTTGATCAAGAAGAAAAATGAGGCAGAAATGAAGTAGCTATACATACACACATGATATACACTTTAAACTTCCTGAAAAGTTTCGTTATCATTATCCAAGGAGTTCATGTTTTATGTAGTTGATTGAAATTACAACTTTTTTTATGAATTTTTATTTCTATATATTATTCTTTGAAGATTCTGCAGAAGTCCAATAGGAATTTTATTTCAATTTTTAATATTCCACAGCCAAAGATTTACTATGTAAGACTTATTGTATACACACACACACACACACACACACACCATATATATAATGTACTTAGTATTAAAATGATCAATAAATGTTTAAAGCTGGTATAACTAGATGACATATTACAACTAAATGACACACTAGATGCATTAATTTATTATTTCACAATATTTATTGATATCATTGAACTAATTGAAAGTTGTATTTTGTTTGATAGATAATGTCTTGACTGATACTTACGACTTCAGCACTAAGGGATGCAAAACTATATGCCACAACTTTATACAACTGAATTCTGGACAATTGAAACCAACAGGGATGGCTTGAGCAACATTTTAAAATTGTTTTTTTTCCCTCTGAGTGTTTTTCATTTAATCAAAATAATACTCTGGGTTCTATCTTAGGCCCTGAAGTCTTTTGAGGGAACACAGCTAACAAGACATATGTCCTTATATGCTATTTTCATTTGTTAATGTCATGGGATTGTCTTTGCAGTGGCCACAATGAATTTATTCAAGGAAATTAAATGCAGCTTGAGGAAAAATAGAGGAAAAATAGAGGCTATGATGAAAATAAAATATTGCCCAAGAGGGGCTTTTGGCAAAATAGACTTATCACTTTTGTCAAACATTCTTAAAATAGCTATTTGGAGCATTGTCTGTGGAGAGTGTGTCGATGTTTAAGGCTAATAATGAAGTAGGCTGCCTATGGGAACACCTACCATGGTCTCCTTCTAGTTACATCCACAGGTCCACTTCGCGGTCTCTAACCAGCAAAATGAGCTTACTTTTCCTCTCACAGGTCCCATTAATTTAGCCTGTGCTACTTTCTCCATATGACTGACAATCTCTTCTATTCTGTGGAGTCTAGTTTCCCTCTCTAAAACAGTATGGGTGAGGGTCTCAAGCTCCAATTCTCTTTAACGCATTTTCTTATATGACTCAGGCATCCCACTCATCCTCCCTTTGTATGTTTTAGCCTTTGGTTACAATTTTGGTAGAGGAGGAAATGTTCTGAGGGTTTCCCCTGGCTTGTTTACTTCAAGTATGCTTTCAGGAACTTGGGAAGTTACCTAAAGCTGGGTTGACAGATTTGGGTTCTTTGAGAGATAGACTCCCACCTAACCCCATTTGTCACCTAATTCCCATAAGTCTCAACTTTAACCAGCAGGTCCTGACAGTATTTTGGGGTCCCTAGATTAAATAAATTCACTATAAGTGTCTTTCCGTCTCTGAATGGTGTGTGTATGTGTGTGTGTTTTCCTACTGTATATATCTAGCTGTCCTGATATGCCAAAGGGATCTCATCAGGGAAGCTTTAAGGAAAATTGATAAACCATTCTTGGCATGGCATTTCAGGGTCCTTCTTTAAGTGGACCTGGCCTTTCTTTCATTCAAAGGTTTCCTGGTCTGTGATCTAGCTCTGGATGGAAACTTGGTGAGGAGATGAGACTTTTTATTGTGGTGACCGAAATCAAACCTGTGCTCACAAGTCCTAGTGTTTCCTTGTAACTATATACTGATAAATTACTTAGAAGGATGACTCTGTTTTATTTTTAGTGATTAACCCTGGCTAAAAATGTCTATGGGTCAAAATATGCTGACTCATTTATAGTAAGTGTGACTACCCTGCCTCAGGGGTAAGGTAGCCACATGGCCTCTGCCATCTTAGAAACTCACATTTCAATGGTTACAGCTCTCACCTTTATCTCAGACCTACAGAGAACAACGAACGATGGAAATTTCTAAGAATGTAGGACCCCCCGCCCTTAGTGTACTTGTCAAATTTGAGAGATGATTGGGGGATTCATGAATGGGATGCACATAATACAATTAGAGGTAGTATAATCCAGAGCCTACAATTACACGTGCCACTAAGACTCCTAGAGCTCTGTTACGGTCACTGCCGCTGTTGGAACTGCTGCCTCTGATGCAGGGCTGGAAGCCAGGAGCCTACAGTCTGGCTGACAGTGCTGTTTGCTGCTGATGCTTTTGGGACCTCTCTGCCAACCTCAGTAACCTACTGCTACCACTGCTTTGCCCACTTCCACTATATTAGGGGCTCATTGACAACTCTCATAGCACACAGTTGCTCCCTGTTGCCACTGATGCCACTGCAGGAATTAGAAGCAAGAGAAATGCAATTTCTTTTCCTTTTATCCTCTGTTCTGCAGCTATTGCCTCATATCAGTAGAGCACCATTGAAACCTTGGGGGCCAGTGCATATGAGGAATTCAGCTGGAAGGCTTTCAAGACTTGGCTGTGTAGAAGGGGGTGGGGAGGGTGACTGTGTGGGTTAACACCCCCTAGCCGACCCACAGTCCTTTTCCTTTTTAGAATTTACAATTCATCTTTTCAGGCAAGCTGCCAGATGTAACAAACATGACAATTGAGAAATTGTGTAAAAATTTCCAGAAATTTAGAAACCTCAGGTGACATTATTTTTTCTTTCTTTTCAGAATTTTAGCTGGTTCTGGAAATATCACTTTCTTCTTACTGTGGCCCCTTTTTACCAGAGAGTGGAATCTTTCCCCTTTCTTTCGCATTTTCCTAATAATATTATTCTTTTTGCTTTAATTAGAAAAGGAAAAAAATAAATATTTAATCATACTGTTGATAAGTGAAATACTTATGAATCTGTTTCAAAAATCTATATAATGAATGAATTAATCAAGGTTTGTTAGAGAACACAAACACTTTAAAACAGATTTGAACAACTTTCTAAAATTTTATCTTGGTTTCCATGTCTTGAGACTCCTCAAGTTTCATATCAAATGTCATTAAAATTTTTTATTGAGGTATAATTGACATATAATATTAATATTATTTTCAGGAATACAACATGATTCAATATCTGTATATATTATGAAATGATCACCACATTAAGTCTAGTTAGTATCTATCATCACACATAGTTACAAAATTTTATCCTTTGATGAGAACGTCTAAAATCTACTCTCAGTAACTTTCACATATGCAATACAGTATTTTACAATGCTGTAAATTATATCCCCACAACTTACTTATTTTTTAACTGAAAGCTTGTACCTTTTGCTTATACATCAAGTTTCTACCTCAATTGTCATACTTCCTTTATAAAATGGAGTACATTCTGCTCACCGTAATTTCCTTAAATTATACGGTAATATGTATTTTAAAAAAATGAAGGGGCGCCTGGGTGGCGCAGTCGGTTAAGCGTCCGACTTCAGCCAGGTCACGATCTCGCGGTCCGTGAGTTCGAGCCCCGCGTCGGGCTCTGGGCAGATGGCTCAGAGCTTGGAGCCTGTTTCCGATTCTGTGTCTCCCTCTCTCTCTGCCCCTCCCCTGTTCATGCTCTGTCTCTCTCTGTCCCCCAAAAAATAAATAAACGTTGAAAAAAAATTTAAAAAAAAAATGAAGAAAAAGTTATACTACATGTGCTTTCTCATTCTTGGAGACGAAAGAATTAAAAGATTCCTATTTTCTTATATGGGAACCACATCTTCATTAGTTTGTATAAATGATAAAATGTGGTGGCATGCATTTCTCTCCCAGTGCACATACTCAGGTAACTGGAAATTTTTGTGACAGCTAAAATATGACTTTTAAACTGTGACCTCTTCAAGTTTCTTAGCTTAAAAAAATCTGTATAAAAGGCTTTTCTTCTCATTCTTTTATTTGTTAAGGTTTGGTCACTGTGCAAGCTGCTCTAGCAATATCCCACAGACTGAATGGCTTCAACAATAAACGTCTACTTCTCTCAGTTGTAGAGGCTGTGAAGTCCAAGGTCAAAGTGCCGGGCAGGTTTGGTGTCTGGTGAGGGGCTTGGAGATGGCTGCCTTCTGGCTGTATTTTCACATGGTGGAGAAGTGCTCTCATGTCTCTTTTTTCTTTTTACAAGGACATTAATTCCATCATGAGGACTCTACCTCATGATTAAGCTAACTCTAATTACTTCCCAAAGGCTCCATCTCCAAATACCATCACATTTGAGATTAGGGCCTCAACGTGAATTTTCAGAGGACACCAACATTCATTCAATCCTTAGCAGTCACCTTCCCATTGATGACTACAGAGTTGCCATAGCGCTGTTGCTAGTCGTTTTTTTCTTTTATTAATTTTATTTATTTGTTTTGAGAGAGAGGGAGAATGAATGAATGAGAGAAGGAGAGAATGAGTGAATGAGCAGGGGAAGAGCAGCGACAGAGAATCCCAAGCAGGCTCCACGCTGACACAGCTCGAACTCACAAACCACGAGATCATGACCTGAGTTGAAACCAAGAGTCCGACGCTTAACCCAACTGAGCCACCCAGGCTCCCCTATTGCTAGTCATTCCCAGGAGAGTGGTCTTTGCTCTCTGGTTCATTTTGGTTATAATGAGTTTGTAGGCTCTCTCAAGCTTTGCATATTCACATCGATTTCTACCTCCCTTATAAGATCCATGAATCTTAGGTTTATCCTCATGACTGATTTTGCCTTGGAACTTAGCATCTGACACGGTTGCTTTAATTGAGAGAGCACTCAAGTGGTTCACCATTGTTTGATTAACATTAGTCTGTTTTACATATGTGTAGACTACATAAAGATAGGATTGGTTGGTCTCTGTTCTGGTTTACCATTCAGTCTCCTGGAACCTAACACTGTACCATGCTTGGCATTCAATAAATAATTTTTGCATGAAAACATGAGAAGGAAATAGTATTTGGAGTGTTAGAGCTAGGTTCAGAGAATGTGTAAGATTTCCATAGTCAAAGAAAGAAAAGGGTAGACTTTGGGATAGAATAAGAGGAGTACAATAGGTTTTCATGGCATGTCAAATAATGCTATCCAGAAAGCCCAGCTGTCGATTGTCCTGACATTGTCAGGAGGTAAGAAACAAATGGGGAATTACGATTTAAGACTGGGTCAGGATAATAAAAAGAAGTAGAAAAAAATCAAGAGACTTGGGGAAGATTCAAGGAATATGACTTGTGGGTATTTGGCTGTGGGAGGCAATATGTGTTTCAGGAGAAGACAGCGCCTTTAGTCAAACTAGAGAACACTGGATGAACAGCTGATTTGGAGAAATGATTATTTTTTCAGCTTTTAATGTGTTCAGTTTGTGATGTTGCTGAGATACTCATCTGGTTGTTCATTTAGTTTATCAAAGAGAAGGTGGGTTGGGATGTAATTGAACTCAGACTGAATTTTACTACTGTCTGAATTTCAGACAATCAACTTGGGTCTTTGTTCTTAACTGTTAAGGAACCTCTTAGGGGCTCAATGATACCTGAGGTCTCTTTTGTTTTCGGGTTTGCCTTTCTGCCCTTCTAAAATGTGTTCGGGGCACTTGGGTGGCTCAGTCGGTTAAGCGTCCGACTTCGGCTCAGGTCACGATCTCGCGGTCTGTGAGTTCGAGCCCCGCATCGGGCTCTGTGCTGACGGCTCAGAGCCTGGAGCCTGTTTCCGGTTCTGTGTCTCCCTCTCTCTCTGCCCCTCCCCCGTTCATGCTCTGTCTCTCTCTGTCTCAAAAATAAATAAACATTAAAAAAGTAAAAATAAAATGTGTTCAATATAAAATAGACTTTTTCTTCTTTTTTTATTGTGGCAAAATACACATCATGAAATTTACCATGATAGCCACTTTTCGGTGTACAATTCAGCAGCATTACTGCACTCACAGTGTTGTGCAACTGTCATCACTGCATATTTCCAAACCTTATTCTTATCTCAAATAGACACTCTGTACCCATTAAGTAATAACTACTCTTTGCACTTCTCCTCTCAGCCCTAGTAGCCTCTATTGTACTTTCTGTCTCAATGAACCAGGTACACAGAATAGGCAAATTCATAGAAAATACTTCTAAAAATTGAGTTATTATTACCATTTAGAAACTTACAATTTCTGTACCATTTTGCTTCTATGTATACGTAACAGGTAAACACATACACATACAATATTAGGAAAATGAGAACATATTATTAGTGGTAATGGTCATTCAGAATAATTTTTATAGCGATTTAAATCTAAATATTATAATTTAGTTATAATAACACTGTCATCTCTATAATTGTATATATAAAAGATACATTTGGCTCTAATATATGTTAAATCAGTGTTCTCTATATTTCCAGAGATGCATTATTTCTTTGTCTAGGTATAAGAATTTATCAGAACAATGTCTCTGAGAGAGTCCCTTTAGAATTGAAAGGATCCTAATCATGTTCTAGAAAAATAAGATATTGCAGGAGGACAAAAATGAAGGCTTGATAGAAATTCTCCTATAAAAGTATAATTCTTCAGTGGTCTGACTTCTGCCTTTGTCAGACAGTGAATAAATACATCATACAAAAAGCATAACGTTGGTGGTTTATAGCTCAAGCATCAAAAATATCTAACATGAGTCCAAAGCTCATGCTTTACACTCAGAAAATGAAAATGTCTTTGACATTGTTTGACATTGATCATTTTTAACTAGGTTCATGAGTTCTTTTTAAGATTCATCCGCATAAAATTTTAAATCCACTAATTATTGATATAATCATATCCTGAATATGCTCTGAAATTAATTTAATCTGGCAATTTTTCATGTAATTATTTTGTGCAGGCTGATCCTAAAATATACATATTTTTCAGGTTTAATTTTACGTGTTGGTTTATATATGACTGACCTTCACCATTTCGATATCCTTTTTGTCCCTGAATGTCTAGGAGCAAATGCTATTTACTCCTATTTGTGGTATCTTGGGAATGTGTATGTGCGTGTGTGTTGGTGGTGGTATTAGGAAATGGACACGCTTTGCTTACTTTTCAGTAACTTACAACTTAAGTGAAGAGATAATTAAACGTTAAACTAGTAATATTTGTAATATATGTAATGGGGTCTAGAAAATGGCATACCAACGTAAATAAGAATAATATGGATTGCTTTCTGAGGTGTATAAGCTTAACTCCTAGGGATGATTTAGATACTGTTATCTTTCTGGGTTCTGTTTTGGAAGAAAATTATCTCTTGTCGTCCTTATCATATTATCTCCTGATTCCTTCTGTCAAGAACAGATCAGTATTTATTTATTTATTCTTCTGTCCAGCAGATATTTTCTGGACATGTCTCTAGGTCCTGGGATATAGTGACAAACAAGATAAAAATTTTCTGCTTGCAGGAAGATTACATTCCAGTGGGGGATGATAAGCACACGAAATACAGTTAATAATAAGTTCTCAGTGGCAGATTAAAACATATGGAAGTGTATGACTCTTCAGGGTGGGTGGCCAGACTTCTTTAATGGAGGTGAAGCACAAGCTGAGATCTGAATGACTAACACGAGCCAGCCATGTGATGATCAAGGAGAAGGAAAGTCCAGACACAGAAACCAGCATGTGCATTAAGCCCTGATAGAGTCAAAGGAGAGAGCAGAAAGAGGGTAAATATAGGTGAGAACAGTGAGTCAATGAAGAAAGTGATGTAAGCTAAGCTTGCAGAGAATAGTGAGGCATTATATCATGTCTGATAAAACTTACATCTCTAGTCAGGCATTTAAGACTCTCCATAAATGGCCACAGTCTTCTTATGTGATTGAACTTCCAGTATACTCCACTCTTTTGCTCATTATTATCAAACCTATGTCCTTTCATTCTTTTTGTTTTATTTTTTTTTCCAAAATTTTTATTTAAATTCTAATTAGTTAACACATAGTGTAATATTGGTTTCAGGAGTAGAATTTAGGTGATTTATCACTTACATATAACACCCAGTGCTCAATACAACAGGTGCCCTCCTTAATGCCCATAACCCATTTAGCACATCCGTCACTCACCTCCCTCCAGCTTGTTTTTTTCTTAAGTTTCTTTATTATCAAAATTCTGTTTTTTAAAGTTTATGTACTTTTAAGAGAGCAAGCAAGAGAGAAAGAGAATGTGAGTGGGGGAGGGGCAGAGAGAGAGGCAGGGAGAAAGAGAATCCCAGTTAGGCTCTGCACTGTCAGCACAGAGCCCAATGCAGGGCTCGATCTCAGGAAATGTGAAATCATAACCTGAGCTGAAATCAACAGTCAGAGGCTTAATCGACTGAGCCACCCAGGCACCCAAAAATTTATTCATTCATTTATTTGGAAAGAGAGAGAGAGAGAGAGAGAGAGAGAGAGAGAGAGAGAGAGAGAAAGGAACACATACACGCATGAGTAGCAGAGGGGCATAGAGGGAGAGAGAGAATCCCAAGCAGCCTCCATGCTGTCATTGCAGAATCCACAAACCTTGAGATCATGACCTGAGCTGAAATCAAGGGTCAGAGGCTTAACCAACTGAGCCACACAGGTGCCCCTGTTTTCTATAGTTAAGAGTCTCTTATGGTTTGCTTCCCTTCCCCCACCCCCACTTTGCCTGTGTTCATCTGTTTTATTTCTTAAATTCCACATATAAGTGAAATCATACGGTATTTGTCTTTCTTTTTTTCCACTTAACACAATACACTCTAGCTCCGTCTACATCGTTGCAGATGGCAAGATCATTCTTTTCGATGGCTGAGTAATATTCCATTGTATGTATATACCACTTCTTTACCCATTCATCAGTCGGTGGTCATTTTAAGCCTAGGTCCTTTCAATCTCTGTCATTTTATAGTAGAATTCCATCCAAGTTAGAATGTATTTCCCATTTTTCTACATACTCAAAGCCCATGTCTCTATAAGCAACTAAACTGGTATTATTTTTAACATAGAATCATGTGAAAAATATTTCAAAACAGTTAATTTAAAAATTTACCATGCATGACATTTTGATGTAATGTCTAGTTTGGCTCAATTATAATGTTTTTTTTTTTTTTCTAATAATTACTGGGGTGCCTGGGTGGCTCAGATAAGTGTCTGACTTTGGCTCAGCTCATGATTTCATGGTTCATGTGTTCAAAACTTACATTGGGCTCTGTGCTGACAGCTCAGAGCCTGAAGACTGCTTTGGATTCTGTCTCCCCCTCTCTCTCTGCTCCTTCCCCACTCACATTCTGTCTCTCTCAACAGTAAGTAAACATTAAAAAATTGCCTTTTCCTTATTAAAAATTAGATATATGTTCCTGGCAAGAAGTTTTGAAGCCACAGATACAAAAGAAAAGAAGGAGAAAGAAAAATGAAGTGTGTTATCACCATCACCTAGAGATATTCACTGTCAACATTTTAATCTGTCTCTATATCTACCTATCATTTATGTATCAATCATCTTTCTCCTTCTACCTGTGTTTCTCTTTTAATCTATTCACATCTAAATGTAAACAACCTACTATCTTCAACTTAAAAATATCTTTTGAACATTCCCATGTAACAATTTGTTCTCATTTTATATAGATTATCATTTTGTGGCTATAATATACATATTTAATCAGTACTCTCAAGTTATATATTTGATTTTTTAAATTATTTGTTAAGCAATATTCCAGTGAAAAAAACGTTTTGCTAATTTTTTGTTCAGTTGTATGCTTATGTCTTCAAGAGAAATTCCTAAAAGTGAAAAGACTGGATCATATGTTATACAAAATGTTAAGGCTTTTGATATTTATTGCTGAATTGGATACACTGAATTAAAATAACCGTCATATAATTCTGTTACTGTTATCTAAGAGTACACACATTGGGAGCTTTTGCCTTGTATTAGTTACTTGAGAGTGAAGACCATACCTTTAATTTGAATCCTTCAGATAACTTAGCAAAGTGTTTTCTGCAACAGTAAACATTTTAGGTTGTGATTTTCATGGACCGAAACCAGTACGAATGCTCCTGGAATACTAATAGGCTTCATGTTGTCCTTATTTCTCTCAGACCCACCTGTAGAATGATGACTTGGGTTTTCCACATTGGCTTAATGTGAGCATTAGATTTTTAGGCAATGAGTAAGCCTGTATTTTCAAGCTGGGGTTCAGGAATATTGTCTTAATAGAAAATCAAATCAGACTGTTTATATCCTCAGTGAAGATGAATTATTTTATGATTCATGAAAACAAAATTTCTCTTTTGCAATGATAACTCACTATTGAAAACATGTCCGTAGAATAAGACTTAATTTTAATTTTTAGGCTCCATTTCCCTACCTGTGGTTTGGCATTCTTATTGATACAGATGTGAGATCTACTGAACAATGAATTAAGAAGTACTTATAAAAACAATCTTTCTTGTTTCCAGTCAGCACTAACTTGTAAATGTAGCCAATAACTTCATGCACTTGCAACTTCAAGTTTAAAAAGTTTTACATCCATTCAATTATTTAAATATCATCTTGAGTCAGAATTATTATTTTGAGTTGCAATTCATTCTGTGATCCATTATAACAGTGCTCTCTTGATGAAAAGTATTTGAATTCCAACTTTTTTTCAGAGTTTCACCTAAATAAAGAGCATCAGCAGAATTAAACTAGACATTAATGATTAAGAAAAGGAAAGGCTTTGATTTCTTTCCCCTGTTGAGAAGGGTACTTTGGTTGATGATGATGCTACCTTTAGTGCACTCAAGTAAATGTCCACCCCGGGGGTCAGGCAAATATAAAATAATATATTAAAACAATCATAAAACAATTCTAATTTAGAAGCAATTTGGAATGTCTGAGAGATTGCCTGCTGTCTTTCTATGCCTCTTTTTGGCATGAGGAATTTCTCTCAAAACTGAAAACAGGTTAGCCAAAGAAAATACTGCCTTTTTATTTCTCATAGATTAGGACTTTTTGATATCATTTTTTTTAATTAGAAGGAAATGACAATATCAAGAAAAAATAAATTTAACTTTAAATGTTTGTTTTTTTATATTCTATATTTCAAATAAGCTTTAAAAAGTTACAGAGTATTATTTATATGTGACCAGATAAAGCAAAGTCAAGTGAGTTTTGATCACTATGATCCTATCACACAAAACAGTGTAACTCAATAGATTGTCAAGCCACAAATTCAACAGTAAGTCCAGTATGCATGCATTGTGCAGTCTAGGGCAGATTGGGATCGACTCTTGTCAATGCAGTGTTGCACATGTAGGCACATTGAGGGTTCTGGATGTCATGCTGAATCCAAATACTTGCAGCCTTTTTCTTTGTAGCTGTCAGTTTCCTAAAATGTCTCAGAATGTTGTATTTCCTAGACAGTGTAAACATATTCACTGTCAAAACCACTAAGCATTATTGTCTATGTTAAGATATCTGCAGGTTCAATTAGCAATCTCATTTAGTGTTTCAGTCATGATTAAGAAATTTGGCTAAGTATTTAGAGGATGAATCTGAACTAGCCAAGGTCATGTTTTCGCATACCTATAGCATAAATATCAATGCTACCTCATAAAGTTAGAAGAATGTAAACATCTAAATATTTAGGTAAATTTTTTAAATTTTCATTCAGATATTTGGTATTGGGACCAAAGCAAAACTGATCTTTCCTCCTTTTTAAAAACAGATTATCCTTATGACTTCTGAATTTCTGTGGAAAATGTCTGTAAAACTAATGTTTATGTCATTCATATTCATAATCAGGAAATCATGCTTTAATTATCATTCCCTTCACTCTCCCATCAGGTTAATACCAACATTTGTCTAACTTCTCTGCTATTTTGTTCTTAGGTTAATTTTTCCATTTCTGTTCTGAAAATTCCCACCAGACATGCCCTGAACTATTTCAATAAATTTCTGGGATTTAGGCTTATAATATCTTTCTATTTTGGCAGCATATCTTTTATACTAACTTCCTGGTTAATCCTCCCAAAGTAAGATGCGATCATAACACCATGTTCTCAAAAAGAAAACAAACAAACAAAACAAACTTCAAACCAACAACATCTCCATTGTTTACTTATTCCATGAAAATTTCTCTTATTCTGCTCATTAATAATTAAATTTCAACTAAGCTGTTCAGATTTATGTCTTTTTTCCATACCCTGTGCTTGGAACAAACTGGATGACCGGCTGTTCCCTAGGAAAACCACAAACGTTCCTCTTAGTAATTGGAATTTGCACTGAACAGTAAGAGGAGATTTATCTTACTCATCTGGAACATAGTAAGACACATAGATATGAACTGCGAGTTGAATAAAATATTAAAATATCTAAAATTTAAATTATATGGAAGGTTTTCCAATAATAGCTTTCCGTACTTAAAAAATTATTTACTAAGTAGAAGATAAACTCACAAAATGATCTCATATGCCACAATGCCGTTTTCCCAATGTACTTGTTACATAGTACTATAGGTCAGGAGTCTGGAATGTGTCTCAACAGACTAAAATCAAAGTGGCTGGAGATTTGCTTTCTTTTCTGGAGCGTCTAAGGGAGAATGCATTTCTTACTCATTTAGGTTGTTGGCAGAAGTCAGTTCTTGTGTTTGTAGGAGTAAGGACCTCTTCTTGAAGCTGTCAGCTGAGAGCTGCTCCCAACACCCAGAGACTGCTATATTCCTTGACTTGTGTCCCTCTTCCTCGGTCTTCAAAACAGCAACGGCGGGTCAAGTCTCATGCTTTGCATTTCTCCTTCCTCTATCTTCTAATGCTGAATCTCTCTCACCTATCCCTCTGCCGTCCTTTTCTATTTTAAGGCCCTCGTGATTAGATTGGGCCAACTCATATAATCTAGTATCCTACCCATTTTAAGGTTTGTAGCCATAATTTAATTGGCATAGTCATTCTTGCCATGTAAGGCAATATTCACAAGTTTTGGAGATTGGGTCATCGACATCTTTGGTGGGAGGGCATTATTCTGCTTACCACAGTGATCAAAATCAAATCCCTGGAGAATCTCTTAGAGGAAGGGAAACCCTATACAGAAAATTTAGAGCAAATTGTTAATGAACTGAACCTTGAAGTATGGAAATTGATGCACATTAAGTCAGATGAAGGCATTTATGGCAATGAATATAACTTAAAAAAAAAAAAGGTTCAACAATGGAACATTTGAAAGAGTGATTCGAAAATAGGAACAGCCTGGTATAGCTGAAGATAAAGATTTAGTGAGAAGAGAGGCTGAAAATAGAGATACATTTGATCTTCACTGCTTGCAGATTCTGTATTTAAGTATTCACCTAGTTGCTAAACTTTACTTGTAACCCCCAAATCAATACTTGCAATGCTTCCACAGTCATTTGCAATAATGTGCAGAGCAGTGAAAACTTTGAGTTGCTGGATGCACACACACGTTCCCAGCTGAGGTCAAACGAGATGATGTTCTGCCTTCTAGTTTCAGCTCTCGGGCTGTAAACCTGCTTAATGTTATACAGGAAAACAGTTTTGTGGAAGAGCGTGTTTTCACTACTGAGGAGACTCTCTTGTTTTACAAGGACATTAGTGCACATGAGCCGATTATAAGGCAAATGGCCTCCGAAGTCCCTATCTTTAACCATTCAAAGACCATTCAATTCATTATTTCTAAGAAACATATTAAACAAGATATCTTTGAACAGGAACACACATAAAATAAGGTTATATTGCCAGAGGCTTGTAAGGTCACAACCCTGTATTTCCACTAGGAGCAATGGTTCCTTATTCACTAATTCAGTGTTTGAGGCAACTTTATAGAACACTACTATGAATAAAGATTATCAACTGTAGACAGTTTATCACCACTCTGAAGGATTTTGAGATTATTCTGCATGAATGGGAATATGTTAATTACTGTTAGATAAAATGATCAAATAGGAACTTTAGAAAAATTGTTGGGGATTATGAAATCTGAATGCTCACAGGGTAAAATACTGGATGCATGGAAACTTAAGAAGCAATTAGTAGTCAAGGCAAAAGATATTACAGGTTTGAATTAGAGGGATTAGGAATGGAAAACAGTGAATTCATGTGAAAAACTTTCAGGAACTCGAATACATGAAATTAGGCTATTGATTAAACATGATGGTGAAGGAGACCTTATAGATGATGCTGATATTACAGTAATGAAGTTTTTCTGTCACCAACTGAGATAGTGAACAATATAATTCCTATTCTAGAATTATTGTCAAGGATAAAGCTGAAACAAGTTCTTCACAAAAACCCAATGGCCATAAAGTTAGTGAAAGATTGCCCATTGTGACTCTCTTTATATACCTGATTATATTTAACAGAAGGTAGCAAAGGTGGATGGTTACACATGTCTGACCTGGAGAGAGCATGGCTGGATTCAGACCCTGCCCTTGGTATTTACTAGATATGTAGTTACTTAATATCATCTCAAATAGGGTAATCATAGACTTGTGCATTTGTGTATGTAGAATAAAATGATTCATGAAAGCACTCAAATAGTGTCTGGCACTGGTAAGCACTTAATACATGTTAATTTTGTAATTTGAGTGAAGTTTGTTTCTACAAATGACAGGAAACTCTATTATACTTTGAACACAGAGCAACAAAAGTCAGCTTGTTATCCTGATGAATAAAATTCACCATTTTTCTGTGATTTTTAAACATTTTATATGTTAGTCCTGAAGATATGTTTCATGTATTATATATTTCAAGTATTAGCCTCACATTTCAGGAGGCAAGTATGACATATAATAATGGAGATTGGGGGAAAAGAGGAAAGTGTGTTTGTGTTAACTTGTTCTTATTATAACATCATTCCTTATATTTAGACCTTATAGAATATAGTGGTTCTGTTTTCATTTTCCTTTCTTCTTCTTTTCTTTTTTTATTCAGAACTTCTCTTCTGGCATAGATAGCTTTCATAAACTGCTTTACCAAGTCAGCATGCAAATTTGGTCATGGACGTTTAATTTTTCCAAAGAATTTTGGTTGAGTTCCCATTTGCTTCATCCTCAGGATATTCAGTAACTCCCATCTAAGGTCATCTCTCTCTTTTAAATTGCTCAGTGATATTGAAGGTTTTCATAGTTTGAAAAGTGTTGGTCTAACATCCATGCCCACGGAGAGTATAGCTGGAATCTGATCAGTTTACTGTGACCATTTCTTTCCTCAGTCACCTTCCGTCCTTGTGGAAGACTTGCTGACACAGCATGAAAACCATGTGTGACCAGTGCTGTGATGATGTTCTCCTCTTCCTAATGCCTGCAATGGCTTCTGTGCCTCCTAGCGAGAGGATGATGCCCCCCACCCCCCACTCTGTGCTAATGAGTCCCATTTGTACTTTCTCAGTATTATAGCCCTCAGTGGTGAGATTACTTGATTATTTTTCACAGTCATCTCCCAGGCTACATGCTTGTTCAGGAGCATGGAGTTAGGTAATCTGTAGATTCCAACCCCTCATGGAGCTAGATCTCCTATTCTTTTTTCTTGCCTAAGGATTGAATAGATTTCCCTTAATACTCTTCTTGTAAAATAAGGCCACAGTATACCATGTCCTATGGACAGTGGGATTACTTGTGACATTTCTAAGTGCTTTAAGTGTATGCAATGTGATTTATCCTATCTACCCATGCAATTCCCAGATAAACACACAAGCTTCAGTCATTCAGTCAATAGAGGCACATACCTACCATTATTGATTCCAAATTTTGCACATAAGCTCCTTATCACTGTGCGTGTGCATGTGTATTCCAGCGAGCTACTCCACTACATCAAAAGGAAGACAATTTTTAAAAATTAATGTGGTTATTGGTGTGTATATGCATAAATACACAAAACTTTTTTTTTTATTTTTGTAATGTTTATTTATTTTTGATAGAAAGACAGACTGCGAGTGGGGGAAGGGCAGAGAGGGAGACACAGAATCCGAAGCAGGCTCCAGGTTCTGAGCTGTCAGCATAGAGCCCAACACGGGGCTTGAACTCCCAGACCATGAGATCATGACCTGAGCCGAAGTCAGACGCTTA
The DNA here is from genome assembly GCF_028749965.1 of Puma concolor. Taxonomy (NCBI): domain Eukaryota; kingdom Metazoa; phylum Chordata; class Mammalia; order Carnivora; family Felidae; genus Puma; species Puma concolor. The sequence goes on from NC_141675.1 coordinate 56,356,328, forward strand.
ACTGACTGAGCCACCCAGGTACCCCCACACAAAACATTTTTTTAGATTTGAAAACCTACCTTACTCGTTACGATTTTACAAGTTTTGGTTTTAATTTTTAATTCAATTTTTAACTGAAGTTGATGATTAATCTTTAAAAATAATAGAATCTTTAAATTTTGCTTTTGTTCCCTTCGAGGTAAAAATTTCGTTTATGCCTAAGTAAAATGACATCCTGTAAGCTCTGGCTTCAGTATGAAGATTGGGATGTATGTACCTAGTTGATCCCTATCAATTGCTCCAGGTTTGAGATAATAATGAAGCATGTCTTTGGCAAATTTAGGAACCAAAACAAATGTAGATTATATGGAGAAAAATTATAAGGTCAGCTTGTGGACAGCTAGATTTGAGGATTTGGAAGGTTATTAAGTCCCAGTAGAAAGATTAGAACAGAACACAAGATAAATATTGAAGTGGTGTTTCAGTGGGCAATCAGAGGAACATCAGAGTATAGCCGTTCTGTTCCAACCCTATTTATAATCCAGCATAATATAGCAGTGTGAGTGCCCAGCCTTACAAGGATAAGGAGGATGATGAGAACCATATAGGCATGGTGAAGTAATCAGAGATTATCTAAAATGAAGCTGGACAAAATGAGAATCAGATTCAGCTCTAGGAATTGGGGCTGGCACCAAGGAAGTAGAAGGGGATCTTTCAAACCCCCTTTTTTTTTTTTTTTTTTTTTTTTTTTTTTTTTTACCACAAACCCACATGCTTCTTACATTTCATTTGTTCTGCACATTGAGTTTGCTTCTTTTTAGGGGCTTTGTATTTGCTAGTCCCTCTACATGGTATGTCAACCTCAGAACTCCCATTTGTTTCCAGAATGCTGTAAGGATTTATGAAAATAGTACAGCCTATGGTAAATGATAGAAATACGTGAAGTGAAGCAAAGAAATACAAATAACTAGGACCCATATGGCAGACACAGGAGAAATTAGCATGGTTGTCAGTGACTCGTGAATAGAATATTGGCAAAATATGATGGGAGGGAAAATAACGTTTCTAGCAACTAATTCCTATTAAAAGAATTCAAAATAGTGACTTGCTTTTTGGCATGAAAGGATCATCTAGAGGACACTAGAAAAACCATTTCTCTATGGCCTAACCAAAATTAGTTAATCACTCACAGCAGAGGTTAGAAGCATTTTCAGATGATTTTTTCAGTTATCTATAGAACTACTCCTAAATGTTGTAACTTAAAACCACAACCATTTTATTTTAGCACAATTTTAGGGTCAGGAATCCCTGTAGGAATGAGACACATGATTTTTCTGCTCTCCATGAAGTTAACTGAGCTCACTGCATGTACCTAGCTGGTGAATGGATGGTCTGAAAGGTCCCAGATGGCTTCACTGACAAGTCTAGTTTCTTCACAGGGACCATGGGAAGGCTGAGTCCAACTGGAACCATCTGCTGGAGTGCCTAGATGTTTTCTCCACACAGTCAGATTTCTTGTAAGGCTGCTAGGGCTCCCAGTGACAGAAAGGAGGGGTTGCCAGTCTCTTAAAACTCCAAAACTGGAATAAAAGCACTTCTGATGTATTCTATTTGACTATTGGATGATGCAGACACAGAGCCTGTCCAGATTTAAGAGGAGGGAGATAATGATATCAATTCTCGGGCCGCCTGAGGGCTTAATTGGTTAAGTGTCCGACTTTAGCTCAGGTCATGATCTTGAAGTTCGTGGTTTGAGCCCGGCGTCAGGCTCAGTGCTGACATCTCAGAGCCTGCTTCACATTCTGTGTCTCCCACTCTCTCTACCTCCCTAATACCCCACCACTCTTTTGCTCAGGCACTCTGTCTCTCTCTCAAAAATAAATAAACATTAAAAAAATTATTTTTTAAAAGACATCAATTCTCTTTGACAAGAGGGTTAATGAGCTTGGGGCTGATTTATTTTACCTATGGACATAAGTATTCCTATAGTATTAGCAAGGCCATGTATAACATGAGGGGGAATGCAGATAGATTTCTAGATGCATTTTTAAAAAGAAGTATGTATATATCTAAGAAGTATGCAAAATGAAGATAATTTAAGAATTTGATATCTACATTTAGAAAAAGTTTATAAATTTATCTCCCCAATTCCATTTTTTTCTCTCTGCAGATATATTTAGTGTTTGTGTTTATCATGATGATCTTTTTATTTTATCTTTCATACATATGTTACTAAATAATGTGATTTTGTAATAAAGTTTGAAAACAAGTATGTAATACACATTTTTTGTATTCTGTTTATTCACTTAACATGTCAACGATATTCTTCTATGTTGATATGTACGAAACTTTAGTTTATTCATTTTAACTGTTGTATAGTGTCCTGTCATTTGAATATGACATAATTCATAATGGACCTTTAAATCATTTCCAATTTTTCAGTAGTGTACATTGCCATCATGACCATCATTATAAAGTCTTCTCTACTTCTCTATAAGAGTTTCTCTAGGCAATTCATCTAGAAATGGAAATTATGGGTCATAGAGTTTAAGCAACTTCTTTTTTACTAGATTATGTCTTCATCATCTCCAGAGTGACTTTAATAGTGCTCATAGCACTCTCAGCTATCAATGAGAATTGCAATTCTTTTACTCAAAAGCATTAGGAATTATCCCACTTCTAACTTGTTGACAATTGGATAAGAAAAATGTGGCGAAAAATGTCACATTAGTTTCAAGTGTACAGCATAGTGATTCAACTTCTCTACATGTTATGCTCACCACAAGTGTACCTACCATGTGTCATGTGTTCTTAACTTACATTTTGCACGCTATTAGTAAGTGGTTTATCTTGTCATGACATCTTTTATTTGAATGTGTGTGCGCAGAAATATTTAATGGCAAGTCAGTTGAGTTTATTAATCTTTCTTTATGACTTATGCTTTCTATCACTTGTTTAACATCCACTTTGACTCCAAGTTCATTAAGATATTCTATGTTATTCTATATATAAGTAAAGAAATATTTTATTATTTGTATATTATATTGGAATATATTAATTTATTTAATTGTATATATGATTTGTATATTATATTAATTTGTATATTATGTGCTCACCTACCTGAACTTTCTTTTTCAAGTTTGGTGGCAGTAGTAAACCAATTTTATGTTTTTCTATAGATAACCAGTTACTGTAGCATAACTGATTGAACAACAGACTAATCTTCAATACTTGCTCTCTGTAATACAATGATGAGTAAAAGATGTGATAGGGAATATCTATGTGTATTTTTTTATTTTAAAGTAAATTCTCTAATATTTCACCAGTAAGAATGACATGTTTAGATGTTTAGTAGCTGTCCAATTTTTATTTTTTAAAAAATTTTTTTTCAACGTTTTTTATTTATTTTTGGGACAGAGAGAGACAGAGCATGAACGGGGGAGGGGCAGAGAGAGAGAGGGAGACACAGAATCGGAAACAGGCTCCAGGCTCCGAGCCATCAGCCCAGAGCCCGACGCGGGGCTCGAACTCACGGACCGCGAGATCGTGACCTGGCTGAAGTCGGACGCTTAACCGACTGCGCCACCCAGGCGCCCCCAATTTTTATTTTTAAAAATTCTCAATTTTCAATTTGCTAACAACTTCTTTAAAAAAAATCATAAATGGACAGTAATTTTCAACGATTACTTTAAATGTCAAGCTGATTATGAGGTTATTCTCCCATAATCACTTAATCTGATCAATATTTGATTGATTTTCTCATGTTAAATTATCATTAAAATCCCAAGATAAACTCAATTTAGCCATGACAGAAATATTGTTAAAGTATACATTGCTAAATTCAGTTTATCAGTATTATGTCTGGAATTTCACATTTTTTCTCATAAGTGAAATTGGCCTATAATTTTTTGTTCTAGTAGAATCCTTGTATAATTTTGGCATAACAATACTTTAAAATGAATGTCTTTAATTTTTTTCTGTTTTCTTGAAACATAATTGTTTCTTTGAAAATATAGGGTAGTGATTGACTTTTGTACACCTATTTGTATCCTGCAATTTTGCTACAATCACTTATTAGTTCAAGGAAGATTTCGTGGTAATTTTTTTTTAGATTTTCTACATAAAAATCATGTCATTTGATTGCTTCTTTCCCAGTCTATGTTTTCTTTACTTTTCTCGTCTACTGCATTCGCTAGAACTTCTGGGATGATGTAGAAAATTAGTGATGAGAGGGGACATCCTTGGCTTCTTCCTAATCTTATTGGGAAAGCTATGAGTTTATCACCATTAAGTATGATGTAAGCTATAGGGTTTTTAGCCTGTTGATGTGGTGGGTTACATTAATTGACTTTTAAATGTTGTACTAGCCTTGCATACCTGGGGTAAATCCAACATGATCATGGCATTAATTCTTTGTATACATTACTGGATTCAATTTGCTAACATTTTGTAGAGGATTTCTGTGTTCACAACAGATAATGGTCTGTAGTAAACTTAGCATTTGTCTGGTACTGGTATTAGGGTAATTCTGGCCTCAGAGATGAGTTAAGAAGTATTCCTTTTGTTCTATCTTCTGAAGGAGTTTGCAAAAATTGGTATAATTTCTTCTTTAAATATTTGGTGTAATTTGCCAGTGAAGCTATCTGGGCTTGATGCTTTCTGTTTTGCAAGGCTTAATTATTGATTTGATTTCTTTAGTAGAAGCACGTATTTTCGAATTGTTGATTTTTATGTGAGTTTTGACAGATTGTGTCTTTGAAAGATTTGGTTCATTTCATCTCGGCTGTCAAATTTGTAGGCAGAGAGTTGTTTGTAGCATTCTGTATTATCCTCTTGATGTTCATGAGATTTATGGTAATCCTCCCTCTTTCATTTTTCATGTTAGTAATTTATGTCCTCTTTTTTTCTTATCTAAAATCTTAACAGTTTTATTGATCTTTTCAAAAGATAGTTTTTGGTTTTGTTGATTTTCTTCGCTGACTTCCTGTTTTCAATTTCCTTGATTTCATCTAATTCTTACTGTTTTTCTTTCCTACTGCTTGGGCTTTAATTTGATCACTCTCTTTTACTTTCCAGGTTTCTTAACATGGAAGCTTAGATGATTGACTTTAGATATTCTTTTCTAATCTATGTGTTCATTGCTATGAATTTACCTCTAAACACTACTCTCACTGAGTCCCACACATTTTGATAAGTTGTATTTTCATTTTTGCTTAGTGGAAAATATTCTTAAATTTCTCTCGAGAGTTCCTCTTTGACCTATGTGTAATTTGGAAGTGTGCTGCTTACTCTCTACGTATTTCAGGATTTTCCAGGTATGTTTCTTTAATTAATTTTTAAGGCAATCAGTGGAACTCTACCTCTTTATAGCTTCCTGATTATAGCTGATATTTTTGACTTAAGCCCATTTTCTTCATTTTAGAAGAATGTAATCCTAAATACTTTTAAGTATTTTTCTTGTGCATTACTATTTATCTGAGTTTTAAATTTTGAAGGCTTTCTGTACATTGGCCTAGGAGAGATCTGAGTATACAAATAGAAAATCTTTCTCTCTCTCTCTTTTTGATGTTTATTTATTTATTTTGAGAGAAAGAGAGAGAGAGAAAGAGAGAGAGAGAAAGTACTGCATGTGGGAGCAAGCAGGGGAGGGGCAGAGAGACAGAGGGAGACAGAAAATCCCAAGCAGGCTCTGCATTGTCAGCACAGAGCCTATGACAGGGCTTCCAAGTGGGGCTCGAATTCATGAACCATGAGATCATGACCTGAGCCAAAATCAAGAGTCAGAGGCTTAACCTGAGCTGAAATCAAGAGTCTGAGGTTTAACTAAGCCCCTGGGGTGCCTACCCACCTCTCTCTCTTAAAAGGCTGACTGTACTTAATTTAAGTAATTTACATACTCAGGATACTTCTTGGTAAATTAAAGTAGGCAACTAACTTTATAATTATTCTTATAAATCAAATAATACTGCTTAGTTTTTCAACTTGGGTTAGTGATCTCTACCTCTAATAACTACATTTGTCTCCTAAATAGTAAGACCCAATAAGTATTTTACATTTAAAACAATGTCTCAATATCATTTTTTTGGTCTTTACAAATGTTTTTTTTTTTTATTTTTTCATAAAAATTGCCTAATTTTGTGGTCCCTTAAACTTAAATCATGGCTCCTATCTTTTCTCCACAAATCATTGTTCATTCTTTTTTTTTTTCTTTTCCACAATCTTTGTTCTTTCTCAGGTACCTCTAACTGCCAATTCTTTTTTCATATGTAACTGTAGATTTTTCTTATCTAGCAGAACTTAATTTCACATTATAGATCCAGTCCCTGTGAATAATGCCTCCTCTTTATCTCACTCATGCCACTTAGTTGTATATTCATTTATACACAAATATTTATTGTGCACCTACTATGTACCAGATGTTGAATTAGGGGCTGGCTATACCATGGCAGGCAAAATCCTTGCCCTCATGGGGCCTATAGTAGAGTCAAAAAGATACTAAACAAATGTTCTAATTTCAATAATGTATATTGACTTTGAGGAAATTATTTTGAAATTAATGTGCTCCTGAGACATGTCCCCTTGTCATTTCTCTCAACAGAAATATCATTTTTCTCTTTAAATGCTTTTTGCTGACTTTCTGCTGTAAGTCTCATATAGCTTTCAGATCCAAGCTCAAACTATGCTCCTCCATTAGTTATTTCCCCCAAAGAGAATCAATCACTCCTCCTCTTGTTCCCTCGCTATACATACATCATATACTACCACACCAAGTACTATATATTCATTTGTCTTCCTTGTTAGAACTCCCCCATAGAATATTGGTTCTCAATACTAACTAAACACGTGAATCAGAAGGGGGATGGCTAAAAAATACTAATGTCCTTAGTGGTATGCTGGCAAATGTTTAGAAACTGGCTCATGGAAGAAGGAGGGTGGGAAAAAAAGGGAGAACGATTGATTTGTAGTATTTGTGGATATCTGTGGTGTAAATACTCCGACCATGGCCAATTTTAGTCTACCAAAAGGATAGTACTGAACATGGAGTAGGGAATGGATTTGCAGTAGCACACCATTTTGTAGTGTTTTATGCAAATTCTTGTGCTCCTCTCATGCCTCCTGAGCCAAAATCCCTGTAAGTGGGACCCACTGATCTGTGTATTAAGAAGACTTCTAGGTGATTCTGATATACAGGAAAGATTGAGAGCCACTGATCCCATATAATACCTGACATGTAGTATAAGCCTAATATATATTTTCTGAATTTGCTTGCACCAAAGATAATGTAACCACCTCCACAAACAGCACTTTCTCTACATCATCCACCTTGCTTTATCTGGTTCTGTGACTTATAAAATAATAGAGCTGTACGTGATTTATATAAAAATGAGATATAAATTTGTGTAGGATGGAAAGTGAAATCAGTGTTGTAAAGTGTTGTAATCTACAACATAAATTAGTCAAAGGGGATGGAAAATCTGTACTGTGTAAGTTCACAGTTGCAGCAATGGAGAGTCTGCATCGTGTGAGGTTATCTTGGTCAAAGGTAGGTAATCACTGCAAAACAGTCTCCTCAGCACAGAATCACATGAAAAAAGAATGAGCTAAAAATCAAAAGAATATGTGAGCATTTCAGCTGATTATTCCAAAACTGCGACCCTAGACTTGAAGTAAACTGAGAAGGGTTTTATTATTTTATCTTGTTTCTTCTCATCTGTGATAATTTACTAACAATCGGACACTGAGAGAAAGACAGCAAGAAATATGCCCATTTCCACAGTTGTTGAGAAAATAAATGCCATTTAAATAATAGTTTCTAACTCGACTAGTAGTAAGTCATCATCATTGTGAGGAGGACACTAACAGAGCAAAAGAGAAAGTCAAAATACCAATCTAATTAGATAGCTTTTCATGTCCTGTGCTCATACTGGGGCTGTCTCATCTTTTGCTCCATTGACCTCAGTTTTAAACTTGGATTTAATAAACTGGCCCTTGTGTATTTTCCCTGAAACTCACCACCAGATTTGCTTAACGTCAAAAGTTGTTTTCCTCACAGAAATGCATTTATAACCGTGTTTGTCCCGTAAGGGAAGAAAGCACATTGAATCTCTCCACAGCCAGTGTAGCTACATGATTCTAAGGCACCTCTCTTCAAAAACATTTTTGTAATGTTTATTTTTGAGAGAAAGAGAGAGAGAGACAGACAGCATGAGTGAGCGGGGAGGGGCAGAGAGAGAGGGAGACACAGAATTCGAAGCAGGTTTCAGGCTCTGAGCTGTCAGCACAGGGCCTGATGTAGGGCCCGGACCCACTAACTGTGAGACCATGACCTGAGCCGAAGTCGGATGCTTAACCGACTGAACCACCCAGGTGCCCTTAAGATGTGTCTCTTCAAAAACACATACAAACAAACATGCAACCACTCTCACTGCCTCTGCCATCAATTCTGCTGTGGCCACCATGAAGCACTAAAATGTTCTCCTCTCTCTCTCCTCTAGGTTACTTAGAGATTACTCTATTTTTATCTGCCAACAGAGCTCATTGATTTTCAACCCTGGCTAGACATTAGAATCACTTTGAGAAGTGGTTTCTAGAAACAAAATCAGTGTCTGGGCTCCACATGAGTCAAATCAATCATAATATCAGAAGGTAAGAAAAAGACGACTCTGCCTCCTCATGCGATGACTATGTACGGGCAGGTTGGAGAACTGCTGAGTTTCTTCAGCTCGGAAGGTTCATGCCTGAACAGGAAAAATAGTTCTGCTCAGCTGGACAGCCCAATTTGGGCACTGGTATTTTCATAACAGGAGTAATTGGATCCTCCTGCTTGGGTAAGAGCTCTTAAAAACTGAAAGTGTTTCCTTAACTTGAGATATTGCAGTGCTAACTAAAATAATGTTTATAATGTGTGAATCCACATTATGAAACTAGTTCACGGAAATATGTCCAATTCACTGAAAAGTTAATCAGATGCTAGGTTCCCAGGAAAGTATGAACAAGCCAAATAAAAATACCCAAGACGGTTTTCTATCTATAATCTAGTATCAATCTTGGTAACCAAAATGGCATCCTGGCTGGGAACAAAGGATTCTATTACCATCATTTGCTTTCCAGTAAGTATTAGCCTCTTTGGAAAATAATACAACATCTGAAGACGAGTCCTGGTCCTGGTCCATCAAAAAGCCTAAAAATAGTTCGTTTGCCTAACTCTCTATTACAATGTAATGTTCATGCACAAAACCCCTCTTCTTTAGATATAAGACCTAGACACTTTATTTATTTTTTTTTTCAACGTTTATTTATTTTTGGGACAGAGAGAGACAGAGCATGAACGGGGGAGGGGCAGAGAGAGAGGGAGACACAGAATTGGAAACAGGCTCCAGGCTCTGAGCCATCAGCCCAGAGCCTGACGCGGGGCTCGAACTCACGGACCGCGAGATCGTGACCTGGCTGAAGTCGGGCGCTTAACCGACTGCGCCACCCAGGCGCCCCAAGACCTAGACACTTTAAAATAGAGTGTCAGAATTGCAACAGGCACAGAAGCATGCAGCACATCTATCCTCCACTTTTCTTGGATTTGGTTGCAATGCAATATACCTCGGGATATATTTAGTTTGATGCACTGTAGTTACTCATCTTGCATGGTGACTCATTTAGGCTAAACTACTCTGAGTCTTGGTGTCTTTGTGTTAATATAGCAATAATAGCATCTAACTCACTGAGAATGTCATAAGGATTAAATGAAAAGTTGATGCAAACTGAGTAAGTGATTACTGTTGGTTGGAGAGAATGTGGTAATAGAGAAATATCAGGAAATAGAGAAGGTTCAATATGATTTAATAGAAAGTCACAGAAAGATAGCAGTCTTCTGTAGTATTGTTGATGTCTGACCTCCCCCTCTGACCTTCTGAGTCATCCCCCTGATACAAGAGCACTCTCACCACACACACCAGCACAGTGAAGTCAAAACACCAAGAGCTGTCATCTGACTAGAAGGTCAATGAGGATGGATGTCTCATGGGTAGTCTAAAAGGTGATAGATGTCTTTGGAAACCATCTTATAGACCTTCCCCACATGTGTATCCTAAGTCTCAGATTCCACAATGTACTTTGAGATCATCCTGTACTCTTTCATAATAGGTTACACAGTGGTAAAGCAAATAATGAACTGCTTAATTATACCCGTATAATATCATCTTCTTTGCTAGACCCTAAGATGTCTGAGGGCAGGGGTTTTTATCTGTTTTATTCCTTGCTGTATCTGCTGTTGCCTGGTACTTAGTAGGAGCTTAATAAATATGTTGAGTAAATAAACATCCTAAAACTATCTCACAATTTGTGTGTGTGTGTGTGTGTGTGTGTGTGTGTGTGTGTGGTGAGTTCATCATAATAATAGTGTAATTCAATTTTTTTGTCTCCTAATAATGTCCCTAACCCAAGAATGGCTAGAATAGTTACTTTTTTTTGTGGTGAACTATTGTGTTTGTTTTACTTGCTATATCAGAAGTCCGTACACATTCAGGAGCTATAACTCTCCTAACTGCCTCTTCTAATGTCATCTATAAAAATGCTATCACAAAATGCCCTCATAAAAGTCTGTGTTCCTGGAATGAATGCTACAAATGATGATAGGTTGGAAGATGTGATCTTCTAGGTTCATTGCAGTATTTAAGGCTGTCTCCAAATTATGTTAAAACCTTTTGTCTATGGTTGTTCACTCTGTTCCACAGTAAAATTTCCTTTCATTTTCTTCCACATGCCAGCTTCCTCCCTAGGCAGACGTTAGAAGCTATTTGCTTCTTTACTGGATGATTGTTATTTTATTCTTCGTGTGTAGGTGGTTGTTTGCCAAAAATAAATGTTTGGATCAAAACAACTTAGTCAGTGATTATATGTAGACAGCCTACGTTTACTTTCTGACCTGCTGTCTTATATACATTTAACTATCCCTTATGACTTTTGGATTATAAACATTTGAACAGAAACTTAATTTCAAGGCTTGTAGGGAGGCTTTATTTCCTCAGGAACACTTTAATTCTCTTGGCAGACCAGGAGCTCTAGGACTAAAATATAACAAAGTGACTTTATTAAGTTTTCTTGATGCCAAGTTTTTGGCCATTTGAGCATGAGAAACAAAACATTTGCTGACAGTTATATTGCACTGCGTTGAACTTTTCAACGATGAATAATTTACATAAAACTGTTATTTTGGTTAACGTATAAAAGAATGGATTAATTTTCACAAAGTGGGGTTAACCTTACGGATATTTGAAGAAGAAATTTCTAACTTTTTTCAACCACCAACCATCCTGTTATAGATTAGCAATATGACTTTATATTGCTTATCAGATATATTGCCTGTGCAAGCATCTGAAATATGTTACTGTATGATGTTTTCTTAAACCTCAAATGTTTCAAAATAAAATATCTTTAATATTGAATAGGATGAAATAATAGCTCTATTTCATTCTTCACAGTTTTTTTTTTTTTTTTATTACTATACATGTATTCCCTCCGCATGAGACAGTATCTGCCAAAAGCAAAATAATTGTTTCTCCTCCTAGAAGAATGGTCCAAGAAAGCCTCCAGGGACTTTTCTATGCTAGTGCTATTTTTTTTTCATCCGTAACTAAAAAAATATGTATGCAATCTGCTACTTTCATATAATTTACACAACAGAAAAGTAGACATAGAACAAGTTGAAAGCCACCACGTGCCTCTTGGGAAATTAGGACATTTAGAGAGTTTAGGAAACCTCTGGCAATTTTGTCTGTATTATGTGTTAGTTATTGGCGAAAGGAGTGTATTTCACAAGTCTCCTACCACTTATACTACTGCCATTTGTTTACCATTTCAATTTCCAGGAAATCTTTGATTTTCCATATTTACCACTGTCCTTCTGATAGAAAATTTGGTTTTTTTTTTTTTGTTTTTTTTTTTTTTTTATTTTTTTTTTTTTTCCAACGTTTATTTAGTTTTGGGACAGAGAGAGACAGAGCATGAACGGGGGAGGGGCAGAGAGAGGGAGACACAGAATCGGAAACAGGCTCCAGGCTCCGAGCCATCAGCCCAGAGCCTGACGCGGGGCTCGAACTCACGGACCGCGAGATCGTGACCTGGCTGAAGTCGGATGCTCAACCGACTGCGCCACCCAGGCGCCCCGAAAATTTGGTTTTTTAGGAAACCAGAGACTACGTCCTGGAGGACCTTGGAGGTAAAATCTATGGTCAAAATACTTGATTCTTGAAAATTTTCTTATGCTAGTCAAGTATATTAGATGATATATAGGGTGATTGCCATTAAAAGACTATGCAATCTACTTTCCAAATTAATTTTCAGCTATTCATACTTGTTAAGTCTTACCAGAACTGGAGGAAAATACTCCTCTAGGTGGGGGATGGGAGCATGTCTGCACCTCAGCCTACTGTCTCTTTGTTGTGTATCCGGCTCTCACTCTGCTTAGAACATAGAGAAAAGGGAAATATACTGATCAGAGTAAAGGATCTAAATTAGGTCATAATTATTGAATTGATTTTTGGTTATGAAAACAGCGTCATTTTGCCTTTGAAAATGCAATTTTGTGTCCAAGTGAAGCCCTGGCTCTGGTTTTTGTTTTTGTTTGGGGTTTTTGGGGGGGCAGTGGGAGGGGATAGGTGGTGGTGGGTGGCATTGATGCAGCTCTGATTATCACATTTTCTTCTTTTCTGACTGCCTCTATCAGAAGAAAAGATCATCTCTAGGGCCTGGTTTTGAGAAAGGAAGTGGAATTTATAGTTTTTTTTCTTAGGTACAAATGCATATATAAACCTACCTTGGGCAAAGTTTTTCATAGGGAAGCAGTGAAAGGACCTTGTTTTCTCTACTGTATAATTGCATGTGTGAATTCTTCATGAGTGGGAGCAAGCCAAAGCAGGCTTCAAATCATCTATCACATTTCTCCCACACAGAGGGGCAGTTAGGGTTCAGACAAGAAGTCAGATAGGAATACATTCCAGGCATTATTTTAAATATTGGCTTTAGAATTTAGAACTGAGCAGGTTCCAAGCATTGAAGATTTCTGAGCTAGAGACTGGTCTTGGGGGAATAGCATTTTCTGGCATTAATTTGTAGGATGGATTTAAAGAATAGGTACTGGAGACAACGATATTTTTTCTTTGCATATGCTATTGCATGTACTGGTTGGGTAATAAGAGTCTGAAACAGAGTGGTGGCAGTAGGTAAATGAAGGGGCAAACAGAATTGAGAGGCACTGTAGATGTAAAAATGGCTTACTTGCTAACTGACTGGAAGTGGTGATTGGGTTGATAGAAAAAAGCAAACTAAAATAGACTGTCATATTGTAAATATGGGGGCCCAGGACAATGGTGATACATTCAATGGAAGTGTGAAAAACCAAAGGCTGAGCTTACAGATGATGAGTTCACTCTTAGACAAATTGAATTTAAAGTGCTCATGGTAGGGGCGCCTGGGTGGCGCAGTCGGTTAAGCGTCCGACTTCAGCCAGGTCACGATCTCGCGGTCCGTGGGTTTGAGCCCCGCGTCAGGCTCTGGGCTGATGGCTCAGAGCCTGGAGCCTGTTTCCAATTCTGTGTCTCCCTCTCTCTCTGCCCCTCCCCCGTTCATGCTCTGTCTCTCTCTGTCCCACAAATAAATAAAAACGTTGAAAAAAAAAATAAAGTGCTCATGGTATATACAGATGGAGAAGTCTATAAATATTGTTCTGGTATTCAGTGGATGGGTTAGAGCTAATCATCTATACCTTCTGTGGGTCTACCCACTCATTCCTTTTTTCTTAAGGAAAATTAATCACCCATAGCTCCTAACCACCCCCTCCCCCCCCCCCCCACACACACACCTTAATGTCTCCAGCAGCACTGGCGAGAGGGAGCTGACATTGACTTGTCTCCGAGCACAGCTGAACAGACACTGGCACCAGGTTGGGTTACATCAGAATCTTTCCCATCTCTCCCAGGAATTTGAATTTGGATTTTAAAGACATTTCTTAGTGTTTATTTTGCTGCTTGAACTTGGGTTGGAACAGCTGTACAGCTGTATGTATGCTGAGAAAATATATGATAAATAAATACACAGTAGAATTAAGTCATGCACAGAAAGATACAGAAATGAGAGAACATGTAGAATCAGGGGGGAAAGGTATGGTTAAACACATATATGCAGGCAAATTATCTATGTTAAATCAAATTCAAGGTAGAAAAAGTGAACATGGGCTGTGGAGAAAATACCATTTATATAACTAAGTGATAAAAATGATTGCTGCTCAATTATAGCAGATAGCTCTTGTGGTGATGCCCTATTTCATACTAATTTTGCCTTCTTGAAACTCCCACCAATATCAGGGCAGAACCTCAGGAACTATATTTTCATCATGTGATGCTGATAGACTTGAGTTAGACATTTTAACCAACATAGGTATATCCAATCTCCTCTTGAAGAAGTATGGAACGATTGGCTTGAGTGGTAGTCAAAATGTGATTGTGGCCATAGTACGCACTCTAGTACGTACTCTATAGTGGAAGTTCCTTGAACCTGCCAAGGTCCCTAGTGCCAACTTAAATCCTGCTTACCCTGGTATTTGGTTAAGACTTGGATCCTATAATTTTTTTAAGTTTTTATTTAAATTAGCCTAGTTTCTTTCCATGCTTTTGCTTAAACAAGAATCCTTTTTTGTTGTTACATGCAACTAAAAGACATTTGAAATTTTTTAATGTTTGTTTATTTTTGAGAGAGAGAGAGAAAGAGAGAGAAAGGGAGACACTGTATTGAAACAGGCTCCAGGCTCTGAGCTGCCATCATGGAGCCCAGTGTAGGGCTTGAACCCACGAACCGCGAGATCATGACCTGAGGTGAAGTCAAACACCTAACTCACTGAGCCATCCAGGTGCCCCATAAAGACATTTAATTAAATACATGACAGTACATGACAGGAGAAAGATAATACAGATGGGCATTGGTCCATGTACAGGTGACATCCACTTATGCATTAATTGCAGAGCTATGTTTATATTGTTACAGGGGTTCCAACAAAGTAACATGATATTATATTCAGTGCTTATAAGAACTTTACACTTTTTTGAGGCTCTTACCTGTACATGTACTTGTTTTTTTTGTCTTCACATTAACCACTTAAAGTATATATTTTTATTTTTAACTGTATTATAGGTAACAATGCGATAGTGAGAGACGTTGCATGACTTGTCCGAGATCCTGTGACCAGGGAGTGGCAGTGGGCTCGGGCTCTACATTTTCTAGTTTCTTTTCTTTTTTTTCTTTTAATTTTTTTTTTTTTTAATTCTCAAGTTAGTTAACATACAGAGTAATTCTGACTTCAGGAATAGAACCCAGTGATTCATCACTTACATACAACACCCACTGTGCATCCCGAAAAGTGTCCTCCTTAATGCCCATAGCCCATTTACCCCACCCCCTTCAACCCTCAGTTTGTTCTCTATATTTAAGAATCTCTTATGGTTTCCCTCCCTTTCTGTTTTTATCTTATTCTTCCTTCCCCTCCCCTGTGATCATCTGTTACGTTTCTCAAATTCCATATATGCGTGAAATCATGTGATATATGTCTTTCTCTGACTGAATTATTTCTCTTAGCATAATACCCTCTAGTTCCATCCACAGTGTTGGAAATGGCAAGATTTCATTCTTTTTCATCACTGAGTAGGATTCCATTGTGTGTGTGTATGTGTGTATGTGTGTGTGTCTTTTTAATCTATTTTCATTTATTTTTCTCACTATGTTGCATAACTGTAGTTACCAATTCAGTTATAAAGCATTAATTAGGTTTTGATACTTATCAATTTTAAAACTGATTTTTTAAAAATGTAGAATGACTTTATCTTAATGAGCTTTTAACAAAGCAATAACAATTTGAAATCTGTAAAGCTTTAAGATTTTGTGATAGAAATACTGAACACTTCTTTCTTGTTCTCACACCCCTTTCTTAAAGATCCCATCTTTCCCATAACCTTGGAGTTTCCAGCCCTGAGTTTCATGTAAGCTCAGTCCTTTGGCCGTAGTTTATAGGATCAGAGATTGTCTAACTTAGGGCCATCCTATCAGTTTCCCTTTTCTAAAAATTTTGATTTAGAGCCAAGATACTGAGTTCCAAGTTCTAGGAAGAGCCTGTAAGGTCAAGCGGACTCAGGAGTTGAAGATGGCAGCTTTGGGGTGGCCACTGAAAACTGTGCAAATGACTGAATGTGCAGAGAAGTCTAATGTTCAACAGTCAAGCAGGTAGGCAGAGAAAAGCAGAGGTGATAGACCCTTCGACCTCACAGAAAAAAATAAAGAGGGAAATTAAGAGAAAATATAAGTTGTGGTTATTGTTTTTCTATGTGCCAGGTCTCTCCCTGTGGAAGGGCCAGTTTTACTTCTTGTTCTTGGGTTCTGTGTGAAACCCCTGCATCCTTCCTCCAAATTCTTCTTCATTTGAAATGTTTCTGTAATAATATGTTGTCTGCTTAAGAAGACATTTAATGTTCTCTAAAATAAAGGAATTATGTAGCCAAATTTTCATGTAAATATTTTAAGCAGTAATGGCAATAAAATATAAAGTCACCTAGCAATAATAAATGAAATACAAATTTGTGTCTCTATGGATTTTATTTTATTATTTTCTTTTTTTAAAGATTTTATTTTTAAGTAATCCCTACCCAATGTAGGGCTTGACCTTACAACCCCTAGATCAAGACTTGCATGCTTCACTGACTGAGCCATCCCAGTGCCCCTCTATGGATTTTATTTTAAATTACCTTTTGGTCACGGTCTTCAATGTAATATATATAAATAATGTATATTTCTTTCTAGTCATTATTTAAAAAATAATTCCTGTAATATTTTCCTATTCTTAAGGAATTGCTAAGCAAAGGAAGCATAGACAGTTTTTTTAAAATATAAAAATTGCATGTGATAGCAGGTTGGTAGTTCTCCAGTTATCATATTGCTTTCTGTATTAATTTACTAGAGATGTCATAAAAAATCACCAAGCTAAATAACTTAAAAAATAGTAATGTATTAAGGCCTAGAAAGAGATTAAAAGTGATCTAGAATATATTAGAATAAGTGGAAAAACAGAGTCATAAAGTCAGTTTAGAATCTGAGTAAAGAATGGATAATGCTGAAAACAGGGACGTTCAGTATAGACCTGAGAAAATCAAGCAAAATTAAATGGTGGAGATAATATATATGGAAGAAAGAGGAGACTTGAGTAAACATAACTAGTGTCCCTGAAGGAAAGATTGGAAAGTGTATTAAAGGTTATAGAAAGCAACTCTTCTCCTATTAGGTATTATAAAAAGTTGATCCAGGTGCTTTCAGCACTGATACATATCTTGTTAATCTTTATGGACTTTAAAGATTTCTGCAGGGACATCTGGGCCAAAAAACACACCACATTTATGAAAGAAAAGTCTCAGGGCACCTGGGTGGCTCAGTCGGTTAAGCGTCTGACTTCGGCTCAGGTCATGGTCTCATGGTTCATGAGTTCAAGCCCTGTGTTGTGGTCTGTGCTAACAGCTCAGAGCCTGGAGCCTGCTTCAGATTCTTTGTCTCCCTCTCTCTCTGCCCCTCCCTTGCTCATGCCCTGTCCCTTCCTCCTCCCTCCCTCCCTCTCTCTCTCTCTCAAAAATAAATAAACATTAAAAAAATTAAAAAAAAAAATAAAGATCTCTACAGCAGCATTCAGTGTGAAAAGGCAGTGGCACTAATTCTACAAAAGTTATTGGTGATAGACATATTTCACAATACATACAAACACGTGGATTATAGGACTCATGAGCTCTTCTTTGAAACAAACACAAATAGGGGCGCCTGGGTGGCGCAGTCAGTTAAGCGTCCGACTTCAGCCAGGTCACGATCTCGCGGTCCGTGAGTTCCAGCCCCGCGTCAGGCTCTGGGGCTGATGGCTTGGAGCCTGGAGCCTGTTTCCAATTCTGTGTCTCCCTCTCTCTCTGCCCCTCCCCCATTCATGCTCTGTCTCTCTCTGTCCAAAAAAAAAAAAAAATAAACGTTGAAAAAAAAATTAAAAAAAAAAAAAAGAAACAAACACAAATATAAACCATGATAGTACAATCCAATCAGCAAGACGTGACTAAGGAGATGACCTAATCAGATTTAACCACGGGGGCAGTTCACCGAGACTATATTCAAATCATTAAATCTCATAATTATCAAGTAACAATGCTGGTGAAGTGGTTTAAGTCACCATGGATACGAAGCAACACCCTTAAGCCATAGGTTTAATGCCTTGACTAGGGTCAGTGCCATGCTCAAACTTTAGTGAAACATCTCAGGCTACATCCACTGGATGGACTGCTAGAATAAATCCTCAAAACACAGTGCTCATCCCGATCCTAGTAAGAAGATTCATTGGTTAGGTACTTAAAGTCTTAGGATGCGTTTATATTTAATTTCAGTATAATCTTTCAGGTTGCCTTACAGAATATATGTACCAATTTATACCCACAGTTACCGCACAGGAATTCTTTTTTTTCTTAAGTTTTTATTTTAATTCCAATTAGTTAACATACAGTGTAATATTAGTTTCATACAGTACAGTGATTCAACACTTCCATACATCACCCAGTGCTCATCAAAGCAAGTGTACTCCTTCATCGCCATCACCTATATCACTCATCTTCCCACCTACCTTCCCTCTGGTAACCATCAGTTTGTTCTCCATAATTAAGAGTGTTTCTTAGTTTGTCTTCTTTCTCTCTCTTTTTCCCTTTGCTCATTTGTTTCATAAGTGGAACAAAGAAATCATATAGAATTTGTCTTTTTCTGAATTATTTCACTTAGCATTATATTCTCTAGTTCCATCCATGTCATTGCAAATGTCAAGATTTCATTCTTTTATGTGGCCGAACAATTGTATGTATATGTATAAGTGTGTGTGTGTGTGTGTGTGTGTGTATGTGTATATATATACATATATATATATATATATATATATATATATATATATATATATATATCACATCTTATTTGTCCATTCATTAATTGATGGACACTTGGGCTGCCTCCATGTCTTGGCTGTTGTAGATAATGCTACTATATAAACATAGGGGTGTATGTATCCCTTTGAAGTACTGTTTTTGTATTCTTTGGGTAAATACCCAGCATTGTGATTACTGGACCATAGGGTAATTTTGTTTTTATCTTAATTATTAGTCTTATTAGTATCTATACTAGTATAGATACTATACTAGTATAGTATAGATACTAATAAGTATATTATATGTAAGAATATTATTAAGAATATATAATATATTAAGAATATCTAAGAATAATATTATATAAGAATATAAGAATATTAGTATCTATACTAATATATATACTATAAGTATACTATAAATATACTAATCTTATTAGTATTTAGTTTTTATTTTTATTTTATTTTTTTTTATGATTACTATTTTATTTTTAACTTTTTGAGGAAACCCCATACTGTTTTCCACAGTGACTGCAACCAGTTTGCTTTCCCACCAGTTGTGCAAAACAGTTCACTTTTCTCCACATCCTCACCAACACCTGTTTTTTTGTTGTTGTTGATTTTAACTGTTCTGGCAGGCGGGAGGTGATATTTCATTGTAGTTTTGATTTGCTTTCCCTGATGATAAGTGATGATGAGCATCTTTTCATGTGTCTACTGGCCATCTGTATGTCTTCTTTGGAGAAATGTCTATGTCTTCTACTCATTTTTCATTGGACTATTTGTGTTTTGGGGGGTGTTGAGTTTTATAACTACTTTGTATTTTTTGGATACTAACACTTTATCAATTTTGGTATTTGCAAATATTTTCTCCATTCCCTAGGTTCCCTTTTAGTTTTGTTGATTGTTTCCTTTGCTGTGCAGAAGCTTTTTATTTGGATGAAGTTCCAACAGTTTATGTTTGCTTTTGTTTCTCTTGCTTCAGAAGACATATCTAGGAAAAAAAACAAACAAAAAAAACCCCTGCTATGGCCAAAGAAGTTACTGCCTGTTTTCTCTTCTAGGATTTTTATAGTTTCAGGTCTCACATTTAGGTCTTTCATCCATTTTGAATTTATTTGTGTGCATGGTGTCAGGAAGTGGCCCAGTTTCATTCTTTTGCATGTTGATGTCCAGTTTTCCCAACATATTTGTCGAAGAGACATTTTCCCTTTGGATATTTTTTCCTGCTTTGTCAAAGAGTAATTGACCGTGTAACTGTGAGTTTATTCCTGGGTTTTATATTCTGTGTTATTGATCTATGTGTCTATTTTTACTGCACAGGAATTCTTAAATTACCCATATTGTTGCCAACGCCAGGTGATGCTGTCTACTTTATAGACATACTATACTTTTTCATTGTTTAATTTTATTAATATGATAATGGATGAGATTGAGCATCTCTTTACTTACTTTACTCCCTATTTAGTTTCTGTTAAGTTTCTGTTCATCTTTCTAATCTTATTTTCTACCAAATTTCGTGTAATTTCCTTGGATAGTTTTTGGGGGAGTGGTATATTTTAGGTATTAATCTCACCGTTTTTAGATGTTGAAAATATTTTCTCTTCTTTTTTACTCCCTTTTTAACTTTGTTTTTGAACAGAAATTCTTAATTTTGATGTATTCAAATCCTTATTCTTTGCCTTAGATTTTGTGCTTTGGAGATCTTTTTAAATAAGTCTGTTCTATTCCTAGATGAGGTTCTTCTACTGTATTTCCTTTTTAAATTTTTTTTTCAAAATGTTTATGCATTTTTGAGAGAGAGAGAGAGAGAGAGAGAGGAGAAGGGACATAGAGAGATGGAGACACATAATCTGAAGGAGACTTCAGGCTCTTAGCTGTCAGCACAGAGCCTGACACAGAGCTTGAACCCATGGACTGCTAGAACATGACCTGAGGTGAAGTCAGCTGCTTAACTGACTGAGCCACCCAGGCACCCCCTCCTTTTTCTAAAATAAAAGCTTGACGTGGCTTAATCCATGTGCAGTCTTCCTTGGTATAGTATATTCATTAAAGAGTATTTTGGGGGGCACTTGGGTGACTCAGTCATGATCTCTCAGTTCGTGAGTTCAAGCCCACATCCTGCTCCATGCTGGCAATGTGTAGCCTGCTTGGTATTCTCTTTCTCTTCCCCTCTCCCACTCATACTTTTTTTCTCTCTCTCAAAATAAATAAACTTTCAAAAAAAAAAAAAAGAGTATTTTTATGTAGAATTAGCCAGTTCTCTCATATCTGTCTATTAGGCAATCTATAATTTTCCATTTTCTGTGTTATCATTGTTAACATATTTCAAACGTATCAACTACATATCAGAAGTCTCTATTCTGTTCCGTTTTTTCTTCCTGTCATATTCTATACTATCTCTATTACTTTGTCTTTGCATTATGACTTACCATCTGGTATTAAGAATGTATCTCAGTTATTTTTTTAAGTTGAATTAGCTCTTTTTCTGAATTAGACTTTTTCTTTTTTGTATGCGTTTTATAAGGAGCAAAATGTTTTTCAGCTAAAGTTTGGATTGTGACACTTCTGGATCTATAGAAAAATTGGGGGCAACTATAACTTTTTTATATGTTAAATCATATCATCTTGAATGCTGTATCTCTCCATATATATATCCATAGATGATAAATCAATTAATCAACACTTATTTTTCAAACCAAATGTATTTTCCCTATGAATATTGCCAATCTTGCTGAAATAATACATATAACTGTATAAGTATGGAAAATTAGTAAAAAATATGAAAATAAAATTTAAAGTTACCTGTAATCCCTACAACTAGATACAGATTGTCTATTTTTACAGATTCAAAATAATAAGGTCTTACATTCTTAATTGTATTCTTGCATTGAAAAAAAAAAACAAAGCATTTCAAACATAATGGTTCTAATTCCAGGTTGTTTTTTATATGATGGTCACTATTTTTCTTTCCTTCTAGAAAGTAAAAGCTAAAGTTAGTATGACATTCCATAAGAGAAAAAGTATAGGAACAAATTATGTCACACATAGCCAAATCAGTCTATAATTAGTTGGTGTCCACTGTTTCATAAACACTTGTATTCAATGTAGATGATTAGCTGATAAGAAAAAAAGAGCATGCATTTCTGAAATGTTAGATTTAAGAGTTAAGTCAAAACAAATCAAAATGAAAAGGTTAGCATGTTCCATGTTGTCTTCTCTACCTGAAAATTTGTGAGGAAAAAAAGCTAAAAGATCCAGTGATAGATAAATTTTCAGTTTTTTAGACATGTAATTTCTATAAATTGTTAACCTCTTTTGATGAAGTGATTAAACAGCATGGGTATAGAAAAACCATGACATTTGCAATATGTATCACACTTAGAACTCTTACATTTATTTTGACAGTTGAAGGGGATTTAAAATAAATTAGCTTTATTTTTTTGTTTAAAAGATTGCCCTGTAGCTATAACAAGAATCATAAAACTCCACATTGTAACTATTTACTTTTATCTAACTTTCCAGTTACTTCTCTTACTGTATAATCATGCTTACTACTCCCCTGGGGATATAAGTTTTAATAGCTCACAAATACAAAAAAAAAGTATTTAGAAACTCTCTTTGAGTTTCTAGAGCTTAGAGGTTATCCTAGAGGTTCTTTTTCTTCTTTCCTATTTTTGAGTCAAGACTGACAGCTGCTAACAGAGATAAGATGTCATTCATGGTGTGTAAAAACTGAATAATTTTAAGTAAATATTTGGTATATCAGAATAGTCATCCCTAACAAAGATCACTGAGGACCAAAGACCTACTATTGAAAAGCAAAAATTTTAAATCTTTTTAAGAAATATCTTGGGGCGCCTGGGTGGCGCAGTCGGTTAAGCGTCCGACTTCAGCCAGGTCACGATCTCGCGGTCCGTGAGTTCGAGCCCCGCGTCAGGCTCTGGGCTGATGGCTCAGAGCCTGGAGCCTGTTTCCGATTCTGTGTCTCCCTCTCTCTCTGCCCCTCCCCCATTCATGCTCTGTCTCTCTCTGTCCCAAAAATAAATAAACGTTGAAAAAAAAAATTTAAAAGAAATATCTATAATAAAGGTTTACAGACCTGATGAAATGAAATATTTCTTTTAAAATGATTTCTATAAAAAGAGAAAGCACAAGTCCTTTTCTATAAAAAGGAAAACACTGATTAATTTCCCTACAATAAAATATTTTGTTTTGTTTTGTTTTTACATGTGTTTGTATTTATGCAACACAAGACCTCACGAATAAAAGGACAAGCTACAGACAGGAAAAAGAAAAATGTTTCCAAAGCACATTAACAATGAACATCCAGAATTTACAAAATTTTCTATAAATCATTTAAGGGGGAAAAAAAAACCAAGCAAATAGCAGTCAATTACAAAATCTATAAACAGATTATTTGCAGTAAAGGAAAACTGAATGACCAATAAAGAGATTATGCTCAAACTCACTCATTTCACTAACTGCATTTTCACACCTATATGAGATTTTAAAAAAGGGTATATCCATGTTGGGCTTTACTTTGAGAAACAGGACTTCTTCCATGCTGATGAAGTGGTTGGATAACATCGTAAAGAGCATGGGTTCTGGAGGCACTGGCTTCTGTTTCAAACCCTCTAACAATCTTTATGGTAATGTGCCTTGAGCAAGTTACTTTATCTTGCTGTGAAACAAATCTCTCTGGGCTGTGCATTTCCTCA
The DNA here is from genome assembly GCF_028749965.1 of Puma concolor. Lineage (NCBI taxonomy): Eukaryota > Metazoa > Chordata > Mammalia > Carnivora > Felidae > Puma > Puma concolor. Next base: position 56,379,986 of record NC_141675.1, read on the forward strand.
GGTCTTATGATTGAGGCACATACTGCGCTTTGTTTAAAATTATCTTTTCAAGAATATTTGTATAGTAAACAGTCTTTGAAGATAGAGATAGTGTCTCCCACTGGAGTAAAGGGCATGCATGCTTTCAGGACATTATTAAAGCTTCCCTAAACTCACTGTTCCTCTTCTATAAAGCAGTCCACTGCAGGTGCAGATATCATCTGACTCTGCTGGCAAAGCCCTGTAGGAAGCAGATTTGGGGGGAGCCAGTGCACGAAAGGCTGATACTCTGGCTCTTCCTGGTACTGTGAGCAATAAATTGTACTTCATCTAACCCAGGAGTCTCCTGTCTTCTACAAGTATCCGCAAATCTTTGGCAGGCTAACTTGTTAGCTTGTAAGTGGAATGAAATCTCAGACCTTCACACTTGTTTGCAAATGTCTCTTTGCCTGATTTATTTTTCTCATCTGTAGAATAAGTGTGTGTGTGTGTGGGGGGGGGGTGGTGGTGGTGATATTTTCTATTCATAGGACATTATTATTTAAATTAAAAATGTGAAACATTTAGAACAGTATCTGGTACAGAGCAAGTGCTCAATCTGTTTTTGTATATACAAAGGTTCAAAACACTATAAAGAATTACTATGTATTTTATGGCTATATTTTATTATATATATATACATACATATACATACATATATAAATACACATATATACATATATATACATACATATATACATATATATATATGGCATTTAAAAATGTTAATAATAATAGACTCCAAATCGATTGTAGTTGTTAATTCTGAGGAGTTAAGAAGGCAAATAGGATTAGGAAATTGACACAGGATGCTTCAACTTGGTTGGTTGTGTTTTAGTGTTTTTAAAAATGTCTCTGAAACAAATATAAAAAATATGTTAAGATTTTAAAAGGCTAGATATTGTATACATTGTTTTGCATTTTATTATTATGCATACTTCTGTATATTTAAAATATTTTATAAAAATAAAATTTAAAAATATGTGCAAGACCCAATTATTTTGAATGATAATTTTAAGGCTCCAGAGTTGTCATTCCATTATGTCGAAAAGCACATTTAGAAAGTGTGTTCTACTTTTTTGAAATAGAACCTAAATGACTGTGACTATTGTATCCAATTTTTCCATTTCCCTATATTTAGATATGATTTTTCTTTCTGGCACTTAATTGATGTGTTATATAGTGCTGTAGTTTTAAAGAAGTGACACTTTTTAAAGTCCCAAAACTAGATCACGGGGACCTTACAGCTTCCACCCTGTTTGCTGGAATATTCGCTCTTGGAACCCAGAGCCACCATGGAAAAAGGCCAAACATCTCTTTAGTAATCTTGCTGCGAGTGCAGGTGCTTTGGGTGACCCCCGCCCACTGCCAGACAGGTGAGAAAAGAAGCCTCCGCCTGATTCTTCCCCTCAGCCATTGGCCCATCCTTCCCGTCCCACCTGAGGCAGCGGACTGTATAGAAGTGGCAGGCCATCCCCTCTGTTCTCTAATTCCTGAGAGCAAAATCTATTGGTTATTGTCACTCACTAAGTTTGGAGATGGTTGCATGTGGCAGTAGGTAGCAGGAGCAAGCTCCTCTTAAAAATACCACTTCGTTATTCACAAGTTGGTTGAATACTTCATATATATAAATATAGAGAGGGGGGAGGGACAAAGAAAGAGAGGGAGAGACAGAGAAAGTAAAAACTCATGCTGTAAACATTTTGAAATTTATTCCAACTTGATCAAAAGAAGGTTTATGTATCTTGGAGTGCCTGGGTGACTCAGTCAGTTAACTATCTGACTCTTGATTCATCTCAGGTCATAATCTCATGGTTCATGGGTTTGAGCCCTGCATTGAGTTCTATGCTGACAGTGTGGAGCCTGCTTCGGATTCTTCCTGTCTCTCTCTCTGCCCTTCCCCTGTTCCCTCCCTTTCTCTCAAAAAATAAACTAAAACAATTTTTTAAAAGGTATATTTATCTTTATCATTTCATATTGAAGATCTGCTAAATTGTGTTCCCCATGACCTCATTTTCTCAGCTTTCATTCAGCAAAGTTTTAAGATACAGCCATATTAAATTTCATATCATAGTTGCACTTCAGTTGCTGTTGAGAGCATTGGGTAACACATGATGAAGATTCTCAAGAAAAATGTCCCATTACTTTAGTACTAGTAAAAATGGGTTTCTTCTGAGTAAATTCGTTACCCCATGGTGTCATGAAATTATTCTTCTCCATTTGCTTTACCATTGACCCCATTAAAAATTTGTAAAAGAGATTTTGTTCTATTAAAATTCTTTTCTTTTTAATTTAAATCCAAGTTAGTTAACATATAGTATAAAAACAATTTTAGGAATAGACTTTAGTGATTCACCACTTACATGTAACACTCAGTGGTCATCCCAACAAGTGTCCTCCTTAATGCCGCTTGCCCATTTAGCCCATCCCCCCACCCGACACCCCTCTAGCAACCCTCAGTTTGTTCTCTGTATTTAAGAGTCTCATGTGGTTTGTCTCCCTCTCTGTTTTTATATTATTTTGCCTCCCTTCCCTTATGTTCATCTGTTTTATATCTCAGATTCCACATATGAGTGAAATTAAATGATACTTGTCTTTCTCTGACTTTTTTCAATTAGCATAATATACTAGTTCCATCCACTTTGTTGCAAATAGTAAAATTTCATTCTTTTTGATTGCCAAGTAATATTCCATTGTATATACATACCACGACTTCTTTATCCATTCATCATTTGTGCTTTTTCCATATTTTAGCCATTATCAATAGTGCTGCTATAAACATTGGGGTGCATGTGCCCCTTTGAAACAGCACTCCTGTATCCTTTGGATAAATACCTACTATTGCAATCACTGGGTCATAGGGTAGTTCTACTTTTAAGTTTTTCAAGAACCTCCATACTGTTTTCAAGAGTGGCTGCACCAGTTTGCATTCCCACCAGCCGTGCAAAAGAGATCCTCTTTCTCCACATCCTCGCCAACATCTGTTGTTGCCTGAGTTGTTAATATTAGCCATCTCAACAGGTGTGAGGTGGTATTTCATTGTGGTTTTGATTTGTATTTCCCTGATGATGAGTGATGTTGAGCATTTTTTTTTTTATGTGTCTGTTAGCCATCTGGATGTCTTCTTGGGAAAAGTGTCTTCCTCTTTCTCTCTGGCAACTTTCAAGGTAGTGTTTTTTTTTCCTGCACTCTCCCGATATGCTGCACTCTCCCCCGTTCTCTGTCCTCTATCCACAAAAACAGCTCCCTATACTCCACACCTTTCTCTCCCCCAGTTCGCCTCTCTACACTGTATACCTGCTGAGTTCTCTGGCTCAAGTTGTTCAGATTGTTGTGTTAATCCTCAGATCAATTTCCTAGGTGTGCAAAATGGTTTGGTGTTGATCTAGCTGTGTTTCAGGGATGGAGACAAGTGGAGGGTCTCCATGCTGCTTCACCATCTTCCTGGAGATCTCTACAATTCTTGTTTAATACTGAAATTCTATTTTCCCACTGCCACAAATGTTTTACTTCTTAATCTTATATCATTAAATTTAATATTATCAGCTGCCTTAAATTCTCCTTTGCAGTAGTTTAGGGAAGAAGGAAGGAAGAGAGAGAGAAAGAGAAAAGGAGGAGGAGGAGAAAGTAAGGAAGGAAATCTTTAGAACATTAAGTCTAGTTTGGCTTACTACTCCTTACAAAAATATAGACAGTAAATAGTGTCTATAGGAAGCAGTAAATAGTTTTTGCTAAATTACAATAAATAATATCATTATTTCCTATGCTATAAGAAGTTAATAGTTCATATTTCTTACTCAAGTTATTAACTTTCCTTCTTCACCAATAAGACCTACCCAAGTCCATCAATCACCAATGGGCTGGAGGGAGGTGAACAAAAACAATGTTCCCAAAGCTGGTGTTAGTTTTGTATGAGCCACCAGGAAGGAGATACCTACAGATGTCAGTCAGCCCCTCTGTGACATTTTCAAGCCCACAATATTCCTAGCACCAAAAATACATTTACTACAAAGTTTTATCCAAAACTTCACGGGCCACTTAATTCTACCCACATCTTGGACACCTCACCTCTTTGATTACTTGTCAGAATTGCAGCCACTCCTATTTCTTAACTCTGTCCTTCTCTTGTACCACAAAATTTGTTCTTCCTCTTCTGATATTTCCTGTCCTCACACAAGACAAATCTTCCTTCAGAATATTCATATGTGGGTTTACAAAGTCTAAAAATTTCCCCACATTGTTTTTTCTTTTCATAAAATGTTTCTGTTTCCCAGTCCTTGCAGGTATCTAGATTCTCCTCTAGGACCTACCGCTCCTTCTGGCATTTTCTAGTGCTCAGTCTTCCAAAATCGAGTTCCCACTATCTCCACATTTGAACAGGAGAGAAAACAAGAGTGGATGAATCAGAATTCTTCTCACAATGTCATTCTTTCTTTCTCATCTCATGGGTAAATCTCCCATTTTTTTTAATCCATGGTATCCAGCTATACCAACATCTACCCACTGTTAGCAGTCAGGTAAAAAAAAAAAAACAAAAACAAAAAAAAAAAAACAACAACCAACTACTTTATTTCTTGATACTTTTTGTTCTCTGTTCAAAGTCTTCACCTACATTCTAATTCTATTGTCACCACTGACCCCTCGTTCCTAATTTCCTCCTATTTGAGCTCCTAAGGTCATAGATAGAGCATATAAAAGATTAGGAGGCTTCTCAAAAACTCTGAATGTTTGAAAAGTAGAAAGCAAAGTAGAAAGCAAGTTATCTATTTTCTCTTCCCTATGCTTCCCTGATTTTTCTTGTCCTTTCTAATAACTTTCTGTAATTTAATATTATGTACATATTTTTATAAGCGTTGATGGTGTCTGCACCTAGAAATGTTCAACGCCAAATCGGGGATATGCTTAGAATACTGATCAAGTGACAGCGTTGGTAAGTGTGGCAAAAATGGCATCCTATAAAGTAGTAAAGGGCACGAAGACTTACAGTCTTGAAGGGAGGGAATGAGGGTGATGGAGAGAGGGTCCGATGGGAAGGACCCCATTCCCCATACATATATGCACACATTACCCTTTCTCTCCTTGTCAAGGTTGCAAGCCAGCACCTGAACCCCAGAATACTGGCAATTGCAGAAGAGCAAATAGCAACTTAGAATTTAAAGTATTACGTAACAACTCCAAGCACATCTGTTCTATATCAATTTCTCAAAGATACAGTTCATTAAAATCAGTCTCACCAGCCATTGTCATTTAGTCACTTGACTCTGTCATTCTTCGACTGCCACCTCCCTGACAGGATTCTGACAAGATCCAGAAGGTCAGTTAAGCTATTTGCTACTCTTTTCCATTAATGGTTTATTAACTAGGCAAGGCTATATATATTCTTTTCAACTATGTGTCTCCAGTCAAAACTAGCTTGCAGAATGGTAAATTTCCTCCTAAATCATTTTAAAACTATCAGGTGTCTTCCTCCCCATCTCAGAAAGAATATGCATGCTAATGTTTTGAGTTACTTTTATGCATAATGTTGGTTGTATTAACTACACTGGACTGGATAAATCCTTTATTTCTGATAAAAATCAGCATTCTTTGAAGAGTGTTTTTCACCTTATCTGAAAATGTTTTCTTTTCATTTTTCCTTCCAAGTTTTTTTTTTTTTTTTTCTTTTCTCTCAGGGCCTGATTTAGAATGTCTCCCTTATTGTTAATTATACTCAGAAGTCACTAAAATATCTCCCTCAGTTAACATCCAATTAACTGAATTGCTTTAGAGGTAAACTCCCTCTAAAGCATAATCAGCATATTCGTGGCTTGGTTTCCCTCATTCTGCTTGTGCTACAGAATTTACCTCGTAGCAGAGCCAACACAGTGTATTCCCCATGGTCTGTTCTATGAAGATCTGCTCTTCGCGTTGCCTCAGTCAGAGGGCTTTCCCTGTTTTCAAAAGCAGGACCACTTGCCATCAACGTGTTTTCTAGAAACAGATTTTTAAGGTATGGCATTCATAGAAACTGGGAGATATCCAAGGGCCTTTATCATAAGTACAAACCCTTTGAAAGTACATGCCAGAGGCAGGTTTAACTGTAAATCTCTATGTGTAAAAATCCACAGATTTTTATCAAATTCTCAATGAATCTACAGTCTTAGAAAAACTAAATACTCTAAAGACAGGCACAGTTCTTGCATTTGCTGATTTAATGGATGGCACGTGGTACCATGTGTAAGTAAACTTTTCAGCAAAATCGTCAATGAAATTCATACCTAATTTAGATTTTTTGTACCATTAACATGCCTTCATTCCTTAGTCTAGTTGAAAATGGCTGATAACTTCTAACCTTTACTTACCCTGCAGTACATTGGCTGGAAGTTCATGCCAATAAGTACATACTGCTACATTCACATACAGACACACACACACACACACACACACACACACACACACACACATCACAAAAAGATTTAGCCTGGAGCTAAGAATAGCCTGCCACCTACAGTCCTATACTTTATTGATTCTTCTACATCTATCATTTTATAAATTCTCTTTCAAAGATTCTATGGTAAAAAATTATCTCATTAATGGTAACATGAGCTTTTGTTTCTTTGTTTCAGATAAATACGTTCTTTGTTTTCAGACAAGCTTTTGGTTTATTCTGGTTTTTCTTGTTTTTTTGTTTATTTCAAAGGATTGTGTCTCATTTAATGCATCAATACAACAAATAAGCAATAATTAGTAAACTCCGGTACTAAAAGACATCAATAGACTGGGGCCAGTGGAAAATTAAACGGATGCAAAAAATAGAAAGTATGAATTAGTACAGAGTGTTTGATAATATTAAATTTTTGGATACATTATGTTCATTTAAATGTTCTTTTAAAATTTAAAAGCTGCTGAGGAGCAGTTTCAGTTTATTTTGGGGAGGCCGTGAGTCTACCAGAATGGCCAATGATGTCCACATGAAAACAAAATATCCTGCCAGACTAAAAATCAAACACTCTACTTAGTGAAAGCAACTGATTGGATGATGATTGAAATGTCTCTAAATGTGGTAGCTTTCTTAATTCTTCACAACACCTTTCATTTTATTTCATTTCATTTTACATATGAAATTTCATTGTAACTAATTTTGGGGAATCCAATCACATTTTTCCTCTCTGCTTGGTAAGTGAGAGTCAAAACAAAAACAAACAAACAAACAAAAAAAAACATTAAGGAAAATTCACCTTGTCTTTGTAGTCCAGTGGCTTGGTGAGTGGAGAATTATCCTGATAGTAGGACTAAAAGATGAATAACGATGACGGACATTTTAAGATCAGCAGAAAAAGCGTCACAAAGTGGTGTGCACACAAGAGAAAGGGAAGGAGGGAAAAAATAAAAAGTCTCAATGAACTTATTTTAGAATATATGTGTATTTTATTATTCATCATGTAAGATGGTTTGTAGCTTTGGGAGGAGGAGATGTGTCATATTATATTTACTGCTTAGACTTCTCAGGCTCTTCCTTTGCCCTGGATAAAGTCTGTCCAAATTTAGATATTTCTTCTCAGAATGAAATTAGTCCTTTAATTTAACCAGATATTTTTACTCTAAAGTTATTGGAAGTTATCTATATTAGAGATAAATGAAAAAGATGAATGTATTCAGCAGTTAAATTGGATACAGAGGGTACTTACATAACACTACTTGGGTTTGATTTTGATCATCACTCCATTTTCACCGAGGCTTGGCTATTATTATTCTAGCAAGACTTCCCTAACTTTGGCTGTCACTGCTTTTCCTGGTGCTCCATTCTCCATTTTTTCTGATGGTTTTGCAAAGGGCTGTCTCATACTTCTCCATATCATGTTTCAAATAATCTCATGGGATTTGCCAGAATCTAGATTAGGGATAGAATGACAGTGCGAAAGCATCCCAGCTGATGATGATTCACCTTCTTAGCCACCCCCAACTTGGATGGGGAAACTATTGCAGTTCACTCAACATCCAATGTCCTAGTACATTAAATAGTATGATGACTTTGTTATCCTCACCGAAAATCCATAAATACAAATATCCTTCCTCTTCTCTGAGCAATTGATGCCTTGCATCTCTTCTACCTTAGAACCCCCAATGAGAACACGACCTGTCAAACGACCTGTCATTGGTGTTGTTGGGCTCTGTTAGGGCTACATTCTCTATTTTTTAAATATTTATTTATTTACTTAGAGAGTGAGTGTGTGAGCAGGAGAGGGATGGGCGGGTGGGGGGGGGGGGTGGAGAGAGAATCCCAAGCAGGCTTCTGGGCCGCCAGCTCAGAGCCCGATGCCAGGCTCAATCTCACCACCATGAGATCATGACCTGAACCTAAATCAGGAGTCAGACGCTTAATGAATTGAGCCACCCAAGCACCCCAGTGCTATATTCTCTAGTAATCAGCTAAGAAATTACTGAGCACCTATTATATACCAGGAGGTATGATGAATGGGTGCTAAGAATAAAATAATAGACATGACAAATACTCCCTGCCCTTATGAAGTTTTCAGTCAGGTGGAACTAATAATATTCTGAGGACATCTTTATTTTCATCAGGGGATATCTTTGTTTATTTAGGACTGAATTACATTCTTTTAGGGAAACTGTCAACTCTTGGTCTTTCTCCTAGGCAAAAAATCAAATATACATTCTTGGTGTTTTTTGTCACTTTTTATCAAGCAATACTGAACACTGTACTTTCCTTGAATTCAAAATGCCTCTAATCTAAGAACACTGGTACTATATTACCGTGGTAGAATTTCAAATGTGGAAACAGCATCTGCCTTGTATTTTAATCCAAATCATTAATTACAAGTGCCTTATCTGTTCTGTTCTCATGCTGCCTTTCCTGTACAGGTCTGAAGTGTGGGCACCTCTACGGAGTCAATCAGTTGTGAGATGATAATGTGGTCAACCAGTAATCAGTATCTTTGACTGAGGGTTTATTCTCACTCTATTCTCATTACAATTACTATAGACCACAGATTTTGCCTAGTAAACGTCTCTCAGATCTATCACTTTCCCCTCCATTCTTACCTTGTCCTCAGATTCAGGTGTGGCTAGAGCAGTCCCTAAACTACACTCTTTGATCTCTCAAGATCTTTCTTTACATATTAATCATCACAATTTAAATGCAGTTTAAAGCATATTATTCCATGTATAAAAGTCTTCCAATCAGTCTTCCCACTGCTTACAGGATTAAGTCCAACCTGCTTAACACAGGCTGTGTTCTTGCATTCTGGTCCTGGCCCTCGTCTGGTCAATGGCCACCAGGAACATAGCTGTAGTCAAACAAAATTGGGTTTCGTAGTTCTACAGTAAGGGACACTGCACACCATGGATAATGATAGGTCATCTCAGTAAGAAAGTTTAAGAAGAGACTGGTTAAAGAATTGTGTTTATGTTCTGTAATTTGAAGGAAGTTTGAGAAAGCAGGAAGTTTGCTCTGCTTTGGGTGCTGGCAGGAAGTAGGCTAAATGTAGGATTGGGCGTATTAATGACTTTTTTTTTTTTTTTCCCAATCCAGGAGGATAAAGGATAGGGACTAACGCTGTGATTAGTTAAGAAGCAACAGCCACTCATGTTAGGAAAGGAGGATAATTGGTCGTTTTTGTGGTTTACAGTGTTCCCATTTTTGTCTCTGCACAGATACCACATTTGTTTACTTGAAATATCTCTTTATAAACTACAGTTAGCTGTGAAAGTTTCTCACATTTTCTTGATGACCTTGATGGATTTGAGGAGTACTGGTCAAGTCTTTTGCAGGACATCCCTTTACAGGAAATTATGTCACAAGTAGAGGGGGGTGTATTTGCGAGGAAGATCACAGAGGTAAAGTACCATTTCTATCACACCGCAGCATGAGAATATATAGTCAACACAGTTAATCATGGCTGATATTGACTGGCTGAGGTGGTAACTGTCAAGTTTCTCCACCATAAGATTATTATTCCACCCCCACCCCCTCCTTTTTTTTTTTTTTTTTTTTTTTTTTTTTTTTTTTTTTTTTTTTTTTTTTTTACTGAACTCTTTGGAAGGAAGTCACTATGCACAGCTCACACCTACAGAGTGGAGATTTATGCTCCCTCTCCTTATTAACAGAGTATCTAAATTATTTGGAATTCTTAGGCAAAGGAGACTTATCTCTTTTCCCTTCTTTTTTTTCCCAATCATTTACTTATGTCACTATTGGTTCATGTATACTTATTTTGTACTTTGGGCTATAATCCCATATTCCTTTATTTATTTTATTAATTTCCTGTCCAAATAGTTCCAGCTTTGGCCACTAGGAGCTCCCTTAATTGGCTCCTGTGCCCCTTTGACATACCTCCCATCAGTTTTTTCTTCTTATTGAGTACTTCCTCACTTTTGGGCTCCCTAAGATTCAACAACCTCTTATTGTATATTTCCTGTACCTAGGAAATATATCCCGTAGAACTAATCATTTACCCTAGGACACTGGTTTCTTTTTGCTGGAGTAGTGTATTAGGAACTAAGCTCTGAGCTCTAGTTGTGCTCCTACTGGGGTATCAGGCCTTCTCAGCTGTCACAGCAAAGAAACACAAGTGTATATGCTAACCCAGGTACATACATATATTTATAAATATTTTTATATGCAACCATCTTTAACTCTATTAAACCCAACATGAGTTCATATTAATGTCTCCAACTCTAATCCATTACTACATAGTTAATTCTAAACTCCTCCCTGGCATATTAATAAATTTTCACTGTGACTATGAGATATCTGGCTCCTACCATCTGCCTTACGTTTACTTAATTCCTTACTTGCAATATATATGTATAGCAGAATCTGAATTCTTAACCCATATCCCCATGGGCAACAACTTAATCAACTAGAGTACAGTCATGTGAAGTTTCTTTGCCTTTACTCTTAGAGACTCTACATATTTCCAGTTATTTAGGTCAGCACCTTTTCCTTCCATTTCTTTCACTGAAGTGGTTTCATACATTTGTAACACAATTTGATCCTCTTGTTACAGTTTGCATTCCTTCTTGGAGCTCCCAAATTTTTAAATACTTTTTGTTCTTACTTTTGCGTATATTAACATTTGTACTTTGTGTTGTAATTGTCTATGGGTTTTGAAGAAAAATGCATTGTCATGTATCTACCATATTTATTATCCATTCACCTATTAGAAGATACATTGGTTGTCACCAGTGTTTTTGTGACAATAAATAAAGCTGACATGCCTCTTTAGGTGTAACCATTTCCAGGTTGGCTTAGAAACTTCTCTGTGTTTCCATAATGTAATTTTCATAAAAGTATAATCTTCTATTATACTTATTTGCTTATCATTTTTTTTCTTTTACAGTCAGCTCCTTGGAGACTTAGACCATAACTAATACATCTTTACATCTTTCACTCTCAACCTAGGTTTCAGTGAATATTTTTAATTGAATGAACTTACCAGGTAGTATATACAACAATTTATATTTATATACCTTATGTAATTTAACATCATGCAGACACACTCATAAGTAGATTGAATGTGTCACGCCAGATAAATTAAAACTCCAAATGCTTTTCTAAAATGATATCCATACTCATATTTTTAAATATGAGGCTCCTTTTGTAACCGTCATCTACTATTTAAAAGAAAATGACATAACTATGTATTTGAAACTATTGGAAAATATATTATAGCTTCTCTTCATCTGGATCACTTGAAATAATGTAGAATAAAGACATACATATGAAGGGGATTAGAGGTTTCTTCCATTTGAAAAATAGTTATTCATTTGGCTTCTTTATTCTTAAAAAATATTGTTTTGATTGTGCTTTTTGTGTTATTTCCAGAGAATATTAACCCTTTATGCAGTAGACAGTTGGGATATATCATTCCAGATTATTGTCAAAAAAAACCCAAAATGCAATTTCCTTCTTTTTAACTTTATTCAGTTCAAGTTATAAGTCATCTGGCAGATATCATAAGCCATGTGACACTTTTAAAGGCCCACAGGTAGAGAGTGAAGGCAAGAATTAATTTATACTTGAAAAAAGAGAAATATTCAGCATTTCAAAAGAAGTTTCTAGGTTATCCAGATACACATTTCAAATAGAGTGATTTATATAATCACTTGTATATCAAATTATTTTATTTTATTTTTGTTAGTCATGTCATTAATAATGTAAAGGTAAGACACTAGCTACAGTCAGTTCTCATTTTTCACAACAGATACGTCTATACAGTCACTGCAAACAGTGAATTAGCTAGCTAATATTAAACCATCTCTCCTAGAAGAAATACAGGGTTAGGTTCTTGCGAGCATCTGGTTACAACATTTTTATCAACTGATCAATATACTACCTATTTTATGTGTCTTTCTGTTTAAAATATTTTATTCAATATATATTGTTGCTTCATTAATACTGAACTCGGGGATGACAACACTTAACTCATGTTTGAACAAAGCTTATCTAGGGGCCCCTGTGTGGCTCGGTTGGTTGAGTGTCCAACTTTGGCTCAGGTCATAATCTTGCAGTTTGTGAGTTCGAGCCCTGTGTCAGGCTCTGTGCTGACAGTTTAGAGCCTGGAGCCTACTTTGGATTCTCTGTCTCCCTCTCTCTCTGCCTCTTCCCTGTTCATGTTCTGTCTTTCTCTGTCTCTCAAAAAGTGAATAAATGTTAAAAACATTTTGGAAGTTTATCTAACATGTATAGGGCACATCACAGTTTTCTCCTGCTTAGAAACACTAGGTAGCACTTTAGCACTATGCTTGGGGGCCAGCTTAAACAGAGAAATCAACAGAAAGCACAAAAATGCAAAAACACAACACTGAATAGACTGAATAGGACACCTGTTTACAGTCTGAGAGCTGAACCAAGAAAGCTGTCTCCTTGTTTTGGTTTGGTTTTTGACTCTCTTTTTTGTTTGTTTGTTTGTTTGTTTGTTTGTTTTTTAAGTGTTTATTTTAATTCCAGTTAGTTAGCCTACAGTGCTATATTAGTTTCAGGTGTAGAATATAGTGGTTCAACAATTCCATATATCACCAGTGCACATCATGACAGGTGGACTCTTTATTCTCCATCACCTATTTCACACCCCCTCCCCATGTCCCCTCTGGTAGTTTGTTATCTATAGTTAGGAATTTGTTTCTTGCTTTCTCTCTCTCTCTCTTTTCCCTTTATGTGTTTGTTGTATTTCCTAAATTCCACATATAAGTGAAATCATATAGTGTTTGTCTTTCTCTGACTGACTGACTTTCCTTCTTCACCCGTTTTACCTACCCACCACCCTCCCCTGGATAAAACCACCAAACTATTCTCAATGACCTGTTTTGTTTGTTTTGATTTGTTTTCTTTCTTTTGTTTTTAGATATCATATATAAGTTCATGTTATTTACTTTTTTTCTGTTTGACTTATTTTACTTAGTACAATGCCTTCAAGTTCCATCCATGTTGTTGCAAATATCTCCTTGTTTTGACCTCGGTTGGAAATGTGTGTGTTGGTGACTCAAATTATTTCCAACTCTGTGCATGTTCATGACAGTCTGAAAATGCCATGAGTATGGATTTGGAGGTTACAAATAAGTTTTAATGAAGAGGTTAATTCACAAATACAAACTCTATGAATAATGTGAAGCTATATTAAGTATAAGTGGCCCATATGATATGCATATGATATTAAACCTGATGTAAAATAATTTTATACTTATTGACAATAAAGTATGCAATATGAAATGTATGCTTTGCAAATTTAAACAGCTTTTTCTTAAATGTAAATTTTCTGTTTGTTTAGAAAAGTGTAGAAAGCTCAAAATAATAATAAAACCATTCTCCATTAAAAATGTCAGTGAATAAATTACTCAGTATTGTTAACCACTTAACTGTGAGAAGCAGAATGATAGTTGTGAGGGGAAAAAAAAAGGTAAATAAAATTAAAAAAAACACCATCAAAGTATGTCTATTTGGTGAAAAATCAATGGTGAAAAATACTGTGAAATTAATTGCTAATGTATGTCACATGGACTATGTGTTGTAAGAATTCAGAAGAGGTGGGATCAGTGAGGGTTAGAGACACCAGAGAGTTTGGAGATAATGACTTGGGCTGGATACAAGGGGATAGAAGTATCTAAATGGATGAAAATTATGAGAAGAAAGAACTTTCAAAGTCCAGTAATAATGGGAGAAATGAGGCAGACTTGGAAATCATGGAAATGATTTTGAATCGTAAGCAGAATGAGACTAAAGAATTGAAACTAGAGAATTTGTTTGTGAAATCAAAACTAATAAATCAGATGGGGAAGATGGTACAAAATCAGATTCTACTTAACCTTTAGATCACAGAAATTTCACCTGCATGCAGTAATAATCAAAATGGTTAAAATCTATTGAGGGTTCTATGTCAGGAAAGAGCTTAAAACTTCATATGCCTGGGGGATTTTCTTTCTTTTTTTTTTTCTTTTTTTAACAATGACCCTGTGTGGATGAGTATTATTATTTTGCTTGTTTTACAGATCAGAAAACTGAAGTTTGATGAGGAATAAGGAAATGAGCTTAGAGAAAGTAAGACTAATATAAAATTTGGGGTTCATCACTGAATCAATATGAAATAGAGAAAAATAAACCTCTTTTACATTGACTAATGGAAGAATGGCTTAACCAGAACAACACAGTCTACAGCTAATTATTCCCCAAAATTGAGAAACTGCCTTTTGAGAACTCTACCTAATGTCCTGTGAACTATGAAATTTTCCAGTCTAATTTCCAAGGGTAGGGGAAAGAACCATTTGAGGCAATTAGAGAGGGATCAAGTAGGTCTAGACTGTGGACTGCATGAAACCCACCTAACATCTCATAAAAACAAGACCTGAGAGAGTCAAACTGTCTCTAAGCAATTTAACTACACCCTAGAACAAAGCCAAAGAATGGTCTTAAGAATACAAAAATATTTAGCACTTACAAATGCAAAGTTCATAGTTTCTGGTATCCAGTGAAAGATTGTCAGGCATACAAAGAAGCAGGAAAACATGACCCATAGTGAGACAAAGAATCAATCAATTGGAATGCACCCAAAACTGTCACAGCTGTTGGAATTAGCAGGCAAGGACATTAAAACAATTTTAACTGACAGCTATATAAAACACAGAAGTTAAGTGGAGTCAATTAACCTTAAAAGGTGATTATTGAAGAAATGAGGTAATTAGTTCTTGGACTAGTGCCCCAGTATTAGAAAACAATATGGTAAGATGGATGTAAAAACCAACATTGAGATGGGAAAATCTAAAGAAATTCTTATGGGATTGTGTATAAGAGACAAAATTATTGTAGAAAAAAAAGTGTCAGATTTGGAGTCTTTCCGAAATGAGTCTCAATCTCCATCATTTACAACTTCTGTGACCTTGGACAAAATATTAACCACTATGAGTCTCAGTTTCCTTTGAGTGTCAGTTTCCTTATATGTAATAGAATAATAATAATAATGATGCCACATTGATATCAAAGTGCTTTAAAATCAGGGGCATCTGGGTGGCTCAGCTGGTTGAGCATCTATCTGGCTCTCGATTTCAGTTCAGTTTATGATCCCAGGGTTGTGGGATCCGGCATCACTGTGTGGAGCCTACTTGAGATTCTCTCTCCCTCTGCCCCTCTACCCGCCTCTAAAAAATAAATATAAATATAAATATGTATATATATATATACATGTATGTATATATATGTATATATATGTATATAAGTATATATATATGTATATAATATGTATATATATATATATACACACACACACACACACACACACAAAATGCTTTAAAATCAGACACACTACATATATATTACCCATATGCATATGTACACATATACACTTATACACTTCACAGATACAAGTACACACACATATATGCATATTCCCATGAGTTTGACATATGATGTGTTAACAAACATAGCAAATGAGTTTACATGGCTAGTATGACATATTGAAAGAATTGAGCACAACTTTGTCAGCATTGAAAGACCTGTTATTTAAATACATTTTATAAAGTATATATTGCTAACCAACGAAAGTTGTAGATTTTTGTTTGGGACATGTGGTGAACACAAGAGCTTTAAAAATCAAAGGATAACAGAGAGGATGTTCATCTTACAGCTTACAAATAAAAATGGTTCAGGGAAGCCAAGATGGTTATCCAAGTTAAAAAAGAACTATTGTGAACCCCTACAGGCTGTCAGAATTATGGCGGTGGAAGACTTTAGGAAGTTAATGAATGGGGAAAGAAAGGAAGAAGACGTGCTCATTTTAGTGCTAAGGTCACAGTGGGTCTATCAGAGTCTGAAGAAATACGATTAAAAAGAACAAAAAAGCAACTGTGGGAGGTTGGATTGTGAATTTCTGCTATCCTTTCAATTTTTGAGTTCTGAAGCAACCTAGAAAAGAGCTTTAGGAGGTGGGTGGGTAAGGCAGACATTACTGGGCATGTCCATTGCTGTGTTTATAATTCTTTAGAGAAATAGGCATTCTTACAGCGATTTTATAATTGTCCAATCTTTAGGGGATTTGTAAAAACATGCCAATGAGCATTTTTAGTGGCATAGATTGGCTGTGTAAATACATGACTAGGATAAATCAGTGTTTTCATCTGACTTACAGTTTTATTCCCTCCAACGTAAACATAATTTTAATGAGCTACTTGAAACAAAGATTAGCTAAGAGGCATAGTAAATGTGGTAGATATCTCAAAATGAATGTAAATTTTTATGCTACACACAGATGTGATTAAATAATAAAATTCAAAGGTAAGCCAAGTATCTTAAAATCACAAACACAAAAAATTATACCTGATGCTACACTTGATAGAGTACTGGCCACTTTTAAGAACATTCTTTATTTGGGGTGCCTGGGTCGCTCAGTCAGTTAAACATCTGCCTTCGGCTCAGGTCATGATCTCGCAGTTGGTGAGTTCGAGCCCTGTGAAGGACTCTATGCTGACAGCTCAGAGCCTAGAACCTGCCTCAGATTCTATGTCTCCCTCTCTCTGCCCCTCCCTGCACATGCTCTGTCTCTCAAAAATGAATAAACATTATTTTTTTAAAAAAAGAACATTTTTATAATTGATACAGCACCCCCTTTCTCTCTCTCTCTCTCTCTCTCTCTCTCTCTCTGTGTGTGTGTGTGTGTGTGTGTGTGTGAATAAAAGAAAATAATTTCAGTAAGAATACTATAATTAGGTGCAAGTGTCATTGCCATATTTTGGATCTTGTTATTATTGATAATATTACTAGGGAAGGGGGGCTCTGGATTCTGTAGCTTGGTTTTAATGCCAGTTCTGACTTACTAAATTTAAGTAAAAGTATGGACTGATCTGAGGCAAGAAAACGAAAGCTTAGCTGGGTCTTATAATTGTTCTTCATCTATGGATCTTTTTTCTGACGTGCCTCAGAATTTTCCATTAAGTATTTACTTATTTATTTTTGTTTTTTACTTTTGCAATAAGTAGAAGAATATTGTAAGCATTCTGAATCCCTTGATGAACACTTTGAAACTGAGTACTGCCACGTGATTCTAGAACTATATTTGGGATTGTCTTTCCTGTTGCACACTGGGGACAAGGAACTACTAACATGGCAGTATGTATGATTTAATGTGTTGCTTCTTAGAATGAAATGTTCACATACACCAGGGTCTACTAAGGTATTGTGACAATCAGTAAGTTCTGTTTCTTTACTATACAACACACACACACACACACACACACACACACACACACACACACATTCTTGGGTCAGGGGCTTTATTTAGCTCCTTTATAAAAATGGATGTCAAAACACTGTTGACTCTGGAACCCAATTAAACATGTCTCCTATTCCTCCTCTCCTAACTTCTACACATCCACTCAGAAGAGAAAAGAAAAATGTACCACATGCTGGTTAGGAATGTTGGCAAGAATCCCATACTCACAAAACAATGCTTTTAATGGTAAAGCATGATACTATCCATATTTTTTAATTAAAATTGGCAGTGAATAAGACAATGATGGCACTTTGTGTGAATAAAAAAGTGTAAGTCATTCCACCAAATAAAGAGTAAGGCAAAGACTCCAGGGATATTTATCTGAGTTCCAAACCCATGCTTATTCACTTGGTGTGTGACAGATACATAGCACTTCTCTACTGAAGTTGATGATCGTCTTGAAATATCTGACTTCTAGTGCTTTTTATCTATTGTGTTACACTCAATAAATATGAATGAGTTGGACATCTGAATTCAGAAGAGTATGTTATACCTTGAAATGTATAATCCAACACCTAAAACAGAAAAAATACCATGACTTCAGAGTATTTCCGAATATATTTAAGCATTAAATAAGGGTAGCGTATAAAAGGTAGTTTTGGTCAAAATGCCCTATTTTTGTGCAAATCCTCAAAACCCATTGCTTCCCGCTCCCCCCACCCACCATTCCTTCTGCTGTACACAATTCTCCTGGGTGATAATTAGGAGCCGGACAGCAATTTTAGTAAACATCTGATACTTTTTCTCTGATTACACACCCATTGGCACAGATCATAAGGACATTGTATTTCTGTGATTACTAGTCTGTGTTCCCTTCTAAGCGTTGGTGACAGTGGATAGAATTGTCTACACACGATGGATCTGCAGCTACATAATTATCTATAGTGACCTTGACTACTGTGAGTAGTAGAGAAAGAAATCGTGCCATATCAAGAGACTCTAGCATATAAACTGAACCTAGCTTCCTAATCTTTTATAAATATTTCAGATTAATGCCCTCATATCCTTTCTCTTTTCCTGGCACAATCCATGTCAGATTTCTCTCCAGATTTTCCCCATGAGAGTGCTAGACAGCACATAGTTCTATCCATAAATAGTATTTATTAAATTTGCATGTGGTTTTCCTTATAATTATATTACTGTATACTAGGAACCCCATTGCCATGGCAACCAGGAGTGGCAACATCACATTATCTAGAATATAAATAATGCTTACAAAACCCCCTCTTGCATTCTGATCCCACATTGTTATAATAATGTATAATCGCTGCAGTTCTTGCATCGTTATTTTGTTTGTTTATTTACAAAAACTTAGTAACCTTTACACACTCTCTTGATTTCACATATTATTTCATATTTGATTTTCTACTAACATTTCTTTTTCCCCACAGTGATAAGTTCTCCTTCTGGTCAATATCGTACATACGCTGCATCTTTAGTGGTACAAACTATATTAATTTCAAGTCAACAAGTTATAGTGAAAAATTCAAAATAACTTTGATCCAATTCAGATTATATACGTATCTATAGAAACAGCTGATGCCACCCAAATATCAGAAGTAAAGTAATTTAGGTAACACATTGGAGTTCAGGCTGGCTAATCTGCATTTATAGTATGTGTTATGTAAATAGTATATGGTGATAAGTTGGGGCACCAGAGGGATTTAGCACAGTTCACCATGGATACGAGGACTGCAGACACATCAGGATATAGATCATGTTATGTGTTTATCGGAGCGATAAGCATAGTATTGTTTCAGTGTCAGTGCTAGAAAGTGTAGACCTATTTCGATTCATGTATTTTTTCACTCTTAAGTCTCTGCTGTATGAGGGCCAAAGAAAAATGACAAGAATTCAAAGGTGAATATAACAAAGTCCTATTTCTCAAGATCATTTCATCGACAATTCTAACTACTTATTTTGTCAATTATTAAAAAAATCATTTGTTTTTATTCTGACAATTTAAAAATCAATGCTTATCTTAAAAAAATCAGGTATACATGTACAGTTTATCTTTTTCCCCCTGAAGAAAAGTATTAATCTTATTTTCTCAAATTGATCATGCATCAGAATCAAGGAATACTTCATTACTGTTTGAAAGAAACAAAGCAATTTAACATATGCTATCTCTTTAATTGTTATAGAAGAAAGAGTCTAGGCTTTACAGCTAAGTAAAGTTTGAATCCTTGCGCTCTCACTTACTTCCAAAGTCTGAAGTGTCTCGCCTATGCTTTCTGATCTCTGATTTCCCTTTGTTACAAAATGAGCATAACTGATTATAAGTGGTTATAAGAATCTAATCTCATGAGTGTTTGTCACATAGTGTTTACTTAGTAATAGCTAGCCTCATAATTAGTATTTCATCCTAACAAAATATATTTTATTATGAATATGGAGAACAAACAGAGGTCCAAAGAGGTTATGACTCTTAATTATGTATTTTAAAATCACAGTGATTTATACTTTTAACTTGTTGTTTATTTAATTTTAATTTTTAATGTTTATTTTTGAGACAGAGAGAGCAGCGGAGGGGTAGAGAGAGAGGGAGACACAGAATCTGAGGTAGGCTCCAGGCTCTGAGCTGTCAGCATAGAGCCCGACGTGGGGCTCAAACTCACGAACCACGAGATCATGACCTGAGCCAAAGTCAGACGCTTAACTGACTGAGCCACCCAGGTGCCCCTGATTTATACTTTTTAATTAATTTGCCTCAGGCTATATTTGCCAGGAACTTGTGTTATATATAGAGTTATTATGTTGAGGAAAAATAAGATGCCAGATACCATTTAAAAAGAAAATAGACATTCTTCAGCAAGATTATAATCTAAGTAGGAGAATAAACTTTATAAAACAAAGAGTTGGTGAGGGGGCACCTGGGTAGATCAGTCAGTTGAGCGGCCGATTCTTGATTTCTTTTGGCTCAGGTCATGATCCTAGGGTCATGGGATTGAGCCCTTAAATTCTCTTTCTCTCCCTCTGCCCCTTTCCCGGTTCATGCTTTTGCTCTCTCTCTCTCTGTCTCTAAAATGAAAAAAAAAAAAAAAAAAGTGAAGAATAAAAATTTTAAAAAAGTTTTTTAAGTTGGTGAGAATGTGAAATGATGCTGTCATATGATGAAATGAAATAGTTGACATATACAAAATTAACAGGATGGTCAATAAACGTTTGACAAAATCAGAAGTTAAAGAGTTAAGGAAGGGGCCCCTGGGTGGCTCAGTCAGTTAAGCATCCCACTTGGGTTCAGGTCATGATCTCATGGTTTGTGAGTTGGAGCCCCGCGTGGGGCTCTGTGCTGACAGCTCAGAACCTGGAGCCTGGTTCAGATTCTGCGCCTCCCTCTCTCTCTGCGCTGCCCCCCCCCCCCCGCCCCACACTCTGTCTCTTTCTCCAAAAAATAAATAAGCATTAAAAACAATTAAAAATAAAAGAGTTAAGGGAGATCAGGTCTCTATCACCTCACATGTGTGTACAGGGCTTCAGTGTGTATGGATCATGAGGCAGGACTGCAGAGAAGCACGTGGGCTGAGGAGACAGACAGCCCTGTGTTGAGCCTGGTTTAACCAATTATTAGCTGTGTAACCATAAGCAGATTACTAAACTCTGAGCCTCAGTCTCCTCATTTATACAGTAGGTTCAATAATATAATAATAGTTCAACATGATCTATTGAAGCTATTGTGAAAATTAAATGAGTTAATGCATGTAAAGTTCGTAATACTGTGGAACGCAGTAAGCATTCAAAAAATTGTGATTACAACTCCAGTCAGAGGAAGCAGTTCAGTTCAAAGGCATGGGTAAGAAAGTATACACTGCGTACAAAAAGGAAAGCAAAAAATAGATAATTTTGGCGAAGCTCCGTGCATAAAAATTAAGTAGTATATTAGTTTGAGGTCAGATTGTAGTAAGCTTTGAGTAATGGAGATTTTAGACTTTATACAGTAGCCATTAATGAATTTTTTTTTAATTGAAGTCTACCTGACTTACAAAGTTATATTAGTTTTAGGTATATAACACAATGATTCTACAATTCTATACATTACCCAGTGCTCACCAAGATAATTGTAGTCACCATCTGTCAGCATGAATTATTACAATATCATCGAGTATATTCCCTATGCTGTATTTTCATCCAATGAGTTATTTTATAAGTAGAACTTTTTACCTCTTGATCCCCTTCACCTACTCTACCATCCCCAACCCCCTTTTGTACAGTAGCCAGTGATCTTTACAAAGTTTCATGTCGTAGATCAACCAAGTATCTGTGTAATCACTAAAAAACAAATTTAAGGAGCATAATTATAAACAGAGTAGGAGTAAGGCTACAAAAGATCTCCTGCTGTGTCTTAAGTTCCAAGTAAATTGAAGCTCACGTATTAAAGAAAATGATCAACTGATAAAATGGAGCTGGAGGAGGGGTGCCTGGGTGGCACAGTCGGTTAAGCATCTGGCTCTTGACTTCATTTCAGGTCATGATCTCACAGTTTGTGGGTTTGAGCCCTGTGTTGGGCTCTGCGCTGGCATTGTGGAGCTTGCTTGGGATTCTGTGTGTCCCTCTCTCTCTGCCCCTACCTTGCTCGTGCTCTCGCTCTCTCAAAATGAATAAAAAAATGGAGTTAGAGGAGGGACTTGATATACCTACTGTCCTCTGCACAAACTACACTAGCTAATTAATTAAGCTCTAAATTCCTAAAGAAGGAGAGATCATATTTTTATTGAAATATGTGAAAACTAGAGGAAGGGACTGAAGTAGCAATATTTAGAAGCATAAGACAAAAGATAATTGGTCCAGGATTCCTGTCCTGTTTCTACCAGTGAGTGTCCAAAATTCACTTACTTTTTCTAGACCCTACTTTCTCCATTTATAAAATAATGAGAAAATTGAACCAGGTGATGTGAAAGGAGCCAAATATAAGTTTAATATTAAACAGCTCTAACTTGATTAGTAAAATAGTTCAAACATTCTTGAAATAATAAATGTAAATATAAATTTGCTTTTATATGAAACAATGTCCCCCCAAAGTAATTAACTCACCATTATGTAATTACAGCCTTGTGTTAGCCATCTTCATTTTTGCTGAAATGTTTTCTGCTACACATTGTGAAGCTCTTTGGAGGTATATGTATGAGTTGAGATGCATGCATGTGTTTGTGCACATATGTGTGCACATATGTGTATGCATATGGGTATATGAGTATATGTGGGGTTGTGCATGTGTGTTTGGAGGCATACAGAGCTGCATTTCACTGTGTTTAATTTTTCTTTAGATTTTGTCATGGCTTTCTCAACTTGAGTTAAGACACAATTCAGAAGTGTAAACTTCTTAAGTTTTTTAGTGGCCCTTTGTATTAAAAAATTTTTAATGTTTATTTATTTGAAAGAGAGAGCACATGTGCACAAGTGTGTGCACATGAGCGGACAAAGGGCAGAGAGAGAGAGAGGGAGAGAGAGAGAGAATCCCAAGCACTGTCAGTCCAGAGTTCCACTTGGGGCTCAATCTCACGACCTCATGATCACTGAGATCATGATCTGAGCCTAAATCAAGACTCAGACACTTAACTGAGCCACCCAGGTGCCCCTATACTCAAATATTTTGAAGAAAAAACTATGATTCATTTTTTCATAAAAATGTATATCATATCATATTTTGTACAATAATTTTGTTAAACAGTGACTATCTCATTTGGGGCCTATGTATAAGATGTGTTATTTCTTCACTTCTGTGTATTATCAGGAAACACAGGGGAAAGGAGGGATTTTATCATCTCTCTTGTGATTGCTACAGAGCAATCACATATTCTTTATTTATATTTTTAGCACCTGTTTTGTCAAAAATACATTTCATCTTTCTTCCATAGCTTTTGTCATGTGAACGAAAAGTTGTGGCAGAAAACAGAAAGCCAATGAAAGGCTAAAAACTCTTAAAATGATGTAGAGTCTATAACTAGCTTTGGGAAACAGGTTAAAAATGGTGACATTATTCTTTATTTCTTGTGCTTTTTATAATCCAGGTTGAATAAAGTAGCAGTTTAATTTTCTTGCAAAAGCATTGTTTATCTCAGGGATTTGAAAGACAAATACCAATAATTATCTCTTTTTCTCCCTACCCCCATAATTATGGATACCCAGCTAAACCATCTGATGTTGAGTTCGCCAGATTTCCTTAAACCATAATGGTCAGTGGGTAGATTTTCACAGCTTTAATATCAATATCAATGTTCTTGATCAGTGAATCTGTATTAAAGTTTAGAAGTTGTATTAGAGATCCACTACCTATCACAACTGATACAGCTAGAGATGAGTCCTAACTTAAGTTGTCAGAACAGAAGGAATGGGGAGATTAGGGAGCAAGTCCAAATATGTGCAATCACTTCATGACTGAATATGAGCATACGATTCCTTGATCTGCAAACCTGAATATAAGCTGTCAGTGTAGGATCAACTTGGATCAACACTAAATATGGATAATAATAGAAAAAGAAGAAATTGGAGGGGCGCCTGGGTGGCGCAGTCGGTTAAGCGTCCGACTTCAGCCAGGTCACGATCTCGCGGTCCGTGAGTTCGAGCCCCGCGTCAGGCTCTGGGCGGATGGCTCGGAGCCTGGAGTCTGTTTCCGATTCTGTGTCTCCCTCTCTCTCTGCCCCTCCCCCATTCATGCTCTGTCTCTCTCTGTCCCAAAAATAAATAAAAAACGTTGAAAAAAAAAATTAAAAAAAAAAAAAAAAAAAAGAAGAAATTGGAAAATGAGACAAAAATAAGGACTGTAAAATCTCCAAAAATGTAATGGTTACGGTAATAACTTCCCTATTTTGGGGACTGTATTCTTAGCTATCGATAAGAGTAAGGATGAAGCTTAGATGCCCTTGAGGGAAGGAAACCATTGAACCTAATCATACTGGAATCTGGCATGGAAATTTTAGGAACAGACAGAAAACTGACTCATTATGAAACAAAGTCGGACAAAGTACCTTATGCACAGGTAGGACCTTATGCACATACTGAAAAAGAGACCCCATGTTGATGTTAAACATATCAGTAAAGTCTTTGCAAAATATTCCTCATGCAAGGAATCCAGCCATTCCTTATCTCTTGCTAGTTACTATACTGAAAGGTCAGGAGCCCCTCTCCCAAAGCCATATAAAATATCTTACTTCTTAGACCAATGTTTCAGTCTTCAAGTAATATATGTAATGTGGCATCTAGGGGAGGTTAAAAAAAAAGCTAAAATTAAAACCCAAGGCAGAAGTCAGAATTTTCTTCATTTATGAGATATAGAAATTATAAACGAAAAAGGTCTGTTAGCTGTTCTAATAGATCTTGTTTCTGACAGGAAAATGATGCCCTTGGTTATCCTTACTTCAAACTGAACCACTTGCAAAATATATTATTATTGAAAAAAATAAATTATCCCTATGACCATTAAGATTTTCTTAAAATGGGATTTGGCTTTTACAGAAAATTGTATTACATTTCATCCTTACTAAGCACTTTATTTCTATGCTTGATATGTATTTGAATTGCCACTTTGGTGGGAAGCCATATTTTAGGATGGTTGGAAAAAACTTTAGTCTTGTGTCAAGTGGCTAAGGCTAATCTTTGTGAGAGCTTAAACTGAGGTTTTGATGAAAAGAATATTTAAATACTTTTGAGGTGAGTCCTTTTGCAATTTAATGATAAAAGAACAAAAAGGACTGAAGGATTGTTTAACTTATTTAGCTCACCTGTTTGTTTGTTTGTTGTTTTTTACTTTTCTATCCTCTCCCCCACCCTCCATAATATCCCCACTGGAATCTTCTCTGGGGCGTTTCAGTGACATCTTGAATTCTCATTCATCTTACGATGTCTTTGTCTTCTTTGTGGCTGGGCTATGAAGAGTTAGATGTGTACATGACATTTTGATAGGGCTCTTTTGACCTATATAGCTTCTTTGACAAAAGCATTTTGATGCTAGAAGCTTTCTGACATGCCACTTTGATGTGCAATTTTGATGCAAGGTTGTTTTTGACATGGCTTAAAAAAGGCACTATTAAGCTTTCAGCCTTTATTATTATCAGCCTCACCCTATCCCTGAACTAACCTCACCCTACAATAAGGATGAGGGATGGGGTGGGCTCTGTTCAGAGAGCAGTGTTAGGGCTGGACAGAATCTTAAGCAGAGGGTTAGAGGCCCTGGGGATGAGGCCCGGTCTGGCACAAACTGCTGGCGTCTGGGAGTCAAAACTTGACCGCCATGCACACATGACAACATCCACCAATTGTTATGATAAGCCTGTGCTCATTCTCTCAGGACTCACCCATATCCATGATTGCTTTATATTAAATTCTCTGATTTTTTCCCTATAAACTTGAAGACCTATTTAAAACAGTGGGATCACTTATTATTATTGTCTTCAAATGGCCTAGAGCACCCAGTTTTTTTTATTACATTTCCCTCTCTCCAAATACTTATTACATATAATATTATAAAACTTCTGTAAACTGAAAATTTGGGAAACAAAATTGATGCTCCCTTAGAAATTTACACACATTGCAATCCTAGCATATATCTTTATTTTGCCTTGTAATAAAGGTAATATCTGGGGCACCTGGGTGGCTCATTTGGTTAAGTGACTGACTTGGGCTCAGGTCATGATCTCACGTTTTGTGAGTTCAAGCCCCGTGTCGGGTTCTGTGCTGACAGCTCAGAGCCTGGAGCCTGCTTCAGAATCTGTGTCTCCCTCTATCTCTGCCCCATGCCCACTCATGCTCGCTCTCTCTCTCTCTCTCTCTCTCTCTCTCTCAGAAATAAATAAATGTTAAAAAAATAAGTAAAGGTAACATCTAATCATAGACATTTGCAAATAAGGTATGAAGTAAAAGGCCTTGAGAATTGAGGAACAAGAAACGAGATCAAAATCCAATGCTTTAACAAGGACATTCTTTCCTGCTATATTAAATTGACTATCAAAATAGCTATGTCAAAATGTATTCTGTTTCAAAATGATCAAGCAAAAAATGATTGCTTTTAAAGACGTGAGCATTGGGAAAGGTAAATACTACTGAATTTCTCCACCTATTCCCATTTTTCTGTATCAGCTTTATTAAATCTTGTGCCTTGATCTTGGTTGAAGTATGAGGGCTGGTTGGCTGTTCTTCACACCAAGATACCATCAACAGCATCATGGTTCAGAAGAGGGATTGCAAATTGTGGTTAGTGCAGCAGCGCTCTGCCTAGCAAAGGGCTACTATATTACCTGATGAGACCCTTGTGAGGGAGACAGCTCTGTTTCCTAGTAATTTCTGGCTCCCATCGCTCGTATCTGGCTGTGGGCAAGAGATGAAACAGGAAGTAGTTGAAAAGATTTTGTGGAAAGACATGGGGACCACATACAATTTAAAGAACTTCTATTTCCCTGAGATGGGATTGAGACATTGCCTCCTCCCAGGAATCCTGGGGTGCGTCCTGCTGTCAGTAAAGTCTACATAGGATATAAACACCAGAGTATTCTCTTCCTCCCCGGATCCTTATTTACACCAGGGTGGCTACAAGTACAAAGAAACAGTGTCGTGTTGGGGAGAGATCTGTAATGGGAAGTCTTTGACAATAAAAGTTACCTTTTATTTTTTTAAATATGTATTTTCATGTTTATTCTTGAGAGAGAGAGAGAGTAGGGGCTGAGGGCAGAGAAAGAGGGAGACATAGAATCTGAAGCAGCCTCCAGGTTCTGAGCTGACAGCACAGAGCTTATGTGGGGCTCAAACTCACAAACTGCGAGATCATGACCTGAGCTGAAGTTGGACCCTTAACCAACTGAATCGCCCAAGAGCCCCAAGTTACCTTTTATTTTTAAAGTGAGTTGCTGAATAGATTAGTGACTGTGCATGATACTTTGGGGACTTCTTGATTACAAGTAGTAGAACCTGAACTCATCATTTCTTCTTTGGGGATAGCTAGCCTCTTCTTGACTTTCCTTTACTTATTATTTTATTTGATTTTACTTTTCCCTTATTGGCTAGAGGTTAAAGATTGTGAAAGAAATAGAAAGCTATTTTTAACATCTTTGCATTCTGGGAGACCTTAATCTGGCATTATTGTCCCCGAACACATGAAAACATATCCACACACAGAAGCCATACTCACTCAGACCCACTCCTGCCTCACTCTGTGAACTCGACTCACTATATATTTTTTTTTTTAAATTTTTTTTTTCAACGTTTATTTATTTTTGGGACAGAGAGAGACAGAGCATGAACGGGGGAGGAGCAGAGAGAGAGGGAGACACAGAATCAGAAACAGGCTCCAGGCTCTGAGCCATCAGCCCAGAGCCTGATGCGGGGCTCGAACTCACGGACCGCGAGATCGTGACCTGGCTGAAGTCGGACGCTTAACCGACTGCGCCACCCAGGCGCCCCGACTCACTATATATTGAAACACAGACCATAAAGGTATCTAATTTGTGACAGGTTTATTTGTTTGAAAGTAGTTGTATATGGGTAGGATATAAATTATGATTTTATGAATAAATGAAGAAAAAGACTTAAAACAGAATGAAAGTCTCATATGTGATAAGACGCCCTTTATATGGCCTGAAACACCAATTCACCCATCAAAATTGTGTTCAGCTCTGAGGTAAAAATGATATGGAAAGAAGAGAGGTAAATCTAACCTAGGCTGGTGAGTGTCTCAATGAAAACAACCTAGATGTAATAAACATGGTTGTGTTACTAAATAATTTGTTCTTTTTAGTCTAGAAATCTGATTCTCAAGGCTTTAGCATTTATATTTCTATAAAAGTGGAGTGCCTGTATACAAAGTTCTATTTTGTTTCCTCCCACAAGCATAAGGAAATCAACCTAAAAGAAGGGATTAGTGGAAAATGCAGGGCAGGGGGACACCTCTAGCTGAGGTCAGCTGTTATGTTTGGCACATAGTAACTGAGGGCAAGGGTAGAAGATGGTCTTCCAGGTAAACTAAGACATAGGGAGTCTTCTGGTCAGGGCAGAGGTGGCACTTCATTCCTTCAGTTGAAAAAGTATCAGCACAGCCAGAAACAGATTTTGCTAAAAACTACCCCCAAGATGAAGCATAATCTCCTTCTTTATTTTTTTTTAATGTTTACTTATTTTGAGAGAGAGAGTATGTGCGTGAGTCGGGGGAGAGGCAGAGAGAGAGGGAGAGAGAGAATCCCAAGCAGGCTCCCTGCTGTCAGCACAGGGCCTGGTGAGTACCTTGATCTCATGAACCATGAGATCATGACCTGACCCCAAACCAGGAGTCAAACGCTTAACCACCTGAGCCACCCAGGCACCCCTCCTTTCCTTTATTTATAAATCTAACTGAGGCTAGCTGTGGTTCTTAAACATCATAATTTTTACGTATGTATTTTATGTATGTATGAAGTGTTTCATAATCTTCTTTATCGTGATTAACCTAGGACAGATATCCAAGAACTGGCCCAACACTTCCATCTTTATTACCCAACCATTTACAATTTCAGGACTACTAATTCCAGAAATTTGTTTACAACTTTGGTGGTTATCTAAGGGGAATTTTATTGTGTGGTTTATAGATGAGGTGATATCACCTGACAGGAAATCATTGAGGATTCTTACTGGCAGCATACTTTTCTTGTGATGGAGAGTTTTATTTGTAGATTATTTTATAGTTGCCAAATGTTCCCTTATATGCTTCTTAATTTTCACAACCACTTTGTGAGGGAGGGAAACTATAGCAGCTCTGAAAACAACCTGGTCAGGTAGTGGCTTTCGCACACTGTGCTTGGAACAGAGATGACGTAGTGACCCTCTCCTTTTTCCTCACCTCTGGGTAAAATCCCAGACATTATGCCTGGTTTCCTTTTAGATGTGGTTTAGTGCTTGTCACAAGTAGAATGGGAGACCTGGAAATAAGCATGAGCCTTCCGCACCACTCTCACCTCATTGCCCTGATAATGTTCCAAGAGGCAGAGCTCAGAAATGGTTGGAGGAGTTTGGGAACCAGAGTAATATCTGGAAAAGGAGTCTTAGGGACGGTGACCTTGGGCTCGAAAGCCCAACACAGTTTTGTTATTGTTCTTAATATTGCTTTTTCCCTCTCAATTTCTCTCTGCCCAGCTCCCAGCTTAAGTACCCAACAAAGAGGCTGTTGTTCCTCTCTCTTTATGAGGATGACAAGAGAATTGAGCCGCCCTTGAGTACGTGCCTCACCATTTTTATGTGCTGTAATTTGAACATTCACTATAAAGCCACTCAAAATAGCTCCAGATGCCACAGGTTACTCATCTCTGCAATGCAATTTGAAAAAGCTTACAGTTCAGTTGCTAAAATATTTATGTCACATAGAAATGGTTTACAATGCATGGCCCCTTTATGTGCTTTAAACCTTGTTTATTACCAATTGTTTAAATCCTTTAAAGGAAATGATTATGTATTTTCATACTTACTGGTTTCACTAGTATTCATGAAGGAAATCAGAATAAGACACCTCAGATTATAGAGCAAAAACTATAATTTTTGTCTATAAATGAATTTTGTATATTTGTGTACTGTAAAGTTTTACCTTATTTTTAAAATAGAGTATCATTGTGTAGAACCCTCATATTTCATAAATACTAGCTTGTGCCTTAATTCCTCTTAGGTCTCTGTGACCATGCTAATATATCTGACTGGGCCATAATATGGTGGTTATTTCCATCTGATTGAAAGCTGTAAAATGCTTAGAACCAGAAGCTGTATTCAGAAAACCCATGGTTGTCATGGCAGCCATGAAATCCTTCGGTGTTTCACAGTGAGTATTGATCCAACAGGCAAATATAAGCTGTTTTCAAAATTTGGTGACCTTATTGTCCCAGGTAACATAAAAGTTCCCATTAGTAGAAATATGTGTCTTTGAAAAAACACAGAAGCAAAATAATAGAAATGTGTTACTAAAAAGAATGTATTTATTTCTTAGATACTAAACTTCTATATTCTATTTTTCTCATGATTAGGGAGGAGAAGGATATTTGTATCAATTATGCTTTCAAACACAGGCCATAATACCTAGAACATTTAATTCAGTAATTTTCAATTATCCCTTTTACACATTTCTTCCTACCAAAAAAATTGCGTAAAAGAACGTAATAGCTATGATTTTGGAAGTACCATTATCACCATCATTTTATACGTGGAGGAATCAAGGCTAAGAGAGGTTAAGATGGTTCTCTAAGTTTCTTTTTTTTATAATTTTTTTTTTCAACGTTCATTTATTTTTGGGACAGAGAGAGACAGAGCATGAACGGGCGAGGGGCAGAGAGAGAGGGAGACACAGAATCGGAAACAGGCTCCAGGCTCTAAGCCATCAGCCCAGAGCCCGACGCGGGGCTCGAACTCACGGACCGCGAGATCGTGACCTGGCTGAAGTCGGACGCTTAACCGACTGCGCCACCCAGGCGCCCCTCTAAGTTTCTTTTTAAGCATAAATATAGAATCACTGAAATTAGGGCAAAGACTTCAGGTGGCAAGATACTTTCCCCTATATATCTTCTTTCTCTTCTTTACTTTTAGCAAACTTATCAGTTTCATAGATTTTAAAGTAGCTCAATCTGATTTTAAGGGAAACTAAAAGTAGTACATCATTCCAAGCTATTATACACATCTGTGATATTGCCCCCATGTATTTTATTTCCACATA
The DNA here is from genome assembly GCF_028749965.1 of Puma concolor. Classification (NCBI taxonomy): domain Eukaryota; kingdom Metazoa; phylum Chordata; class Mammalia; order Carnivora; family Felidae; genus Puma; species Puma concolor. Next base: position 56,411,408 of record NC_141675.1, read on the forward strand.
TATTTTAAAATAGGGGCACCTGGGTGGCTCAGTCAGTTGTGTCCAACTTCATCTCAGGTCATGATCTCATGGTTCGTGTGTTCGAGCCCCGCGTTGGGCTCTGTGCTGACATCTCAGAGCCTGTGGCCTGCTTCAGATTCTGTCTCCGGCTCTCTCTGCCCCTCCTCCAGTTGTGCTCTGTCTCTAAAATAAATAAACATTAAAAAAAATTTTAAATATAGTACCATTTTTCTCGTGTGAATGAAAAAAAAAAACCTAAAAGAAATATTGATCAACCAATTTAGGTAATATGAATTGGAAAACCTTTTTGTTTTAAACTATCAACCAAAGCTTTATAAAGCTTTTGCTTGCTTTATACCTTAATAAGTTTAATAAACATATTGAATAGCCTCCCAAAGGGTTTATAATGGAAATGCTAACATAAACCAGACTCTAGTTCAGGTAAATATCATTTCCTATTTAACTTCCTGGGCTGTTAAAAAAAAAAAAAAAAGAAGTGACATTTTAGGTATGAGGTAGTCAATCTTCAGTACTTCTCATCACCTCATTATACTGCAGGGTGATCACATGGTTTCCATGAATGACAAGGCCATCCTTAGAGATAAAAAAATATATAGTAAAGAAAATCAGGAAGCCTTAAGGAATAATTGTGGAGATAGTTAGGCTATTCTTTAGGCAGGTGTAAGATTGGGGGACAATTGCTTACCTATGAACCTAAGACCCTTTCTATATCCAGCTGATGAAGCCCTGTGCATCCTCCCAAACTTTAGGCTCCCTTTTTAAGTCACTGCTCAGTTTTGAGTTCTGGAACTGTAAGGTAGGAACCAAGGCCATCCTGCTGTCAGGACAGGGAACAAAGATGAAGTTTTTCATTCATCTAAGATGACACATTTCCAGTTAAACCAAATCATGTATAAAATGTTAATCTGTAGTATAGGGGATTGTGAGCACTTGACTTAACATTGGCTGTCGAGAAGCCCTGAGAACTGATTGGAAATAGTAATCAAGACCCTATATTCCTTTTCCCTGTTCTGTACCCAGTGTAACCAACATGAGCACAGACCAGTAACACAGGAAATGCAAAATAGTGCTACTCAGAAACTCATCTGCTCTTGGAGGCCCAACATGGTTTTAGCACCAAAGTATGTGCTACCAAAGCTTTATTTTAAATATCCAGACCAAGACTTTCAATTTAGCATTCTCAATCAAAGCTCCATATTCTACAATACCTTGTATATTTGTATTGCTGGTATTTTCCTTACTGTTTCCTCGTTCTCCCCTGTAAACCTAAGTGACAGTTAATGATCTCCTTCCCTGTAGTCCTTCCATCAAGTGCTGCCAGAGAAATATGCCTATCATCTCTATCTGTTCATATTTCTGTCCTCTTCAAAATCCTTGGTTGAATGGCACATGGAAACACCTAATATCTGTTCAACAAATAAAGGTATCCACAAGTCTAACAGCAAAGATTCTTAGCTGGGAGATGAAAAGAAGTGTCTCATTCCTAAGAAATTAGAGAGACGGATTGGCAGTATATAACATAAGGAAACATGTTCAATAACATTCATTATTTTCTTCATGCAAGTCATTTTTGCCTAATAGGGATATGTAGTAGATGGCCAAACAAAAAGCAAAACAAAACAAAAAACAAATGACAGAGGAAACATGATTTTTTTCCTTTTTTCTTGTTTTTCTTAATTTTAATTTTATTTTGATAAAAATGTTTAGTAAAATTTACCCTCTTAGTAAATTTTTAAGTGTACAATAAATATTGTTGACTGTCTTTACAGTGTTGTACAACAGATCTCTAGAATTTAATGATCCTGCTTAACTAAAACTTTATACCTGTGATTGATAACTTTCCTTTCTCCTTTCCCTCCCAACTTTTGGCAACCACCATTCTACTCTTTAATTTTATGAATTTGACCACTTTAGACATCTCGTGTAAATGGAATCATGTAGTCTATGTCTTTGTGTGACTGGCTTATTTCACTTAGCATAATGTCTTTGAGATTCATTCATGTTGTAGAATATTGTATATTGTATATATTGTAGAATTTCTTCTGATTGGCTTTTTTTTTTTTTTTTTTTTTTGGGTGAGTGAGAGAGAGAGAGAGAAAGCCATGAAGGAGCAGGGAGATAATAGCAAGCAGGGTCCTATACTGTCAGTGCAGAGCCCAGTGTGAGGCCCCAATGCCGACTGAGACACCCAGGTGTCCCCTCAGGATGGCTATGTTAAAAACAAACAAAAGACAGGAAGTGTTGGTGAAGATGTGGGAAAACTGGAACCCTGTACACAGTTGGTAGGAATGCAAAATATACCACCACTATTGAAAAGAGTATGGAGGGGTACCTGGGTGGCTCAGTTGGTTGAGGGACCAACTCTTGGTTTCGGTTCAGGTCTTGATCCCAGGCTGTGCACTGAGCGTGGAGGCTGCTTAAAATTTCTCTCTTTCTCTCTCTCTCTCTCTCTCTCTCTCTCTCTCTCTCTCTCTCTCTCTGCCCCTCTCCTGCTTGCAGTCTCTCTAAAATACCATTTAAAAAATTAAAAAAAAAAGAGTATAAAGGTCCTCAAAAAATTAAAAATAGGACTACAAGCAGTCCCATTTCTGAGTATTTATCCAAAAGAATTAAAATCAGGATTTCAAAGACGTATCAGCCCTCCCCTGTTCATTGCAGCACAATTCACAGTAGCTAAAGATGTGCAAACAATCTAAAAGTCCATTGACAGATGACAGATAAAGAAAATGTGGTATATGCATACTATGTGATATTTTTTCTTAAAAAACGAAGAACATGCGTTTTAGAAGGTTAAGATAATTAGGCCTTTTAGTTAAAAAATCAAAACTTTTTTTTTTTTTGCTTTGCATTTAAAGACTTAAATACTGCCCCTGTGAACAATACAGACTCATGCCACAGCTCCACCTACATATACTGCTCTTTCTTCCTCTCCTAACTGGATGCACTATGAAGAGAGTCACAATTTCCTGCAACATACTGGGCCTCTAACAATTTCATCATGAAGCTTTTCCTAAGTCTCTCGAGCAATTTTAAGAGCACTGTCTTCTATTCTCCCAATTTAGCATGGCCAAGAATAATCAATGACATTATATCCAGAGTATGGTGGGCTCAATATTAATTAAATTAGGACCAAATATAAGGTTAGTTGTGGTAATAATTGAAACATTTTAGCACCCCTTTACTATACACATCAAAATCAGGTGTTGGCGTTTTTAAAGAAGTAATGAAAGTGACTTTAGTTTGATTAGCTAGACTTTCCATATGAAATGTATCAAGTTGTGTTTACTTTGAATACTGTTTATAGGCGATACATAATAAAAATAGATATGTGATTAATAGAATATCCTGAAATATTCGTAAGTTATTCTCAGCCAGGTGTATCAGACATTGACAATTGTTTTTTAGTGAAGTTTAACTCAGTGTTTTTAGGTATTTTGAAAAATGGCAAAATTTTAATGTAACATTCTAATTTAAAACCATATTTTTGCTTACAGAAATATATTTGAAACTGAACATTAATACATTTCACATCTTGAATTTACTGTTGAAAAATCTTAAATGTATTATATCACCTATCACCTTACCCATCATCTCTTCTTTGAATATTAGTTGACTCTTCTCACTTATTAATTTGTCAAATAATATCTCCCTTGGAAGATTGTTCTAACAGCATAAAAAGAGCTTTGTAAGAAATCTTGAAAATAGATGAATGATCAGTTTTGCTGTGGTTAAAATTATGATACTTTGGGAGTATATAATTTGTTCCGAGAGTGATCATTTGTTGTGAAAATATGGATTTAATCACAAAGTATATTACTGTAATTTATTGCTAAAAATCCCACTTAAATATACAAGCAGAATAAATAAAATATAAAAATTGTAGGAAAATAGCTCTGTGTGTATATACATTTTTGTATAATAAGATCTGGTCAAATTTATGAACTGTATGTTTTGATCACTTAAAAATATTAAGTATTTTTGAAAATAGAAATGTTCAATATTTATATAAGCATTTGCTTTATCTGTGACTTTTGTGTTTTTTCTTAGATTAGCCTTCTACTCAGTGATTGTAAGCACATTTACTGATATTCTTCTAATACCTTTACGAGTTTGGGGGAAATGCATCTGGACTTTATTTGGGGGGATGCCATGTAGTTATGGAATGACCTTTTCCTACTTGTTTATTTGTTTGCTTATAAAACAAATGTCAGTTACAAACTTCATACCTCAAACTTCTTATTAAAAATATCCATCTTTTGTTCCCACTGAATTAGTATGCCCTATACTTAGATTTTTTATTGTCAGGAAAAAATGATTTTTAAAAAGCAGTTAAAATATAACAGAAAAGAGCTTAACTTTATAAAATAAAAAAATGCTCTTATTAATAAAAAGATGTGCAACCCAGTACAAAACTAGGCAAATGATATGAACAAGAAATTTTTATAAGAAGTATGAACATCCATACCAATACACATGAAACAAAATCTCTCTTTACTCTTAACCCAATGAAAGAAAATGACATAAACAGCAAGATAATTTTTTTCTTTCCTTTAGAACAGAAAAGATCAACAAGTTTAATTTTAAACACTGTTTAGGCAAGTATGTACAAAAACAAACATTTTTTGTACATGTTGCTGAAGAAGTGAGTTGATAGAGACTCTTTGAAAACAACTTTGGGGGCACCCTGAGTGGCTCAGTTGGTAAAATGCCTCTTAATTTTGGCTCAGGTCGTGATCCATGGTTCACGAGTTGAAGCACCGTGTTGGACTCTGTGCTAGGATTTTCTCTCTCCCCTTCTCTCTGTGCCCTCCCCTACATAGGTGCTTGCGGTCTCTCTCTCTCTTTCTCAAAACTTTAAAAAATGATTATAGAAAACAACTTCCATAATATCAGTCACTTAATTGACAATTTGGTAATAATATATGTCTTGGCAAATCTATCTTAAAATATACCTGCAGTCCAGAAAATGCAAACTAATCTATAGTATCAGAAAGCAGGTTACTAGTTGCCTAGGGAAGGGACTGAGGGGTAGAAGGGTAGCATTAACTAGGGAAAATTTGGGAGGCTTATGTATATATTCACCATTTTGATTGTTGTAGTGGTATGAAAGGTATACACATACGTCAAAAGTTACCAAATTGTACACTTTATGTGCAACTTTTTTCATGTCAGTTATGCCTCAATAAAAGTGAAGAGAGATATGCTCAAGTATGAAAAAAATATTAGCCAAAATTTTTTCCTTGCATCACTGTTTGAAATGGCCACAACCTGTAAGCAATACTCTGCATGCATTGTATCTAAAATGAAAATAACATCCACCAGAAATGCTCATAAATGATCTGGGATGTAAAAGTAATTTTTAAAAATAATAAGCAAAACTTTTCAACAGAAAAAAGATAAGACTTGAGGCAAATGGGCGAGAAATCTTTAGATAATTTTTCCTTGTTTTGAAATAGCAAAATTTTAATGTAGCATTCTAATTTAAAACTATATTTTTGCTTATAATTTTTTTTTTCAACGTTTATTTATTTTTGGGACAGAGAGAGACAGAGCATGAACGGGGGAGGGGCAGAGAGAGAGGGAGACACAGAATCGGAAACAGGCTCCAGGCTCTGAGCCATCAGCCCAGAGCCCGACGTATTTTTGCTTATAGAAACATATTTGAAATTGAACATTAATAAATTTCACATCTTAAATTTACTATTGAAAAATCTTAAATGTATTATATCACCTATCACTTACCTATTATTTTAATTTAAAAAAATAAATAAGGAAAAGTGAACATTTTAACAGGTAAGAGGCAAACACTATGAACTATTACAGTCACAGAGGCCATCATATCAAATAACAGCAGCTTCATTATCACAGAGTAACTATACCATTAGAGTATGCTCTTCAATAAGAAAGGATTTTTATTTTTGCAAAGCATACAGCAAAATGTTGATCTCATATTTCTGGAAAAAAATGATAGCTCAGTGGACATTTAGTATGACTGTGGTTTCAATGTCAGTTCAGTTAAAGCCTGTGCATTACTATTCAGTCAGTGCTGAGCTATTCACTCAGTGACCCTTATGGGCCAGAGAGGTTTTCTATTAGTTCAGTTCTCAAAGACGTAGTTTGCTGACTCGGATCAGAATCTATGCATGTACAGCTCTGGGAAAGAAGCCCAGGAATTTTATAAATAACTTTATGGGTTTGCTTTCCTGAGCCCTCTGCAATTTCCCCCGTACTTTCTGGTTCCCTAGGGCTTCCCTTTTGGTCCTTTTGTCAGAAAGCTGGGGCTTTAGTTACCCCTCTCTGGTACCTACTTCTCTAGCTTTGCCAACATCTGAGGCTAAGAAAAAATTGCAAGGAGAAATTGGAAAGGTAATTCAGCTCTTTCTTTTGGGACCGCAATTGTACTGATTGGGCAGGGAGAATCTACTGTAATAATTTTGTTTCCTGTGGGGTCCCAATGCAGTGCTACAGGATTGTTTGCAACCAGGACCAGAGAACCTCTGCTAGAGCTCTCTGTTTGCACCCCTGTGCCTGCTTCCAGGTTTGGGGCTACATAGGGCTACAGGCTGGGCACACTGGAGAAAAAACAAAAGTGATAGATAGACTCACTACTGATCCCTTGGTATTTCAAATTGCCATCTACTTCACCGATCTACCTGCTATTATTTAATTTAGAGTCCTCAAATAGCAATTTCATGCCTTTTGCCTAGATTTTATACCTGCTTTCAGAGGGAAAGACATGATGGAGTTTGCTTACTCTGTTAACTGGAACTTAAACTCAAGCAAATGCTTTCAGTTAATAAACTTACTAAAATCCTTGGTATCATCAGTACAAGAGTGTCCTTTCGCTGTTGCTTTGAGTGAAGTATACAACTGAACTCAATGAAAATTTACATATTATTAGACTTTTACTTTATGTAAAAAATATATGCACATTAATATTGCACTTTAAATTAGACTTATGAATATCAATTTATTTCTTAAGCTTTTTCTTGGTTGACCTCAGAAGTGGCACAGAATTAATTGTCCCTTTAAGTATGCTTGCTTGCTGTTCATTAATGACAATATGCAGTTCATATCAAGCTTTATTTATTGAAGTATAATCAACATATAACATATTAGTTTGAGGTATACAAGATGATGATTTCATATGTGTATACATTGTGAACTGATCCCCACAAGAAGTCTAGTTACCATCTGCCACCATTCAAAGTTAACTTTCAGTATTTACTACCTTAGCAGCTTTAAAATATATTCTACAGGGGCGCCTGGGTGGCTCAGTCGGTTAAGCGTCTGACTTTGGCTCAGGTCATGATCTCGCGATTCATGGGTTCAAGCCCCGCATCAGGTTCTGTGCTGACAGCTCAGAGCCTGGAGCCTGTTTCAGATTCTGTGTCTCCCTCTCTCTCTGCCCCTCCTCTGCTCATGCTCTCTCTCTCTCTGTCTCAAAAATAAATAAAAACATTAAAAAATAAATAAATAAATAAATAAATAAATAAATAAATAAATAAATAAAATAAAATATATTCTACAATATTAAAGACTATGGTCACATGTTGTATATTATGCCCCCATGACTTATTTATTTTATAACTGGAAGTTTGTATCTCTTTACTCCCTTCACCCATTTCACCCACTCCCCAAACCCCCTTCCTGTCTGGCAACCACCATTCTCTTCTCTGTATTTAGGATTTTGGTTTTGTTTTGTTTGTTCGCTTTTTTGGATTCCAAATATAAGTGAAATCATATGGTATTTGTCTTTCTCCATCTGACTGTTTCACTTGCATAATTCCCTCAAGGTCTACCCATGTTGTTATACATGGCAAGATTTTGTTCTTTTTTATAGCTGAATAATATTCCATTATATATATATATATATATATATATATATATATATATATATATATATATATATATGGAATCTGTTCCGTTATACACACAGACACACAGACACACACACACCCCTCACATCCTTACCCATACCTTGATGGATACTCAGGTTGTTTTTGTATCTTGGCTATTGTAGATAATGCAGCAATAAACATAGGGGTGCACATATCTTTTCATATCTTTTTGAATTAGAGGTTGGTTTTTGTTTTGTTTTGTTTTGTTGTTGTTTGCTATTTTTCTTCTTTTTTATAAATACTCAGAAGCAGAATTGGTGGGTCATATGGTAGGTAGTTCTATTTTTAATTTTTTGAGGAACCTCTGTATTGTTTTCCACAGTGGCTGCACCAATTTACATTCCTGCCAACTGTGCATGAGAGTTCCTTTTTCTTCATATCCTCACCAATAGTTATTGTTTCTTGTATTTTTGGTATTAGTTATTCTGACTGATAGGTGATATCTCAGTGTAGTTTTGATTTGCCTTTCCTTTGATTAGTGATGTTGGACATCTTTTCAAGTACCTGTTGGCCATCTGTGTGTCTTTGGGAAAATGTCTATGCATATCTTCTGCCCATTTTAAAATCAGATTTCTTGTTTTTTTTTTTTTTTTTGCTATTGAGGTTTTTACAAGTTCTTTATATTTTTTTGATATTAGAACCCCTTGGCAAGACTTATTTTAAATTTAAAAATTGGTTTTGCATTTTAGAAGCTTTTAATTTTATTTATTTATTTATTTATTTATTTATTTATTTATTTATTTATTTATTTTTTAGAGAGGGAGAGAGCATGAGCTGGGGAGAGAAGCAGAGGGAGAGAAAGAATCTCAAGCAGGCTCCATGCTCAGTGTGAAGCCCAAAGTGGGGCTTAATCCTACATCCCTAGACTCATGACCTGAACCAAAATCAAGAGTCAGATGCTCAACCAACCGATCCACCCAGACACCCGTTTTTAAGAAACTTTTATAACAGACACTCTTCCTCTAGATGTCAGACAGTCTGTCATTTTCTTTACATATTTCTTTTAAACACACCTGTACTGAATGTGAAACAGGGGCCAAAGAGAGTTCTAAGGATACAGAATGAATCAGCTAGAAAAGCTTTGAATATATACATGAATGTTGTAGTATCCCTGGATAGGGAGATGTCTTACTGATTGATATGCACACGTCCATCTATACAGTTTAGCCAGTGTTGTGCTATGCTTAGGGAGAAAGCTCAACAAATTTCGAGACTGTGGAACACTGACTGGACGCAGGGGAGATGGAGTATCTCGACAATCTGGCTTAATTTAAGTTCACTTTAAGATCAAAATATTCACCTTTATGCCTGTATAACAAAAAGAATGGTTTTCATGAGTAACTGAGGCTAAGGAGATTTCACCTGTTTTCTATCATCCAACAAAGAACAGGGCTTGACCACTTCTCATCACCTCCACCACTGTCTCCCTGGTTTATGTCAATGCCATCCATTTATTACCCCATCTTTGCAACAACCTTCCGACTGATCTCTCTGCTGTGCACACCACTGCCAACGATCCAATTCCCACAGCAGAAAGAATCATACTTTTAGAACTAAAGTCACATTCTGTCTATCTTCTCAAAACCCTCTAATGGCGTTCCTTTTCCACCTGAATAAAAGCTGAACCCCAAGTCTTTACAGTGACCTACAGCGTCCTACATGATTTGGAAAAAAGATGTCTCTAATATACCCCCTACTAATATTTTCCTACTCTCCTTTCTTCAGCTGTACTGTCCTCGCTACACATGTTTGAACATGGAGGATGTACTTCTGTCTCAGGGCTTTTGTACTTGTTGGTGCCTTTGTTGGAATTCTTGTCCCCTCCACCCACATTGTTCATTTTCTCCTCTCCTTCAAGTCTTTACTCAAAGGCCGTCTTTCATTGAGGCCTTCCCTGGCTACCCTGTTTGAAATAACAACTCTCCACCTCCCTGACCTACACTATTCCCTTTCCCTGCTTTATTTTTTCCGTCGTTCTCATTATCATCAAATATATTATTTCATCTTTACTTAGCTTGTATATTGATGTATTATCTGTTTTCCTCTCCTACATAGTATGCTACATGATGTCACAAAATAATTGTTTTCCTACTGCTGCTATATCCCCAGAGCCTGGAAAGGTACATAGCATGTAATAAATAGTTTATAAATACTTATTGGGTAAATAGGTATATTCTTTAATAGATGCTCCTAGATATAAAAGTGCGGTACTTGCTAAACTTAGAAACCAGCGAGGACACCACTGATTCTGAAAGCTTTCTGATAATGATAGATTTCTAATCAAGAATATCCAACAAAGTTCTTTGGATAAGAAAGTAGAGACCTATGTCTTCTGGAACTTCTTTTGCAATACAAGGGAATTTGATTATAATTGTATAGAGTTGTTGCAACACCACTAGGGTCCATCTTTGAAATATTTCTCATACACATCCTTGTTTTTCTAGTCTTGTAGTAATTGTCCTAGTTTCTCTTAGCTGCTTTATTATCGTGATTTCATAACTGGCTTTCCTATGTGTCTTATCCCCAAATCTATCATACACGTTGCTTTTTAAATAATCTTTATAAAGAATGGCTACAGTTTTGTCAGCCCCCTGCTTCTGTGCTATTTCATAGCATTCAAGGCCCTTCCTGATCTGTCATTTTTACTTTAACTAGTAGAAATTATTCCCCATTAAATATCTTTTTCTTCTGTGCAATTAGAATCTTTTCTCCAAACCTACCTGGTATTTTCTGTCTTCTGAGCTTTTGTTCAGCATTCTTCTTGTGTTCCTCAGTTTGCAATCCCACCCAAACGGTTCTTAATCTGGAATGTGTGAATGAAAATTGAAACCTGTGCTGATGTCACTCTAGGGGAGCAGCACATCTACAGCTGCCTTCATGTTACCCAAGGATTGTCTAGCAGGAGTGACTGCATAATATGCTCTTTCTACTTAAGCTGCCCACTCTGGATTGTTTTCCATCTTCAGCCTCCAGGATATTTTTAGATACCTCCATCCCCAGTCCATGAGGTTCTTAATCTGGAATGTGTGAATGAAAATTGAAACCTGTGCTGATGTCACTCTAGGGGAGCAGCACATCTACAGCTGCCTTCATGTTACCCAAGGATTGTCTAGCAGGAGTGACTGCATAATATGCTCTTTCTACTTAAGCTGCCCACTCTGGATTGTTTTCCATCTTCAGCCTCCAGGATATTTTTAGATACCTCCATCCCCAGTCCATGAGGACATGAGAGAGAAGTGATGGAGATCTTCTTCCTCACCAGTATTTGGAATTAGTAATTAGTTGGTGCTAATATGAACTAGCTCAAGATTTCCTCATAGCCAAGATCATAGAAAAATCCACCCTCATTACACACAGATTAATGGTTCAAAAGTTTGTAAACTTTGTGACTTCCCTGGCTTGGGACTGGGGGCTAGGAGTATCCCTTTAACAAATGATTGGATAACTCCAAAATAAAGAGAAGATTATAAAATAAAGATCCTGTTACAAAGGTATATTCAGAAATGTGTTTTGCCTACAAAGCGGAACAATTGACTTCATCTGAAAGATTGAGGAAAGGCTTTATCAAGAATTTTACTTCCTTTTTTCTTTTGTTCTTCCTTTTCATTCTTCTCTCTGTCCTTGTCTCTGTTTCTGTCTCTCTCATCCTTTCTTGTGTGTGCTTATCTTACTGAAAAATTGGGAACAGGGTGCATAAGCAGAAAGGATGGTTTTAAAAAGTGATAAGTCAACTTGCACGAAATAATTCATGTGATAAACCAGGAGCAAGAAATTATGGGTCTATGTGTAGAGGGCAGAATGTGAAATGAAGAAAGAAGTTAAAAAAGAGGTTGTGACTTAATCTGAAGGTTGGAATGAGAATTGCATTTATCATTGTTACAAAAATGAGAAGTTGGAAACAACTTTCAAATCATTACAGGATGAAATAACCTATATAAAGCACATATGGTCAAATATATATGGCTTAATTATCAGTCATGCTGGCAGTGGCAAGGGTGTCCACGAAAGAACTGAGACCTAAGAGTGGCACAGTTATTTAAAATGATGATTGAAATAAGGGGGATAAAAGGAAGTGAAGCAAAGCGTGTAATGTAGGAAAATCTCCAGATTTAAGTTTCTGTTGGGTCTCTGTTTTCTCTCTTTGCAAAATAAATGTTAGGATTCCAAGGCGGTTGCCTGGTTCACAAGGCTGCCATCAAGATTAAATGAGAAAATACTTGTGAAAAGCATTTCCAAAAACTCATACATTTTCTACAGATTAAGGTATTACTAGCAACTTTTTAAAAGGCAGGGCACTTGTCATATCACAAGGTATTATAGAGATAAAGTATTTATTCTCAAAATTAAATTTAACGCCATGCACAGTTACCCAGTTTTTAGTTTGTTAAAATGATTTCTAAGCTTGGAGGAATTTGGGGAAAATCCCTGAAAGGCTAAAATGTAGGGATATTCCGTAACCTCAGGTCTCCTAAAGGATATTAATATCCTCTGTTCCCAGACCGGTCCCCTGTAGTGAAGTCAGTGGAGAACGGTTAGCATGACAATGGAACTTTTATAATCCAGCCCTGGGCGAATTATTATTAAGGGATGACGTAATGTTCTTTTCTTTTAGTGGATTATGTATTGTTGCCAGTTCTTCTTTGCATTTCTATTTCTGGATGCTTTGCTCTCTTGCTTTGTTTGTTTCCCTATTTGTCTACATTATTGGAATAATAATAATATAGACTCAGAAATATAAAAGAAATTGAATCAAATAAAAACAGTAAATATATAAAATTTATAAAATTGAAAGATAATAAAATAGAACCAAAGAAGCACCTTATCTGCATTTCCTTTATTGTTATATTTCCTTAATTTTAGTTTTTTTTAAATAATTTCTTATTTCTTATTTTATTTGATTTCTTTTTGTTTATACTTAAAAAAGAATCTTGGGGAACCTGTGTATCTCAGTAGGTTAAGCATCTACCTTTGGGTCAGGTCACGATCTTGTGGTTCGTGGGTTCAGGCCCCACATGGAGCTCTGCACTGACAGCTCAGAGCCTGGAGCCTGCTTCAGATTCCGTGTCTCTGCTCTCTGCCCCTCCCTCACTCACACTCTGTGTGTGTTTCTCTCTCAAAAATAAATGCACATTAAAATTTTTTAAAAAAATGAATCTTAAGTTTGAGGACTTCTTTTCTTTATCTTTAGTATGTCTTTAAGGTTGTGGGCATTTTTTGAACGTGTAGTTTTCTATATAAGTTTTGATTAAATATTTTATCTTCATTGTTTTCTAGATAATGTGTAATTTCAGCTTTTTAATTTATTCTTTGAACAAAATATATTTATGTTTCCTAATTTTCAAAGAGAGTGTTTTAAGTTAACATTTATCTTTTATTTCTAAACTTTTGGAGTATGCTTGTGAACTGTGGCTTTACTTTTTAAATTTTTAGTACTTATTTGTGCTAAGTACATAGTGTTTTGTTAAATTTTGGTATATTTTCGTGGCAAACCAAAAATATACATTCTTTATTTTATTGATTTATTAAATAGAGTTTGGTGATTTTATTTATTTGGTGATATTTATTTATTTTATTTATTTAATTTATCCTCTATATCTGTGCTTATTTTTAGCAGCTAGTTCTGTTAGATTTTGGAATAGTTATTAAAATATTCCCACTATTTTATATTCATCATGTTCTAATTGCATTTATAATAGTTTTTGGATTAATATTAATATTAATATGCTGTTGTTTATTTGTTACACTGTTTATATTCTTCATAAATTAAGCATTTTGATGGGGTGTCTGGGTAGCTCCGTCAGTTAAATGCTACCAGTTCTGGATTTCCGCTCAATTGATGATCTCACCGTGGTAAGATTGAGCCCTATCTCCGTGCAGGGCGTAGAGCCTGCTTAAGATTCTCTCTGCCCCTCCTCCATTCTCATGCACCCACGTGTACATGCGTGCTCTCTCAAAAAAACCAAAAAACAAACAAAAAAAAACATTTTGCCATTGTATAAGTTCCCTTTTTACCGTGTTACGTGTTTTTATTCTTGTGTTTTGTTCTGTTTTTGGGGTTTTGTTTTTGTTGTTGTTGTTGTTGTTAAGTATTATCTCTCCTCCATCCCTTTTTATTTTTGTGAATTTATTTCGAGATTCTGCCCGCAAAATCTTTCCTTTCATGACTTCCATCTCAGATTCTCAATCTCCCAAGTATATAAATCAGGTCTCAAACATGGCCATCTTCTCCTTCGATTCATCTCTAGAATAATTTAATTCTAAAACAGTGTTCTCGATTTTCAAAAAGATTTGTTTTTATATCGTAATTGAGCAAATGCCCTTGTTATTCTTTCTTTGTTCAAGGTGTTAACCGTCTGTTCATATAGTTACATTCTATTTGGAGTGGCCTTTATGATTTGTCTGCCTCTTTGCTTTCCTACTTTGGCTTCGTCACTGGGGTTCATGCCTAACTGCTGCCATAGTTTATGTAGGAAGGATCTTTTACGTAAAGGCAGGGCCAGCATCTCTCCCTGGCAGCCAGCTGCCTACAGACCTGAAAATTACCATTTTTCCATCAGGACGTCAGCTGCAAAAGCTGTCCCCCTCTATCCCTCACAATTCAGGTTGAATCTGCTGACCGTTTCAGCTTCCACAGCTCTCTTGTAGCCAGATCACCCGAAGAGACTCACGGATATTTAGCTTCTTTTCAATTTAGGGCAAAATTGCAACTTATAATCAGTTTTGCAAAGAAAAAAAAATCCAGGCCAAAGCCTGGCTTTTGTTCTGATCCCAGAGTTTGCACACCAGGACTGGGCTATGTCCACCTGGAAAAAGGGGTACATGGTTTTCTACACACAAACGACACCATCTGGCTACCAAGCTGTTTGCCCAGGGGGCATGCTTTATTTCTAAGCATCCATCCGAAGTGGGCACCTTTCCCTAGTTTCCCAAAGGCAGAGTGTGGGGTGAGTGGAGGCTTTCCCCCTGAGGTCCACAAATTCTCATATACAATTCACTCACTCTCATTTGTTGATTCTCAGTCTCTCTCTCTCTCTCTGTCTATCTCAAACTCACACTAATCATTACTTCAGAATTCTCAACAGCAAGTCTCCTGCCTCATTTCAAGGTCTGGGAACAGGAGGAACAGCTCTTGTCGTCCTGGATTCTGGGAGGGCAAAAATTCTCACCTGAACCCTCTATACCACTGCCTTTAGACCCAGAGACAGCTTATCTCCGTAGAAGTAATTAATCACTAAACTGGAGTTGGAGGGGTATGAACAATGTGGACTCATTGTGGTGTCACTTACCCCGAATCCCATGGAATCTCTCTAGATATTAAATTCCCAAAGGCTGTTTAAGTGTCAGATATGGCAGTATAAACTAAATAGCATGACCTGCCTAAGGGCCACATCCCCACTCACTTCTCCAGCTCCATCTGGCATATCTCTTCCACTTGCTTTCTGCCAGTCCAGCCACTTTGACTGCCTTTCTATGCCTCAAATGGGCTGTGCTTCCTCAAGTTCCTGGACTTTTTGTTCATGTTAATTCCTACTCTTACGGCACATCTCAGACCAGGAGACGCCTGGCAGACAGCTTTCCTGAAGATCCCAGCCAAGTGAGGTCTTATGGAGGAGGCTGTCATCTCCATTGCTCTTATCGGAGCATCCATATGAACACTTATCCCCTGCACTAGATTGGAAGTTATATGCAGGTGAGCCTGCTGTAGTTCCCCTTGTGTCTGCAGCACCTGGAACAGTGGGAGCCAATGGTTTTTGTTGTGTAAATAAAACCAGGAGAGAACCCAGACACTGCGTAAAAGTTTTCCTGAGAAATCACAAGTCTCCGTCATCTGAGTGCAAAATTTGCTAATGAACTGTTGAGCAGAGAAATCTCATACTAGATTTTCTCACATTGAAGAATGGGATCCCTCATCATTAATTTGTGAAAAATTTTAAATATACAGAAAGTCAAAAGCATTTTATAGTGATCATCCACATATTCATCACATAGACACCCTTAACATTTCACTAGGCTTGCTTTGTTGTAACTCTATCCATCCCTCAGTCTATTCATCAATCCATGATATTTTATATACTAAGTAAGTGGCAGACTTGAGTATATTTCCCCTTAAAATCACTCACATGTATATCATTATTGAAAGCTTAACACTTATTTATAGACAGTTTTCACTCTTCTGAAGTTAAATTTTATAGGCAAATACATAAATTGTAGCTGTAAGTTTATGAAATTTTTGATGAGTGTATATACCTGTGTAACCCAAATCTGTATCGACACATATACATTATCATGATCTCAGAGAGGTCCTTCATGCAGTGTAGCTGGGTCATTTGTGTATGTATCTCACTGGGCTTTCCACAAAGCTGTCGTGAAATTTAAATGAGATGAGGTAAAATATAAAGACAATAATACAACTAAGTAACACTATCATGGAACAAAACATTTAAGTAAACACAAATCTTAAATAAATGGGAGAATAGGCACCTCATAACTTCCTTTTAAAGTTATCTCCTGCTCTATAATCATCAGAGTTCCTATTATTATAAGGATTTCACTTTAACATAAAAAAAAAGGTCTCTGTACTCATTTCCTATGTGAATCAGGCTGGTAGTCTTGCCTTTGTTTCAGAGGCTTCCGGGTATAGTAGAAGACACATAGGTTTTGGTGCATAAGGTATTTTATTTTATTCAGTGACTTTAATAAATTATCTAACTCTTTGAGATTTAATTTTACAATTTGTAAAATGTAGAAGGTAAAAATAGCCACTGATAGAATTTGGGGGGTGAGGAGAGAAGAAAATGTTGATAATTAAATGAAATATAAAGTCTTGGAATCGAGTTTCCTTTACCCCTCCCTATCCTTGAGCTTTTTGGTTTGAGTGATGCATATATTAAAAGATGATAAAACAAAATTAATTTATAGTTGAGCAATGGCAGAAGGAGACAAATGAAGACATTTTTGAAGTTTTTTTTAAATATAAGCACCAAAATCTGTATTTTTTCTGCTATATTCTGAAGGCTTTTAGAAGGAGGTAAGACTAAAAGTCTGATTTATATATTTTGAGTCTTTCAAGAGACCCTTAGGGGCGCCTGATTGGCTCAGTCAGTTGAGCGTCTGCCTTTGTCTCATGTCATGATCTAGCAGTTCATGGTTTTGAGCTCCACATCGGGCTCTGTGCTGACAGCTCAGAGCCTGGACCCTGCTTTGGATTCTGCGTCTCCCTCTCTCTCTCTCTGCCTCTCCCCAGCTCACACTCTGTCTCTGTCTCTAAAAAATGAATAAACATTAATTTTTTTAAAAAAGAGCCACTTAAAGTGTATTACATAAGCAGCTCTACCTACAGCACTATCAAATGTTCCTGAAAATAAGTGTTTTGAATCTCAAAAAAGTTTAAGCTGTCAATTATTTCACAATGCTATAGTAGTGAAAACATGAGTGGCTGGAGAGCAAGATGGCTTAGAGATGATTCTTCTTCATATGTGGGCTCTTGTCTCTACGAAATATATAAACGTGGGCATGTTACTGCCTTCAGGTGCCTCAGTTTCCTCATCTGTGAAATAGAAGCAATATTTCCTATCTCAATGGATTATTGTATAGATTTAATGTGTTTATGCATGTAAAGTTCTTAGAACATCACTGAGCATATAGTAAATTCTCAATAAAATGAGCTCTCATTATTGGAGTTAGGCAGACATACATTCAAATACCAATTTCATCCTGTGTGATCTTGGACAACTTATCCTCTCTGAGTTTTAGTTTCTATGTTAGTAACATGTGATTAATAAAACGTTAGATAATAATACTTGTAAGGTAGTGCCTCACATACTGTAAATACCCATGGGTTGTTCTTACTGGATTTTTTATCCTAGCTTCTAGTTTTAGAAAGGCATGGCAGATTACCTGCATTTTTTTAATCGAGGAGGAAAATGCAGAAGATATTTCTATTTCAAATAAAAGGAAATTATTTATTAAAAAATATAATCTCTGACACATTGATGCCCACCAGCTGCCAGAGATGAGAATTTTGGGAACCGCTCTCCCAGAGAAGTCATAAACACTGGCAAGGGATAGTTGAATCAAGAGATGTTTGGGTCACATTCCATTCTGCTGCATTGTCATCAATTTCACTATATTATTGCAGAAAAAAGTTGGGGATTGAAACTTTGTTATTCTAATTATTAGTATTATTTGCAGAGCTCTTGGGAGTGCTGTTTATTTCCCTTCTTATTTTTCACATAATGAATTGCTTTTGAATTCACCTTACATAGCTGCTATGGTTTTAAAAGATTTTATCTCTGCATAATTCTGCTTAAATTGCTATCTTTTCTAAATCATATAAACTCTCTTCAATAATATCCTACATGTATTTAATCTCACCAATTTTGGCAAAGCTTCATAAAATTATTGTGTTATATTTTTATCCCTGGTGTCTATTAAACGTTTTTAAAACCAAGATTTAAAAAAAAAAAAAAAAGAAGAAAAGGAAAAGCATTTTCAATGTTTTCTGTGCACATTTGCACTGTGAAATCACTTGTAACAGACTCACACAACTAATTAACAGATCTTTATTTTGTTGTGTTTCTGGCCGAGTCAACGTGACAGGATATGGGAAGCCATACCAATTAACAGGCCTGAGCAAGCTCTTCATTTGACAAACATTTAATAAGCAATAAAATAGGAACTTGGAAGTTCTGAAACTCACTGATGGAAAAAAGAGAGAGAGGAGCTCTGTTGCTTATCTGGAATAAAGGAGGAACTCAATTAAGCTAACAAGATGCAAGCTGTAAAAAAAAAAAAATCAGGGTTGAGTTGAATTTTAGTTTAGCAAGCAACTTTGAGAGGTCACCTCGTCCTTCCTTTCCTTCCCAGTCTGCATTAAAGCACAGCTGTGCAGCCCACGGTCTGCTTTCTTTCTGAGAAATAGTCCTCCTTAATGGGAATGGCTATGGTAGAATATTAGATTTCTGCTTAAAATGCTAATGAAGATCTGGTACTTGAAAACCTAGTTTCAAACTTTTGTAAATTTCTAGTGATCATCTTTTAATAATCACAAGGGCTGATTCATGGCTGTGCCTCTCCCTGCGTCTTCCTGTTAGATCTGTGTGTGTCTGATTCTAATGCTGTTCCAGGCACTAAACCTGAAATGAATTGATACCATTGGTATTCATCTCCAGGCACTTCTTCAGGAACCAGTGCTTCCCACTTCGCTTTATCATCCAATTAAAAGCTTCCGTATTTCTGAAAGTCAATAATTAAAAAAAAAAAAAAAATCAATACCTCTATGTCTTGACTATGAATTTATTTGCAAGAAAATTTAATGGACATGTTGTCTATACTCACTTATAGCTGGTATACTTCCAAAAAATTTATAGAGCATGTGAACTGACAAGACAAATGAAGTAGACGTTCATTATTCAAATTAAAAATTATTTTCTGTCAACTGAAGGCACCTATCATTTTTATAGCAAGATTTTAGTGCATACCAAGTATAATTAAATGAATTTTAAAATAAAATAATCATTAATATTGATATCTTATAACTTAACTCAATTATAATATTTATTTTTTAAGTTAACTGAAGTGACATTAATGGCACTAATAAAACTAAGATTAATCAGTGTGTGACTTTTTAACTGATTCAAAATTCATTTATTCATTCAAACATTTGTTATTATGTACTATCCAATTTCATGCAAATTAATTGAAAAAATAAATTTATTGAACACAGACTCTGAGTTAGGCTTTTTATTAAGCACTAGAGGCAGAGGTTAGCAGAATGATATGGCCACTGCACTCTGAGAGCTAAGAAAGGTATAATAGAAAATCATTTAGAGTGGGAACTTAGAGCCCTAGATTCTAGCTCAATGTAATGATCTTTGGTTTTCTACAGAGTTGGTTTGTGTTCATCTGATCTTTAATGTTCACTTATGATTTGTAAAGTATATACTGTATACCAATTCTATAGTGTTCAGCGAAAGATCATAATATTGTAATGGCAACATTATTAACAAGAACAACAAAGAACTGTGAATGCCTACTTTATACAGTACAACAAATTAACAGTTGGCATATTTTGATCTTTAGACAGTTGCTTTTATATGCCACAGAGTGTTCTTGTAAGCTTCTTATTGAAATGCATTTATGCTTTTTATTGATTTTCCAGGTGCAAAACTGATCTCAAATTCATTAATATTAATATGAGCGAAACTAGCTTGCTGAACATCAAAACAGTATTACATTTTGAAAGCAGGAAATTCCCTTTACAGTGAATTGGGAATATTTCCAGAGCAAAGGACTCCCAATTAAACATTATCCTTTAGTAGAAAATGTCTTCATTCACTTAGGTAAATTTATGGTAGTCTTTAAAACTGTAAGAACTTATCTATTCAGGACAGTGCTAGGAGTTTGCAATTGGAAAATTTAGAAATGTGGAATACTTCCAATACTGGAAAACAACACCTGTGCCGTGTGGTATATAAACCATTTTTTTTTTTTACTTATGTTTCTGTTATTCTGTTTCCACTTGTGATTCTGTTATATGCCAACCCTTAGTATGTTTATTCTTATGTTCACTAACATTAAATATAAAATAAGTTCCTTACAGATAGGAGGCATTAATAATGTCAGAAAGGCGGAAAAATAAAGGAAACACAAAAGAAGAGCAAGAAAGGAGCTCTAAGATCTTTCTGTTTTTCTGTGATGTCGTATCAGGTAAAATGAAAACAAGGGCAGGAAAATCTCACAATAATCTAAAGTGTTAGGCAGATGTGATGATGAATTTGCCAGTCTACTGTGGCCAGTTCACTTATGCTACATGGGACAGCAGGGAGAAAGCTCCCAAGCTGTGGAGGACTTATTCTCAGAGTATTCACTGCAGAGCAAATTTGTGTATTTCGCAGCCATTTTAACTGTAACAATGCTACAAGGTTGCCCACAGAAGCTGCTTTATCACTGACATAGCTATTTGTATAGGCAGTCAAGGTTTCACTGGTGTCAGTGACTAAGTGTGAACTTCTGCGTAACATGTTATTCATAAACTTTCAGTTGAGGAGAAAAATTATTTTTCGCCAGTGTAGAGGACTCTATCCGGGCATTCTAGAGTTTTCCATTTTCATCATTATGCTCACTTATTGCAGGAGGTCATAAAAAACACGCTCCAACTGAGATCTACCTTGGAGAGTTAGTTTTTCATTTTAATTGAGGTGAAAGAAAATACAAATTTTCATTACTAAAGACAGTTTATGTTATGTAAAACACTCCCCAAAATATATTTTTTATAATATATAAACTGCAGTTTGCATTTACGTATTAAATAATAACACTTAAAAGGCAAATATGAGCAATAGCTTTCAAATCTTTGAATAACAAAAATAAATATTTAGGTAATATTTTGAACAATGCATACTTACTATTAATGGTGACATGTCATCTGAATTGGATTCCCAAATATTTCTCAAAGTTATTAATGATAAAGGAAGAGTAATTGTAAAAATAATAAACTATTTTAAATAAAATTTCTGAAAACATGCACTTTAGTTCTTCAGCTTTATAAGTGGATAATCATTTATTTTAAACATATCCTATTTTTTTAATTTTTTTAATGTTTATTTATTTTTGATGGAGAGAGAGACAGAGTGCAAGCAGGGGAGGGACAGAGACAGAGGGACGCAGGGTAACCCAGGGCGAGAACCCACCAGCCTTAAGATCATGACCTGAGCCAAAGTCGGATGCTTTACCGAATGAGCCACCCAGGTTCCCCTATTCTATTTTTTTTATGTTTATTTTATTTTATTTTATTTTATTTTATTTTATTTTATTTTATTTTATTTTATTTTATTTTATTTTTTGTGAGAGATAGAGAGATAGAGAGAGAGGGAGAGTGCTCCCACGCAAGTTGGGGAGGGGCAGAGAGAGGGAGACACAGAATCTGAAGCAGGCTCCATACTCTGAGCAGTCAGCACACAGCCTAACGCAGGGCTCAAACCCAGAAACTGTGAGATCACGACCTGAGCTGAAGTCGGACGCTTAACCTACAGAGCCACCCAGGCGCCCCAATTTTAAACATATTCTAACTTGAGGTTATGTGCTCTGGAATGGACATTTAAGTTATGAGTAATCATTGCTACAGATCTGTAGGCAAAGTTTACTAAGCATGGGTGAGATATGTAACATATGCACACACACACACACACACACACACACACACACACACACAGAATGAGTAGTTAGCAAGAAACATTTTAAAAGGTTAAATATCATCATTGAAGCATTGCATAGCAGAGACAAAGAGGAAGGTAGAAACTTGAGTTTGTGTTCTAGAAAGATTATGCTGAGCTTGTGAGACCTTTGAGCAAAGTAAGCAAATATTTCCCAATTGTAGTTAATTTGAAGAATTTAAAATTTAAACAAAGCTAGCAATGATGATGCAGATCTCTGCCAAGTCTCCTTAAAAGACTTTATGGTACCGTTTGATTTAAAGTACTAGCGTGATTTATTTTCATATAGTACATACACACCATAGCAGTATATAATGAAAAAAATCACTAAAACAGGACATTGTATTACATTTTCCCTTCTTTCCAAATGCTGTCCCATACAACAGTCTAATATCTATTTCCTCCAGGTGTTGGTCAATTTGACATGTCAAATTTGCAAAAATACTGCCTAGGATATTGCCCCATAAAGCTATGATGATTCAGGGCTCATTTTTTTTAATCACAAAATCTTTTATAAATGTAAGATATAGTAATTTTCTATTTATTTTAGTTTATGTTATTTTATATTTAAAATAGTTCTTGCCAGTTTACAAAAGATTCTTACTGTGTATTTGCCTAATGAGCCCATGGTTATTAAAAAAAATTAAACTCATGAGCAAGTTAGACTTCCAAAACTAACCAGAGACTTTATTTTTTATTATTATTTTTTTAAATTTATGTCCAAATTAGCATATAGTGCAACAATGATTTCAGGAGTAGATTCCTTAGTGCCCCTTACCCATTTAGCCCATCCCCCCTCCCACACCCACTCTAGTAACCCTCTGTTTGTTCTCCATATTTATGAGTCTCTTATGTTTTGTCCCCTTCCCTGTTTTTATATTATTTTTGTTTCTTGTCCCTTATGTTCACCTGTTTTGTCTCTTAAAGTCCTCATATGGTATTTGTCTTTCTCTGACTAATTTCACTTAGCATAATACCCTCTAGTTCCATCCATGTACTTGCAAATGGCAAGATTTAATTATTTTTGATTGCCGAGTAATACTCCATTGTGTATATATCACATCTTCTTTATCCATTCATCCATCGATGGACATTTGGGCTCTTTCCATACTTCAGCTATTGTTGCTAGTGCTGCTATAAACATGGGGGTGCATGTGTCCCTTTGAAACAGCACACCTGTATCCTGTGGATAAATGCCTAGTAGTACAATTGCTGGATTGTAGTGTAGTTCTATTTTTAGTTTATTGAGGAACTTCCATACTATTTTCCAGAGTGGCTGCACCACCTTGCATTCCCATCAACAATGCAAAAGAGATCCTCTTTCTCCGCATCCTCGCCAACATCTGTTGTTGTCTAAGTTGTTAATGTTAGCCATTGTGACAAGTGTAAGGTGGTATCTCATTGTGGTCTTGATTTGTATTTCCCTGATGATGAGTGATGTTGAGCATTTTTTCATGTGTTGGTTGGCCATCTGGATGTCATCTTGGGAGAAGTGTCACTTGATGTCTTTTGCCCATTTCTTCACTGGATTATTCATTTTTTGGGTGTTGAGTTTGATAAGTTCTTTATAGATTTTGGATACTAACCCTTTATCTGATATGTCGTTTGAAATATCTTCTCCCATTCTGTCGGTTGCCTTTTAGTTTTGCTGATTGTTTCCTTTGCTGTGCAGAAGCTTTTTATTTTGATGAGGTCCCAGTAGTTCATTTTTGCTTTTGTTTCCCTTACCTCTGGAGACATGTTGAGTAAGAAGTTGCTGCGGCCAAGATCAAAGAGGTTGTTGCCTGCTTTCTCCTCAAGGATTTTGATGGCTTCCTGTCTTACATTGAGGCCTTTCATCCATCTTGAGTTTTTTTTTGTGTATGGTGTAAGACAGTGGCCCAGGTTCATTCTTGTGCATGTCACTGTCCAGTTTTCCCAGCCCCACTTGCCGAAGAGACTGTCCTTGTTCCATTTAACCAGAGAATTTAGAGTCCTTGAAACATGTCATCTCTTACACATGTAAATTTGACTTATAACCTATATTCATCGAAAACTGAAAAATATTTTTGTTATTTATTAATGTTCTTGAAAAATTAACTGAAGAACTTTTTAGGGTAGAAAAAGATCTCTGTTAAATATGCAAGAAAATCCACTTTGTAAACTTTTTTTTATAAGGATACCAGTGTTTTAAAATAAAATATATTTTCTTATTAAACAAAATAATGTAATATTCATGGCATGCTGTGAATAATTATGGTATTTCCTGAGAAAGAACCACCAAACCAACTTTATGCAGATTGTTAGTTTGCTAATATTAGTATTAGCTTGCTAGGGCTGCTGTAATAAAGTACCATAAACTGGGTGGATGGAATGACAGAAATTTATTGTCTCAGTTCCTGAGGCTAGAAGTCCAAGATCAAGGTGTCTGAGGGTCGGTTTCTTTGGACTGCTAGGGAGAATTTGTTCCATCCCTCTCCCCAGCTTCTGGTGATTTACTGTCAATCCTTGGTGTCTCGGCTGTAGAAACATCACCCTGATCTCTGCTTTTATTTTCACATGGTATTCTCTCTATATATGTGTCTGTCCTTTTTAAAAGTACACCAGCTATATTGGATTAAAGTCCACCCTAATGACATTTTAACTTGATTGCTTCTGTTAAGACCCTATCTCCAAATAAGGTCACCTTCTGAGGTGCAGAATTCAACACGTGAATTCCAGGGGGACACAACTCAACCCATAACAGCAAATTGGCAATTTAAGGATAAGTGTGATATCTTGAAGTATAACCAGCAATAAAATCATTTAAAAGAAATTGCCAGAATTCATTTTATGAATTGCAAAAAATAAAAGGTTGGCAAGCACAGAAATTTTAAAAGTGCTTTTTGTTATTTTTATTTCTGAAAATAATTACCATTTTAGGTTTTAAAGATATTCTTAAAGATGCTCATATATTTATTTTATATAATGAACTGTTTGAGCCACTCATGTTTATCAGGGGCAAATATATTTTTAAAAAATGTTTTCACCCTCATGGTCTTTACAGTATGGTAGAAAATTTTGTTCTAATGTTGAGACTTTGACGTTTTGCATGAAATTAAAAAATACATAATAATTTTAATAGCTTTAAGATATTGATGCAGGAGACCAATTACCCATACTGTTTTACCACTATCACATAGGGCTTTAGTACATGCTGTTCAAGAAAACTGCATTTAACAGGGTATCAAATAAGGAAGGATTTAATAATTTAGTTTTAGATTTAGCTAAACTTCTTTTGCTTTTTTTGTATGTCGCATGTTTTTTGCCTAGCAAATTATAATTAGAAAGATAATATGACTTTCCACATTATATCTAACGCCTTTGCATGACAATGTTTTGTTGAAACTTACTATCGAAACAGACTTTCAGCCATTTATTCTTAAACCTGGAAACACAAATATGGAATATGCTTATAATTCTCTGGTAAAGTTTTTATAATATTTCCATTCCTGCCTTTATGCAGCCTTCAAAGATGTATTTCACCTCTCAGGCAATGATGGAATTCTTAATATTTCCTTCTAATGCTGAAACTGGGGCGAGATGTGGTGCAGTAAGCTGAGAGCTGCCTTGGGAAATAGCATCATAAAACATGGAGGCTCGACTCATGTTCTAGTCCGTTGTATTTTGAAAGACTCTATTATTATAGCTCAACATAGTTGTACTTAACAAATATTGAAATTCATAGACACAAAGGCAAGAATGTAGGAAACAGGCAACTGGGGGATAAGGTTGCTTTTCACTTTGTATCTCAGCCTTACCCGTACTTAAGTATCATCTTTTTTTTTCTTAATCTTCACACAAATGTTTTGAATGACAGAACAATTAGAAAGAAAGCAGATTGCAGTATCTATATCTGTCACTATAACTACGCTCTGGCAGACATAAATTCCCTGCTGATTTTGCTGCAGTGTATTATCTGAGAAGTAAGCTAAATCTTAACCTAGTTTTTTTTTTTTCCCCCAATGTAGCGGTACATTGGAAGAAATGCCTTCTTCATCCTACGCTGAAAGTTGCATTTTTCCCTACTGTATGATTCCTATTTGATGGATAAAATCTACTTTGTTACAGAAAGTTGCTGTAAAAAAAAAAAAAAAAAAAAAAAAGAACCACAGTGTGGGATGGCTGACACAGGCAGCTATATGGTGCACCGTGGACTGTGTGAAATTGACTAGGAGTATCCAGATAATTTCAGATGAAATGAAGACCAGTTCTACAGGAGCATGAAAATACCAGTGCTCTCCCTGGATCACTAGCCTCGGTCCAATTTCCAAAGGCAGTTGCTCCTTTGGCTGTTGTGGCTTCAATGATGCCAATGATAAAAATGTATATTTTTATCAGCTTACATAATCTTCTGACAGCCTGGTATAGTATACTGACTTAAATAATTTTTTTGTACAAATATACACAACTCTGAATTAATTGGCACCAAAATCGAGTTAGCATTTTGTATAGACTATATCTAATTAGTAGATATAAATTCAGCAACTTGTGCCTTCAGGAAATAACACAAGATGACCTTTTTTGTGACTTAGCTGATTTCAATTTGTCACAGGTGTTAAGGAAAAAGTTATCTTTCTCATTTGCCAGAGACATGCTCCTTTCTCACTTCTCATCACAGTGTAAATTAAGGCTGGTTGGCTTTTGTTATTGAGAGTCTGAAGGTGAGTGCTTTTACACATAGCAGGAGCTATGGGTATGAAGATTGTTCATCAGACATCAATGTACACAGTGAACAATTCTGACCCTGGCAGTTGGATGCCTATAGCTAAAAAGCTTTTCCCAGTCATCCAATTAAGAAGGTAGCAACTGTTCATAATTACACATGTCTGATGCACAACCAACCCCTTTATTCTTTAGTTGAAAATATTTGCTGTCTTCATGTCTCTCTATTGCTTTGAATTGAATGAGCTCTGATGTTATAGCCTTGATCAATATTTCCTACCCCTTTCTGCAAAATGGCAAATAGAATTTTCAGATACTTTATTGTGCTGCAGAGGTCTCAGCCATCAGCTGCAGCAAGAACATTAGTGTTCAGTTAATTGGTACAGATGGCCACAGCACTGATTCTACCATTTCATTCAGCAGATCTAGAGACTGGGCTGGAACACAGATGTCAGTCCAGGGGCTTTATTGGTATTTTCTGGTGTTGCTTTCGAGTGCCCCACCCCTCAGTCCCTCTCTCAGTACCCCAACAATCTCCCCCCTCTCTCTCTCATTATGTAACTCTTATTCCCTCTTCCCCTTCTTCCCTCTTCTCTTCCCTTCCTCTCTCCCTCCCTCCTTCTTTTTCTGCTTCTCATATCTTTCAAAAATTTAAAATATAATACATAGTTCATATAATCAACATTTTTTAAGTATGGATTGATTTCTACATCACTGTTTTGTTTTAGAATATTCTAGATACAATGAAAAGAAATCAAGCACTTATAACTTGAAAAACACTGTGTAGAGTTGTTAAAAACCCAAGTTATAGGAGAAATGGCACCTAATTATAGGAGGGAGATGCAATAATTTGTAGGTTAGGGGTGCATGTTGTAAAAATGGGGAGCTATTCCAAAATATTACTTAACATTTGGAGTTCTTAAAGCCAAAAATAAATGAGACAAGTATGATACATGGCAGAATGTCATCCATGAAAATTACCAAAATAGAAGAGGAGAGGGGCACCTGGGTGACTCAGTCAGTTAAGTGTCCAACTCTTGATTTTGGCTCATGTCGTGATCTCACAGTTCCTGAGTCTGAGCACTGCACTGGGCTCTGTGCTGGCAGCACAGAGCCTGCTTGGGATTCTCTCTGTCAGCTTCTTTCTCTGCCCCCCACCTCTCTCAAAATAAATAAATAAACATTAAAAAAAATAGGAGAAATAAACTTTGTTCTAAAGTGAAATAAAATGATTCAATAGAAAGGGAAGGTTTTGAATCAGGGACAGAGGACAACAGGTAGGCTTCCCATCAGGAGCAGGAATAGGATGGAAACTCTCTAAATTTGGGAGGATGATGAGTAATGGAACAAGTTGTCTGGATTTGGTGGTTTATGACATAGGAGCTCCAACTGGGAAGTTTGGTGAGTGCTAGACTTAGGAGTTTTGATGTTCTGGCTTGGGAATTTGAACTTTTTTCTTAGTGACATTAGCAAGTCACTGAAGGTTACAGAAAGAAATTGGAAAGAAATTGAAACAGAGAGAAACAAACAAAGATGGAAACCGTTAGCATAGACTGCTGAAGATGGAGACTGTAACAATTATGATACATATATGATATGTAGATATATTTTGTTTGGGGAAAGTATGTTTTTGGTTTAATCATCTACCCTGGAGGTTGGAAAAATGTTTCTATAAAGGTAAGGCAATAAATAGTTTGGGTTCTGTAGCACCTATCATCTCTGTTACAAACACTTAACTCTTGTTGGAACTTGAGAGTAGCCATAAGTGTACCAAAGGGTGTAGCTGTAGTCAGTGAAACTCTTATTTACGGACACTAAAATTTGAAATTCATAAAATTTCCATGTGTCATAAAATATTTTCGTCTGTTTATTTCAACCATTTTAAAATTTCAAAACTCTTCCATCAACTATTTAAAAACAGTCAATGGCCATTGATTGTCAATCC
The DNA here is from genome assembly GCF_028749965.1 of Puma concolor. NCBI lineage: Eukaryota > Metazoa > Chordata > Mammalia > Carnivora > Felidae > Puma > Puma concolor. The sequence continues at coordinate 56,440,171 of NC_141675.1, forward strand.
CAATCTAAACAATGAAATGATTCTCTTCCATTGTATCTTCCATGATGTTTATTCTTTTAAAAAAATTTTTTTAATGTTTATTTATTTTTGACAGAGAGAGAGAGACAGAGACAGAGACAGAGATAGAGTATGAGCCGGGGAGGGGCAGAGAGAGAGGGAGACACAGAATCTGAAGCAGGCTCCAGGCTCTGAACTGTCAGCACAGAGACCAACGCGGGGTTGAACTCACAGACCACCAGATCATGACCTGAGCCAAAGTTGGACGCTCAACCAACTGAGCCACCCAGGCACCCTTAACGATGTTTAGTCTTTTTGAGAAAATGTAGGCTCTCTCATTTTATAATAAAACATTATTTATTTTTATTTATTTATCTTTTAAATGTTTATTTGTTTTGAGAGAGAGAGAAAGAAAGAGAGAGTACTTGAGCATGAGCAGGGGAGAGACAGAGATTGAGGGAGGGAGAGAATCCCAAGCAGGCTCCATGCAGTCCATTAGGAGCCCAACGTGGGGCTCGAACCCATTAACCTTGAGGTCATGATGAGCTGAAATGAAGAGTTAGACACTTAACTGACTGACCCACCTAGGCACCCCATAATAAAACATTATTCATAATAAAACGTATTTTGTAATAAACATTAAGCATACTTCTGAGAAATTTACTTTCAAGTCTTCAATTTCGTTTAAATTTGGATGATATTGATATAATTAATTATTAATTTATTTTGTTAAACTTCTATTTTCTATGCTGCATATAGCCTATGCAAAAAAATAAATGTAACAGATGCATGATTCACTATGGAAAAATTATTTGGAATATATGTAATTTAATTGTGATTCTTTACTTCCAAGTAAGGTGAGAGAGATATGAGGTCAGCTGTTGGCTGGATTTTTACACATTAGGAAAAGTCTGGAATTGGTGGTTGCAACCTATCATGCAACAGTGATTTCCTCACTAGCAGCAGGAGAATAAGAGACAATGTAAGATTATTGAAGAATTCATGTTTTATTAGGATGCATTGTGTTTGTTTTCATGCCATCATTTTCCTAGGTCTATGGGCTGCATAGTCATGTTATTCTAGAAATATGTGTGTATTTTACTACATGTGTGTGATAAGCATTTAAAAAGGGTCTCCTGAACTAATCTGCTACAGTGCATTGTTGTAGTGAAACAGGTATCCCTTCTGGATATCTACCATTAATTCCCAAACAACACATGGGCCTGATTAAAGAAATTAGCTTTATTGTGAAAAAAAGACTTGGAAATTCACATAAGCTAAATGTCAACAAGAGAAGAGAAAGTAAGATACCTTTTGATTCTCCCATTTTCCTGTAGAGAAATATGTTGAATCTGGGATTTGCTGGGCCTTCAGTGTGAATCTCCAACCTGCAAGGACCTCTTTCTCACTAAATGTTAAAATGCAGGTGAACCTGCAACCTCCAAGGACCTCTTTCTCACTAAATGTTAAAAAAATGGCGGGGGGGGGGGACTCCAAAAAGTATCCAAGAAATCACAGATGTTACCTGATTTGATAAAAAAAGGGGGGATCTTTTCTGATGTGATTAGGGATCTTGAGATGAGATAATCCTGGATTATAACAGTGGACCCTAAATTCAATGACAAGTATCCTTGTAATAGAAAAGTAGAGGGAGATTTGAGACAAATACAGGAGGAGACACAGGCAGAAGAAGAGAAGGCAATGTGAAGACAAAAGCAGAGATTGAAGTGATGTGGCCAAAAGCCAAAGAAGCCAAGGAATGCCAACAGCACCAAAAGCTGAAAAGGGAAGGAAAGATTCTCCCCTACAGCTTTCAGAGAAGGTACAACTCTGCCAATACCTTGATTTCAGGCTTCTGACCTCCATAAAAAATAGGAGAGTACATTTCTTGTCTTTTAAGTTACCCAGTCTGTGGTACTTTATTACAGCAGTCACAGGAACTAATATACTCATATCCCTTTTTATTCTGACACAGCAAACATGAAAGCAAACGGTGTGTGTGTGTGTGTGTGTGTGTGTGTGTGTGTGTGTGTGTGTGTGTGCATGAGCATGTGTGGTTGTGGGAGGGGGTTAAGAGGCTGAATTTAGAACCAGAGAAAACAAAAACACTACTTTGAAAAGATATATACACCCCTATGTTTATTGCAACATTGTTTATAATAGCCAAGATATGGAAGCAACCCAAATGTACATCCACAGATGAATGAAGGGTGTGTGTGTGTGTGTGTGTGTGTGTGTGTGTGTGTGTGTGTGTATACACACACAATGGAATGTTACTCATAAAAAAAGAATGCGATCTTGCCATTTGCAACAATATGGATGGACCTAGAGAGTATAATGCTAAATGAAATAAGTCAGATGGAGAAAGACAAATACTGTATGATTTCACTCATATGTGGAATTCAAGAAACAAAACAAATGAATAAACAACAACAACAAAAAAGAGACAAAAAACAGATTCTTAAATACAGAGAATAAATTGGTGGTTGCCAGACAGGAGATGAGTGGGTGTGGGTGTGTGAAATAGATAAAGGGGTTAAGAGTACACTTATCTTGATGAGTACTGAGTAATGCATAGAATTGTTGAATCATTATATTGTAAATGTATGTACTTGATTAAGAATGTAAAGGATTCAATTCCATTCATCTTTATGATGGGGGAAAATCTAAATTGAAATACCTATTGATGGTAGATTAACATTTTGATTTCTATTAACCTATGAAAATATGCAGTTATGAAAAAATAGCATTTAGTTTGAATAAGAGGAATAAACACTCTCTATAGCCCAAGTATACTTACAAATACAAGTGCATAAACACAACATATATATCAGCAGAGTGACCGCAAAGAAAGTCTCACAAGTAGAAATTTATACCATCGCTCACCCCAATACATACAGAAATAAACAAAAAGATGCAAAATAGTAGAGATAACATCCTATATTTTGAAACTAAGAAAGGGTCCAATATGCCCTGCAAATAACAAATGCCCACAGAAACACATGGTTTCTATTACACTGAAAGGGAATTTGGGGAGCATATAAAGAAGTGGGGAGCACATTGCAGTGAGGCAAGAAAAGAGGTAACTCAGATGGTCCCACTAATTTTTGGCAGCAGTATGGTGAGAATTGATGGTGCTTCAAGAAGGACAAGCAATACTCTATTTCAAGGCCACCACTGATAATTGACAACATAATGAACTGGGGAAAGTCCTGTCTGTCAAGCACAAGTTGGAGCAAAGCTGATTGGACGTGCAGGACTGTTCATGTTGCCTTTTTGCATAAAACAGACTTATAGAGCAGTTGGAGAGTAGCAACCAAAAAGACAGGGAAGAACATGACAGCCATGAATGGATAGTGAGTAGCACCAGCACTTACCATCAGGCTTTATTTGATGTGGACAACATGCTGGGTAAAGGGAGACTGGGTTGTAGGAACACTGGCCCTTCCTCACTGTTCTGAGAGTCAGACGTGAGGTTGTCCTGGGGAAATTGGACCAAAATCTATGGGGCTTATCTTATTGCTCATAAGCCCCATGCTAGTGACCAAATTTAATCATTCCACACCTTTGTAAATATAAGCAACTAATAAACACCATTCTATCATTATTTCTATTATAATTGTTATGTATAATGGAAATGTTATGTATAAGGGAAATCATATTTTCTTGAGAGTCTCTACTTCTGTGATTCCATACAAAGTATGCCTGTGATTTATTTTCTTTGTACTTCCCAATGCACTTTGCTAATCAAGGTGGCCATAGTTTTGTAAAATAAATTGGGAATGCTTGTTTTTTATGGTTTGCTGTAACAACTGATATAAGACAGAAATTACGTACACCTTTACACTTTCAGAAGAGTATATACTTATATCTATAAAATTAAGTCTGGGCCTCTTTGGTGTATGAGTTGGTCTTTGGTTACCATTTCAATTTGTTATTTATTAATCAATTTACCTGCTCTTATTCTTTTCTACACTTATTCTTTTAAAAATTTTTTTAAGTTTATTTATTTTTAACAGAAAAAGAGTGCGAGCATGAGCTGGGGAGGGGCAGAGAGAGAGGAAGACACAGAATCTGAAGCGGGCTCCAGGCTCCAAGCTGTCAGCACAGAGCCCCACGTGGGGCTTGAACTCACGAACCGTGAGATCATGACCCAGGCCGAAGTCGGATGCTTAACCGACTGAGCCACCCAGGTGCACCTACACTTATTCTTTTATTTTAAAATTTTTTGCATTTTATGTTTTTTTTCCATTTAATGTTGGTTTTCTAACATTTTAATTTTGATTTTTATACTAATGCTCAGATATAATTTATATAAAATAAATACATCTATTTCAAGTGTATAATTTGATGAGTCATGTCACACATATGTGCATACACATGCGCACACACACACACACACACACGCACACTTCTGTATAACCTCTTCCACAATCAACATTCACTCAAACCAAAAACATTCTCTTGTGCCTGGCCCTTGTTTGTCAAACCCTCCCAGATCCCACCCCAGCCTAGGCCCCAGGCCACCACTGAAGCGTTTTCTGTAACTACCAAATCCATTTGTCTCTTCTAGAACTGCATATTTGTATCACAAAGTATGTGTTCTCTCGTATTTGGCTTCTTTCTGGGTGATTCTGAGATTCATCCATGTTGCTATGTGTATCAGTACCTTCTTTTATTTTATGGCTAAGTATTCCATGAAATGGGTATAGCACCATTTTTTTGTTGTTGTTGTTGTTCTTTCACATGATGCTGGACATCTAGGGTTGTCAGTTTAGGACTACTAGGAATAAGGCCGCTATGTGCTTTATGATATAAAGATTTGCATGTGTCTTAGCTCAGGCCGCTAAAATAAAATACCATAGACTTGGGTGGCTTAAACAACAGAAATTATTTCTCATAGTTGTGTAGTCTGGGAAACCCAAGATAAAGATAAATCAATGCTAGCAGATTTAGTTCTAGGGGAGGGCCCTTTTCCTGGCTTGTAGAACCCACCTTTAAGCTGTGTGCTTTCATATCCACTCCTTGGTGCAAGCGTGTGGAGAGAGAGGAGGCTCTGGGGTCTCTTCAGCTTACAAACGCACCCATCTTGGGAGTGCCACCCTCAGCACATCATGTAAACTTCATCATCTCCCAAAGGCCTCAACTCCAAATATCACCACATGGAGGTCTAGGCCATTAACCTATTGATTATAAGGAGACACATTTAGTACATGGTTATGTGGTATGCATTTCAATTTATGAAGTGAATTTCTCAGACTGGAATTGCTGGGTTGTATGTATATAGGTATTTATGCATGTTGTGTGTTCTATGTTTCACCTTTTAAGAAGCTGCCAAATTGTTTTCCAAGTAGATGTACCATTTTATATCCCCTGGCCTCGGCAATGCATGATGATTTTAGTTTCTTTGCATTATAAATGACAGTTGTCAGTTTTTAAAGTTTTCAAAGACAATGCTGTGTATTGATATTTGATTATTATTTGAAATTTGCATATCCCTGTGGCTAAAGATGTCAAATATTTTTTATGTGTTTATTGTCGATCTCTGTGTCTCCTTTTGCGTAGTGTTTATTCAAATATGTTGCCCTTTTTTGTTAGGTTTCTTGTCCTCTAAATATGGAATTGTAAAAATTCCTTATGCCTTTTATATACACGTCTTGTGTCAAAAAGATGTAGTACAATTATTTTCTTCAAGTACGTTTATTACCTTTTCATTTTGTTCATCAGTATATAAAATTAATTGCATTATTCAAAAAGATTTTCATTTTCATGAATTCCAGTTGCTCAGCTTTTTTTCTTTAAAAATTCATGCTTTTGTATCCTAAGAAATTCTTGCTTATTGAAAGGTTTTTCAACATTTTCCCTGAAATACTTTTATTTAGAAGTCTCATAGTTTTGGCTTATATGTTTAAGTCTATGATCCATATTCAGACAATTTTTGTTCATGATGTTACCAAAAACTTGAGGTTTATTTTCTTTTACATATAAACATTCAGTTGTTTTGACACCATTAGGTGAAAAGAATGTTTTTTCTCTGTTGAGTTACATAGACACTTTCATCAAAAATCAGTAAAATTCAATCTGACTATTGTGTTACATTATTTTAAGATTTTGCTTTCTGTTTCATTGTTCTTCATGTCTATAGATACACCAAACCCACACTTTATTATTGTAGCTTTATACTAAGTCCTCCAAATTTGACTTTTTTAAAAAAATTATTTTGGTTAGCCTAGGTCATTTGCATTATTATATGTTTCAATTTGTCATTAATTTCTACTAAAAAAGTTTGCATAAATTTTAATTGGATTTGCATTGAACATATAGATTATTCTGGGAATAATTGGGTCAGAATAATATTCGGTATTTCAATCCATAAATATGGATATGTCTTCCTTGACTAATTCTTCAGTTTCTCTCAAAAATATTTTGTGATTTTCAGTGTATAGGTATGCACTTATTTTGTTAAACTTATCCCTAATTATTTCCTGTTTTTGATACTCTTAAATAATATAAACTATTTTTATATATCCAATAATTTATTGCTGGGATGTAAGATCACAATTGATTTATATATATTGTCTTTGTGCCACTGATTTTGTTAAACTCACATATTTATCGTTTCTTTTTAACTGTTTATTTATTTTTGAGAGAGTGATAGAGGGAGAGACAGAATCCCAAGCAGGCTCTACACTGTCAGCACAGAGCCCAGCACGGGGCTCGATCTCACAAACCATGAGATCATGACCTGTGCTGAAATCAAGAACCAGGAGCCTAACCACTTGGACCACTCAGGTGCCCCCACATATTTATTCTGATAGATTTTTGATCATCAAGATTTTCTATGTACATAATTGTATCATCTAGGTATAAAGACAATTTTATTTCTTTCTTTACATATGTTTTTGACACATTTTTCTGTTATTACATTGGCTAGGACATCTAGTAAATGTGTGAAAAGAAGTGGTGGGAGTAGAAATTTTTGCCTTGCTCCTTATTAAATATGAAACAAGCTGCAGTAGCTTTCATATGTCCCTTAGCAGATTGATAAGATTTCCTTCAATTTCCAGTGTGCTGAAAATTTTGATCAAGAATAGATATTGAATATGGTCAAATGACTTTTTCTGAATCAATGGAAATGACGATGGGGTTTTTCTCTCTTCTATTTTCTTAAAATACAGAAGTATATTGATTGATTTTTTTTAAATGCTAAAAAAAAGAAAAAAAAACCTTGCATTCCTGGAATAAATCTTTCTTGTCATAATATTTTACTGTTTTTACATATTTCTGTGTTGGACATGTCAATATTTTTAAAGGAATTTTGCTTGTGTATTCATGATAGAAACTAGTTTCAGTTTCCTTTGTTTACATAATCTTTGATTGCTTTTGGTACAGGAAAATGTTAGCCTTATAAAATTAGCTGGTAAGCTTTCCCTCTTTTTATCTAAAAGAGTTTGGGGATGCCTGGGTGGCTCAGTCAGTTAAGCATCGACTTCTGCTCAGGTCATGATCTCATGGTTCAGGAGTTCAAGCCCCACGTCTGGCTCTGTGCTGACAGCTCAGAGCCTGGAGCCTGCTTCGGATTCTGTGTCTCCCTCTCTCCCCCTCCCATCCCCACACACTGTCTTTCTCTGTCTCAAAAATAAATAAACATTAAAAAATTTTAAAAAGTAGAAGAGTTCGTATAGAACTGTTATTGTTTTCATTCTTAAATGATTGGTAGAATTCACTATTAAACTGCCTATGCCTGGATTTGCCTTTCTAGGAAGATTTTTAACTGCACATTGAGTGTGTTTAATAGCTGTATGGCTATTCAGGATATCTAATTCTTCTTAAGCTAGGTGTTTTGTTTCTTTCAAATAATTTGTCTATTTCATCTAAGTTGTCAAATTTATTGCCATTACCTGGTTTATAATATACCTTTTTGTTTATCCTTACCATGTTGTTAAGATATATAGTGATATCTCCTCTTTTTTCCATAATTCTAGTAATTTGTGTACTTCTTTTTCTTGATCACGCTGATTAGGGGTTTACCAATGTTACTGATCTTTTCCATGATCTTCTGGTTTCCTTGAATTATTGTTGGTTTACTTTCTATTTAATTGATTTCTGCTCGTATCTTTATTATTTTCCTCAATTTGCTTACTTGGCTTTAACCTGATTTTTTCTTTCTAGCTTTTTAAGGTGAAAAATTAGGTTATTAAATTCAATTTTTTTATTTTTATAATTTAAGCTACTAAATAATCAAACTTCTTTCTAAATACTGTTTTAGCTGCAGGCTAACAATTTTCATACATTATATTTTTATTTTCCTTTATTCCCATATATCTCTTTCTTTTCAACTCCCCTGCTCCCACTGGTGAATTCTACCAAACATTTTTTTTCTATTAAAATATAGTTGATACACAATGTTACTTAGTTTCAAGTGTACAACAGTCAGGTGATTGTACAACTCCATATATTATATTGTGTTTGCCACAAATGTAGCCACAACCTGTCATCATACAACACTATCAAAATACCATTTACTATATACATAATATCTGGTTTTGATTTTGTTGACTTGTGGATTATTTGAAAATAATTGTTGTGGAAAATGCAATTGTATGGAGTATTTCCAGGTATTTTTTACTTTACTTTTTGATTTTTAATTTAATTCCAGTATGTTCAGAGAACATAGTCTGTATGATGTAAACTTTAAAAATTTTATTAGGCTTGTCTATGGCCCAGCATATACTCTATTTTGTTGAATATTTCATGTGTATTCTCCCATTGTTAGGTAGAGTGTTCTATAAATGTCAATTAGGCCAAGGAGGTTGATAGTGTTATTCAAGTCACCTATATCCTTACAAATTTAATACTTGCTTGTTCCATCAGTTACTAATAGGGGAGCCTGTGCTCTTCAACTGTAGTTATGGTGGTCAGTACGTTGTTGAATATTGGAATTTTGTTGTCCTTTCTAATAGATTGTTTGCTTTTATTTTGTCAAATGGCCAAGTTATGGAATCGGTTTGATCCCTCGAGGGAATATTTTAAAGATGTATTAAGGTCAACTTGCATAACCTTTTCACTCCAGAGATAATTCACATTACCAAGGTGTCACTTCTTATGGCTCTCTAATGAATGTCTCAGGTGATTGCTAAGGATTCTTAATTCCGGCTGGTAAGAACTCAGAAGTCTGTCAACCTGTTGGAACCTTGGATATTACTGAGCTGAGAGCATCATAACTATCCTTTGCCTGGCTTCACAGAGTTTTTATACCTTGTAAGCATGTGGCCTCATATTCAGTAAAATCTCAAGGAGGCTTCTGGCAGATGCCAGACACTCTTTCTTGACAGCTCCCTCCTTCTCTCAAACTCCACAACTTCTGTCCTCTGCAGGCCCCGGAACTCCTGTCTCCAGCTCTTGAATCCATTAATATCACTGAGTTCACACTCTTCCTGTGTTAACCAACCCTGCACTAGCAGTCTAGAAATTGCTGAAAGTCAGAGTGATAGTATGGGTCACCTCATTTACTTTCCACCTTCCTATTTTCATAGTCTTGCATGTCTGTTTTCTAGTGCTTGCAACACTATATATATATATATATATATATATATATATATATATATATATATATATATATATATATTTATATTTAATTTTGTCCAGATTTTTCTCTGGTCAGAGTGGGACAGTGAGTCTGATACTTCTTACTCCCTCATAGCTAAAAGCAGAAATTCATACTCTTAACATATTTTTATACTTTTAGTAGTTTTACATCTTATTTTTATCTGTACATATTTCTCATTTTTTTTTTTAATTTTTTTTTTCAACGTTTATTTTATTTTTTTGGGGACAGAGAGAGACAGAGCATGAACGGGGGAGGGGCAGAGAGAGAGGGAGACACGGAATCGGAAACAGGCTCCAGGCTCTGAGCCATCAGCCCAGAGCCCGACGCGGGGCTCGAACTCACGGACCGCGAGATCGTGACCTGGCTGAAGTCGGACGCTTAACCGACTGCGCCACCCAGGCGCCCCCATATTTCTCATTTTCATTTCAGAATACATTTATTTACATTTGTCCTTTCTTTTTGATATCAGTGCTCTAGATGTTTGATTACCTTTTCAAATAACTAGTTTTTAAGGTTTTTTTAAAAAATTATCCCTATGACAAGTATGTGTTATTTTTGCTCTTTTACTAACATCTCTTAATTTTTTTTTTTTTTTTTTTTAATTGATGGTCTCGGATGGAAACTGTGTAGAGAGGTTGGGAGATTCTTAGTGTGTTGGGAGATGAGTTGAGGCAAGGGATCCCCAGCAGCTGAGGGCCTCTCTCTTCTTCTTGCTCTCACTGGGACTGATGGTCCAGGGGGCTCTTAATCCTTGGAGGCAATGTGGACCATTAGGCCCACCACCCAGTTGCTGTAGCCAAATTCATTGTCATACCAGAAAATGAGCTTGACCAAGGGGTCAATGAGACCAAGGCAGGAACCGGCATTGAAGATGGAAGAGTGTCACTGTTAAAGTTGCAGGACGCAGCTTGGTCCTCACTGTAGCCCAGGGCTCTTGAGGGGGCATCCTCCAATGCCTGCTTCATCACCTTTTTTATGTCATTGTCTTTGGCAGCTTTCTCCAGGTGGCAGGTCAGATGTTGAGGGTGGGGACATGGAAGGCCATGCTGATGAGCCTCCCATTCAGCACAGGGATAAACTTGCCTTCAGCCTTAGTAGGGCCAGTAGAAGCAGGGATAGTGTTCTAGACAGCCCTTCAGCCAACATGGCACAGCTTCTCAGAGGGCCTGTCCACGCTCTTCTGGGTGGCGGTGATGGCATGGACTATGGTCATGGGTCCCTCCATGATGCCAAAGTTGTTGTGGATGACCTGGGCAAGAGGGACCAAGCTGTTGGTGGCACAGGAAGCATTGCTGATAATGTTGAGGGAGTTGTCATACTTCTCATGGTTCACACCTATCACAAACCTGGGTGCATCAGCAGAAGGGACAGAGATTATGACCTTCTTGGTCCTATCCTTCAAGTGAGCCCCAGACTTCTCCATGGTGGTCAAGACCCCAGTGGACTCCTTAACATAGTACCAGCACCAACCCATTTGATATTGATGAGATCTCACTCTTAAAAGATGGAGATGGGCTTTCCATAGAAGACAAGTTTCCCATTTTCAGCCTTGACTGTGCTATTGAATTTGCACTGGTTGGAATCATACAGGAACGTATAGACTGTGTAGTTGAAGTCAATGAAGGGGTCAATGACAATAACCATTTTGTCAGAGTTAAACACAGCCCTGGTGACCAGGCACCCAGTACTGCCAAATCTGTTTACTCCGACCATCACCATTGTGTCTCAGGGATGCAGCTGGCACTGGCATCTGGCACAGATGTGGTTGCCTGTCGAACAGAGAGGAGCAGAGAGCCTCTTCTTACATTTATAATTTGTGAGCTTCTTTCTTTGAGTTTTCTCTGTTGCACTGTACCTGTAACTCTGTTGAAAGCCAGATTTTTTTTTTTTAGTTTCTAATCTTGCTTATCCTTGATAAATATATTAAAGGCTATAAAGTTTCCCAAAAGTAGAATTTTAGCTATGCCTTGCAACTTTTGACACATAGAGGGTTTTTTTCAGTATTAATTTTTTATTTGGTATTTTTTATTTAATTGCTATTAATGTTCTATCCAGGTGCTCTAGGAGAGAATTTGTTGTCTCTTCTGGTTTCTGGTGGCTGCTAACATTCCTTGCCTTGTGGCCTTATTACTCCATCTCTGCCTACATGGTCATGTTGCCTTTTCCTCCTCAATGTTTCAAGTCTCCCTCTGCTCCCCTTTACAGGTATGCTTTTATTGGATCTAGGGCTCAGCTAGATAATTCATAACTCAAGATCCTTAACTGAATCACATCTTCAAGGTCCTTTTTTTGGTTTTGTTTTTTCCATAGAACGTAATATTTCCCAGGCATAGGAATGTGGACTTAGAGATTCAGACACAGATATCTTTGGGGGGACATTTCAATTTACCACAGTCTTCCCTCTGGCCTCCAAAGATTCATATCCATCCCACATGCAAAATACATTTATTCCATCCCAGTGTCTTCAAAAGTATCAACCTATTACAGCATGTATCTAAATATCATCAGCTCGAAATTGTCAAATCTCATCATTTAAATAATCTAAATCAGCATAATTAAGATTCTGCATGTTTCATCCTGGGAACAATTCCATCCCCATCTTTGGACCTGTAGAACTAGAAATCCAGCTAACTGGTCCCCAAATACAATGTAGAGCTGTGTTGACACAAAATGAACCTTTTTTTTTTTTCTGGAAATTTTAATGAGGGAAGAAAAGAGTTTTATTAAAGCCTAAGTTAGGATAGCTGCCCAAGATACATAATCTTCACAAAGAAGAGTGTGCTCCGGGGAAGGAACATTTGGTATAGGGCTATATATGTATTTTTACATGAAGAGTTACAAATCATCACGATGAAGGACATTCCAGAAAATTGTAGATGTTATTATGATTTTAATATGTGCAAGTCTGTAGAATCTTAATCTTTTGGAAACCAGGGAGGTTTTTCTGTTTTTTCTTATCTTTATGTCTGGGAAGCTCCTGTTTTGTTTTGTTTTGGTTTTGTTTTGTTTTGTTTTGTTTTGTTTTTAGACAAAGCAGACATAACAATGTGTGCTCAGGGCAGAAATGAGAGTCTATGCTTTGGAGGTTTTGTGGAGTCGTTTTGACCTTGGTAAATGGTAAAGTATAGCTTCCCTGGGAGCCTGGGAACAGAGCCCACAAATGTTAAAAGTTGAAAATTTCTTTTATCAGCTGCCTTAGGATAACAGGTATAGACAATTCTATTCCAAATGGGATAAAATATAAGGAGGAAATAAATCAGCAGTCTCAAATAATTTTGAAATCCAACAGGTAAAATCCTATCCTGGTGTATGACTTAGATATAATTCTATGTGGCTTTAGGTTCTGACCTCTGGGCCCATGGCTCATCTGTTTCCTAAATTTGGTATCTGCCTCTGGGACTATAACTCCATTCTTTGGGACCATGGCTGTGCTGTCAATGTATCATTACCTTTTCTTGAAAGGTAGTACATGTTTTCAGATGAATAGTTTTATGACTATGTTTTCTACTTAAAGAGTTTTGGAACTCTGGCAGTTTTCCTTTATTTTGTCCTATCTCTGTCTCTTTCATTCCAAGAGTGTTTGTGCAGACACAATGTTCTCAAAAACCTATTGGGTCTTCTATTTATCTCATGAGATTTAGAACATTAGCAAGAGAGTCCTCCACAGATCTTTTCTGGATAATTCCACTTCCAATCCTGGCTTGTACTGAGATAATTGAGTGAATCCATGGGTAACAAACCTAGTATCTTCAGCAAAAATTTTCTAGTCATACACTTGGCCTTCTGTCCAGAGCACAATTTCCCAACACTTGGTCTCCCAATTTTAGCATCTTTTGGTATCTGAACAGGCTTAGAATTTCCCAATTCATTAAGTCCTGGTTCCCTTTTTCTCAACGATTCTTTCCTCAATTTCTCTTTCCCTGTGTGTTTTGCTAGAAGAAACAAGGTCACTCCTTCAACACTTTGAAATCTCATTGGCCAAGAATCCGAATTCCTTGCTTAGAAGTCCTGCTTTTCATACAGGTATAGGACACATTCAGCCAAATTTTCTGCCAGTAAATCACAATTTCTAGTAACATATTTCTCATTTTCTTCTTAGCCTTCATCAGAGTTCCTTTCACCCTCATACTTCTGCAGTTTATATTCTGGTCAAGGCAATTCGGCTTTTCTATCCTCTACCTCAATTTTTTCCCAAGTCTTTGCCCACAAACCAATTACAAAGCCACTCCACATTTTTAGGTATTTGTTACAGCAGCACCCCGTATCCCCCTACCAAAATCTGTATTAATTCCCTAAGGCTACTGGTACAAATTACCACAAATTGGTTGACTTAAAGTAACAGAAATTTGTTACCTCATTCCTGAGGCCAGAAGTTCAACAGAAATTTGCTTGAGATGAAATCAAGAGCCACATTTCCTCCAGAGACACTAGGACAGATTCCCTGTCTTGCTTCTTCTAGCTTCTGGTAAAATTCCTTTGCTTATGGCTAAATCACTTCAATCTTTGATGACTTATCTATATTGCCTTCTCCATTGCTTATATCTAATGTCCCTCAGCCTCTTATGAAGATGCTATGATTGGATTTAGGACCCACCTGGATAATCCAGTATAATCTCCCCATATCAAGATTCTTAATAGAACTGGGGAAGATTCTCCTTCTTTATAAGCTAACAGGGTAATTAGGACCTTATATCTTTTTTTTTTTTTTAATTTTTTTAATGTTTATTTTTGAGAGAGAGCGAGAGACAGACTGTGAGTCGGGGAGGGACAGAGAGAGAGGGAGACAGAAGCAGAAGCAGGCTCCAGGTTCTGAGCCTGATGCGGGGTACAAACTCACAAACCGGGAGATCATGACCTGAGCCGAAATCAGATGCTTAACCCACTGAGCCACCCAGGTGGCCCATGAACCTTATATCTTTTGATGGCCATTTTCCCTCTTACTAGAGATGGCTAATACCCTTGGGGTTTAGCAACTTTATGTGTGGTGTTCTCTTTAATTAAATGCAGACTATTACAGAAGGAGCAAGTTCTCAGAAATTTTGAAATGTACATCATTAGCATTGTGATTAGCATACAGTAAGTTCTCAAAAAATTGTAGCTCATTTTTAATTGATGTTGTATTTATCATTAGGCACCTCGAAATAAAAGCCAAAAACCACATCTAAAATACATTTAACTCCTCGGATTGTTAGTTATGGATATTTTAAATTCAGTCCTTCTGTGAATGCTGCTTTTAATTTGTAAATAGTATTATTTCATAAAACTTTTTATTATTTTTTTCAATACACAAAACTATATGCTCTATTACATTATCCGTTGAGACAGCTACAGAGTAATGATTCTTAAAATTGAGGCAGTAGAAATTCATATTTCTCTAAAATTTCGAAGGCTCTTGGAAAGACAGTGTAATCATTGTGGTTTATTAATTGTCAAAAATATGAACAATTGCTTGTTAAAAAAAGAAGGAAAACAGGCTTAGGTAATTTCCAGCAGTTTAAAATAAGGTTGAATTTACCGTGAATCACTCTAAATTCTACTCCTGAAACTAATATTGCACTATGTGTTAACTAACTAGAATTTAAATAAAAATTTGAAATACAAAAAAGAAAATAAAATAAGGTTGAAGTTTCTTTTACTTCACACTTGCTTTATAGTAATGTGGAAGAAAGCATAAAATTTAGTCCCAGAAATCTCTAAAACTAGTTTAAATTTATTTCTAATATTTTTTTCAGTTTTTTAACTTTCCATTATACCTGTGAACAGACACAATGTGTTTATCTCATTTTTTTTCAAATCCTGTCACTGTCACTTCCCAATGAAGTGCAAAAAGGATTGAGAAGCTGCATATCTATAGTATAATTATGTTAAATTAATTAATTAATTTAGCTTTGGCTTCTTGGAATATTTGCTATAAATACTATATAAATGCATTCTTATGTTTTTAGACCATCAAAATAAATATAGTCAGATAAACAAAAAAAATATGATATTTGGGGTATACATGTTTTATCATGCTATTTTAAATGTACCTATTAGTCAAAAATTTAAATTTATCAATTTGACAAATATTTATTTTATGTATCGTGTTGTAGGAGTGTTTTAGGTGCTGAGGATAGAGTAGCAAATCAAACAGAATATAACCCCTACCCTCCTGAAGTTTATATTCTAGAGGAGAAGAAACATAAACAAAGTATGTAATATAAAAACAGACTATTTGAGGGGCACCTGGATGGCTCAGTCATTTAAGCCTCTGACTCCTGATTTGGGTTCAGGTCATGATCTCATGGTTCATGGGTTCAAGCCCCATGTCAGGCCACACTGACAGTACAGAGCCTGCTTGGGATTCTCTCTCTGTCTCCCTTTCTCTCTGACCCTCCCCTGCTTGTGCTCGCACTCTCTCTCTCTCTCTCAAAATAAATAAACTTAAAAAACAGGCTATTTAAAATAATGATGTGTATAAAGAAAAGTAAAATAAAGAACAGGGATGAGTGGTGATGGAGATGTAATCAGATTAGAAGCTATTGACAAGAGGATACTCAGGAAAAGACTTAAAGAGCTGAGAGCAGAGTCCTGTGCGCACCCATGGAAACACATTTAAGCAGAAGAAATGGTTAAGTGCCCTGTCTGAGAAACAGTGATAATGCCACTGTGTCTGGATAGAGTTGAAAAGAGGTCAAGGGAGTGGCAGAAGATAAGGTTAAAGAATAGGTCAGTTCTGTGGATCTTTCAGGTCACTGTGAAGATTTTTGGATTTGACTGTAATTGAGCAAGATTTCTTTGGAGGGTTTCGAACAGAAGAATATCCCGATCTGTCTCTATTTTAAAAGGATTAACCTTGTGGAGATTGAATTAGTTTGTGGGGAGGGAGGGAGGAAGGACTGACAGAGTAGACCTGCAGGAAGTTATTTAGAAAAAAAAAAAAAAATTAATCAAATAAGACTGCTAAAGATGCCATTGATGTTGAGTAAAATCTATGATGAGTAAAATTAATTTCAAAGTGAATACCCCAGTGAATATAGAATTGCAATTCATATTTTTATTAAATAATACTGACAAACTTTCTAGGTAGTTACTAAATGAGACAACTGTGAAACTTGTTACATGCCTTTGGGCCTTATTCAAGAGCAGGGGAGGGGCAAAGAGAGGAGAGAAAGAGAATCCCCAGCAGGCTCTGCACCAGCAGCACAGAGCCTGACTCAGGGCTCGAACTCACCAACACTGAGATCATGACCCGAAATGGAACCAAGAGTCAGACACTTAAGAGGACTGAGCCACCCAGGCATTCCTGATTACATGTTTAAATGTAATTGATAGCATGTGAAAAAGTTTTAGGCATATTGAGTTAAATAAAAACATAAATACAATTAATGCCACTAGTTTATTTCACCTTTTTAAAAATAAAGCTATGAGAAAATGTAAACTTATAGATGTGGCTGAAATTATGTTTCTATTGGACAGTGCTGATGTAGATACTAGAGGAGCTCTAAAGTATTTTTCAAAAGTATAAAACTAAAGTAAGAATAAGAAGTGGAATAAGGTACGTAAAAATAGACATTGTATTTGGTGATTATGTGTATGTTAATGATAAATGAATGAATCATTGGAAAAATATAAAAATTGTATTACTATGACAAGTGGATAGCTATGTGTAAAAAAAATCTGGATCTCTTATCTATAAGAATCAGAGTTCTCCATGGCCTATCAACATTTAGGGGAAAAAAAAACTTAAGAATGAAATGTCCCAAGGAAAGGAACTTGATTGCCTGGCAGATTTTGAACCGAGAAAAATGTCAGTGTAACCTATGGCTGCAACAAATAGTTCCAGTCATTTTATTGTGATTTCTTTGGCATAAGCCTTTTTTTTTTTAACACTTCACCATTTTTTGGAAGTTACATCAATTATTTTCAGAAAGAAACTATCCTAGTTGAAATTATATTTTAAATAAATTCAACATTATGGCCTGAATGGATCAAAATGTCCTATTGCTTTACTTCTGTTTCATTTAACAAAACTTTTTTTTTTCTTTCCTGAAAAAAAAGTAACCTTGAATAACATTTAAAAACTTAGGACTCTATTTTCTATTTGTGCACATAGCCCACTTTGGGGTGCAGTTATGGGGGAGGTGAAATCGAACACAATTAGTCAGCAAATATGAGTACAATATTTTGTTTTAATACCAATATATTACAATTTAATTTTAAGGTTTTGTTTTTTGTTTTTTTGGTTTTTTGACTCTGTCCCTTTAACCCTGCTTCTCATGCTCTCTTCTCATCTGTCATTGGTTTGAACTGACAGAGACATAAATCCATATGACAGATTAATAGGGGAAAACTGATACTGGCTAAAAGAGGTTATACTTCTTTCTAAGTGGACAAAGTGGTAGACCTGTATTCACAATGTAAGAATGTTGGAGAGACTGAGCTGGGACATGAAAGCCAAATTCTGTCCAGAATCTTGTTCTTGTCTCACATCAAACTTGTCAAATTGTTCTCACCATCTCAATATCCCTGTTTAAACGATAGTATTAAATGCATGATTTTAAAAGGCAACTATTGGGGTGCCTGAGTGGCTCAGTCAGGCGTCTGAGTTGATATCCGCTCACGTCATGATTTCATGGTTCCTGGGATTGAGCCCCGCTTCTGGCTTCACACTGAGAGACTGGAGCCTGTTTGGGATTCTCCCTCTCCTCTCTCTCTGGCCCTCCCCCACTCACAATCTCTCTCTCTCTCTCTCTCTCTCTCTCCCCCTCTCTCTCTCTCCCTCTCTCTCTCTCTCTCTCTCTCTCAAAATTAATAAACATTTAAAGAAAGAAAAGGCAACTATTAGCTTTTAAAATCGATTAAATGAAGGAGAAAAAAAATAAGGAAATAATGGATATTAATTTAGATACTGTTAATACAATGTATGTTATCACAAAGATTTAAAAGACTACGAGCTTAAGTTTACCGAGATAATACATTTTGTCAAATCATTATAAGGGTTTTATATACTTATAAAAATAGTCTGCATTTATAAAAAATAGAAGAAAAAATGTAACTAACTTTTGTTGAATTCAATATATGCTTAACACTATTAAACATACATTCTATATTATTACCATGGCCTTGTCTGTTGGCCCTCGGATACATTTTCTCTGCCTTTCCTTCCCTGTTCTGTGCTCAGGAGGCTAACACTTCAGACTATATCACCTGAAATATGTTGCAAGTTGGCTTTCCAGCTATTTTACTATTATTTTTTATGGAGTTGTTAAAGGTAAGTAGAGCATCATATTAAATGATGACATTTTTCCATATCAACCCCACTTAGGGCACATAAATTAAACTTGAAATCTGAGAGATTAGATAACAGGAATTTATTTTGGTTATTATTTTGCAATGTCCCAAAATAAAAGCAAACAGATGGAATGACAAATTACATAACAATGCTTATAAATTAAATAAATGATTACAAATGGCTATTATCTAAGGAAGTCAAATCTCGATCATAAATTTCATTTGAAATATGAAATGCTATATACACTTGAGTCCATAAAAGACTATTGTTATTATCAAATATTTAGATTCAGTGATGATCTCCAAGGATACATATTTAGTGAAAAATTATGTAGAATCAATTTCATGTACTGATATTTTTCTTAGAATTTCATCATACATTTCTATACATTATTATTGAACTTTGGTTCAATACATTAATTTTTATTGATTTATTAATTAGTTGAAAAACTCATGATTTTTTAAGTTTTGTTTTTTAAATTTTTTTTTTTTCAACGTTTATTTATTTTTGGGACAGAGAGAGACAGAGCATGAACGGGGGAGGGGCAGAGAGAGAGGGAGACACAGAATCGGAAACAGGCTCCAGGCTCTGAGCCATCAGCCCAGAGCCCGACGCGGGGCTCGAACTCCTGGACCGCGAGATCGTGACCTGGCTGAAGTCGGACACTTTAACCGACTGCGCCACCCAGGCGCCCCTAAGTTTTGTTTTTAACTTGTATTTTGTTTTTAGTTTTATGTTTTAGTTTTGTAATAAAATGTTAAAATACGTTAAGATTTCATAAAGAAATAATAAAATAATATATCACTTATAAATTTATTCTTCTGAAGATTTTACTGATACTGGCACACTCCCATGTTTGTTTGATATATTTTAAGAAAAGAACCTACAGATACAAATAAAAGTCTACCCTCCTTCACAGCCCATCCCTTCCCTTTCCTTCACCTACTCAGCATATGATATATATGCTTCTTGTGCAAATTTTTCATACTATTTATAATATATATGTATTTTGTTTAGGGAGTGCTTACAATTACATAAAGGATGTCATATCATTTGTAGTGTTTGTCACTACCCTCACTATCGTATATTTAAAATATTTATCCTTATTGATACATATACTGATATACTTGGATTTATTTCTAACATTTTTTTTATTCCCTTTTAATGTGCATTTGTTGGATGTTTCTTTTCTTTTTCTCATATGGATCAAGTTTTATGAAATTTTACTTTATATTTTGCTTGGGGAAATTATATATTCTGTACTTTAAGTGGTTACTCTTAAATTTCTGACATGAAAACTTCACAACAAAAAGATTCAAATTTATTACTTTATCTTCCTCTCAAACCATAAAAAGAACTAGAAGAATTTAATAACTTTTGCCACTTTTTAAATCTACATGTTATTGTCACCTAGGAGTTATATACCATTATGATTATTTTTTAATTCCTAGAATTAGTTATTGATATGCTGCTACCGTTGCTGCTATTTTAGATTTTATTTTATCAATACTTGTTTGGAACTCTCTGCCGTATTATTTAGAACAGAATCCATTTGGAGGTTGAAGGCATGGAAAATGGTTCCCTTAATACAAGTAGTTTTGTTTATTTAAATGTTTTTGTTACTATCCCTTGGAAAGTCTTGTTTTTGTGTACCCAGTATTTCTGTATCTTGGTTTAAAGGATTTGGTTAAGCTTGTCTGTGACTTTATAAGACATTAATCTGTAGCACTGTTTTGTTTTGTTTTGTTTTTTTCTCTTATAATTGCTGAATAGATATAAAGCATAGGTACAAAGATACTGAGTGATGAAATGATTCAGAACTGGACTTTGCTGGGTATCTGTGTCAGAGAGATGCAATTTTTATTGACATTAAAAAGAAATGGATTGAAATAACATACCATGAAACTGATGAGGCTAGAGTGGAGGCAGGAAGGGTCTGAGAGACTGAGAGGACATGGAGAAAATAAAATCTGGGGTCCCTTTGAGGCTGAAGAGCAAGTCTTTTGGGGGATTACAAGAGAGACCCAAAGGGGGACAGAAAAGAGTTTTTGGAAAGTGATATTTTTTATTATTATTTACATTTCAGTGAAGAAGCAGTTTAGAGTTAGCCAAAGTGCTTTAGTGAGGTCATGAGACTAGGTGGCTAAAAGGGAATAGGGGAAGTGATAGGAACAGAAAATGAGAAATTTAAGAAGCTAAGACTACTGTTTGCATCATCTCTGATTGAATAGTAGAGCTGTGGCAAAGAGGAACATCATGAGCCAGGGCTAAAATCTTTTCTCTGAAAGGGAAGGCATAATCAGGAGGTCAGTAGTAGCAGTAACAAGGTGGAGTTCAGACTGTCCTCAGTGTCCTTGGAAGAAGATTAATGTGAGCCCTCTATGGAAAGAGTCTGGCAGAAATGCTCAGGAAAAGTAGGATGCTACCTTTTCTCTGAAACTTGAGTCATGTGAAATGCAAAGCCTCCACTTTGGGAAGCTCTGGAAAAATCAGTGGCCCCACGTAAGGACCAGAGTCTACTTATGTCAGGAAGGTGGAAGGGGATTCTCAGTAAAGTGCTCAAGCTAGTTTTTTTTGTTTTGTTTTTTAATTAATTTTTGTTGGTGTGTCTGTTTTTCATTTCTCCTACAATGAAAGCAATGCTTTAGGGAGCATGGCAAAAGGTTTAGAAGAAATGAGAGTGGATTAGGGAGAAGAAAGTGCAGATTGAGGGTCAAAGACAGTTTCAGGAAAAGACAAACAGGGACCTTTGTATTTTGGACCATAAACATGACCTGATAGATTTAGTAACTGGGCAAATGACTAATAAAGAATTAATCTCAGAACTACTCTCTGATGGTTAGTATGTGGCAGTAGCCTTGTCCCTAGATGCTGAGGCCACAAAGAGTGAGGTCACTCATGTTCTCCGTGATCTGGGAATACGTCCTGGGACTCCAGTGGTCTTGGCTTCATTAGTAGAATTAGCACAGAGCCTGGTAATCTGCTTCGTACTGTAGACGGTGAAATGAACCAAGCAGAGTCCAGAGGGCACAACTTCTCCTTTGTCAGTAAAGAAATATGTTTGCCAGTGAATATCATGGGTCTCTAGACTGGCTGTAAGCACTAGTGTAGATACTTTTAGAAAAATGAACACCAGAGTCTTCTTATCTAAGGCACCTGAAGGCACATAAATCGTTTTTTTTGAAAATACGAGGCATGAGAAAGCCCCAGAGGAGCCAGAGGACTAACTTGGAGAAGCATGGCTGACTCTCCTTGGCTAGTTTTGAGACTAGATGGCCAGGGATGATAGGAGAGGAAGGAATTATTTTTGCAGACTAGCAACCATTGTTTGGGTTTTATCAAGGGCAAGAGAGGAGAATTTGAGGCTAACCATCTTCATGAGATCTTATAAAAGCCAAGTCACAGGTACCTTTAAAGAGTAATTTCTTCCCATGCGGTTGTGCCCAGAACTAAACAAAACAAAACAAAACAAAACAAAACAAAACAAAACACCAAACACACACACACACACACACACACACACACACACACACACACAAAACAAAAACAACAACAACAAAAAACTAATCATCAATTAAAATTATATAAAAATAATTGAGAGGAGTTATAAATAAACTAAGAAGTTCTTTATGAAATATAAAAAAGCAAAGGGCTGGAAGTGTATAATTTTTGTTTTTCCCTGTAATTTAAAATGTATGTATATATTTTATACCAAGTACTCAGGACTTGATGGCCATAGAATGAGAAACATAAAAACATTTGCTTGTCTTACCTTCCTCATGGAGGTTCAGACCTCAGTGTACTGACCTGTAAGTTGAGTGTAGGTAGTCACGTATATATCAGACTTACTCTGGCTCCAAAGACAAGCCAGACTTTCTTGTAGAAGAAAAGTCAAACACAGAACCACTAGCATAAATCTTTTTTTTGAAAATACGAGGCATGAGAAAGCCCCAAAGGAGCCAGAGGACTAACTTGGAGAAGCATGGCTGACTGACTCTCCTTGGCTAGTTTTGAGACTAAATGGCCAGGGATGATAGGAGACGAAGGAATTATTTTTGCAGACTAGCAACCATTGTTTGGGTTTCATCAAGGGCAAGAGAGGAGAATTTGAGGCTAACATCATGTGCTGGTGGGGCAGGGGAGGTAAGCTAACAGCTACAGTGGACAAACACAGGCAAGGACCACAGTGGGTATTTCTCAGTCCTCAGTGGATTAACTCTCATTCTCTTCTACTCATATTTTAATAAATTTAATAAATAATGAAGAAATTAAATAAACAGTAAATAAATTAGCTTATATCCTTAGGAATATTATAAACCAAATGTAAAATTTTGGATTGGACACCCATTCAGAGTTCTGGGTTCTTCATATTCTGAAAAGAAATCTTTTTCTCTTGTGACTAAATCATATGGTTAATTTTGAATCTATGGGTAGTATAGATGCCTGAGTCATTCATTCATTGACTTTTTCTTTCATTCATTGAAAAATATTTATTGGAGAACTTCTGTGTGCCAGGTTGTTCTAGGCAAGTAACAGTGTATGTGTGTGCACACACGTGTGTGTGTTTGTGGGAGAGAGAGAGAGAGAGAGAGAGAGAGAGAGAGAGAAAGTCCTTCCCCTAAATAACTTGTGGTTTTAAGCTATTAGTTATATTATCTTGTCAAGCACAGTGACCTGATAGTAAATTAATATCTCACATAATAATAAATAACCAAGCTTAACAACTGCTAAATTTAAATATGTAAAATTTAAGTCATTTTTTGATAAATTCACATTTCAAGCAAAAGGGGGACCTTCAAATGTGTGTATCTGCCTCATGCAGTTTACATTTGTGGAGTCCCTTTTTACTCTAAGGAGAGATTTAAAAATTATGTAGAACTGAGGTCAGTCCATATAGGTAGCACCAAAAATTACTTAGTTGCAACATGAGAACTTGAAACATAAAATTTGTAACATAGAAGTTTGTTGTTTACCACCAGGTGTCCTTAGTTTTCCAAATAATCTGGAGCGTTTTAAAAGTCCCTTTAATAACAGTTTTGGTAGAAATGCATGTAACAGAGGCTAGAAAGTTGAATGAGATTCAAATGTATTCTACAAACCTCTTATTCTTCTTAGGGAGAAGGGAAAACCTTGTGAAAGATTGAAAAGCCTGAGGGAACTTTGACTTGCATGACCAATACTTACTGACCTTGGCTGTTTTATGAGGGGTCACATTTTATTTTTGTGCACATAAACTGCTGAACAATATTTGCAATGCACTGGAAGAAAAAGTGTTTTTCTGCATTTATCATGCTACCATAACCACTCCTTCTCCCCCCTGTTCACTGATGTGTTCATTTCTTTTTTCAGCTTGGAGCAGGACAGAAGTTCAATGAGAAAATTCATCCCACACTTCTTACCATGACCCAGGGATATAACACAACACAATTTCCCTAGCTGGAAATCTCAACCCATTCTTAAACCTAAGATAAAAAGCCTTCACAACATTTTAACTCCTCATTTATACATTTATATTTAGCTGCTTGTAGTGAAAATAAAAGTTATCCTGAATATTAAGTCATCTGTATAATACTGCAACATTCCACAAGGGGGTTTTCCTTTGTTTAGTATACTGCTTTTTTCTCCTTACTCCCACCCCTTTTTAACTACTTGTATGTAGTGATTTTTTTTCCCCTGTGTCTTTGGTTCCAGAATTTAGTTTCATAATGGACAAGCAAACAGTATTCTCTGTTATGCCCAGAATTCGTGATCCCCAAAGACCACTAGGGAGCCGAGTCCGATGCAAAAGCAAAGAGCCTTTATTCGAGCTAGCTCGAGCTCAATCCCCTACCTGCACCGACGCAGCGGTGAGATACCAGGGAAAGAGAGCTAGTTTCAAAAGGACAAAGGTTTTATTGGGGCCTGGGGCAGTTGGTGAGGTAATGGCTATGGCCTCAGCCGATTGGCTGGGGAAGGGTCCTGGGGAAGGGTCCGAGTCCTGTTAGGCAGGTGAGGGGGGGGGTTACTCAAGGGGAGGAGGTGTGGTCAAGGTGAAGGACACAGAACAAGATGGAGTCGGCTGGTGTAGGCCCGCCCTTTCATTCTCCAGTAATCTTTGAGATTTTCACTTGGGAGGGGGGGCACAAATTTGATAACCCTCCGAAAGGATGTTTTAGGAGCTGAAAAAGTAAAGGAATCCAATAATGTTAAAGTGTGCACAGTAGTCTCTGAATTCTTCAAATATCAGTAAATGGACGAAGTAACTCAAAGATTTAGACTTATTATAATTTTAACGGTAAAAAGTTTGGCTCCATTTTGTTTGCAAAGACCAAAATTAGCAATGCCATGAAGCTGCAAAAACAATTGCATAATTCGGCTTTTGAGATGCAGTTGAAGTCTGTTAATCTTTATGATAATTCTCAGAGTCAGATTAACTCTGACCTCAATTTGTTTCCCTTGTAGATTCATGTAATGACTTTTCAGTCCTTGCATTTCTTGAATTTTCAGTTACATGGTGGTGCTGGGGAGGAAAAAAATCTTCCTATGTCCTTCAGAGTTTCTTCTTGCGGCTCTAAGAATTAAAATTGACAAGAGACAGATTAACAGGAGAAAATCAAATTTAATTTTGTACATATGAGAACTCCACATACATAAGAGATTCAAAGACGCAAAGATAAAATGAGGTATATATGCCATTCTGGGCTAAGGATTGGGATAGGGGTCTGAGCCTTTGATGGTGAGGAGGGCAATTCATGGGCAATTTCTTCAATAAGAAAAAGAGCAGATTTTTAGTAGTGAGATATTTACCCGACCATACAGATGGGTCACTCAGATAAAACTTGTCTCTGGTAATAACCTGTATTCTGGGCAAGACAGCCACTTGAGATCCTTCTAGGGAGTTAAGGGAAGGGTAAGAGTTTCTCTTGAGATTTCAGGCTCTTGATTGGCTTCCACTCAAAATAGTCTACATGTCAAAGTGGCACATTTTGGGAAGACTTGTTATGGACCTCTACAGTGGCAATAGTTTATTTTTGCAAAGTCTTTTCTTAAGACTTTGAATGTATTTGATCATATATATATATACACACACACACACACACACACACACACACACACACACACACACAGTTATAGCATTTTATAAACCAAACCTCATTAGCTGACATTTAAAAGGCTACAAAGATTGACAAAAGACTCGGTTTTTGTTTATTTTAGCTTATATTCATTCCTTTTTCCTGATCCTTTTATTTTATTTTTATTTTTAAAATTTTATTTAAATCCCAGTCAGTTAACATATGGTGTAACAATGATTTCAGTAGAATTTAGTGATTCATCACTTACATATAACACCCAGTGCTCATCCCAACAAATGCCCTCCTTAATGCCCATCACCTTAGTCCATCCCCCTCCTCCCCTCCAGCAACCCTGTTTGTTCTCTGTATTTAGAGTCATGGTTTATCTCCCTCTCTGTTTTTATCTTATTTGAAAGTTAATCTCTTTATGGTGAATTTAGCAATCCTGTTATTATGTTGACTCTATGGAATTGAAGTGATTTTCCTCTGAAACTGAGATAAACCTTTAACACACACTTCCTTAAGAATGTATGATTTATGGTACCACAATTTCCATTGCTCGTGTCTTCATTACTGTCCTATGGACACTTTTACTTAACAGACATCCATTGTTCCTATTCCTCTGTAGCTAGCATAAGAAGGACAGAGGTGAGGAAGGAAGTAGACATGAAATGAATGGTGACTGGTTTTTCAACACCTTAGAATTAAAGGCTGACTCTGTTCACTCTGCTCCTTTTTACGGCCATTTTTAACCTTGCATTTCACTGCTATATTTTAGTAACTTGTCAGTAAACACTTACTGAACATACAGTAAGTGCCAAGTTACTGCGCCATAAGGAACAGCAAGTTCAGAAGTTCATGATCCATCCAACAGTACTCAACAGTATTCCAGTTTGGAGGATTAATCATATGGTCAATCTAGTTAGAATGCTTCTCCTTGGGAGGCTCTTCTTTATTTCTTTACATTTGCCCCTGGATCATTTATTTTAAAGTGCCTGTAGCTAGTTTTCTGTATAATACCATGCAAGTTGGGATCTATGTGAATAGACAGATTTCTGAAGTTCTTGCTGTTAGTTTGGTTCCAACTCCTTTGATGCACTTACTGAAAATGCTTGATTTCAAGGCACATGATAGCTCCTAGGCAGTTTCTCAGAATAATAATTAGTCAAATTTGGACAATAAATGGCCTCATTAGTTACTCCTTTAAGCATTTGGAATACAAATACCTATTTGTAGAATAGATTTCTTTCTGCCGTTAATAAATTCATAGTTGATAAAAGAGAGCTTTATTTTTGTTAACAATTAGCATTTGCTGCCCTTAAATAAATACACTGAAGTGTCGGTGGCCAGAGGCTGAATAGCAACAGCCATCAATATCATTTGGATTACAAAGAATATAGTACCTACAGTCACCTCTCCCACTGTGCAACTTCCTAGTGTAGTCAGAGGAATTCTTTTGTTATGCAAATGCCCTATTTAAAGATAACATGTGTACAAAGGAAAGTAATGGAAGGTCATTTCTAAGACTGGACAGATGGATGAAAAATTCCAGAGTTCTTTGCCAAGCACCTGGCATTATATGAATGACAACTGATGATTAGAATCACAAAGAAGAATTTGTATTATCACAGGTGACAGTGCGACTAATTGAAGAGGTTGCTTGTTACAGAATTGGTCGGTTTCCGTTCAGCTACACTCAGGATCCAAGGGCTGCAGAAAATGAATACACAGCACACACTGTTTTCTTAGGGGAACTAAATGAAGGTAGGAAGAAGAGGGAGGGAGTCTTGCTGAGGGTGTAAAGACTCACAGCGGGCTTGAGTTCTGTGCTGCTGAGAAGATGCTCACAGCACAGTCTCAAAGTTGCAGAGGAAATAAGAGATAACAGACCTTTAAGATAGACTTTTATGTCATTTCATAACACTCAACCACAGCTTCTTTTGGAAGTATAAAAATCCGATGGATCTGGGCCTCATTATGATATGTATCACTGTTTTCTAGATAATAGCATGCCATCAGGCATGTTGACTGAATATGTTAAGAAGACAACAGTACAGGCTGTAACTATCTGCGCCTCCATCAGAATATTCAGAAATCTCACATCTTTCAAAGGGGGGTTGCCAAAGGCTTCCCCAAGCTGCACACATTGCTGCTTTGTCTCTCCTTTACGCCATATTGAATCTATTAGAAGACAAACACATCTCTTAGTCATCAGACTGTTTGCTGACAATACCTGTCAGTCATTCCCCTTCAAAGAGATATGTTGTAGGGTGTCCCTGCCAGGATTAGAAAGAAGATGGGAAGAAACAAATCTGAGATAATTGTTCTCATAAAATAAATGATATAGCTATTATTTGAAAAATAAATTTAAGGAACCACTTTAGGAAATAAAGATTAGAATGAGTTTTTCCCTAAGTACTCATCAGTGGTATTAGAAATCATGTTGAAATTTCAAATACAGTCGAGAAACTTAAAGGAACTTAGAGAGTTTGGATCAATAATTGAATATATATCCTTTTTCAAAATCCATTTATATTGAAAGGCAAACATTCTCACAAAGTTTTTGTTTGTTTGTTTTGTTTTTGGTAGGTCTAGAATATTAAATATTTGAGTGTGAAAACAAGTTTTAGAAAACCAATTGACTTCAGGGAAGCTTTGAGAATTAATCTTACTGAGCAATTCAAAGCTTACCAAGTAACAGATATATATGCAAGAGTGATGATTTTTAAAACAATGTTTTTAGAGATTTCTAATATTGGTTCTTTTTTTTATTGGTTTATCTTTTATTCATTCAGTAAATAGTAACATCAATCTTGACATATCATATTTCATAATATTGCCTATAAATAAGAAAGAAATAACTTTTAAAAAGTATGCAGTTGGGTTCCTCTTTATTGCTCTTTCAGCTACTTTCCTTAAAACTAAGCCATTGCAATAGTCAAAGAGTTTTAATGCCAAGAAACACACACCCTCACACAGATATTTTAAGCTATTGGGTTTAATTGCTTTTGTTTTTCTTTGTCTCATTGGTATAGCTCATTTACTTTACATGGATCTGTTTTACATAGAAGAAATCAATCAGGGAATTTAAATTTTTTTCATATGTAACAAACATCTCCTACTCTGTGAGTTATGGAGGAGTGAGCCAAGTACACTGATTTCTCCCTTTTGGCCCCTGACAAAGATTTTTTTTTTTTTAATTTTCTAGTTGATTTGTCGTATTTTTCTTGAGGATAAAAGGTCAACCATGGCCTCCACAAGGAAATATGAAAATTAATGAAAATGAAACCCAAACAACCTGTTTCTCATAGAACTATGTCTCTTAGCTATGGTTTTGTTATTAATATTATACTTCAAAATGGATGATATATCTCTGCTAGATATATAGCCATCCTACAAAAATCAGTCCCATAATTCCTACAATTTATAATAGCAGAAATAATGCCTGAAGTGTAACAAATTAAGTATTTATGTTTTTTTTTTTTTTGACCACAAATGACTGTTGATTTTATCTAAGTTTACATAAGAATATGTTTCTGCAGCTCGGTATGCCTTTCTTTATGTGTGTGTCTATGTATGTGTGGCTATCTATGTGTCTGTGCCTATAGCTTCTTTCAATCTGTTTATTTTTGTTTTTGTTGAAGAAATTTCTACAAGATGATAATTCTAATAATGATAATAAGTAGCTTTTAATTTCACATAAGGCATGAGGTTTCCTAACATTACTCCGTGTTATATCTCCATTAAAACAGTACTTGTCAAAATAAATGATTTCACCTATTTTCTGGGGATAACGTTTCTGAGTCCAAAGTTGCCCACTTGTTTTCAAAGTATAGATATAAGTTCAAAGACAAACCCATTACCACATTACTTTACCTAAAACACCTTTTAACATGGAATGGTTTTAATTGGAGAAGAAAGATAAAATTTCTCCTCAAAAAGTTCTTGATCAGTAAATCAGAAATGAGAATTATGGGAAAAGAGACTCAAGAGCTTATCTTTTAAAAATGCCTCAGCTGATTTTAATGTATACTAGTATTTGGCAATCACTGCTTTAAAAAATCTTGTGTTTTCTTTTTTATGTAAACCTCATAGCAAATATGCTTTTGAAGGTAGCTAGGTCATCCAGAAATGGAATTCTATGTCCACATCTTCATTTAATCTGATTACTTTTTTCTTTTGGTTTCTGGTTTTTTAGTGTGTTCTATCTCAAGTAAGAATAGTAATATTTTTCTCTATGTTGTTTTACCTAAAGTTACTTTTCTGAAAACAGTCATTTTCCTACATTACTACAGACACTCTTTTCTAGAAAGACAACTTTCAAAGTTATTTATCTTTCCTTAGCATCTACCTAGAGATTACTTGTCATTTTTCACAGCCAAATCTCTGGGCATATGTGGCTGTTGAAATGCAGGTGGGTAGGTGTCTCAGTATGATGAATGAGCTCTCAGTAGCCTTAAGTTAAAACCAAAGGTGACTCTGCTCTAGCCCATTGTTCCAGGCACCTGTCCTGATCCAGATCACCTCAGCTGCTTCCTGACGCTGTAGAAAGTCCCCCACCCTCCTGTATAACCCTCCACATCAATTATTGGCAGGCAACTTTTATGGGATGCTTCGGAGATGTTAAGGTACACTTAGAATAACATATTGCGGAATATATATCTAACAAGACCAAGAGTAAGATTGTGAAAATTTGAAGTTTACTATATGGCATGAAGCCTTAGAGATACCAAAAGTTGGGTCAGTCATCAGTTTCACACTAGTATTTTGCCCAAGAAGAAGTTTATGTAACATGTTGGGAAACTATAAAAGAGTGGACTACATAAGTAATTACAGTATTACAAGTCATTCATGTTTTTTATTTTTCTTCAGGATATACTTTTTAGAAATCTTATAACAAGATGACTGTTGTTACCTTCGCAAAGGGCTAGGATGATTATGTTTAATACTTGATGTAAAGTGAACATAACATCTAGATTCTGATTATTCCAAATCATTTTAATTACTTGATAGTGTACATATCTAAATTAGCCTTGATTTGATTTCCTTTGCAAAGAGGTTGACTTAACAAGCCAACAAGATTAGAGTAAAAGAATTGGTAAAGAAAGTACAATGGTAGTGCATCATGAGGGTAGAAAAATTGCCACTGATTGTGCTCTTAAAATTAGCTATTTTATGTAGGTGTTAGTAGACGACAGGTACTTTAAATTCAAATCTTTTTAGATATTCTAAATCATATGACCAAGACTAACCTCTCTACAACAGGAATGATTTTAAGAGGTCCCTTCATAATACCTCCATATATTGTCTTGCTTATATAATTTTAGCTATTTCACACAGAAATAACGTGAATACCTTCTGTATATAGAAAATTTGCTAAATGTTGGAGATATGGAAATGTGTGAGGAATACAGCGAAGCTTCAATGGATGGATACTCCAGTAAAGAAGACATGAGAACAATCAACTATTACAAAAGCAAAGTGCCATAAGTACCTTGTTAAAAATAAAAGCTAAACACTATCGGGAAAAAAATAAAGTAGGTTTGATTTTTATTTTCACTTTGTTCAGTAACTTTGATCATGTTAATCATTCTGTGTGCAGCAGGTGATGTGTCATGGGATTGATACTGAAATTTGGATTTTAAAATAATCTAGGCTAAGAAATCTGCACATTTGACATAAAACATGAAGAAAATGGTTGCAAATGTGAGCAGAAAGATCACTGTATTCATTTTTCATTTGTAGGGAGATTTTGGCAAATAATAATTTAATTATTTGTGATTTTTTTATATATATTATATTATATTATATATATTATATATTATATATATATATATTATTTATATAAAAACTAGACATGTTTTTATATTCACCATTAAGAGTGAACTTCATCAAAATTGATTCTGTCTTGGGAAAAATATGAAGACTAAGAAGAATTTATATATATGTATATGAACTATATACATACATACATAGAGAATTTATGTATATGTATATAACATATAGATACATATGTACACATATACAAATAGATATAGATATGTCTTTCAGAGCAAGAAGTAGAAAGAGTGATAAGGCTGTCAGAGAAACAATATATGAATTGAAGGTGACTTCCCTATACAACTTTGGAGGAAGACTAAGTGTACAGTAAGAAAGGAGAAGTTAGTGATCATATTTCAATTCAAATAATAGCAGTAAAATAGACTTAAATTAGGAGACCTATTTTTTTTTAAGAAAAACATTGATTTCTTTCCCCTCGAATTATAGAAAATAGGGTTGGACTTTACAGGAAGGCCATTAGACAGACAGGTCAAAGCAAAACACATGAATCTGTCAATCATTTTTATCAGTTCTGACACCTTATTAAAAATTCAAAGACATGTTTTCATTTCAAAAGGAAAAACTTGCAAGGTATACTTTCTCTAATAGTTATTGGACCTAGCTTTAAAACCCTTCTTCAAATCGCTGTAACCGAAGTAGATCTTTGGGTGGAGAGTTTTTGCCTGCAGAAATGCATCAGATAAACTGCGTTAGAAATGGTTTTAAATGTTTATCTACAAATCTACCAAGGCTGAATGTTTACAAGTATTAGGCAGAAGTTCTTCTCAGTTACTTCTGGTGGGTTTAATGTAAAGAGCTATTGTGAAGGGAATTTATTCTTAGTGTTTAACTAGCTATAAATCAGGTTATGACAATTTTATATGCCTCTATGCACCCTGCACCCTTCATCAGATGTTGTATAATATAGCTTCATGGAGAAGATAGTGAAGATGAGACCTGTGATCTTAAGGCTGCAGAAAAGAGTAAAGTGAAATCATTCTCACAGTGCCAAACTTATTGCTGTTTGTAAACTAAAGCTGTAAGGTAAACTAAAATTCATTATGAGCCCCTACTATATAAAGAGTATTACGTTATATATTGAGGAAACATGGCAAAACAAAACAAAACAACAACAACAAACAAAACAAAATAGAACAAAGTATGCGATCCTGAGAAGCTGGATGTTGGAAAGTCTGAACCAGATCCAAATTCCTTCTTTATGCCCACACATACATACCCCACTCTTTCTGACCTCTGGACCTTAGAGCATAAGGCATATTCTGCCTTTGTTGGCCTGGCACTGGCCCCCTTTCCAATGGGATAATGCTTACTTTTTCCTATGACAGCACACGTAACTCCTAGGAGACCACCCCTTTCAGTTTCCCTTCCCCTGCCCTGGCTTTTTCTGCTCCGGGTCTCCTGTCCTGGATTATGAGTAATGTGGAGGCAGAGATCCTGCTTCTTGCCTTTCTATGCTGAGTATCTAGCCCTGCATTTGGCACCCAGTTGACATCCAAACAGCGGCCATGGAAGGAGAGGTGAATGAATACACGAAGGATGCTTCCAGGCCTTGCATTCTGGGAATGGGACACCATCCCAATCCTTCTAGGGCAGAGAAGAGCTTGAGACTATTGAGGGAAACAAAACACAAGTCACACTTCTGCACAACATGCAAGGCTTTCTGTTCCAGGATCTTTTTTTTTTTTTTCTTTAAATTCACTTTACAGCTTCAGGTTTTTGTTTTGCCAATTGGAATGACACAAGGAAGAGGGCAGATGTGGGTGACATTGTCAGGAGACGCTGCCACTTGCCTTGATAGAATCGTATCCAGAGGCAAGACAGGCAACTTGAGACAGGCACATCTTTTCTCTCATTTTTCAAGTGCATGGCTATGTGTTTTCATCTTTTTGTGTTAGAAACTTCAGTAGGGCAGATACTTTTTTGCTTGCAGTAGTTGGGGTCAGAGTAAAGAGGGATTCAAAGCCAATCAATAATAGCATATAAGCATGGACATGTTGGAAATGGCTTTCATTTTCTCTTTCTTTATTTTATGACCTGGGCATAGTCAGACTTTCAGTATGTTGTATTGTCAGTCCTTTTGAATAGAAATGAATTAAATTGAAGCATGTGTTTTCTTCACCACCTTGTACAAATTGCATCAGAAATATATTTGAAAACGTGTGTTTGGATGAGAGTGTGTGTGTGTGTGTGTGTGTGTGTGTGTGTGTGTGTTTTGTATAGAGAGGGAAAAGAAGAGTGAGAGAGCACTCTTTCTCACTTTTCTAAAAGGGAAATCTGGCGATGAAAAAAAAATGATCAGTTATATGATCAAAGTCTTTAGTAGCTCTTGAATGTTCTTCAGACTTGAATGTTCTGTCCTGTCCTCAGAAGCAACTGATGAAGCCAAAGAATAGGGACAAGGAAAAGGGAGAGTGGTAGATGGTCGTAAAGGGACATGATTTTCATCCATTGAAATATTGAGCCTGGGTGGCTCAGTTGGTTGAGCATCCAACTTTGACTCAGGTCATGATCTCATGGTTTATGGGTTCAAGCCCCACGTCGGGCTTTGCACTGGCAGCACCAGGCCTGATTTGGATTCTCTGTCTCCTTCTCTCTTTCTACCCCTCCGCCCTCCTTTCTCTCTCAGAAATAAATAAACATTCTAATACTTTTGATTTGTTTTGTTTTTTAAGAAGAAATATTGAGCTGCCACCAGACTGTCATGGATTTAAAGGACCTCTTGTCAAATAGTGATCCTAAGTTGATATGACCCTCACACTGTTGCCTCCTCTGCAGATATTTGTAGCCTGCAGCATGTGGAATGTCACTGGAAGATCAGACAACAGTGCTTGTGCTTCAGCATACAAATCATTAATGTTTTTTGTCATGTTCTTTCGAGACTGGTTGTCTACGGGCCCTGCAGTTGTGTGACGAAGCGCCTAAAATACCCACTCTCACAACCTCACCCACTAAAAGGAGAGAAAGAGAAAGATGGTGGAAACAGAGAGGAAAGTGGAGTTGGGTAAGGGGCATGTCTTGTGTGAAGTGAGAATGTTACCAGTACTGTCTCACTAACATTGTCACTCTAGAGACAGTGTTTGTTGTAGACATTCAACTATGTGAGAGAAAAAGCCAAACTCAATGGAAAGCCATTTTGTAATGGAACATAGTAATACTGATAGGCTCAGTGAATGTGACAGGGGCAGTTGATGCCAATAAACTTAATTCATAGTTTCAGATCCTGAAATATTTAGCAGGACAAACCAATACAGCATTCCATATATTTAATCATTAGTAGGAAATGGAACAAAAAAAAAAAAATCCACCATGAGCATTTACAGTCTGTAAGTTAAAGTACACATAAACTACACAGGTAGGTTAAACATACATTTATTCAAATGATGTTTGGAATTGAAGTAATAGTTTTTGATCATTAAATAAAGAACACATGCATTTTGTTTGTTTGTCATGGGTATTGAAAGTTGAGTTGAAAGTATGGTTTTAGCAGATGTAAAAATTAAAAAGAAAGCTACATGCCATATACAGCCTACATTAGCTCTTGATTTTGGAAGATTTGCTTTACCATTCTGAACCTCAGCTCTTGTGTAACAAATTTTTTAAACAATCAGTCAAGTGGTAGACATATAATAGTGCACATTTAAAAGAATTAATTATATAAAAAAAACTGCCTGCTTCATCTTTAAACAAAGGAGTAAAATTGGACATTTCATTGCCATGTTTTTGAAGATATTAATACTAGTTATAATCCTCATGAGTCTTACCAGGTCCTCTGACAACTTCTAGTAGAAAGAGCAGGATTAGATGTAAGGTCGGGCTATTTAGAAACTCAACAAATATTGTTTATTTCTTGATGCACCAATAATAACAAAAATGCTCTCAAGAATATATTGTTTCTCTATTAGATGGTTCCTTTTTATGATCTCTCCAAAGACTGTGTTATAAAGGAAAGAAATGATATTTCGAACAGTTTAAGAATGTTAGCATTACAAAAGTTGGATAGAAAAAAAAAAAAAAAGACCGAGACAGTATATTTTTGAGTGGAAGAATTTTATACATGTCCATCCTTTGTATGATCTTAATCAAGAGGAAAAATAGTTTGTTGAGCGCTTGGGTGTATTTTAGCCACATATTTGGATGTTAAATCATTCTTAATTATCTATGAATCATCAGATCCACTGATCCCCACATCAGGTTCTCCTGGAATACCACTTGAGTTCACATTCCCTTCAGACTAGTGTCTCTATTTAGTAACTGCTTTTCTTTCATCATAGTTGAGGTTATATGAGAGAGATGGTGTTTTTTTCTTTTTCTTTTTCTTTTCTTTTTTTTTTTTTTTGAGAGAGATGTTTTTTCATTCAAGATGGTTGACTGTTTTGTTTCATGGTTTATATTACTACGCTTTAAAAATGTGGTCTGCATTCTTTGATTCTTTATTTTATTTTAATTTTCCACCTACGCGTTATTAATTTAAGGAATTATAGTTCCAAGTCAATAACGATTCTCGGCACTGTCAGGATCACGGCAGTGTTCGCATGACAAGTGTGATGAAACCTCTTGCCAGTCCCGTGAGGCAGCTTTTGAAAGCTGTCAGGCTAAATGCAGGAAACCATTTTGGCTGCTGTTCGGGATTCCTTACAATTGCTGACTATGCCCTGGCAGCAGAGTCTGTACTGGCGTTGGCCTTCCCTCCTGGGTACGTTCTGAGCATTGCTGCCATTTAAATTCTTGAAATAGAATGGATCAGTTCCAAGTGGCATGATTGGTACAGGCGGTACAAGTTTATTAGAGAGACTGGGGTTTGCCCTTGGTCCTGCAAGAACTAAAGAACTATTACTTAAGTCTTAAACAATCTTTATTGTTGGGTGAAAGAATGAGGTCCACAGCATCCATTTCATGCTGCTAGGACTGCAATAACAACAGGCAGAACGCCGCAGTGCGCATGCGGAAAGCATGATTTAACCTACCTCAATGAAGCTTAACACGATGTTGCTAACAAAATGAAATGAAGCCGGATATCTAGTTTTATTAATGTGTTCATGTTTAAGCAATTTAATATTGGGAGTGCTGTATACATTTGATATATCTCTTATATGAACACGATCACGTATCTTGCTAATGTTAAATAAAGTCTGTATTGAGATGCTTTCTTTTAGCACAAGATGGCACTTTAACTTCAGAGATCCAAAGTAATCTCAATGAGCTTTCTCATTGCAAATGGAAAGCATGTGGTAGTTCGTCCTCTGAAAGCAGAAACCAGAGCTAGAAACAGGCAAAGAAAAGCAGAGAGTACTAGCTTCGCAATAGAGAAGATGCTTGCACTATGATGCAAGCAAGGGGGGTGGTGGGGGAAGGGAGCAGGGCAGGGCAATTGGTGCAAAATCTTGTGTTTAGTGAGTTTGAAAATTGACAGGCAAGTTAATGTTATCTTACGTGTGAACAAAGAACACTTCTGGAAATATTTTCCATTGTAAAACTCATATAGTCCCTCATCGTTGTAATTTTCTTAAAGCACGTCTAAGGTACGCTATCGGATTTTTTTTAATCCAATTATTATGTTTGTGTTATGTTACCTGATCTGTTACTTGTAACCATACCATGGCCACTACTGCTGTTGCTGCTCTTGGGTGTGCGTGTGTATGTTTTCCTTTTATAAGGAGTGACAATTCTGCTCCCTTGCTGATTCCTGTGGGAGTTGACTGTTCTCATCTACATGCATGTAATGTTTCTGTATCAATGCACCCTATTACCAGATAGCTCCATTGTCTAGTGCTCTTTAGGCATCCTCTTGGGAAGGAGCTTAGAGCGGTGCTGAATTTAAGATGCACGAACTTGTCAGAGTCACTCTTGCCCTCACTTTTATAGTGAGGAAGCGTTGTTCGCTCGTGGCATTCCTTGTTCCTCATTTTCTTGAACAATTTCAGAGATGACACTTAAAATCTTTGGGATTTTTGTTCTGTTCCTATACCCAGTGATATCCATTATAAAAAAGGAGATGGTAGGGCAAAATAGCTTGAAAAAACTAGCATAATGGGAATTTTTATAAAATAAATGCATATTTGCTTCACTGTTTTTAAGAAACATAAAAACCAAAAGTATACTAGGGTCACAGATCAGAATTATTTAAGGGCATATAATAATCACGACAGAAATTGCACCATCTTTTGTTCATATTGTGCCTAAAGTTTTCCTGACCGTTTTCATATGTATCGTTTCTTTCCTTTGTTATTTTAAACTTTACACCTACTTATTAATCCTTAATTGAAACAATTGAATTCGCTTGTGCAAAATTTAAGCAAAAAGTGGTTTGTGTCATGATGTCTGATATCTCATGCACCCTGCAGCGCTGGGGAATCCAGGCTTGGACTCAGTACAAAGTCGTCAGTAACAGCGCTCCCCCCACCACACGGCCATCAACATTCTGGCGGCTGCTTAGGGCTGATCACTCCGTGGGCACATGGAGCTTCTCCAGAAAAGGCAGGTAACCTCTGCCACTCTGTTTGCCTGGAGATGGAACTCCTGCACGGCTATTACCTCCTGTTTGTCCCTCTCACATTGTCATTTGCAGAGAGTCAGGTGACATTGGTGAAACTTAGCTAACTATACCCTAGATGCAAGGGAATCTGGGAAATGTAGTTGTTTTGTTTTGTTTTGTTTCTTTCTGTTGGAAAAGTAGACGTATAATATGGGAACTGCCACAATGTAGAGAGATGGTTCTGAAGGTTTGGAGCAGATGTGAACTCTATGTAGTTAAAACAAAACAAAACAAAACAAAAACACTTTTATTATTGTGTTTTTTCAGATGAAAATAATTGGAATTCAGAAATTTGGGGGCTCCCAGGTGGCTCCGTCAGTTAAGCAAACGCCTCTTGGTTTTGGCCAGGTCATCATCTCATAGTTCGTGGGACTGAGTCCTACAGCAGGCTCCACACTGTCCGTCTCTGTCCATCTCTCTCTGCCCCCCTCCCTGGCTCATTCTCTCTCTGCCCCCCCCCTCAAAATAAATAAATAAAGTTAAAAAAAATTTTTTTGATGGGGCGCTTGGGTGGCTTAGTTGGTTGAGCATCCGACTTTGGCTCAGGTCGTGATCTTGTGGTTCATGAGTTTGAGCCCCATGTGGAGATCTGTGCTGACAGCTTGGAGCCTGGACCCTGCCTCAGATTTTGTGTCTCCCTCTCTTTCTGTCCCTCCCCTGCTTGTGCTGTCTCTCTCTCTCTCTCTCTCTCTCTCTTTCTTTCTCAAAAATAAATAAACATTAAACAAAAGAAATTTTGAGGTTTAAGTTTTTTAAAGAACATCAGATCACCCCTGCAATTGTTAATATGCTCAAATTATAATATTTTAATGTTTAAAGTATGTACCTTATTCAGATCTCGTGGGAAAATGTCAGCACTGAGGTTATCTCTATTTATTCAGTGTATTCACTTTAAAATGTGAAAACTCAGTTTCATTTTAGTAGAGCTATGCTCATTATGTATCCCTAAGCCTAGAAGAATTTATGGCACAAAGGCAAAATCAGTTGGCTCTGGCTCCTGCAAAAAAAAAAAAAAAAAAAAAAAAAAAAGTAAGAAAAAAATCTACTTTCTTGCCAAAATACTGGCCTTAGTCTTTCAGAAAGAAAGTTTTATTTTAAGAAAAAAATAATTATTTGATAGTAGATCTTTATGGAGAAAACACAATAGCCTAAAGTATGACAGATTTATAACTCAAATGCTCTCCATGCTACTTAGAAATTTTGGTTGATATCTAATTCTTAAGTTATTATAATATTCTTTCATGATTTCTTTTATACCCTCTACAGTGATGCTCACTCCTGTCCTCCCCTCCCTTCCTGGGCTTTGTGAGGTTATGCGTTTTCTGTTGCATTACTTTACCCTTTTCCAGTGCTGTTTTTTTACAGCAAATGTAAAGAGTATCCTGGGAGGTACTCCTTTGCTGTGGTCAGTCATCATGGCTTCATTAAATTATAAAACTCTGTGAAGTATATGGCATTATCTTTTATAGACACATCTACCTTTGTTTGGTCCTAAAATCCTGAACTTTCATCATTGGCATGAACCCAATGCAACAAATTTATGCAAAAAGGAAAGATTCTGATTCATGAAGCCGGGGAGGATGTGGGAATAGCTCAGTGTGGGAAGAGACTCAGCTACTGGAACAAGGGTCTTAATGCACCAAAAATCTTCTTTCCTATCCCCACTTGGATTAATTTTGTATAGTTTCCGTATGCATGGCAGGGACCATGACAATTGGCAGTTTCAGGTTCTTACCATTCCAGCAAGTTGCCTCTGAGGGAAAAAAGTATCTTAGTCCTAGAAAGCAGATTACTAACTTTAGAGGACAATGTAATTGAGCATATGTGGGTTAGTTGGCAGTGGACCAATTAGAATAACAGCAGTCGGGGGCGTGAGAATTTTCAGGTGACCGTTCTTATAACCTAAGGAAACAACCCCACCAGGACCATAAAAAATGAAGAAAGTCTTTCCCAAAAGAGAGTTCCACTGTTTAGAACACAATCAGGATGAGACAGCCACAGAGCTCCCCAACATTCTGCTCTATACTCTCTTCCCCTTCTATAGACTCGGATGAGTCTCCTCATGCCATTAGTACATGCTTCTAGCGAATTCCAAGTTTCACCAGCCTGGGACAACAAATAACAAAATAAACATAATGCATATTTCATTGGCTTCAAGCCTCCATCTGTCAGCTCAACATATAGTTTAATTTTCTTTCATAGATTTTTGGGGAAGAGTTTATAGAGGGTAGAGAAAAGCCATATGGGTTACGGTAATTGAATATCCATTACATGAAAAAAAAAATCAGAAATGGTGAAAGTTACTTCTGCTGTGGCATTTCTTTAATGTCTAAATTAAACATTTTGTCATTCCATTTCACACAAACAAACACAAGATTATATCAAGCCTCTTCTTTATGCTTCCAGAGCACTGTTTTCATGATGTAAAGAAAGATGGAGAAGACTTGAAGTTCTTAGAACTTGTGGTATCTAGCCGCTTCCCCTGCCCACCTACAGAAGGCTGATCAAATTAAGCATTGCATAAAACCAAGGCCCCCAAATGAAGTTTAAACAATAGATAAATCATAATATCTTCTCCTTTACCTTTAGTCGTGCGAGAGACTTATGAATGTATCTTATTAGGGTTGGTGTCCTGTAGTACAGAAATGGTGGGAGAAATTTTCTTGGACTCATCTTAATTGCTAGATGTTATAGGATAACCTTAAAACTTTACTTAGGAATATTCTAAAGAGCAGTGTCTGAGTGCTTTCTGGGATGAACATAAAATACCCATGAGTTCAGTGTAATGAAGAGTGTATGTGATTTCAGTGCTGATACTTGACCTGGAGATTATAGGCAGTCCCAGATTAGTTAAGGGGTAAAGCCTCTGGATTTCACTTTTGCAATTTTGTTCAGGGGGGTGAGGAGGAAAGTCTAAAAACACCTTTCTCATGAAAATTTACTTGACACATAATCTCTCCAAGCCATGTCCATTTATCCACACAAGCCATTTAGACACGTCCCAGAGTCAGGGTATTACAAGGCATTCAGTGGTTGGTTAACATTTCCCAAGTACTGCTTCGATCATGAGTGAATCTAAGATGTGTAATCATAATCTATTCATAAGAAGAGACCCATACATGATTCACTGGCAGTAAATCATAGGGCACATCTCAGGGTTAAGTATTTTCTGTGGTTATTTTATTCCTTGACAACCTGGTATATAATCTTATAGTAATATTTATAACATTCTTATAAATATGTGTGTGTCCTTATGTGCCACAAGCTAATAACACACATTTTAGAAACATTTTTATAAAGGTAATATGTGTACATATTTTTGAAGGCAGTAATGTATTCACAGTTAATATGAAGAGTCCTAGGCTTATGTTAAAGACATAAGAGCAAGCTATTGTGCCTTTTTTTTTTTTTTACCATTGAATTCTTATCATTTCTCATAATGACTAGGTCATAGATTAGTAGGGTTTTTAATAGATGGATGATTTGTTATTTATTTTTTTATCAAAATAAGATCATGGGCATACTCAGAGTTAACCCTAGTGTGTTCTTTGGGTCTCTTTGTATTCTTTTAATAGCAGAAAGCCACCTATGCAGTCCCTTCTATAGGTCGAACTGAAAACATCTTTAAGTGACTCTCAAAATGATTTGTAATAATCGTTAGGGCTTTTCAAAAACATTCTGGTTCTTTCTCTTCTAGATGCGGTAGAATTTCCCTGCTTCTTAGAATATACATAAGGGCGTGAGACTCGTTTTGACAGTAAAAGATGAATGTAGGTGATACATGTGATTTCAAGTGGTGGCGTTAAGAGCTCGAGCGTACAGCATGATTTTTTAAGTTGAAACTAACTTTATTATAGAAACAGTGAAAATGAGATAACCAATCAGTATGGAATATTAACAAACAAAAAGATTCAATTATGAGTAAGATTTAGAGAAATGGACTTTTTGTGTATTTATTTTTAATGTTTTATATGAGTATAGTTGGCATACAATGTTACATTAGTTTCAGGTGTACAAGATGATGATTCCGTGTCTTCAAACGTTATGCTATGCTCACAAGTGTACCTACCATCTGTGACACTATTACAATATCATTGACCGTATTCCCTAGGCTGTTTCTTGCATTCCTGTGACTTATCCATTCCATAACTGGAGGCTGTATCTCCCACTCCCCTTCACTCATTTTGCCCATTTTCCTCTGGAAAACATCAGTTTGTTCTCTGTATTTATGGGTCTGATTCTGCTTTTTTGTTTGTTTATTCATTTGTTTTGTTTTTTTGGATTCCACGTATAAGTGAAATCATATGGTAGTTCTCTTTCTCTGTTTGACTTATTTCACTTAGTATAATACTTTCTAGGTCCATCCATGTTATTGCAAATGACAAGATCTTATTCTTTTTTTTATGGCTGCGTAATATTCTAATACATAATACAATATAACATAATATAACTTAATATATATGTATACACACACACATCTTCTTTATCCATTCATCTGTGGCTGGGTACTTAGGTTCCTCTTTATCTTGGCTATTGTAAATAGTGCTATAATAAATATATGAGCTCATATATCTTTCAAACTAGTTCTTTTGTTTTCTTTAGGTAAATACCCGGTAGTCAAATTACTGGATCATATAGTATTTGCATTTTTAACTTTTTTGAGGAACCTCTATACTGTTTTCCATAGTGGCTGCACCCATTTACATTCCCACCAATGGTACACAAGAGTTCCCTTCTTTCCACATCCTTGCCAACACTTGTTTTTTGTCTTCTTGATTTTAGCCATTCCAACAGGTATGAGGTGACATCTCATTGTGGCTTGGGTTTTCATTTCCCTGATAGTGAGTGATGTTGAGCATCTTTTCAGATACCTGTTGGCTATCTATCTGTAGGTCCTTTTTGGAAAAATGTCTGTTCAGGTCCTCTGCTAGTTTTTAATCAGATTATTTGTTTTTGGGTATTGACCTGTTTAAGTTCTTTATCTACTTTAGATATTAACCCCTTATTGATATACCATTTGCAAACAGACACAGTTAGTATTTATTAAACCCATAATCACACTTTGAAATTACAAATAGGCTTTATGTTGTTTTGCCCTCCTCAGACACAGAGACTTAAGTTGTACTAGGCTAACAATAGCTTCTTCTTCTAGCTCTTATGAATTATGTACCTTTTTAGAATAATGTATAGTGTTTGCTAGATTACAGATGACCACTTCATTATTCATAATACTTCGGTTATCCATTACTGATAAAAGTTTCTCTTGCTTCATAAGGTCTTGTTGATAAAATCTCTCTTGCCGTTATTCCTTATATTTATAGTTTTATTTTAAGGCTTTTTTTTTTCCTTTTGTTGTATTTCTGCTTCTTTTCACAAAAAAGTAAAAGGAAAAGATCTGTTACTCAAGATTCCTTTTCAATTGTATGACCATCTACCTTCAATAAGAAAACTATTTTCTGTTCAACTTCAAGCAAAGGCAATTCCTATTATATCTTTCTATTATATCTTTTCCTTAAGCTCTCTCCTGATGATTCTTTACAAATAAATAACGTGTTGTCATACAATATGTTCTTTCATAAAGAAATCTAGTGATATTTAATCTACTCATTTTTAATTTTCATAATGGAATATTTAAGAAAAAGATCTTCATAAGACCCATTAACGTACCTTGGTGTATGTATGGATTAAAAAAATAAACTCTTCGTAATCCCAGGAATTTTTTAAATCA
This sequence comes from Puma concolor, assembly GCF_028749965.1. Lineage (NCBI taxonomy): Eukaryota > Metazoa > Chordata > Mammalia > Carnivora > Felidae > Puma > Puma concolor. The sequence continues at coordinate 56,484,205 of NC_141675.1, forward strand.
ACTTATTGTTCAATATGTACTTATAACATTTGTTCTTCTTGTGTTGTTTCCATGTTCCTGATTAAACAAACTTTTCCATCAACTACATACATAGAATCTGTTTCTCTTTGGTAGGTAAGAATTATGTTTCTTTACTTTTCCAGGACTACTTCCAAAACCCGTTTTCTAATTCTGCCATACACTTTACTGTTTGTCTCCCTAACAAGAAAGTTATAGACAGCTTGGAAATTGGGTCACAGTTTTAGCTATTAATTTTTTAAAGTAGAGGGGCGCCTGGGTGGCGCAGTCGGTTAGGCGTCCGACTTCAGCCAGGTCACGATCTCGCGGTCCGTGAGTTCGAGCCCCGCGTCGGGCTCTGGGCTGATGGCTCGGAGCCTGGAGCCTGTTTCCGATTCTGTGTCTCCCTCTCTCTCTGCCCCTCCCCCGTTCATGCTCTGTCTCTCTCTGTCCCAAAAATAAATAAACGTTGAAAAAAAATTTAAAAAAAAATAAAGTTGATGTGGTTGTTAATGAAAAGACCTTAGAGCAGAATTATAAAATGTTGTTGAGAGTAATTAAAGACTGATCCCCTTTAACATGGTGGTTCCTAAGACTACTCCCACGTTTTATAATTCCTTAGAAGGACTCATATGACATAGCATCTAGTCAAACTTATGGCTAAAATATAGTGAAAGATACAAAGAAAGAGCACATAGGTCAAATTCCTTCTGAAACTGAGCACAAGCATCCCAGAATGTGTCCCATTGGAGTTTTACAAGCTGTGCTTAAATTCCTCCAACAAGTTATGACAATACATGAGTGTCTTCTGCCAGAGAAGCTGATTAGAGACTCGATGCCAAGTTCTATTGGGTCATGTAGGCACTTTTGGCCTATCACATACCAAAATTCCAGACTCCCAGAAGCAAAGTTAAGTACTAGGGTGAATCGTATTATTTGTATAGTTTACACACAATGAGACACTCTTATCATTACAGAACATTTCATATCAGTGTGGGTGCCCTGTTTACCAGTCAAGTTTGCAAATGTAAGCCGAGAGCCAACCCTAGTGGCTGGCCTATTTAATGAAGGCAGTCTAGGTCTATGCTTTTAATTTTTTTCTGTACCCACATTCTGCCCTTTTCCCTACTTACAACTCCCTTGATTTGTTTCCTACATGTTTGAATCTATGTGTTTGTCCTCAAGTATTATTTTTTTGAGTATCATCATCAACTTTTTTTTTTTATTTTTCCTACAAAATATCTTCTGGATACAAGGTTTGCTTTTGGGTAACAAAAATGTCCTGAGGAGTGCCTGGGTGGCTCAGTCAGTTAAAAGTCCAACTCTTGATTTCGGCTCAAGTCATGATCTCATGGTTTGTGAATTTGAGTCCCATGTGCTGTGAGCACAAAGCCTGCTTAGGATTCTCTCTCCCCTCTCTCTCTGCCCCTCCCCTGCTTGCACTCTCTCAAAACAAGTGAGTAAACATTTTTTTTTTTTAATGTTCTGGAATTAGTGGTGATGGGTGCACAACTTTGTAAGTACATTAAAAACCACTGAGTACTGTACCTTAAAAGAGTGGATTTCATGGTATGTGAATAATACCTTAAATATTTTTAAAGACACCTTTTCTTTCAGATGTATTTGAAAAGTTTCCTTGTTTGCGTAACAATGCTTTTTTTTTTAAATAACAATACCATTATACTTAGTTCCCCTGGTTCCAGACTAAATGTTTTCTAATCCAAAGGGTTTCAGAGAGAAAAGTATTCATAAAACTTTGACAGCAGTAGTACCTTAATTTTGGCATGTATTTTGTACTTCACAAAGGATTTATGAACATTACTCAACTCCATCCCCCACAACCACTTTCTCTCTGTTCATTAGGCAATTGGAAGACCAAACACATGATAGTCTTATCTATTAATGCAACGGTTTGTTCACAGGGCATGACTAGACACTTGTCACTTAGAGAGGTCTTCAGAGTCTGATGTCAAGACATGTCTCCAGCTTTGCACAGAATTGTGTCAATTTCTTTGAACAAGCAGTTGAGAGTTCTCCCAGTTGGGTACAAGGAACAGGTTACCTGGGCTGCTGAAAATGACACAACTTCTCTGTCATTCTGGTTATTAATCGCCGCAAGATACACAACCCCAAAACAGAGTGTCTGAAAATAATAACCATGTTATATTAGCTCAAGTTTTTTTGTAGGTCAGACATTTTGGAAGGGCTTGGCTGGGTGATACTTCAGACCTACATGGCGATGGCGCAGTAAACTTGGTGCTATTCAGCTGCCAGATGGACTGATTTGGAAGGCCCCTGTCAGTTTCACGTAAATGCCTGGCATCTTGGAGAGGAGAGAAGAGGGACTGCCTGCAGCTGCTCTCTTCTATCTCCATGTGTAGACTTCTCCTTCAGGGTGGTCAGACATTTTACATGGCAGCTTTAAGTTCCAAAAGAACAAAACAGAAGCCCTCAGTCCTCTTAATGGCTGGGCCAAGTGTTTCCTGGTGTTACTTTGGTTATACTCTCCCGATCAAAGCGGTCCCACCCAGCCTACCTTCAAAAGAAGAGAGCACCCACTATGTCACAATGCAGAGCGTCAGAGAATACGTGGTCATTAGAAATCCACCACAGTTATTCACACATGATTTTGTGACCTCAATTATGCTTACTTTCAGGGAATCTCAATGCCTTCTTCTAGATCCTTAAGCATTCAGCAGCAGTCTAGACTTGGCAGCCTAGAATTTTTCTAGCATATCCTTGGTAAGTAACAGGGTACGAGCATGTAAACTGGTGAACAAATCGCCCAGAACCATTGCGGAAATAAACCTTTAGGATTCCCCACTGCTGCTTTTCATGGTTTCCCTCGAACCACACTTCCAGGCACGCATGCCAAACTGCAAGTGAAGATTTAGAATAAACAATTCAGCACATTTTTGCTTATGTCCGGTTAAAAGTAAGGATTTATCAAAGATCAGGAAAAATATACCTATTGCACTGAGGGAGCCACTGTCTCTGCAGTGCATGAGGGATTCATTTAGCACATGACCTCTTTGGAGCCCTCATTCAATGAGATAAAGGGTGAATATACTTTAAAGATTTGAAGAAAGTTGAAGTACAGATTTAGAATCCATGAAAGTTAGAATTTCAGGTAAAAAAAAAAAAAAGAGCAGGAGTTAAGTTCTGTGGTGCCCAGGACAAGGCATTCGTTAGGAAATTGTTCTGAAAGAATGGCATCACAAAGAGGCAAATTTCATTTACTCTACCCTTTTACACTTTAACTATGACATTCTCTGCCTGTGGTCTGAGGTAAAATACTATGACTTAGTTTAAATATTTATATTCTCTGGGGCACTTGGGCAGCTCAGTCGGTTAAGCCTCCCGCTTCACTTCAGGTCATGATCTCACAGTTCGTGGGTTCAAGCCCCATATCAGGCTCTGTGCTGACAGCTCAGAGCCCAGAGCCTGCTTCGGATTCTGTGTCTCCCTCTCTCTCTCTCTTTAACCTTCCCCTGCTCACACTCTGTCTCTCTCTCAAAAATAAGTAAACATGGGGCGTCTGGGTGGCGCAGTCGGTTAAGCGTCCGACTTCAGCCAGGTCACGATCTCGCGGTCCGGGAGTTCGAGCCCCGCGTCGGGCTCTGGGCTGATGGCTCAGAGCCTGGAGTCGGTTTCCGATTCTGTGTCTCCCTCTCTCTCTCTGCCCCTCCCCCGTTCATGTTCTGTCTCTCTGTCCCCAAAATAAATAAACGTTGAAAAAAAAAATTAAAAAAAAATAAGTAAACATTAAAAAATATATGTATTTACATTCTCTAACTTTTCATGCTTTGTAATGGGGATGTGATCTTCAATTATGACTTATATTAGGAGTTTTGCAGGTCTCAGAGTCAGTGAATATTGTTGAGTCACTGGTGTTTCACCATAAATTATTCTAGATATCCTTTCAATATTTCCCAGTATTAACCTTTTCTATAATTTATTTAATATATATTGAGCCCTCACTATGTGCAAGGCCCTGTAATTAAGTTGAAACTGGAAATTAGCAGTGTCTACACCTTAACCATATAAATAGTTTCTTTTCTTTCTTTAGCATTCTTTCTATATTTGTTGTAAATTTACAATAGAATGAGGCTTTGAAAAAACTCTTTGACCTTCTTCAAGAGGTTTTTTCTCCATTAGAGAGACCTACACTTCATGGCTGATACCTGTGACTGTGAATTATGCACTTGCCTAAGGTGCTAGAAATATTGTCATGTCGTGTCTGTTAGCATTTAAAAATAAACATGGTCATGTCCGAACAAGTGGAAAAAATAGCTATTCCTGCTGTACTTCCAGCCCTCTTCTCTGTTTGCTGTCCAGAAGCTCTGCCTGAGGTTGAAACACTGAATGGTTCTCAGATATGTCTAAATGCGTTCCTTGCTGTGAAGCAGGATGGAGACTGGATGCTTCTCGTGGACTGAATTTCCTTGCAACGTTATTAACTTTTTCAACTTTTTCTCCCAAAGGCCATGATAGAAAGTAAGCAAAGAAATAAAGCGCATCCTTTGGCATGTAGCATATTGTAGCTGCTAGTTTCCACGTCTTTTGTTGTGACTCCCTATGAATCTGTGACAATATGCTCTTTCCGGAAAAGTTCTCCTGGATGTTCCATCCGAGAATTACTTCACTCGGATCCTATTACAGTATTCTGCTGCATGTGCCACGTGCCCCTCTGAACAATATTTTTATCTCCTCTCTGTTATAAATTATTGGAGGCCTTGGAGTTATTATTTCATGTCAATTTTTGGTAATTGGTTATCTAGAAAAAAGAGATGGCATTTTTCAAAGACCTTTGCTATATATTTGAAAAAAAACAGTTTTTGAGCTATAGCTATGGATACTTTTAAAAAACAATTAGAAACCCATTCACCACGAGAATTTTGTACACACAGACACACACACACATACACATACACACACTCTAAGATACAAATAATGAGTCAAGAGTTAAATTTGTTCAAATCTCTATGTGTAAAATCTAACATCAGTTTAACGCAACGATGAATAATTGGTGCTGTAAGAGATAAGGCTGAGGTTATTCAATGCCTACAGTCTCTACAGAATGTCTAGTCTCACATTCATGATTCCTAGCCCTAAATTAGCAGCATATTTGGAACTAATTGTCAAAGTTCAGAGGGTAAATACAAATTGCATTGTTGCTATATAAAACCGTAGATACAGGGGCGCCTGGGTGGCGCAGTCGGTTAAGCATCCGACTTCAGCCAGGTCACGATCTCGCGGTCCGTGAGTTCGAGCCCCGCGTCAGGCTCTGGGCTGATGGCTCGGAGCCTGGAGCCTGTTTCCGATTCTGTGTCTCCCTCTCTCTCTGCCCCTCCCCCATTCATGCTCTGTCTCTCTCTGTCCCCAAAAAAATAAATAAACGTTGAAAAAAAAATTTAAAAAAACAAACAAACTGTAAATATGATGTTGGAGATATGGAGTAATAAGAAATGGAGAAAAAAGCAAGTTTTAGTAGGGAAAGTCCTGGACGATGGAAGTGACACCACTCTCTGTCTCCCTACATCTACTCCCCTGTTCTCCTGAGCTGCCCGCATCTGCAACAGCCAGGTTCCAAGGAGTTCTGCAAAGCTCCAGTTCAATTTCAGGCATGTGTCAATATATAAGAAAGATCTAATTAAGGAACTAGTCAGGAGTGTGACCTTATGATTTCTGGAAAGTAGTGTGACTCTTTATCAATGCAGATAATGTTGCTTATTGAGGAAGCCAATTTGGTATGTGAGAGGGACTAGAAATTAGATACAATCTCCTAGGAGATGGAATTGGCCAAAGTGAGAGCAGCTATCCATAGTCCAGAAATACAGAGAGTTGAAAACTTACAACTATCCTGCAAACACAAGAATGAGGATACCCAATATTTTAAAATTCTACACGTATTTATTGTCGCGGGCACTACGCTAACCAAGTATGAAGGATGAAGTAATAAAGAAGACAAAAATGCTCCATCTTATATTGAATGCTAATTCTCATGGGAGACACAGACATTGAAAATATAAAGAGATAAAGTAAAACTTTAATATATGACAGAAAACAAAAATATAGCAAATTATCTGAAACCATGAAGAAGAGTTATTTTTTGTTTGTTTTTCATTTACCTATGGAATTGGGTAAGGGGAGGTGAACCAGGAAATGCTGCTAATGTTGCAAGGTATCATGGAACCATTGCCTTTCAGGTGACAAGCCTAAGGCCTGGAGTAGTTTCTGTCTGTTTTTAAGCCCCTTTTCCAGAGCTCTTGTTCTGCCCAGCTAGACTTCCTGGGTGCTGGGGAATTGACTGTCTGATCACTCATATATCTGCCACAGACTTAAGACTGAAGATAAAATTACATCATTGACTGACCCCACAAAGAAAATCTGATTTTCTCATGGAAGAACTTTGTCCAAGGTACAACAAATGATTACAGTAGAGAGGGAGTCTGTTGAAGGTTGCTGTTCTTTCTCCTAGCCTATTTCCTATATCCTCCTTCATTTCTTTTCGTTCTACCAGCAATACTCATTCCTTTTTTTTTTTAATTTTTTTTTCAACGTTTTATTTATTTTTGGGACAGAGAGAGACAGAGCATGAACGGGGGAGGGGCAGAGAGAGAGGGAGACACAGAATCGGAAACCGACTCCAGGCTCTGAGCCATCAGCCCAGAGCCCGACGCGGGGCTCGAACTCACGGACCGTGAGATCGTGACCTGGCTGAAGTCGGACGCTTAACCGACTGTGCCACCGAGGCGCCCCCAATTCTTAAGTCTATCATGACCAATGATAAATGACTTACTAATGATTCTTGGGCATTTAGAAAACATTTAGAGTTTGCTTAAAATACCACGCAGACATTGTGGCTTTAACCACAATTAACCAATTAACCAAAAGTTAATTTCAAAGACACTTTTTAAGGTCTATAACATAGCTGTTAAACTGTTTAAATAACCATCATCTCCCTGTTAAATTAATCTAAGGTGCTAGTTGGAATAACACGCTGCCTTTGTTATGCTGTCTACCTCTATTTAAATTGATAAGGTAATAGGTTTGAGGCATTCTGTAAGATAACATATATAGGTTAACATTTTGACTAACTTGATGTTAAAAAAAAAAAAAAATATATATATATATATATATATATATATATATATATATATATATATATACTTCTCCCTTAATATTTAAATTTAAATTTAAATTTTCAATGTCTCTGTTATTATAAACTATGTTTCCACCCTCCCCTTTGGTATGTGCAATTAACATTTTCAGCCAGAGTGAAAATAGGAAATTGTCATGGCTACATTGCTTCTTTCTAAAGTCACCTTCCATTCCAGAGTATGTACAGTAAAACCTCAGTGTGCTCAATCATCTCTGGGAACAGAAGCACTTTATGTTTTTCATCCATTTTCTTTCGGAATTTTGCTTTGATTAACCTGAAGGTGCCTGAACACTGGTTTCAAAACTGTCTCAAGTATCTTATGTCACCGGCGTATAGAAATGAAATATACACTTTCATGTTATCTTAAAATGCAGCATCCAGATTTTTAAAGTCCCAGTACTTCTGTGATATAGCTGCTGTTTTTGTCAGATTCAGACATCTCTAAAATCCACAAATAAACATAGCTAGATTTCCAAGTGAAGGAAACCATTTGAAATATGACTTCAGTCTCTCATGACTGAAATATATTTGTAGTGTTTTAAAGGTTTGTTATTAAATTTTCATCCCGAAAACTGCTATTCTACCATTTAGTCAGAATGATTCTGCTGTAGTGAAATAATTACATTTACTATTTGATCCTTTACGCATATGCTCCCAGAATTATGTGGCATAAGCTTAGGTTTGCTCAACTTTATCAGCCGAGCTCTATGTTTCTTACCTCACCTCATTAGCTACGTGACTTATGCAAGTTCATTAACCTACCTGGACCTCAATTACTTCGTTTATAAGAGGAAGGATTCAGGGGCGCCTGGGTGGCGCAGTCGGTTAAGCGTCCGACTTCAGCCAGGTCACGATCTCGCGGTCCGTGGGTTCGAGCCCCGCGTCGGGCTCTGGGCTGATGGCTCAGAGCCTGGAGCCTGTTTCCGATTCTGTGTCTCCCTCTCTCTCTGCCCCTCCCCCGTTCATGCTGTGTCTCTCTCTGTCCCAAAAATAAATAAACGTTGAAAAAAAAAAAAAAAAAAAGAGGAAGGATTCAGATTAGAAGTCATCTATGTTCTAATGAAATACTGATGTTCTATGATGAATTGTGGCCTTTTGGTTAATAGTGAACCTCTTTCAGTATTCTGATTCTAAACAATTGCCATACTAAACAAAATTGCCATGCCATACAAAATGCCATACTATTTTAGGTATAGTTTCAGAACATCTCAGTAAGTTACAAATTTAGGGAACTTAGCAAACTATATTAGCTCATTAAGTAAGGTAATATTTCAATATTCTGAATATCTAAAATGTATTTTTTCCATGGGGCGCCTGGGTGGCGCAGTTGGTTAAGCGTCCGACTTCAGCCAGGTCAGGATCTCGCGGTCCGTGAGTTCAAGCCCCGCGTCAGGCTCTGGGCTGATGGCTCGGAGCCTGGAGCCTGTTTCCGATTCTGTGTCTCCCTCTCTCTCTGCCCCTCCCCCATTCACGCTCTGTCTCTCTCTGTCCCAAAAATAAATAAATAAAAAAAAAGTTGAAAAAAAAATTTTTTTAAATGTATTTTTTCCAATCTAAATAATTGGCATGCTCATATAAAACTAATTTGCTCACATGAGTGATGGGAGTTCTGGGGGAGCCATTCATTCACCTTCCTCTACTCCAGAGACTGAACAATTGAACAATACATTAAGGAGCTAAGTGGGAATTAAAATACTCTGAGCACTCCATTGCTCGTAAAGCTGTATTTAAGCACTTGGCGTGGACCTGAAGCTCATGCTTTCTCCCCTTAAAAGTGAACGTTAGGACCTGCCAATAAGAAAAAAAATCGGTCTTGGGCTTCCCAGACACAAGGAGAATAATAACTTGTAATGACATTGTAGAAGAGCCCTTTTCCAGTGAGGGCATAGTGAGGCAAGGGAAAAGTAAGTGTGTGTGTGTGTGTGTGTGTGTGTGTGTGTGTGTGTGTGTGACAGAGAGAGAGAGAGAGAGAGAGAGAGGGAATTCTTGAAAGTCTAAAAGGACAAGTAACTACTCTCCCCATCGTAAACTTAAGAAGGCACGAGAATGGTCTGATTTGTGCTGAAGTTGGTCAGCACCCACACTCATTCCCACACTCTGCTGGCGTTGTGTCATCCCTAGCAAGTATGTCTTACAGGCACAAAATAGACCTGTATTGCTTCATATGTCACAGCTACTAAGCAAGCCTCCACTTGACCATTAGATGCTATCTTACCCTTTGCAAAGAGATGAGCATTCTCAGCAATCAGTATGATTCTAGAACCTGGGGGTAACCAGTGTAAAAACAGATGCAGTCAAATGGACATTGTTTCACTTTTTTGAGGTGGTAGTCTATGTAAAAATAGAAAAAAAATGTATTTTGCAATACATTTTCATGTCAGATTTAGGATATCGAAACTAATTCTAATCCTAGTTTTTCTTCTGATAAGCACCAGTGGGGAATGGGTTGGACCATCCTGAATACATTGCAGCTTGATCAGTAACATCCTTGGATGTACCCCAACAAAGGGGTTGCTGGAAGGCATACAATCTCTGACCAGGGTTGTGGATAGATCAATATGAGGTAGGCATAATCTGTCCCAGTGTCTCAGTGATTTAACTCTTTTCATTGTGCAATCTATTGAACAAGCCTAGTAATAAGTGCTGTCAGGTTCCTTCGAAGAGAACGGTAGTTGCCTCAAGCCATAGGGTTCACTGGTAGGAGAGGTCAACCTTGTCTTCACTAGGCTAACAGACTTCCCTTAACCAATCTGAAGCTTGGGAAGCACACTGGGAGACCCATTACAAGTTGAAGTTATGTTTTCATAAAATGCTTTTACTATGCAAAGAGTGACTTTATAAAATGACCAGGTTAAAATGCATGTAGATTGAATTATATTTCTCAGTGAACAATGCTGCAGCAAACTTGCCTTGGAGCAATGCCTGAGCAAGTATTTATTTATAAGTGAAGTTTGTTTTTTTTTTTTTTTACGTAGTAACAATTTTTAATATATTTACATATATATTATATTATATATAAATGCATCTATCATATATTTATACTTAATTGCAAGTATTATATGTTATAAAATATAGTTTAATAAAATAGCTTAAAATGCTGCTTAAGTTAAGCAATATATTAATCTTGACAGTGGTTAGCCTACCTTGACATGTTAGCTTGTTGGAATTTAAGAATAGTACTATTATTTCATGAAATGGGATGGACTAGGGTGACCATTAAGACCAATAGCAACAGGTACAAAAGAAGAGTAAAGAAAAATATTAATGATTATATTAGAGTTGTCTCGTTTTAACCTTTGCTGTCATTTGGGAAAATATCTTAAGGCATGCCATCTTAATAAAAATTAAGAATGTTTGAAATAAATGATCTACAATAAAATGAAGTTGATGTTCTGAGTGAAGGACAAGAGAGCCATAGGAAAAGTCTAGCTTTTAAGCATTAAGATTGTATTTTCAGGACTAGCGTGGAATAGGTTGAATGAAAGACTTGAGACTCTACTTCAAATGGCAGGACCATTAATTTCTGTTTCCATTATCCCTGTCTAGGTTGTACTTTAATAACATGAGTTACGATATTCAAAGTATGGTATATTGAACTTTCATAAGTTTCACTTGTATGGGAAATAAAATTGGGAAGTGTGTAATTAAAATACATGTATATTTTTTTCTCTTAACATATTTTCTCTTTTTAAGTAAGAATACAGACAAGGAAACTAGAGTATATAAAATCATTTATTTTAGTAAACACTGAAAAATACACAAGATGAAGGAACAGTTAATAAAAACTGAAATAATTTAATTATAGGGGATTTAAGACTTTTTTGTGATTTTCATTTTAGAGATAAAAAAAGTTATCTTTTCAGAAAAAAGTGCTATTCTCAAGGGAAAAAAGGTACTGATAATCAAAGTCCCTATTATAATGTGAATTACAGTAAGACATACATGCAAGTAGATATTTTATATAAAGAATCACAAAATGAGATGAAATCTCTGATTTCAACTGGTGACTTCTTTATCAAATCCTTAAGTCTACTCTTTTATACTTCAAGTTTTTATTTAATTCCAGTTAGTTAACAAAGAGTGTAACATTAGTTTCAGGTGTAGGATTTAGTGATTCATAACTTACATATAATACAAGTGCTCTCCTTTTTTTAATGTTTATTTATTTTGGGGAGAGGAAGAGACAGAGCTTGAGCGCGGGAAGGGAAGAGAGAGAAGGAGACATAGAATCTGAAGCAGGCTCCAGGCTCTGAGCTGTCAGCACAAAGCCTTACACAGGGCTTGAACCCACAAACTGGGAGATCATGACCTGAGCTGAAGTCAGACACCCAACCAACTGAGCCACCCAGGCACCCCCAACAAATGTCCTCCTTAACCCATCACCCATTTAACCCATCTGCCTGTCCACCTGCCTTCCAGCAACCCTCAGTTTGTTCTCTATAGTTAAAAGTCTGTTTCCTGGTTTGCTCTCTTTCCTCCCCTATGTTCATTTGTCTTGTTTCTTAATTTCCACATATGAGTGAAATTATATGGTATTTGTCTTTCTCTGAATGACTTAGCATAATAGTTTTTATTTCCATCCATGTTGCTGCAAATGGCAAGATTTCATTCTTTTTTATGACTAATTCCATTGTGTGTGTGTGTATGTGTGTGTGTGTTTGCATGTGTGTGTATACCACATCTTCCTCATCCATTCATCAGTCAATGGACATTTGGGCTGTTTCCATAATTTGGCTATTGTTGATAATGCTGCTATGAACACCAGGGTGCATGTATCCATTCGAAACTGTATTTTTGTATCCTTTGGGTAAATACCTAGTAGTGCAATGGTGATATCATAGGGTAGTTCTATTTTTCACTTTTTGATGACCTCCATACTGTTTTCCAGAGTGACTGTGCAAGTTCGCATTCCCACCAACAGTGTAAAGCGTTCCCCTTTTACCACATCCTTGCCAACACATGTTGTTTCCTGTGTTAATTTTAGCCATTCTGACAGGTATGAGGTAATATCTCATTATAATTTTGATTTGTGTCTCTGTGGTGATGAGTGATGTTGAGCATCTTTTCATATTTCTATTGGCCAACTGTAGGTCTTCTTTGGAAAAACATCTATTCATGTCTTCTGCTCATCTTTAACTGGATTATTCCTTTTCTGGTAAGTTTGATAAGTTCTTTATATATTTTGGATACTAAAGCTTAACAGATATGTCATTTGCAAATATCTTCTCCCATTCTGTAGGTTGCCTTTTAATTTTGTTGACTGTTTCCTTCTCTGTGAAGAAGCTTTTTATTTTGATGAAGTCCCAGTGGTTTATTTTTGCTTTTGTTTCATTCACCCCAGGAGACATATCTAGAAAAAAAGTTGTTAACAGCTGATGTCAAAGAAGTTACTGCCTCTGTTCTCTTCTAGGACTTTTATAGGCTCAGGTCTCACATTTAGGTCTTTCATCCATTTTGAATTTATTTGTGTGTGTGGTATAAGAAAGTGGTCCAGTTTCATTCTCCTGTGTGTTGCTGTCCAGTTTTCCCAACACCATTTGTTGAAGGGACTGTCTTTATTCCATTGGGTATTCTTTCTTGCTTTGTCAAAGATTAGTTGACTATATAGTTGTTGGCCCATTTTTGGGTTTTCTATTCTGTTCCATTGACCTATGTGTCTGTTTTTGTGCCAGTAGCACACTGTCTTGATGATTACAACTTTGTAATATACCTTGAAGTTCAGAATTGTGATGCCTCCAGCTTTGGTTTTCTTTTTCAAGATTGCACTAGCTATTTGGGGTCTTTTGTGGTTCCATACAAATTTTACAATTGTTTGTTCTAGCTCTGTGAAACATGCTGTTGATATTTGGTAAGGATTTCATTAAATGTGTAGATTGCTTTGGGTAGTATGGACATTTTAACAATATTTGTTCTTTCAATCTATGAGCATGGGATGTTTTCCCATTTCTTTTCAGTTTCTTTCATCAGTGTTTTATAGTTTTCAGAAATACAGATCTTTTATCTCTTTGGTTAGGTTTATTCCTAGGTTCTTATTGTTGTTCGTGCAATTGTAAATAGGACTGATTCCCTGATTTCTCTTTCTGCTGTTTCATTATTGGTATATAGAAATGCAACAGACCAGATTTCTGTATGTTGATTTTGCATCCTGAGACTACTGAATTTTCCGGTGGAGTCTTTTGGGTTTTCTATATAGAATATCTCAAGTGTATTCTTAAATATTATTGGAAAAGAAGGTTCAATATTCAGATAATAATAACTCCATAGTTGAATACCATTTTTGAGGATGTTCCTCCTAATATTTATGCTAAATATTTCTGCTAGGAATGTAATGTTGAAAGAGTAAAATTCCAATACAAAACATTTAATATAATTCAGTTCAGGTGCTATTTTTGAAATATGTGATAACAATCTAAAGAAAGGAAGATTTTCCCATAAATTTAGAACCAGAAATATGGAAGGCTGTGTAAAGGAAGATGTATCATACAAACACCAGTTGGCAGCAATGGGAGAGAAAGAACAGCAAAGTGCTGGCTCTTTCAAGGTTCTAACCTTCAGGAACATAATATTGTTGACACCTCCTTGGAAGATGACTAACATTAGGGTTACCTACAAGGAAGGACTACTCAGGATCAGTTCAGGTTAGACTAAAGCCTCTGACATTCCCCATATTACAGTGTAAAATTTTGATAATGAAAAGTGTTGGCATTTCATTTTGATAATGAAAAGTGTTGGCACAGTGTTGTATCCAGAGTCAGGAAAGATTCCCTAAAAGAGGATATGGGTGGAAATGTGGGTGTGGTAAGGAAAGGTGGTTGTTGTGGGATGAAGGTTTTACCGTCGTTTTGTTAGTGTTTTTATTTAATAAATCCAGTCTGAACGTGTGTATTTTGAATCTTCTCAGCGGCTGCAAGGCCTCTTCACAGGCCCAAGAACCACTCACTGTAAATAAATCAATGGTAGGACATTCATATTGCTTTGACTCCTCTACTGATTTGAGTTACTACAAACATCTTATGCAGGGAAAAGGCAACCTTTACTTCCTTAGCAGGGCTTTGTGGTTGCAGAGATTGTAACAGCTTACACCTGTAATCGACCCACTTTCTCTTTTCCTCACTGTAGGAGTGCCAGGCCATCTTCAAAGGGAAAAAAGAGTGAGTAATGAAAATCCAGGTTAAACTGATCCTTCCTCCATTAGCTTCATACACCTTGCAGTCTAGTAAGTCACCTTAAAAATATTAACTATGAGGTCACATCTTAAGCTAGGATGACATCTGTGCATGTAATGCCACCAAGTGACACTAGCTGTGGCTTGAACAATGAAAGTAACTGAATTTTTTTATCCCCAAAGTAGGCGTAGTATATTTGTGAGGCTCTAAATATTAAAAATGTCTTCTTTATTCCCATAATGTTCAAGCCTATCTTACTTTAGCTTTTATCTTTCGTCCTAATTTCAATCCCTATGGCCAAGCACTGTGAGTCCAATTTCTCTGAAGACATATTTCTCTGAAGACAAATTTCTCCATATTTGTCCGCCTGATTAAGTGCCTCTAATTCCTCCAAGCAATAACTTCTAATATGATAGGGTTTCTATTTTTCTCACCATGCTGCTACCATCTGGCAGGTGTCATTTGATCAATATAGGGTATTTTGAGGAGTGAGCATCTCTGCTATTGTGTTGTTCTCCTTTATGGTTCCTGGCTCACAACGCCCATGATCCTTGGAATTTCCTGAGCAATGAGGGCAATGAGGACATCTTTTGTCAGAATATTGTCTTTTGTCCTCAATTCCTTACACTGCTTTATAAGGGTGCAATAGGTTTCTTGTTATTCATAACATGTCCCTTTTCACCACATCTGGGTTTGTGTCAGTGAGGCAGCTTTTGGAAAGATGGGACTGGTTGCCAGGAGAATCAACTATGAATAGAGAGTTGGAGCTTTCATTCCTAACCCCTGCCCTCCAAGGACGGCAAAGAGTTGGAGGTTGAATCATTCACCAATGGCCAGTGATTTATTCCATCATGCCTGTGTAATGGAGACTTTAAATAACAAACAAACAAAAAGTGAAAAGGATGGAGTTCAGAAAACTTCTAGGTTGGTGAGCACATCCACATCCCAGGAAGGTGAGGCATCTCTACTCCACAGGAATAGAAGCTCCGGCACTTGGGACCCTCCCAGACTTTGCCCTATGTATCTCTTCATCTTGCTGTTTGTATCCTTGAATAAATGGGTAAATGAAAGTAACTATTTCCCTGAGTTCTGTGAGCCACTCTAGCAAGTTAATCAAGCCTGAGGAGGGGGTCTTGGGTCTGTCATTATCCAGCAGACTAGCTTGAGCTTATTCACATGGTGGTGGCAGAGTTCTAAGAAAGTATGTGGGTACTCTCAAGGGTTGATGCCCTGGCATAAACCTGGCCCACTGTTACTTCTACTACATTCTGTCTCACAGTTCAAGGGATTGAGCCTCACAGGGAGACGATGGGAGACTACCATGAGACCATGACCTGAGCCAAAACCAAAAGTCAGATGCTTAACCGACTGAGCCACCCAGGCATCCCCAGATTCTTCCTTATATTGTTCACAAAAATGTTTCTAAATGTGATAGTCTCTTGGAATAAAAGTAATCATTACAATTAATAATAATTTTATTGACATCTGATATCTTGACTTCAATAACAAAACCAGTTGTCCAAATATTCAGCTTTTGTCCTATATTAATAAGTCCTTTATTGGTAGATGTTTCACTTTTATTATTTTTTTGGTTTAGTATTTTCCACACACAGCTTGCAAAACACTTAATGGCAACATAGCACTTATAAGTAAA
Organism: Puma concolor; assembly: GCF_028749965.1. Classification (NCBI taxonomy): domain Eukaryota; kingdom Metazoa; phylum Chordata; class Mammalia; order Carnivora; family Felidae; genus Puma; species Puma concolor. Next base: position 56,500,187 of record NC_141675.1, read on the forward strand.
ATAATATTGAAAACTGAGTATATGGTAAAATATATAAATTAGGAAATAAAAATCAAAGTTTTTGTTGTTAATAAATCAAATTTGGTAGGAGAATATATTAAAATTTTATAAGTTGAGTTCTAAACTTTTCTTTTTAGTCTCACGTATTTAGACCTAAAGATGAAGGAAGAAAAATTTTGATGGTAGTAATTCACATTGGAAAAACCAATGTATGAGTGTAGCACACATTATTATTCTAAATTATCACCTGATATGAACTTTTATGGCAAACATTTCTGTCCTCACCCTTTGTGTCCTTTAAGCTTCCTTGAAATATTCAAGAAATTTCCTTGACTATGCTGGATAAAGCATCCATAGTCAAAGTGAGGAGAAATTGAACACCGTGCCTTTAAGGAAAAGTTAAAATAAACTACAGTTTCTAGTATTATGGAGGAATATGGCTGAGTTTTCCCCTGCAAACAACTAATATCCTGGATAATATATTTTTTTCATGGAAATGCTTAGATAAACAAGCAACAAAGTATGGAATTTTAATATCTAAAATCTAAATAGGTAGTCAGAGAAGTAGAGCTCTGAAGCTGGCTTTGAAAATTGAGAGCATTTGCCAAATTAAACTAAAGGGTTATGTTTTGTAGCTTCACAGGAATTAGGACCCAGGAGGAAAAAAAAAAACACATGTAGTGCAGGGGGTCTGGTAGGAGAGCCTCCCTTCAAAATACATTATCTGCAAAAGTCTATACCTTCAGTTGAAGGTTAAATAAGAACATCCAGCCAGGGGACATAAAGGAGTCAAAGTATACTGAGCGGTGGGGAGACAATGACCACAACGGAATCACCACCGATGAATGGAAAACACAGATGGTCCCTCCCTTGCGTTTATAGCCTGAAATCATCTAATCTGGCTAGTTCCAAAACTAATAAATATTAGTATTTAGTTTAGAACTATGGCAGACACTACTGGTTTGTTCCATTTTGTTGTGCAAATTTCTTTCCGACAGTAGAGTGCAGTGTTTAATTGCTTACGGGTGACTCTCGAATGAGCGTGCCTGAATTTAAATCCTGGTTCTGTTTTCCTACTACCTATGTGATTAGACTAAATTATATAATCTCCCTTTGCTTTGCCTTCCTTATTTGTAAAATAAGAATTAAATGAATTATTATTTGAAAAGTTTTTAGGACATTGCTTGACACATAGTACATACCACTTAATTGCATTTCAAAATTTAAGTATATTTATATTATAAATAATGCATGCAATCATGGAATGAACAGTATTATAATCAGGAAAAAAAATATGACAGAAACTTGAGTTCTGGACCAATTGGCTTGGCAAATTAGTTTTTTATTTTAATTGATCATGAAACTTAATATGACAAGAAGCATCTTTTGTCAAATCAAGTATTTGAAACATTTATCTGATAATATTTCATCTTAAACTTCACTATTGAGTAAGGTAGTTATATCATTTGATTTAATCTAAGTGTTTAGATTACATTTAGTTGACAAACTAATACCAGAAATAATCCATTTAAATAATTTTCTGAAAGGTAAAAAATTATGCCCACAGATTATTATTAAAAAGCAATTAGAATATTATACCAATGAAGAAAAAAATAATTTAAAATGTTGTTCTGTCAAAATCTTTATTGAATCAGCAGTGAAACAAAAGTATATACATGCATAATGATAGTGTAATTAGCAATTTAAATATTGAATTTACTACTACCAGGAATTAATTAATGAGTTTAGCCCAGAAGCAATAATAGAAGACTTTATAAAGTTGTGGAAATGAAAAATCCAAGTGATTTAGATTCCTTTGGAAGACCATATGTTTGCATTTTAATGTCTCTTGAAAATTATACTTGAATGACTGTTGCATCTCTATACAGGAAATGAAAAACTTTATGAATCAATTATAATACATTGTTACATAATTAAACTTAAACTTATTTAAAGTCAGCTTTAAGAATAATCCTTAGGGGCGCCTGGGTGGCGCAGTCGGTTAAGCGTCCAACTTCAGCCAGGTCACGATCTCGCGGTCCGTGAGTTCAAGCCCCGCGTCGGGCTCTGGGCTGATGGCTCAGAGCCTGGAGCCTGTTTCCGATTCTGTGTCTCCCTCTCTCTCTGCCCTTCCCCCGTTCATGCTCTGTCTCTCTCTGTCCCAAAAATAAATAAACGTTGAAAAAAAAAATTAAAAAAAAAAAAAGAATAATCCTTAAAGCTTATTTAGTTAATATCATTACAAACACATTGTAACAATCAGTTCTTATGAATAGTTGAGAGACAACATTCTATGGATAAGTACTTCCATTTAAAAAGAGAACCACCTTGGGGCATCTGGGTTGCTCAGTGAGTTGCGCCTCAGACTCTTGATTTCAGCCTTGGCCATGATCCCAGGGTTGTGGGATTGAGTCCTGTGTCTCCCTCTGCACTGAATGGGGACCCTGCTTAAGATTCTCTTTCCCTCTGCCCCTCCCCTGGTCACATTAGCATGCTTACAAGCTTGCCCCTTCTCGTTCCCTCTCTCTCTCAAATTAAAAAACAATAAAATAAAATAATTAAAGAAAACACCTAAGAGTGTTGCTTTTTGAAATCCTACAATTCACTAGGTTACTGTTTACAAATTGGTTAGACATGTGGCAATATATGAGAAGCTAAATTTATATCATATTGATTAAATAAACAAACCTCTCAGTTCTAATGAACAATTAATTTCTTTCTAAAGTAGAAGAAAGTGGAAAGAGGAACAATTTCCTATGTGGTTACAACTGTAACAAAATACCATAAAGTTGCTCCTAATATAGTTGAATTCCCTTAATGTCTTCTTTCAAGTGCAATTTACAATATGAAACTACTAATGATTTTAGAAAGTATAAATTATAGGCTGATGTAAATTCTTGATTCTAAATAAATGGACTTTAGATTGTATTGAAACTGTTTTGATATCATTGACAGGAAAACTAATCACTTTCTGTTTTAACAGCAAAATATACACTAATTGGAAAATGTAAAATGTTATTTGCAATTAAATTAAATTTTGAAAAGAATACATTTATACTCTATGATAGATAACTCACAGGAAATTTAATATCCTCGTAAATACTGATATAAGTGGCATATCTTTGTTTGCCGACAGCTTAGCCTTCAGATAGAAAAAATAAGTTATTCTATCAGACAAATTTCATCCTAGCCCTAAGCCATCTTTTTCCCCCCCTTTGTTTAATAATAGTAGCAATACTGTTGAAGGACATGGAATGAATGCATTCACATACTGTTATGGCCCCAAATCAGAACAACTGTTGTTTTCCTAACTTGAACTCTTAGAATGTCAGGGATTTTTTTTTTCCAAATTTGATTATAAGTAGCATAAAGTTACTGAGTTCAGTGGTGTTTGTTTTTACAACAATTTTTGGGTGAAGGGTGACAGGAACATAGCAGTGATATTATTTTTCCTTTTAAAAATTGGTGTGGGGAAATACAATGTAAACTGGTTAATAAAATCCAAATAGAACAACAACAAAAAAAGAAGTGCATTTATTTTAGCCAGACTCTTTTCCCTTCTCTATCATACTATGACATTTGCTCTGGTGTGAAGGTATATTCATATATATTTATATGTATGTTTATGTATATGCATATATATAAATTTTATATATAGTTATACGTTATACACATCTATTCCATAATCAAATAGGCAACAATGTTTAGAGATATAGTTTAGCCTCTTTAATTTTTTTTAACATTTATTCATTTTTGAGAGAGAGAGAGACAGAGCGTAAGTGGGCATGGGGCACAGAGAGAGGGAGACACAGACTCTGAAGCAGGCTCCAGGCTCTGAGCTGTCAGCATGGAGCCTGATGTGGGGCTGGAACTCACAAACCATGAGATCATGACCTGAGCCGAAGTCGGACCCTTAACCGACTGAGCCACCCAGGCACCCCTGGCCTCTTTGAAACATAGACAAATTGAATAGGAATGATAGTACCGGCTTGGAAAACTACAAAGACTGGGGAACAAGGAAATTTTTCATTTTTTTACGCTAAAAATCAAAAGCTCTCCAAGAAAAGAACATGTAGAAAGGCAGAAATAGTAGTAGAAAATAAGAACCATCTGGAAGTATTCCATATCTGTATCTTGGGCAGCCAGAAACTGACTTTGATTGAAAGGTGAGAGGAGAACCTTGGCATCATTCTAGTCTAAGGGCAGGCAAAAAGACCTAATCCTCATGTCCTTGTTGGAGGAACAGGGCAGAAAGGCAGAAGCTCAGAGTCCTGGGAGAGTTTCTTGGATTGATAATTGGACCAAAGTAAATCTCAATTTAACAGAGCTGGATAAAGCGGTGGAAAGTAGAGGAGGGGTACACATCACAGTATTAAGCTAAAGAGCTCAAAGGATGCCACAGATGGTGACAGGCATTGTTTGAGTAATCCCAGAGTTTCGTCCAAGTAAACCAGGCATAACGAGTAGAGCAAGTAGAGATTTACACACACACACACACACACACACACACACACACACACACACACACACACACACATACTTCAGTAATGTGTTTCAGTAGGTGGAATGTGAAAAACAGGTTTAAATACTTTTGCATCTGTGGAAAACTCTGTCTTAACCTCTAGGCTAATAATCTGAATGGGAAGGCCTGTTGTGCCGTGACAGAAGTGGTGGCTAGGAAATGCGCACACGGAGTTCCTGAGAGGAAATGACCTGTGTCTAGGACAGCAACTTTGTAAGCTGATGGATTCAGAACAGAAAGACATAGCATTGTTTTGTTAAAGGCCAAACCGAAGAAACCAAAGAAGTCATAGCCTTGCCTTATCTTTGCACATGTGAAGGATTTTGTGAACAGTGTGGCTTTCCTCATAGAAGTTAAGCCCTCAGGGGCGCCTGGGTGGCGCAGTCGGTTAAGCGTCCGACTTCAGCCAGGTCACGATCTCGCGGTCCGTGAGTTCGAGCCCCGCGTCGGGCTCTGGGCTGATGGCTCAGAGCCTGGAGCCTGTTTCCGATTCTGTGTCTCCCTCTCTCTCTGCCCCTCCCCCGTTCATGCTCTGTCTCTCTCTGTCCCAAAAATAAATAAATGTTGAGAAGTTAAGCCCTCAGTTTTTTCCTTTAGTAGCTATGTAAACTTGGATGTATTACTTAAACACTGAATCTCTGCTTCATCGTCTGTAACTGGGGATAACAATTCTCAGAATTTTTGTAAGATTTGAAAGTGCTCAATAAGTATTCTTAAAAAACAGATTTAAAGAACATAAAGTATTGTTATATTGTGAAACAGGAATTATAAATTAATGCAATTTTAGTATATGTGTTGCTGACGTGAGCACTAAATTAGTACAACTTACAAGTAAGTCAGATGGAAACATTTTCTTTCGTGAAAATACTCAGGTATATATTTTGTATAATTCATCAACACTCCTCTTTAGGCCATGTTTTACACCAATCAAATTCATTGTATTGCAATTTACTCTTAGAATGGGCCTGGGATTAATTTTTTTGTGATCATAGAATTTTAAACCCAATTATGTGTTAATTTGCTTAGCTTGATTTATTTTGTGAATAATTGCTTCTGCAAGACTTTTGTTTCATTAATGCTCGGTATGGGTAGTATTTTTTATTCCCTAAGCCCTTAGCTGACTGAGCCACTCAGGGGCCCTATCCCTTGGAATTCTGATTTATTTTTTTCTGATGGTGATGAATCTAATTAAATCAGTCGTGAAGAGTAGGTCCCAAGATTGGTGTTTTTCAGTGCCCCCTGTATAGTTCTAACGACCAATCGGGTTTACAAATCACATTCTGGGAGAGGTCCTGAAGGTAACCATGTCTGGCAAGAAAGTCATGATAGCACAGCACTGGCGTGAAGTGAATGGTTATAAGCTTCTGGGTTCCCAGATCTCGTGTTGCAAGGATCCAGATGTTCTTGTATACCTGGCAGAGGGTGTGAAAATATTGAGTGGGCTTTGATTCTACAGAGGTCCTTCCTTCAGAGGATAGGCTTAGGCAGGATCCTGATGACCAATAGCAGGTATGGCAAGAGATTAGTAGTAGATGCCATTAAATGTCAAAAAGAAGAGAGATCATGATTTGGAAGACCTAGTCCAGGATATCCACCCAATCCAGGGCTCAGACTCACGAATGGTGACATCATGACCTGAGCTGAAACTAAGAGTAGGACACTCAACCGACTGAGCCAATCAGGTGCCCCAAAGATTTCAGTACTCTTAAAATTTTATCTAGACATAGTACTTGAAATTTTCTCTTTGCTTATAACAGTAACCACAATATTCTTACCTGTAGATGTGGTATTATATTAGCTCACACATAGATCAATCATTTCAACATTTCTTAATCTTTGTTTATAGAAGTAGAATTAACTCAGTGTGTCTCATTAGGGCTTTATTTTTTTCAGAGAAAAGATTAGGAAAAGGCTTAACAGATGTAGAAAATCATGAAAGGTTAAGTCTCTACTTCTAAGTAATTTGTAGATACATTCCCACAGTTTTCAAAATAGTGTGTGTCACAGAAATTATTATACGGAATCAAAGTGTGTTAGAACCATAAGGGACTCTCAGATTTGGTCCCCTATAATCTCCTCAAATATTTAATCAATGTGTAATTACAGATAGAAGGATGGAGTAACTTCATGGAAGTCACAGAATGTATTAGTGACAGCATTAAGTCTTTTGGTTTCATTCATTTATTTGTGCGTATATTCCTTCATTCAGTTTTGTGTTTATTTATGCTTAAGAAATAGGATACTGATGTCACCAAGGCCTTTGAAAATCTCTGTGTATCCATCCATTCACAATCAGATCCCATGCCTTTGACTCCAAGGACAATCACTAATTTGAATGTCGTGTTAGCCCCTTGTTTTACTTCGTAGTTTACTATATATTTATTTACTAGTAAAACATATGTTAGTTTTGCAAGTTTGGGAACTTTATGTAAGCAGTGTCATATACATTGTATCCCTCTGAAATTTATTTTATCACTAAACATATTTTTCAGATGCAACTATAATAACGTATAGGATGTAGTCCACTTTTACTGCTGCTCAGTATTCTGTTTATGGATACACCACTATTCATTCTTCCTTCTCCTTTCAATATGCATTTTGGGGGTTGTTTCTAGTTTCTTGTCATTAAAAGCACTGCTGTTATCATTCTTGTTTAGGTCTTTGGTTAACAAGGGCAAGGGTCTCTCTAGGTTATACACTTGATGTGGATTTGCTGGGTCAGGGTATGATCTTGTAAAGTTTTACTAGGTTATGTGACATTGTTTTCCAGAGTTACTGTATCAAGATTCTCTCCCATTTGTAATAAATGATTTGCAATAAACTGATGCCCTGTATCCTAACCTAATCTTGTCATTGTTTAACATTTTAATTTTGTCAACACGGTGTGTTTGCAATCATTTCTTACTGTTGCTTTAAGTAGCACTGCCCTTAATTTTAATGATATAGTTCCTCTTATATTTATTGGCCATTCATATTTTGTCTTCTGTGGAATATCTATTTGTTTTACCTATTGTACTGCTTCATTTCTTATAGATTTGTATGAGTTATGTATTTGCTACACAAATTATTTGTTTGGTGATTTATATGGTAAATATAATCTCCTTATCTTTGCCCTGTTCATCAACACTTATAAGGATAATCACATTTAAAATACTCATTTTATATGAATGAAGCATTCTTAAATAGGCCTTAATTTAAAAAGAAATTATACGCAGTTGATAAGCAGGGTAATTTAGGAAGGAAATAAACTTTCACTGCAGGAAAGCCTATACTGATATCTTAAGGCAAACTTGAAACTGTTAACATTAACTGTTCCATTTTGTTAAGGTTTAAAAATTTTTGCCTTGACTATGTTTAATGCCATAACTGTATCACATTTCTAAATAAGGAGCAGTCCCTGGGAATGTAGGTGCAATATATTAGTAGCCAAATCTACTTCATGAAAATAATAAGGTGCTCCCTAATATTGCCTTTAAAGGAGAATTTTGGTATGTCCTGTTTAATTTTTCTGATGAATGCGAGTGGGAGAGATGAATGAGGGAATCTCTGGTTATTGGCAAATGTTCAGATGGAAGATTTCCAGGTTTGCATCTCTCTTTTTCTGGGTGAACTTACTGTTTACCTATTTTCATGTTTCGCAGCATTTCGCTCCACCCCCTCACCTCCCTGCCCATAACACCTGTTTACATCCTGAACATTTTTTTTGTGTTGTTAAAATATGGAACTTTTGTTAATTTTGAACACTTGTTTTTCTCTATACTTTTCTGGTTTTGAGAGAAGACCTGACCATCACTTTATCTTTTATTTTGTAACAGACATTTTTGCAAAGATGAAAATGCTGATTCCTATTGTTTTGTGATTTAAAAAGAAATAAACTCACTTAGCTGTCAGACAGTAGTGATCTTCAGTCAGCATTAGGCCAACAAAGATTCAAATTTGTGACCTGAAGGTGATAATCTTGAGTTTCCTTCACCCCGTAGCAATCCCAGGAAGTTATATCTCTATCATTTGATTGTCTTAAACTGAGTCCTAACAGTTTCATTTTTATGTCAAATCTTATCTTTTTTTTTGGTAACTGAAAACTTTAAGTCAAGTAAAACTATTTTTTAAAATTGTATCCTTTTGTAAATAAAACTTTGTATCAATGGATTTTAACTTATTTAGGGAATGGTATTCATCATTGCTATACATTTTATGGGGAAAATATTTTCTTTGTGAAAACATGGGAATATAATTACTTAGAAAATAATTAGTACTTCTGTGAGTTAAGTATACATTATACAATGCTTTGATTACAACACTTTTATTTTTTATTTATTTATTTTTAAAAAATTTTTTTAGCGTTTGTTTATTTTTGAGATAGGGAGAGACAGAGCATGAACGGGGGAGGGTCAGAGAGAGAGAGGGAGACACAGAATCTGAAACAGGCTCCAGGCTCTGAGCAGTCAGCACAGAGCCCAATGCGGGGCTTGAACTCCCGGACCGTGAGATCATGACCTGAGCCGAAGTCGGATGCTTAACCAACTGAGCCACCCAGGCACCCCCTTGTGTTTTTTTTTTTTTTTAATACAACACTTTATTTTTAAAGTTTATTTATTTTGGAGAGAGAGCGTGTGTGAGCAGGGGAGGGGTAGAGAAAGAGGAAGACAGAGAATCCCAAGCATGACAGCACAGAGCTCTACCTGGAGCTTGAACCCTTATACAATGAGATCATGACCTAAGCCCAAGTCAGACGCTTAACCACTTAACCTACTGAGTCACCCAGATGCCCTATGATTACAACCCTGTTTCTTGAATGAGTTAAGCCTGTGTACAAATATTGGCTCCCTGCATTTCACCTTTATGATCCTTAGAAGTTAATTTCTCTGAGCCTCATTTCCTAATCAGTAAAATGGGCTTCGTAAGAAACAGCATCATAGAGTGTTTTTGACCATTAATCGGATACTGGTTATGAACTGAAAGACTTTAAGAAAGGAGACTTCTGCATTTGGTATCAATACAGGGCTGTAGTTAGCAGTTTGCCAGCAACAAGTTAGGAACAACTTAAATGTCCATCAGAAAGGGAATACACGTCTAAAATACCAAATTTTATGCTATGGACTACTATGTGGCAGTTGAAATGGCAGACATATTCTATATTAACACCAGAAATAGAAAAAGATATATAATGTTAAATAGGAAGGCAAGTTAATGAGAATAGTCACAGGAACGTACACACAAAAACTCTATATATTGTGTCTGAATATATTTGTATGTGGCAAAAAATAGGAACTAGAAGGATACATGCTAAATGCCTTATGGTAGTTCTTTTAGGGGTGTTAATGAAGAAATGGACTGGGGGTGAATGCAAATAAGACTTCAATTTTTGTGTGTATAATTTTTTTCTTAAAAAATTGGAAGCAAAATATACACACGTGTATATATTCTAAGATACATAAACATACACATATATACTAAGTGTGTATGTGCATATTTATATGCATAACAAAATAAAAACATAGGACAAAAGAGATTTGGGGGTTAAAATCTAAAAATGATAGTCCTAAAGAAAAGATTCATACTTGTCTCCTCTTTCTCCTCCCCTCTTCCCTCTCTACTTCACTCTCCTTACCACTTTGACTTTTTAATTTCATAATTCATTTTCAAAGAGATGGTGTATGTTATTCTATTTCCACACTGGGCATAGTCTTTTGAATTCAATCCTTTTAACTTTGAATAATATACCCTCATTTGAGTTCACCACTATTTATGTCTACCTTTCCTTAATAATAAAATTTCACTGCTGTCTTCGATGGTGCACCTGCTAAGCCTGACTGTGGAAAGGCTAGGACACTTTCTGTATGATGTTAGAAGTATCTGGTGCACCTGCTAAGCCTGACTGTGGAAAGGCTAGGACACTTTCTGTATGATGTTAGAAGTATCTGGTGCACCTGCTAAGCCTGACTGTGGAAAGGCTAGGACACTTTCTGTATGATGTTAGAAGTATCTGGTGCACCTGCTAAGCCTGACTGTGGAAAGGCTAGGACACTTTCTGTATGATGTTAGAAGTATCTGCAAAGTGATTGCACCTATTTATTCCCCCACCAGTGGGTATGAGAGCTCCCGTTTTCCTCACATCCTCACCAACACTAGGTATTGTCAGTATTTTCATTTGACCACCCTTATGTTGAGACATTACATTTATCTCCTTGGTTTTATTTGCATTTCCTTAATTAACAGTGAGTCTGAACACATATAAGTTTCTTATGTTTATTCACCATTTAGCTTTCTTCTGTAATTTGCCTTTTAATATCCTTTTTCCCATTTTCATTTTGAGTTAATTGTATTTTCCAAATTGGCTTTGAGGTCTATTTAAAAGGCATTTTATAAGCTCATACTTTGTCTGTTACATCTTGCAAGTACTTTCCATCTGCGTCTTTTTTTCAAAACTTTGAGCAGTTTTTCTTGTTTTATATCACACCGGTACTTTTAAGTGAACAAATGTATGAATGTTTTCTTTTAAGGTTTATAGCTTATTTTCCCTTTTCAAAAAAATAATTTTATACATCTGGATGATAAAGTCATTTTTGTAGTTAATTAAAATGTTACAAAGTTTTATTTTTTTACATTTGGATTATTAATATATCTGTAGTTTGTTATGTACTTGTTAACACAGATGTAATTTTTTCATTGAGAAAAATATTTTGTACTAATGCATTAAATTAATAATCTGTCTTCCATACTGCTATGAATACATTTTTACCTGTAAGTGTATAATTGGGTCTGCTTGGGAATCTATTGGATTCCATAGATCTGTTTGCCTATATGTTACTGGTTTCATACTATTTTAATTATCATTTTCTACTTAAATCTTGGTGTGTCAGAGCCAGATCTATTCAGTATTTTTCTGTTTCAAAGTTGACCATTCATGGATAATGACTCTATTTCACAAATTTAGACTCAGCTTCTTAGTTCCATGAAAATTCAATTTAAATTTTCATAGTAACATCAATGAATTTATAGATTATGTTCGGGAAAATCGGCGTGTAACTATTATTTACTAATACATTAGTGTCTTCAATTGTTCATAGTCTGTACTATGATCATTAATAATAATATATTTTCCTTCATAAATTTCTTTTGCTTATTTAAAAATGTAATACAAGGTGCTTGTAAATAGTTGTTTTTTTGTCATATTTTTCTATTACGCTTTCTAATTATGATTGCTAATGGAAAGGAATGCCATTGATCACACAGATCTTCTATAGTGTAGTCTTACTCAACTCTATGGTCAGCTCTAATAGTTTGTACATGGATTTTTTTTTTCTTTCTATCTTTAGGTCTTTATTTATTTTTCATGGCCAAAAAATACCAGAAAATAATAAACATAACTGGAGATTGTGGACAACCTTGTCTTTACTTGAAATGGAATTCTGGTTTTATATTAACTTTGCTATTGATATTTTAGGAAAATATCTTGTATCAAGTTAGCAAAGTTTCTCTCTATTCCTAGTTTGACGTACATTGCTTTTCCATCAGAAATGGTTATAGATTTTAAAAATTGAGCATATCATAGCTTCTCCCTTAATGTTCTAATTTGGATAATTACCACGTTGATAAATTTTTACACTGAACAATTTTATGCATGAATGAAATTTGATATACTTACTTATGTATGGCTTGATGTAATTTGTTGTTATTTTGTTTAGGATTTCCACAGCTTCATTCATAAACAATAGTAGCCTATAATTTTATTTTTTTGTGATGGCTCTTCTGTGAGGGTTACTGTAGTGTTGAAAATGAGTTAAACAGCCTTACTCTTCTTTTTCTATTTTCTGAGTTCTAAAGCTGTTAGTATGTAAAAAGGACCTTCACTTTTTGGATAGATTTGTGATAGCAAAATCATGAAACACCTGGATCCTAGTGTTTTTGGAAGGGAGAATTTAGACGAAGGATTTAATTGCTTTAATAGAAATTGTCAGAAGCACTTGACTAGCTTACTTGCTAGAGCATGTGACTCTTGATTTGAGGTTGTGAGTTCAAGCCCCAGGTGAGGGATAGTGTTTACTTAATTTAAAAAAAAAACTAAAAAAGGAAATTGTCTATTCGTATTTTTGTATCAGTATTGAACATTTTAATAAAAATATTCTTTCTTGTCTAAGTTTTAAGATGCAATGGCAAATTTTGCTCAGTGTATGTACATATGATTTTTTATTTATTTGCTTTTTTTGGCCATATCCCTCATATTCTTAATGCTTTGTGTGTATCTTCTTTCTTTATAGCAAGATTTTATCTATGTTAATAATTGTATTTTTTTTTAACATTTATTCACCTTTGAGAGACAGCACATTGGGGGAAGGGCAGAAAGAGAGGGAGACAAAGAATCCAAATCAGGCTCCAGGCACTGAGCTGTCAACACAGAGCCCCATGTGGGGCTAGAATCCATGAACCGTGAGATTATGACCTGAGTCCAGGTTGGACGCTTAACCAACTGAGCCACCCAGGTGTCCCAATAGTTGTCTTAAAAGACCCCATCCTATGCTTTTTTGGTAATCTCTGTTGTGCTTTTGTTTTATATTTTATTCATTTTTTATTATATTAATTTTTCTGTAACATTTCATCATAAGATGTACCTGTTTCATTCTTATTTTTTTCTTATAATTTTATTGTATAATGTATGCAAATAAGTTTTTAAATCTCTCCCTGACTACCATTTTAGGTGAATTACACAGATTTTGAGGCATAAAGTGTTAAGATTTTCATCTAAACTGATTGATACTGTTAGTGTTCAATCAATTGTTATTATTATTATTATTATTGTTATTATTATTATTATTTTACTGGTCAGTCACACAAAATAATTCAAACATATTTAAAACATTTTATAGTTACTTAATAGAATGAGATTAACAATAAAAATTAAAATAAAAAACTTTCATCAATCTTTCCAGAAAATCCCAAGGCTCCTTTTTTTAAATTTATTTTTTATTTTTTTAATTCAAGTAGAATTATCATAGAGTGTTATACTAGTTTCAAGCATATAATACAGTGATTCAAAAATTCTATACGTTACTCACTGCTCACCACCATAAGTGAACTCTGTGCCCCAACACACCTCCCCTCTTGTAACCACTGGTTTGTTCTCTACACTTAAGAGCTATTTTTGATTTGTCTATTTTTCCTCTGTTCATTTGTTTTGTTACTTAAATTCCACATATGAGTCAAATCATGTGGTATTAGCCTTCCTCTGACTGACTTATTTCACTTAGCATCATACCGTCTAGGTCTATCCATGTTGTTGCAAATGGCAAAATTTAATTCTTTTTTATGATGGAGTAATATTCCATTGTGTGTGTGTGTGTGTGTGTGTGTGTGTGTGTGTGTGTGTGTGTGTATACATACATACATATCACTTTTCTTTATCCATTCATCTATCAGTCGGCACTTGGGTTGCTTCCATAATTTGGTTATTGTAAATAATGCTGCAATAAACATAGGGTGCATATATCTTTTTGAATTAACATTGGGATGTATTTTGGGTAAATAGCCAGTAGTGGAATTACTACATCATATGACAGTTCTATATTTAACATTTTGAGGAACCTCCATTCTTTTTTCCACAGTGACTGGACCAGTTTGTGTTTCCATGAACAATGCAGGAGGGTTTCTTTTTCTTCATATCCTTGCCAGCATTTGGTTCTTGTGTTTTTGACTTTAGCCATTCTGACAGGTCTGAGGTACTATCTCATTGTGGTTTAATTTACATTTTCCTGATGATTAGCGATGTTGAATATCTTTTCATGTGTCTGGTGGCCATTTGCATGTCTTCTTTGGAGAAATTTCTACTCATGATGAAATTCATTCTGCCCATTTTTAAATTGCATTATTTGGCTTTTTGGTGTTGACTATAAATTCTTTATGTTTTTGATACTAACCCTTTATTGAATATGTCATTGCAAATATCTGCTCCTATTTAGTAGGTTTTCTTTTTGTTGTTTTTTTTTTTTTAATTTTTTTTAACGTTTATTTATTTTTGAGACAGAGAGAGACAGAGCATGAATGGGGGAGGGTCAGAGAGAGGGAGACACAGAATCCGAAACAGGCTCTAGGCTCTGAGCGGTCAGCACAGAGCCCGACGCGGGGCTCGAACTCATGGACCGTGAGATCATGACCTGAGCCGGAGTCGGCCGCTTAACCGACTGAGCCACCCAGGCGCCCCTAGTTTTGTTGATTGTTTCCTTTGCTGTGCAGAAGCTATTGGTTTTGATGCAGTCCTAATAGTTTATTTTTGCTTTTGTTTCCCTTGCCTCAGGAGACATATATAGAAAATGTTGCTACAGCCGATGTCAAAGAAATTACTGCCTGTGCCTTGTTCTAGGATTTTTATGATTTTGGGTATCACAGTTTGGTCCTTACATTGTTTTGAATTTATTTTTGGGTATGCTGTGAGAAAGTTGTCTGGTTTCATTATTTTGTGTGTAGCTGTCCGGTTTTCCCACCATCATTTGTTGAAGAGACTTCTTCCCATTGTTGCCTCCTTTGTTGGAGATAATTGACCATATAGTCGTGGGTTTATTTCTAGGCTCTCTATTCTGTTCCACTGATCTATATGTCTGTTTTTGTGCCAGCAACATATTGTTTTGATTACTACAGCTTTGTAGAATATCTTGAAATCTGGGATTGTGGTACCTTCAGTGTTCTTCTTTTTCAAGATTGCTTTGGCAAGTCAGGGTCTTTTGTAGTTCTGTATAAATTTTACAAACATTCATTCTAGTTCTATGAAAAATGCTGTTGCTTTTTTGACAGGTATTGCATTGAATGCACAGGTTTCTTTGGGTACTGGACATTTTAACAATATTAATTCTTACAATCTTTGAACATGAAATATCTTTTTATTGTGTTATCTTCCATTTCTTTCATCATGTTTTATAGTTTTCAGACTACAGAACCTTCACATCCTTGGTTAAGTTTATTCCTAGGTATTGAATTATGTTTGGTATAATTATAAATGGGATTGTTTTCTTAATTTCTGTTTCTGCTACTTCATTATTAGTGTAGAGAAATGTGACAACTTTTGTGGTGCCTGGTTGGCTCTGTCAGGTAAATGTCTGACTCTTGATTTCTGCTCAGGTTATGATATTAGGGTCATGAAATCAAGCCCTGCTTTGGGGCTTCATGTCCAGTGTGGAGTCTGCTTAAGATTCTTTCTCACCCTGGGGCGCCTGGGTGGCGCAGTCGGTTGAGCGTCTGACTTCAGCCAGGTCACGATCTCGCGGTCCGGGAGTTCGAGCCCCGCGTCAGGCTCTGGGCTGATGGCTCAGAGCCTGGAGCCTGTTTCCGATTCTGTGTCTCCCTCTCTCTCTGCCCCTCCCCCGTTCATGCTCTGTCTCTCTCTGTCCCAAAAATAAATAAACGTTGAAAAAAAAATTTTTAAAAAAAAGATTCTTTCTCACCCTCTACTGCTCATTCTCTCTCTTGCTCTCTCTCTCTCTGTAAAACAACAACAACAACAACAACAACAACAACAACAACAACAACCAGCTTTCTGTATATTGATTTTGTATCTGAAACTTTACTGAATTCATTTATTAGTTCTAATAGGTTTTTTTTGGTGGGGTCTTAATGGTTTTCTATATATCTTATCATCTGCAAATAGTGAAAGCTGTACTGACTATCCTTAAAAAGAAGACAAGATTCTCTTATAATTGCCTTAAAATATGCCATTTCTCTGTTACTTTTATGTCTGGATGGCACAAAAAAGTTGGCTTAATGGTAAGTTCAGATCAAAAGAAAGGAAAATGTCATAACCCTGTCCACCTCTAATAAGGACTATGTAACCAGTGATTCAGTATGAATACCTTTCAAAAACTATGTTGTTTTTCTGAAAAGAAAAATTTGTGTTAGTATTTCATCTGTTTTTGCTATATACATTAAAACTCATTTCTATAATCAGATCATAAGCTTTCTTTTAAACCTGTCTTTAAGAATTGGTACTTACCTTGGTTTCTGAATCACACATCTTCTTCTCTGTAGTCTAATAGTTAAACTATGTCATATGTTCATTATTTGGAATTCCTAGATATCTAGATATTCATAAAGGCAGTTTTGAAGTTTTGGCATAATGTTTCAAATTGTCAAATGGAAACAATTGAATTAATAATAAACCATACATACCAGGTAACCAATTCGACATATGCTACTTTTGGATCTTTTATAAATACAATGTGATATCATTTAACTAATTCTATTTGCCTGAAAGTTATTTTTAACAAGAATATTTCCTTTTATTAAAATATTGGGGAAATATTTTCACTTTCCATAGATTAGTTATGTGATGATTCCATTTAGAAAAAAAGTTCCATGTAAAACTTTTCTATGTATTACATTTATAAAATATAAGTACATGAATATTTTGGGTTTTGCTTTTTATCTCATGCTGATTCTTAACTTGTGACTTCTGGACCTTGAAAGATTATGTTTCATGATCTGCCTTTAGAGACTCTTTCCCCAGTAACTCAAGTTTAAGCAGAGAATTGTTGTTAACTTTATCTTAAATGCAGCTCAATATTGTATGCAGAGGCCATTAATACATCACTGTATCATAAAAGTTGAATGAAAACATTATTTTATTTTTTATTTTTT
Organism: Puma concolor; assembly: GCF_028749965.1. Lineage (NCBI taxonomy): Eukaryota > Metazoa > Chordata > Mammalia > Carnivora > Felidae > Puma > Puma concolor. Next base: position 56,517,330 of record NC_141675.1, read on the forward strand.
TTTCAACGTTTTTTTTTTTTTTTTTTTTTTTTTTAATTTATTTTTGGGACAGAGAGAGACAGAGCATGAACGGGGGAGGGGCAGAGAGAGAGGGAGACACAGAATCGGAAACAGGCTCCAGGCTCCGAGCCATCAGCCCAGAGCCTGACACGGGGCTCGAACTCACGGACTGCGAGATCGTGACCTGGCTGAAGTCGGACGCTTAACCGACTGCGCCACCCAGGCGCCCCTGAAAACATTATTTTAAAAATGGCTATGACATGATCCAAAGTCCTGTAATTCATGGTTTTACCTTAATTTACTCCTTAAGTGATAAATGCTTTTGTTTTTGGTTTTGTTTTGTAAACTTTAAGAATGAAAACAACACAATTTTTAAAGGAACATAATTAATTTTAATGGAAATGACATTACTTTATACACTATCAAAACAAATTCAGGAAATTCATCATTTATGTCCTCTGTTTTTCTTATTTCTCATCATTAGCTAGGCATAAGGCCTCAAATGAAATACATTCTCATCAGTCTTTCACTGACAGGCCACTTTTATCAATTGCATGCTGTGCTTGTATGCAATAGATCAGTATGTGTGAACTTGACACTTTCATCACAAGATGACTCCTGTTGAAATGTTGTCTCTGTGAGTCACAAGAACTATATACTAAAATTACAGCAGGGGCTCTGACTTTTGAGAGTTCACCAGAGAGATAATTGAATGAAACTGTTCACCTTCAAAAAGGAAATTCTATCAACATTTGGAATGGAGGCCAATAAACAATAGCATGAAACTTAGCTTACTCGGCATTCTTTTTTAAAAATATTTATTTATTTTTGAAAGACAGAGACAGAGTGAGGGAAGGAAGGGGAGGGGCAGAGAGAGAGAGAGGGAGACAGAGAATCCTAAGGGGGGTTCATGACCTGAGCTGAAATCCAAGAGTCAGATGTGCTTAACCAATTAAGCCACCAGATGCCCCTACTTGGCATTCTGATAAGGATAATAAATGCCCTTTTTTCTTTGGAAGAATTAAAATTGAAGTGATGAGATAAGAATCATATAAGCACCAGCTCTTTTTCTAAACAGGCTAAGGATTTTTAATATTAAGTTCTATCAAGTTATATTTTATTAATCATCTATTATATACCAGGGACTCTGCAAGATTCTGGGATACAAATATGACCTGTTCCTGTCTTCAGAGAGTTCATAGTCACTTATGATAGCTATTTAAAGAGATATTAACAATTAGTTGTAATAAAATTTTTGACTAATGAGAGTTGAAACATACTATGTATTCGTGTGAGAACAGAGGAGAGAATGTTCCAGGGCTTTAAGAAGGGATGATGGAAAGCCTTGCGAGAGAAAGGAAGATTAAGCAGACACATGAAGGACTTTCTGTCAATCCTTACAAGCATGGAGCTTAACATTTCTGAAGTGTTCAAATTAGCCTGCATTTGTGATATCCCTTTCCTCTTCTCCTCCTCCCTCCCTGGATTGGTTATGCTGTCCATGAACTCTGCCACATGGATCTAAAATAAAACTCCTGGATGCAACCTGCTTTTGGAAAGGGCTCTTGGGCACATTCATGTCATTTCAAGCCTGAGGTGGAATGTGATGTGGGGACGTGTGTGCTGGAGCTGTTCTTTTAGTCTTGTGAGAGCTAATTACTAAATATTTAGGAATTTAGCAAGCCAGTTTGGGGAGCCTGAAATTTACCATAATTGTAGTATTTATACCATGGAAGTTGGTGCATTGCTAGAAATCAACCTCCCCATCCTTTCCCATAACTGATTTACCAGCATACCACTAGATATATCAAATGGGCCAGAATTAATGGCCTAGGAAGGATAATATTCTGAAATCCACTCAAACCAGTATTCTTATTTTTTTCAAGATTAATTTACTGGAGCCATTAATGGTAGGAATGAGAGGAATGGAAAAGAATACATGTTATTGACAAGCTTGAACTTTTCTATATTAAGCAATGTGGCACTTTTCCAGACTTTCTTATTTCGCTTAAAAAAAAAAGAAAAAGAGGGGCGCCTGGGTGGCGCAGTCGGTTAAGCGTCCGACTTCAGCCAGGTCACGATCTCGCGGTCCTGTGAGTTCGAGCCCCGCTTTGGGCTCTGGGCTGATGGCTCAGAGCCTGGAGCCTGTTTCCGATTCTGTGTCTCCCTCTCTCTCTGCCCCTCGCCCGTTCATGCTCTGTCTCTCTCTGTCCGAAAAATAAATAAACGTTGAAAAAAAAAATTAAAAAAAAAAAAAGAAAAAGAAATAAAAGAAAGAAGGGAAAGAAGGAAATGTTGCTTACTGTATTGACCCTCTTTAGAAGACAGTTTAGCAAAATCCATAGTATCTAAAGCAGCATCTCGAATTTTGCTTTCTGATGAAATAGTTTCTCCTCTGAGCAGAGTTCTGGCACATGCCTTTATCTGCATATTATTCTACTTCTACTCCTATACTTATGGTCCAATGATATTTTGGGCCGTTTATAGAACTGATCCCAGAACTAGTCAAGATGGTCCCCAGATTAATTCCTCTCTGTTAAGAGATATCTGGCAGTGAGTAATGAGTCACGTGGCCTATCTGCTAGAACTGTCTTGGTTGCTGGTAGCTATTTTAAATGATAAATATTTTAAATTAATTTATAATGTTAATTGAAATATCTTTTATTTTACCTTTTCTATGCTTCTAATTTAGTGTTGCTATGCCTTTAATTCAATGTTGCCAGATAAAATACAATGCACTATTTTTTTGTTATTTATATGAAATTTAAATTTAACTGGACATACTGTATTTTCATTTGCTAAACTTGGCATTCCTACTCCTCTCTAAATTTCAGTCTGACCCTTAGACAGCAAGAGAATTTTGGAAAGTGTATAAACTTTCCAGATTTATAAATAGAAGGAAGTGGACATGAGGAAGGGGATGATCTTTTTAATCTGCTAGTTCTCTGGAAAGTTACAGAGGCTTACAGGCTCACCTCTAAAATTCCTGTTTAAGAATGTATTTCTAGTATACTTTTAAGTTTGGAAAAGGAGAACATCAAGTTTAAATTGGAAAACATAAACATCTTTCTCAGAAAGAAAATAATTTTCCTTTTTTTAATTGTTTTTATTTTGAGAGACAGAGACAGACAGAGTGCTAGTTGGGGAGGGGCAGAGAGAGAGGGCGACACAGAATCTGAAGCAGGCTCCAGCACAGAGCATGTGTCAGCACAGAGCACGACGCGGGGCTCGAACCCATGAACTGTGAAATCATGACCTGAGCCGAAGTCAGACGCTCAACCAACAGAGCCACCCAGGTGCCCCTCTCAGAGAGAAAATATATCATAATCCCTCCCCAAACAAATAAAACATAGGAATGAAAAAGGAAATAATCTAAACGTATAAAAATGCTTTATTTGGAAGGGAAATTTCTGGGTCATGATGTGTGATTTAATGAAAAGTGTTTATACACTCTGCATTCATGTCATTACAAGAATTCTGATATATGAGGCTTGGAACTTATTAAAAATAACTTTTGTCTCAGTTTCCTAAGGCTTGTTCCATCAGGGTGGTACTTTGCAGTGGTAAATTGCAGGTTTCAGGCTCCATCTGCACGTGAATTCTCTCATTTCCTATCCATTTGTGTGCCTTTGTGCAAATGACTTAATTCTCTGGGTCATGTTTTGTCATCTCTAAAATAGGGTAACCGAAGCAATTTTCTCACAGAGTTCTTGTGGAAAACTAGGGTATATAAAGCACTTAGAACACTGCCTGGACCAAGATGTGTACTCAGTGCACAGCAGACGTTATCATCGATATTACTTGATAAAGTAAAGCCTAGGTACCAAACAACCAACTGAGAAAAATGTGGACCTGGTTAATAAAGAGTGATTATGAACATTTACTATATTCAAACAAACATAGGATTTTCATGATTTATATTAGTGTCTTTGCAGTGAGTCCATGAAATAAATCGGGAATCAGGTGAAAAGTGTTCCATCCATTTGTTTCTGACAGCTTTCATGGAGTCTATCTTTTGTGGTGGGTGGTGATCAATTAATGGAAAGCCAAAAGAGTGTACTTTCAATGTTAAAATTTTTTTTCTTGATTGAGTTCATTTAAAAAAAATATTAGTACTAAGGATTTATTGAAATGTCTTGATCAGCACATTCCTTCCACTTTAATAATATATTTATAGAAGAAATGGCTAAACAGTCTATAATATCAGTACATTTTGTGTATTAAAACTGTTCAATAATACCAAAGTAAAGATCATAAATTGACTTAATTAAGAATAAAAGGGAGGCTTTTTAGCTGACATTTAACAATCACTGTTATTTTAGAGGAATGGCCCTATAGAAGTTTACCAACCTGCTTTTTGTTCACCAACAGTGTTCTTACTTTAGCTAAGACACATTTGCATCGGATCCCCTTGGTGGAGAATGTACTACTTCTTTTCATTCAGTGCACATACACAAGATACAAGCAAGTATATTTTTTACCACTGATGAGAATACTACCACTGTAGCTTCTTAAACAATACTAGCAACCACAGGGACACCGTAACATGTATATGATTATGAAAATAAGCATGGTGATTTCTCAATATGGGCCTTTTTAGAAAAAGGGGTGAGCCTGTTCAAGGTCCTCCTCCCTTTCTTTGGTAATTATTGGGAACATTTCTCCATGAGTTGTGGAGAATTACAAGCACAGTTCTATACTTTTAATTTAGAAGGTTTCTGCGTGGACCCAACATAATTTATTCACTAAACAGTTAAGGGGGAAAAAAGGAAAAGAAAAAGAAGGCTGGCTTATCCTAGTCCCAAATTGAGTGGATGTGTCATTCAAAATATATTATAGCTTTTAATAAAAATGTCTTAATCAGCCTTTGGCACAATTCTCGGTTTCTATGCCAGCTTCCGTTCATCTATTTTCATTTCTTTCACCCCACATGGCCCTATCCTTCTTTTCCTACCCTAATTCCGTTTGCTACAAGTTGAAAAGGTCTGGTGAAGATTCTATTTCTAGTAATTTTTTCCCTCATATTCTAGGCTATAAAAAGCAGGGCTGAGCAAAAACTGACTTTGGTTCCTTATAATGAAAATGCTTTGTACTACCTGGTTGCATATAGGATTATTTTCATTATCCTTGTTTTTAAAATATTATTAGAATATTATTTTTCTGTGAAATATTTGTAAGGTTAATTTTTTCTTGTTTAGTGCTGTATCTAGAAGAGTATGTATCCCATAGGCTGTGCTCAATAAATTTGCTGAAGTTATTAGTTGAATAAAACTATGTTTTTGTGTTTTTGTTTTCAATCCATAAAAAAATTTCCCCAATTAAGGCTTTAAGGTTCTTTTTTGTCTATGTTAACTTTTTTAATAAGGATAATTTATTTTAGAAAAGAACCTATTGACATTTTCTGCCCTCAGTATGAATCACCTTTTTCATTTTCCATATATGTGTTCTTTTCCTCTATATTAGAGATTGCTATTTATCCTCTAATATCATTTTTGTATTTCTTAATGTTTTGTGAACAATTTGAAACATACATAGAGTAAGAGACAATGTTACAGAATGAGACAGAAATATTATAATGGACACCCCTGCTGATAATCATTCACCAGATTCAACAACTAACATCATGATGAATTTTGTTTCACTTAGACCACCAACCACTTTTTCCCACTCTATCAATGGATTATTTTGAGGCAAATCACAAACCTCATCTCATCTATAACAATTTCTTATGAATTTCCAAAAAGTAGAAACTCTTTTTGAACATAGTTCCAGTAACATTGGCACACTTAGAATATGAACAGTAATTTCTTAATATTATCAAATATTGATTCATTGATCACATTTCCTCTGATTCTCTGATTTTTTTTTCTTTGTTTCAAAAGCCATTTTTCTTTTCAGTCAGTTTTCATCATAATCCAAGTACCACAATGCGAGAATTGTAGTTGGCCTATGTATAGATTCAAATATTTTTTAAATGAGTATTTCTTAAATATATATTTCAGTATTAAGTTTTTAGGTGTTCCTATTATATGGAGGTTTATGTTTTATTCGTTTTTAGGCTTTATGTTTTTTTCTAATTTAACATTTATTTCTGAAATAACAATTTCTTTTATTTTCAATTATGTCCTGAGTCCTATCACCACACTTTGGATTATTCTAATTCTGACCTTTCTTTAATACCTTATATCATTTTCTTAATGTCTCTTAGTTTGTTTTTATATGACTTGCTTTTCACAAATTTTTGAGCATGTTTCTGATAAGCTTGTATTGTCTTTAGGAATGTGTTTTCCTCCTGTTCATTCTTTACTTTCCTTTCCCTTTCCTTTCCCTTTCCTCTCCTTTTCTTTCTCTTTCTTTCTTTCTTTCTTTCTTTCTTTCTTTCTTTCTTTCTTTCTTTCTTTCTTTCTTTCTTTCTTTTTTTCTCTTTCAAGAGGGCATGTGCACTTGAGCAGGGGAGGTGCAGAGAGAAAGGGAGAGACAAAATCCCAAGCATGCTCCACACAGGTATCGCAAACCACGACACTACGACCTGAGCTGAAATCAAGAGTCAGATGCTCAACCGACTGAGCCACCCAGGTGTCCCTGTTCTTTTTCTTTTAACAGCAACTTTGACCCAGTCCCTGTGTTATCCATTTTTACAAGCAATTAATTACCTGAATTAAAAAAAAACATATTACAGAATTATTTTTCTAACTTCGCATTTTAGAATTATGAGATCAGAGTGCTCTGGGCTCTGCAAACCTTCCTGTGGAACTATACAGAATGCAACTCTTCCCCTGCCAGCTGCCATTCTCCCATTGGTTATCCAAGCTTCACAGTGAGTACCTCTTAGCTTTTTTGAACCTCTTGGTCTAGTCAGATATTCCATTGCTCCTTCTTGCACAGTTGTGGGAAAAACACAATTCCTGCTGTTGTCAGTGTTTGTCATTCTCTGATTGTATTTTAGAGCTAAGGGGAACATACTGAACTAGCTTTATTTTTGATGTTGTACATGGATTTTTGTTTTGCTATCCTCACTTCCTACACTGGTCATTAAATGAAGGGATACAGGTGATTGTTGAAAGGAAGGAAGGAAGGAAGGAAGGAAGGAAGGAAGGAAGGAAGGAAGGAAGGAAGGAAGAAGAAAGAAAGAAAGAAAGAAAGAAAGAAAGAAAGAAAGAAAGAAAGAAAGAAAGAAAGAAAGAAAGAGATTGTTGCTTTTGTCTTCCCAGAATCCCTGCCCCTTACGAAATTTATTATGAAATGTGTTCAGATGCCTAAAACACATTTTTGTGATCTAAGAAAGAAATTAAAAGGCTGAATTTTATTATTATACATTATTTTTAAAATATTGTGAAAAGTTGTAAGTACAAAAGGTATAAAGAATAATGCCTTAATATTCATGGGCCACTTCTCATTATAGAAATGTATATCCTAACACAGTCTTAATATTCTTATTTTCTTTCTGTCTGGAAATAAGTACTCTTTTCTCATTTCTAAGCATTGTTTTATTCTTTAAATCCCATATAAATGGGATGATGTTGTTTTAAACTTACCTGAAAATTGAGTTTTTAACTCATTATTTTATGGTTATAGCTCATTTATTTTCATTGCTATACACAATTCCATTTTTTCAATACACTAGAGTGTTAGTTTTCCTATTCATGTACCTAAGGTAGTTTCTGTTTTTTGTCTTTTCAAGATTCGAGTTATCTTTTCACATTCTTATGCTTTTATTTATTATTCAGAAAACTTGAATTTTAATGTGATTAACTTCACCATTTTAATGTCATTTTAGAATTTAGAATTTCTTGAGAAATTCTATCTACCCAGAGATCATAGAAAAAATTCCCTATGTGTCATTCAGAAGTTTTAAGTTGACTTTTCACATCTAGTTTTCTAATCATTCTGGAGTTGTTCATTGCATAACATAGGGATTCCTTTTTTTCCCTCTTTTATGAATAAGCAATTGTTATAGTATCATTTAAGTGTTCACCACTGATCTGTTGCAATCCAAAGTTTCATGTTTATTTGAGTCTGTTTCTGCAATAGTAAATTAGGACCATTTATCTATTTCTTTGTTGGTGTGCCAGTGCTACAATGTCATAATCATGTATGTCATAATCAATGTCATAATAATGTCTCATTATATAGTAGTTCAAGCTCTACAAACATATGCCTTTCCTTGTAAATTGACTTGGCTGTTATTGACCCTTTGTTGAGTCCTATAAATCTTAGAATTAGCTTGTTAAGGTCCACATGCATATTCAAAAATCTTTTGTTACTTTGACTAGAATTGCATTGAATTGATAATATGTGGAGGAACTTTCAAGATATCATAAATTATTGAGTTTTCCATACATTAACAAGGCATAGTGTCAATATATGTGGGTATTTTCTGTATTATGTCAAGACTTCTTAAGCTTCCTTTATTAATGACTAATTATTTTCAGACTGTGCATGCTTCTATTAAATTATTTAGCATTTTAAACTCAAAATCTCTCTATATCTTCATGGAGCCTAATGTGAGTTGAATAGTGTCCTCCTCAAAAGGCGTATTGAAGTCCTAACCCTCAGTACTTGTGAATGTAACCGTTTTTAGAAATTGAGTCTTTGAAGATGTAATCAGTTATGGCAAGGTCATACTAAATATGGATAGACCCAAAATCCAATGACCAGTGTCTTCACAAGAAAGATTGAGGAGATACAGACAAAAACACATACATAGGGGAGATGGCTACATTGAGATGGAAGCAGAAAGTGACAAGCCAAGTGCTAAGGATTACTGGTACCCACCAGAAACTAGAAAGAGGTAAGACAGGATCCTTTACTACAGCTTTCCAAGGGAGTATGACTCTGCTGACAACCTTGATTTCAAGCTTCCAACATCCAAAACTGTGAGAGGATAAATATATTTTGTTTAAAGCCCCCCAGTTTATTGTAGTTTCTTATAACAGACCTAGGAAACTAATACAAAGTCATATTTTTGAGTGTAGCCTTTCGCTTGTTATTATAAAAGTATTATAATCAATAATACTTAATTTCACTTTGATATTATTACTAATTTTATCAAGAGATTACATGTTATGTATGACAAAAAGTGAAAGACCACTGGGGGTATTTTGTGTGTGCCCACTATTTGCTGAGATCTATACTAAGTGCTGTACATGGATTACTTAATATACTATTCACATCAACTTTATGAGGCATTAACTTTTATAATCTTCTTATCTTATGGATGAAGTGATCAAAAGAGAGGGAGATTTCATTTCCCCCCTAAAGCTGGTTGAATAGCAGGGCCATAACTAAATCTTAGTTCTGGCTATCCTTGAGAGTTCTTAAACACCTACAATAACTACCTTTCCTTAGAAGGGATTCAAAGGTCATTACAAAGTAAAGGGGCATGGTTGTTAATCATGCTTAGAGGTTTAATGAAAAAAATTGCATTCAAATAAATATCTCCCTAGAGCTCCAATGTAGGAAAGAGGGGCAGAAGGTTCTGGAACCGTGTCTGCTTGTCCTAATCATTCCCACTCTCAGCCTGACTCCCGTACTGCTCTATGGCCCCATGAAAAGTCAAGTCTTTTCAAGACATAGAATTGGAACTGACATCTTTGTTTTAGTAGTATAGAAAATGAGACTTATGGAGAAAAAGTGATTTGCCCACAATCGTTGTATCAGATCCTGACAGAACTGAGATCAATAGAAGTCCTACTGAGAAGGAGGAGACTAGCCAGCACTTTTTACAGCATAATTGATACGGGCCATCTGGGCTTCATCTTTTCTTCTCATAGATAAAATAGGAAGCCCAGGCATTACTAAGCAAACTATCCCACAGCTGCAGGCAGTACCGTGAGCAGCTGTGAGCAATGTGCATTTTATGAAGTAATACAGATGTTCTGCATTATAAATATTGCTGAGACATTAAATGCCATCTTAAATAGAGATTAATTACAAAGGTAATAATTGACAGTGATGGAGAATGTATGTCTTACCTATGTATAAAATACATTATCTTCTATGTATTATGTGTTAGACTTCGTAATATATAGTTTTTGTAGCCTGAGAAGGAACTAATGAATTTGAGCCAGCTGCTGAAAATTTTCTTTTTCTTGTTCCCTTGCATCTAGTCATTGGGAAGGTGCACTGATTGTAGGTGAGCATAAACAAACATCTCATTGTTTTTTGCCCAAACTTTTAAATATGTAGAGCTTTGCAGTATGGATTGTATAACAACCTGGCTTCCCTAAGGTACATCAAGGCCTTCAAGTACCAATTGGCTATAAATTTTGCAAACTTCCCCATGATGGACACATGTTACCTAGAAAGAGCTGACCCTAACATACCCCCTCAAATGTCAGAATATCTCCTGTGGTCATATTTTCTGGAAATATGTTTGGGATGATAAATGGCTAGAAAAAAAAATAAAGCTAGACCTTGAAGATTTTGGAAAAAAGCAAAATAATCAGGGTAGATTGAAATATATATCTAGATATGTATTACCTCTAATGCTGTCAGTATATCAAACAATCAGATTTGTATTTTGTACAGATTTGTAACAAGCCACCAGTGATTGTCTCAATGTCTAACTTACTGGTATATACAATAAACATTTACAAATTTGTTTATACCTCCCTGAAATCCTCTACGTGGACAATTCGAATTAACTCTCTTGAGATGTAACAGGAGAGGAAGTCTATTATACCTGTGTGCTTTAAAAGCTTGTGCCTCAGACTACAGATAAGCTTGAAATAGCCTGATGTCAGCTTATAGAAATCAGTGCTATTGTAACAACTAGAGGGTTATTTTGACATATTGTAAATTTAACTCCTATTACTCTCATACATATTCTCAGATCATAATGAGACATTAAGTGTACTGAAAGCAGTTTTGCTCCTTCAAAATCTTAGTCCAGAGCGCTCAAGCTCGGATCAATGTTTGAAAAGTCCTGCTTGGTCCTGTCTTGGTTCTGAACCTATAGCCCTGCCTGGTCTGATGGGAATTGGGAACTTTTTTCTATTTAAGTCAGTGGGATAAAGACAGAATCTTTTGCCCAGTGCCCTGGGTTAATTTATGTGGTATTTAAATACTCCTGGAATACAATAATAATAGTTTTGAAAGAAAATTTACAGGGGAACATCTTTGTTACTTTGAAGTAGGCAACATTTATTAAAATGGACAGAAAAACACTAACCATAAATGAAAAAAATAAGTTGAACTATGTTAAAATAGCATTTGTAATCAAAAGGAACCAATAAATTTGTGTTACAACATACAGAGGAGGGAGAAATATTTGCAATGCATATCTGAAAGGGGATTTTCTGTAATATATGAACTCTTAATAAATAAGGAAAAAAGACTAAAAATCTCATAGCAAAAATGGGCAGAATATTTGAAGACACAATAGTGAAAAGATTCAAATAGCCAACTTCATTAGTTATTAAAAAATGCAAATCAAAAGTTCCAATGTGATACCACCAGAATGGCTAAAATGAAACAGAAAAATTCAATTATGATGAAGATGTATATCCAACAAAAGTTTCCTACTTTCCTGTGGGTACATAAATTACTACAACAAAGTGGAAAAACAGTTATCCTGCACTTACTAAAGCTGAGTTGCATACCTCATGATGAAGCAATTCTATATCCATGGATACACCTAGAAGGAATATACATTTAATGAAAGATGTGCGGTAGAATGTTTATAGCAGCAGTATTTCTATAGAAATCCTTTTTTTTAAAGTGTATTTATTTATTTATTTTGACAGAGAGAGCAGGGAAGGGACAGAAAGAGAAAGAGAGAATCGCTAGCAGGCTCTGTGCTGTCGATGTGGAGCTTGATCCCATGAACCGTGAGATCATGACCTGAGCCAAAATCGAGAGTTGGTTGCTTAACTGACTGAGTCACCCAGGCTCCCCATAAGCAGCACTGTTTCTAATTGCTTCTAGCTAGAAATTACCCAGGTACCCAGTAAGAATAGTGGATATATGTGATATATTGACAAAACAGAATATTATTCAGCAATGAGAATCAATCTTAGAAGTCAGACTAATGGGAACTTTTGGAAGATGGTAACAACTGAAAGGAACTCAAAAAACCTCTAGAGTCCTGATAATAGTCTGTTTCTTCTTATGAGTCCTGGTTACATAGGTGTTTTATTTGCAAAGCTATCCAGCTGACACAATGTTTGCACTTTGATTTTACAGTACAATTAGATAAAATGTTGATAATATACATGTGCGAGTTACCTACACACTCTTCTTTTTCTCCAAATCGCACCTCTTATTTTCTGGCTTAACTTCTCTGTCTTGAAATTCCGCTTCATGTTTATCACTTAAATAAGGGTTTGTTTCAGAAAGTCATGCGTGTTGCCTAGAGCTCTCGCCATCCCCAGAGTTTCCCTTGTTTTCCTGGACTGGCTCATGCTTCTAATAAATCTTGTACATCACTCCGATGGCCTTCTCTCAAGAGATAAGTAGCTGCCACCCTGACATAAAGTTTTCCTCCAGTCTTAACAGTCTCTCCTGGTTCTGGGTAGAGACACAGGCACTGAGGTCTGCTTGGGGCATGGGTTTTCAAGAATTAATGATTTGGGCTATAAATTTCTCCCACAAAGAGATTAGTCCTTATTTCTTGGTTACTTTATTTCAATCTATCTAAGCCACTTCTAGGACATTCCTTCTCATACCCACCCCCCACATACATACTCAGATACACCTTTTACACGTCAAACACTGTAAGAAGACCCCCTGTAGCCTAGCTATGCATTTGAAAACTTATCCAGGTACATTATGTTTGGAATTTAAATTGTAAGATATATTGAACTGGTTCCTATACTGATATTTTAAAGAATTGAGGATTTATAATTTGTATGATGCTGAAACGTTTAAAATTTAATACATTTTATATGAAACATTTCAAGGCAGTATCAAATAAGAATAGCAGTTCCTTTCCTTTGAGAGTATGAAAAATTAATCTGTATTAGAAGAGAGCTTCAAAATCATTGGTGAATTGCTCTGATAAGTTACCTTTCATAGTTCAGCACATTTCCCGTTTAACAGGTTGTGAGTAGGCTGAAGTGGAATTACTGTATTTTTTTCTGGCCGCATATTTAAAACAGTTGCTAATTTCCTGCCTTGTAATTGACATCTTGGGCAGACCCCATAATATTCTGTTTACTTTCAGACATTAAAGCAACTTCATTTTGAGGAATTAAAATTTAAGGCAAGTCTAAATCAAAGCTTGGTTCTCACATCTATTTCTAGTTTTCTCTTGAGCCCTCAGCTCAAGCCTGATCTACTTTTTTAGGACAGGCAATAAGAAAGAATGTTGTGGTCCGTTTGGGATCCTCTTTGTTCCATTTAATTCTTTCCTCAGTCCCTCACTCCAGCTTCTGGCTCAAGTAGAGGTGGGCTTGTAAAGCAGCATGGAAAGAATAAGGGCATATATTTCCCTCTTTAGCTGATACCTGCAGTTTAGTATTAGCCAGTGAAGCCTCTTTTTCAAAGCAGGTGTTCTAATGTGCGATTATTAGTCCATTCTTTCAAAGACTGTGTAAAGCCCCCTGAATCTCACTGTCCCCAGTTACGACAATATGCTCTCTTGGTTGACTTCATATTTATCAACCATTAGCTGTTATCCTGTAGTGGACCCCGTACAGATTATTTCTTCTGGGAAACCTTTTGCCCCAATAGATGTTTCTCTTGGAGAGTATCCTTTTAAAATATATCCATTCTAGCTACCTTTGTGGTATCTACCTGGCCCTTAGGTAACTGAGGCAAGTTTGCCCACCAACCACAGAAGCATAGCTGTTCCCACTGTACTTTCGCTCGCTCTCTCTCTCTCTCTCTCTCTCTTTCAGGATGCTCAAGGCAACCACCTGTCCTCAGACTATTCTAGACAAACACTATTATAGGTAGCTATGCCCTACCTCTAACCTATATGTGTAAAGCTCTCCCAAGAGTGTTCTTGACTTATGCTCTGGTGGCTGCCCCGGAGAAGCTGAAGAGTTTAAGAAGCTCAGACAGAATCCTCTCCGATAGTAATATAGAAGTTTCTCTTGCAGCATCCCCAGCCTCTGAAAGTATTCTCTTGGTGCCTCCTTTACTTGTCTTAAGTAGAGTGAAGGAGGGGGAGGATCCCTATGCTCTCCACTGTTGGGATAAAGATGAAATGATGCAGCATTCTCTACTCCTGCCAATTTCTTTGTTATAGCTCCCTCTATCCAATAATGAACACTCACCATGCTTGTGTACCTTGGAGACTGGTGTTAGTTACTAAATCTGTTTTCCTTATTCTCAGTCCTGAATTTATGTGTCTAGCTTTCCTGTTCAGAATTTTGTGTATTTGTACCTCTTTCACTTGAGCTTGGAAGCTGTGATGGAATTCAGTCCCAATTGACATGTTTTTGTGTATCTAACATTCTAACCCATATTTAGAACATATATTCCCATAAACCTCTAAACTCTGTGATCCCATAGACTAGTGTAGTCTTATAGGAACATAATGCAAGCCAAAATGTAATTTTAAATTTTTTAATGCAACTATTAAAAAATTAGAAAGAAGCAAGTGAAATTAAAACAGAATATTTAATCCTACATATTCAACATATAATCACTTCAACACGTGATTAGTATACAAATATCAACGGCATATGTTGTATACTTTTTTAAAAAATCCAAGTCTTAGAAGTATGGTGGGTATTTTACACTTACAGCCCCTCTCATTTGTATGTAGCTGTATTTCACGTGCATAAGCGTACACATGCCCTAGTGGCCACCATATCAGATAGGACAGCCATAGATTATTAACTCCTTAAAGGAATGATCTAGGCCTTCTTTATCTCTTTATGCATGTGGCACAGGTAAGGAAGTTGGTAAATATTGGCTGAATACATACATGAATTGATTAATGGGTATCTCTAAGAAAAGTTAAGATATCTGTCATCATGAAGAAAGTTGTAAGAACCTTTAATCCAAGTGTCCTGGTGTTTCATCAGTATGATGAAAGAGAAATATATAAGTGTGCACTCATTAATATAATTAAAAGTAAGAGGAAGGAATAATACTGAGATGGAAACTATTGGATAAAATACCAAAGAGTTTGCTCTTCCTTAAAATATGATTTAGAGGTTGAATTTAGTCTTTGAAAATAAATTCTTTTCAAAGAAAAAGCAAAGCAAATGGAATTTTTCAGTAGTTTAATATGGTTAAGCATGTTAGTAGTGATCCTGGATCCTCCACTCCTGAGGCTAGGATCCTTCACCTAGTATCAATTTATGCTAATTCTAGTTCAAGTTTCTAGGAGGAAAATCCAATATTTTAAATTAGTCATTTGGTCTACAACCAACAGTGAGAAGCACACCAGTATGTCGATTAAATGTGCCTTTGGTAAAAAGAAGAGGGCACAATTTGCTCTGTCTTCCCTTTACTTGCTATTCGTGGACACGACTGTTTTAGGACAAGACTTCCCACCTCTCATGTATTCCATTTTTATTTCACTTAGTAGAATTTTAAAGTTACATGTACATATAGTCAAGTTTTACTGCCAGGCAAGCCTACCCAGAGATCATGACCTTAATATTCCATTAAATCCACAGGGGGCTGTAAATGTTTTTTTATTGCATTCAAGTGAAACTTGAACATATCCTATTGACATCAATCAAATAATTTTTAAGAACAATGTTAAATGATGACCAGAATAAGTGCAAGAGCTATTTTGAGATAGTCTATGTCATTTTGTTTTATCCAGAGTAAAATAAAATAAAATATATTTGTAGAGAAAGTGTGAGATTTAGAGATTGGTATTCCTAGATTCAATCCTACTTGAACTTGTATCACCTTGAGCAAACTACTCTAGGATTCTAACACTTTTCTATGAAGAGTTAGAATTAAAAATAAAGCAGCAAGTGTTAGCAGATAGAAGCAACTCAGTAATTAGCCAATTTTTTTTCAAAATTTCAATCACTACCATGGTGTTTATGCAGTAACCCAAGTCCTAATAATATAAATTGCAGAATATCTTTAACATAAATGTGGAAGTGGATAGGCACGTGATTAGATGAAATAGAGATTAACTTGCTCTATTGGGGTGAGGTAGTAATTGGGAAGTTTCCACATTAGAGTTGGGAACTGGTCTAGATAAATGGGTATAACTGTGATAGGTAGAAGAGAGGAGAAGGAAAAAAACAAACAGAGAAACACAGATATAAAATGTTCTTACTGCAATTACATGGCTGCCAAATGTTGAAACCTAAAAATTTAACTGAACCCATTTAATGCTCCTTTGGTCCTCCTTGTCCTTAATGCCCCCTTTTTTACTAATTTGTCAGTATAAATCTTGAACTATTTGTGAACAAAGCAAAAAAAAAAAGTTTAGTCTGTTGTTTTTGTATTTGAGGCTGCCATTGAGATAATAATTGGAGATGTGAAAGTGTCTGTTTGTATTTCCTTGATAAGGTCTCAATGGTGTTACACCAATATTTTTTCTACTCCTTACTACACATTATTTTCTAGACACTCAAGCAGTACATCCTGAGCTGCAAAAATTATTGATGTTTACAAAATTATATGTATAAATAATTATCAAGTAGGTTTTAATGTTGAAATAAAGATTGGGGAAAAAGCAAATATATTTCTCCTTTTCAGTTAATGGTATAAACTACCATGAGTCTAGGTTTGGGCACAATCTGATTCTAAATATATGGATTCCAGATAGAGCTGAGTGATTTTTAGGATGTGATTTCATTATCAGATGTTGGATTGCATTGTTAGACTATATCTGAAATTTATAACATTTCAGCTTAATTCTATCTGCTTTTATTTTTTTTTTTTTTTATTTTTTTTTTTTTTTTAATTTTTTTTTTCAACGTTTTTTATTTCATTTTTGGGACAGAGAGAGACAGAGCATGAACGGGGGAGGGGCAGAGAGAGAGGGAGACACAGAATCGGAAACAGGCTCTGGGCTCCGAGCCATCAGCCCAGAGCCTGACGCGGGGCTCGAACTCACGGACCGCGAGATCGTGACCTGGCTGAAGTCGGACGCTTAACCGACTGCGCCACCCAGGCGCCCCTATCTGCTTTTAAAAGTCAATTGGTTATAAGATGTAAGATGTAGACTTTCAGTTATAGTTTTCTAAGGCAGTAAAAGAAATCATTGGTTTAATCAGGGTATTATATCAAATAATATATGTAATCATTTCCTGAATATTTAGATAGCATTTTAACATAGTCTTATAAAACTATAAGGATATACATTTAAAACTGCATTTTAGTTCATCACTTTTATTTTATAAAGAATTGACATTATATTAGGGAAAAAATGAGACTAAGGATGAAATCTTTATACTCCTAACCTGTTTCACTGTTTTAGCAGACAATGCATTTTTATAAAAGTGAAGAAAATAGAATCTTTGGAATTAAAATAGAATCTTTGGAATTAAAATACTAAACTCAGCAGAAAGTAAAAGATGGTGGAAAATTGTTCTTATTTCCATGGAAAATTGCACATGATCTCATTTATCTCCCACAATCCCTCCCCCATAAAGCAGTCATTTAGTAGATATATTTTATAGTTCTGTAAAAAAGTTTAGATTATAAAGTGCTCTGACCAGAAAATATTGTTGGAGGAAACAATCCTAAAGCTCTAGGCTAGAGCAGGATTAAGGTTCTTGAGAATGAAATAGCTATGTAATATTTTTGGCATTTGGGAATTTTCCAGACATTACACTGGTGTTAGGTAAAATAATGGAGTGATTTTCTTTTTAAAACTTTACTACTTTGCAGATATACTGAAAAATACAAAACAAAACAAAACTCCAACCACCAAATGGAACTTATATAATAAAGAATGGTGCTTATTTAGTTTTCCAGCCATGGGTTAAACCGCCCATGTCTTAAGACACTGACATTGGTTATTTTCTAGTGAAAATATCTGAAAAGTTAACTTCTTAAGGGATGTATTACTTTCATTTCTTTATCCCAGGTTGCATGATTTGTTACAATACTTGCAATGCATTTTTAGGCTGCTTGATCTGAAGCTAAGAAGAGGGGGGCAAATCACAGCTCTCAGGTGTTTTAAGTTCATACTAAGTATGACCTGTGTACTTTCCATATGCTTCGTTAGTCTCCACGTAGCATTTTTGTCAGGAAGTTGCTAGAAGGAGAAAGGAAAACAAAACCCAAACCCAAAAATCTCATCATTCCTTCACTGCAAGCCTCATTACCTGTTTTATATCAACTAAAGAAAGAAACTGCAATTTTTCTTCTGTTTCAAAAGTCTCTTAAGTGTGTCTCTTTACCTGGAGTTTTTCCTCTGATCATGACTGGCATATAGATTCTCTTGAAGAGCATGCCTTCCTCGGTTGCTCTATGCAAAACCTTCCAGTAATTTCTCTGTGTTTAACTGACTATGCTTAAACTCTTCGGGTTGTCCTGGAAGTCCTTTAGTTGATGCAACAACTTCACCTTAATCTCTAAATGAATTCTCCTCGAATATATTTTGTGCTCTCCACTGACTCTGTTTCTTTCCGTGTTCCACACTACCTCTATCCTTCCCCTCGCTTAAATGTGCCTTATTTGGGGGCACCTGGGTAGCTCAGTCAGTTAAGCGACCGACTCTTGATTTCCACTCAGATCATAATCTCACAGTTTGCCTGCATCGGGCTCCCCACTGGACATATAGCCTGCTTAAGATTCTCCCTCCCTCTCCCTCTGCCCCTTCCCCCTTGCATGTGTGTCCTCTCTCTAAAATAAAATAAAATTAAAAAATAAATATGCCTTTATTTCATTGATGATATATACTTTAATAAGTATTCGGACTATGGAGTGCAAGAAAACAATTGCAAATATATCAAAAATCATGCCATCAAAAATAACATTATTAACACTAGCTGAACATTCTCTCAAACATTCTTCAAAGCATACTCAGAAAGTGTTAGATAACCATATAGGCAAGCAGAAAAGCAATTTGCCTTTACAGAAAGGGAAATCATCACAACTCTCCACAGACCCTCCATTTTATTTGATACTATAGTTACTGGAGCAGTGTCTAGGTATTTTTTAAAAATAACTTTTGCTTGATGAAAATTTTATTTAGTTACATGATTATTCAAGTTTAATGCATATATTCAGCTATTCCTACCCACAAAAGATCTCAAGAAATAAGAGTCCTCCTGCGCTCAACTTTAAAGAACACCTACAATGAAATCAATTTTAAAATTTAATAATTTGCTTTCACTGGAAATTTTAAAAGTATTTCTTCTGATGTAACATTAATCTAAAGTTCATAAATTCCCAAAATATAATATTTTCCTGTTAAATTCTAGTACATGGTCATGTATTTACATGTAACATAGCCATAATTCTTAAGGGAAGATAAACAATGACTTGGAAAAATGGATGAATGACAGTCTCTTAATGGTTGGAAAACTAGAAAGATTATTTGCCCAAGAAAAATAATGAATTGAGTCTTACTGAGATTGAATAGCTCATTCATTCACTTATTATTTGGATAGATTGCATCAAGTTGGTTTTTTGTTCATGTTGCTGTTTGTTTTGCTTTATTTTGTTTCATGTTATGCCGAAAGAACTCACCAGGTTGTATTACCTGAATTCTTTCATCAGTGAAAAAATTTATCATTTGTTTTCACTAGTGAATAACAGCGTGGATCAGTGTCATATTCTAAGGTCAAGTTTTCATTACTTGAGAACTTTTAGGAAATTTTTCAAATGTCTACAGACTTTTACTTTTCTGATGAGGAGCAAGCTACCAGAATCTCCTTCCCCCAGTCTCTCCAACTACCACTTGTAGTCAATTATTGACTTGTTTTGAAAAACTAGGGGCGCCTGGGTGGCGCAGTCGGTTAGGCGTCCGACTTCAGCCAGGTCCCGATCTCGCGGTCCGTGAGTTCGAGCCCCGCTTCGGGCTCTGGGCTGATGGCTCAGAGCCTGGAGCCTGTTTCCGATTCTGTGTCTCCCTCTCTCTCTGCCCCTCCCCCGTTCATGCTCTGTCTCTCTCTGTCCCAAAAATAAATAAACGTTGAAAAAAAAATTAAAAAAAAAAGAAAAACTAATATCCTCTTTCAATCTGAATATTTAGATTTTCTTTCCTCTCTTCTATTTTTGTCTTTGAATATTTCTTGGTTCTATTCTCTACTTTCTACTTCATGGAAGCCAGTTATTTTTGTAAAGTTCCTTTTTCTCTCTAATTGTTTTACTCTGCCTTTTACTGTTATAATCTCAAGACTTTTTTCTAAGTCAATAGTTGATTTTTCAGCCATACCTATTCTTCTACTTGTGGTTTCCAGGTTTGTTTGTTTGTTTGTTTTGAGAAATAGAAAAGCAGACTACTAGTTTCTGGTATGGCTTGTTAGGAACTTGGAAGCTGCCACTCTGTTCAAAAAAGACTAAAAGCCTGAACAAACTTAAAATTTAACAACTCCTTTTAGATCTGTCAGAAAAGAGAGGTCATAGGGCTAACTGCTGCTCCCAAAATTTGAGAGCCAAATAGAATGGGTACAGAGAATCACAATGTACTGGAGCAGAAACCTGTGAATAAAAACTTGTGGCAAGCAGTCCCAGGTTAGGAAAACCTAAACTGGAACCGACAGATTTCCAGAAGCCTGATGTGGACAATGTTATACTTAAAAACTCCAAGGAAACTAGTCAAGATGATGCCTCCTACCTGAGTTTTACCTTCAGAGGCTGTACCCTATATATTTTGTAGATATTGACAGACTAATTCTAAGATTTAAAGGGAAAGGCAAAAGACCTAGAGTAGCCAACTAAATATTGAAGAAGAACAAAGTTGGAGGATTGATAATACCCAACTTCAAGATTTTTTGTAAAGCTTTATAAATCAGGGTAGTGTGGTATTTGTAAAAGTATAAACAAGTAGATCAGTGGAACAGAATTCAGATACCCAGGAATAGACCCACATAAGTAGTCAACTGGTCATTGAAAGGGGAGCAAAGACAATGTAGTGGAGAAAAGGCAGGTTTTTCAATAAATGGTGCTGGAATAGTTAGAAATCCATATGCAAAGAAAGAAAGAAAGAAAGAAAGGGAAAACATGTAGGCATAGACTTTACATCCTTCACAAAAATTAACTCAAAATGGGTCGTCAATATAAAATGAAAAGCTATAAGACTCCTAGCAATAACAGAAAATCTAGGTGACCTTGGGTAAGGTATGACTTCTTTAACAGATCATCAAAGGCAGATCCATGAAAGAACAAATTGATAAGCTGGAGTTGATTATTATCTGCCCTGTGAAAGACAGTGTCAAAAGAATGAGGGAGTAAACCACAGACTGAGAGAAGATATTTGCAAGAGACATCTGATAAGGACTGTTGTCCAAAGTGTTCAAAGAATTCGTAAAACTCAATGATATGAAACATATTGACCACAAAATTGGCAAAAGGATGGAAAAGACACCTCACCAAAGGACATATAAATAAGCACAAAGATGACAAATAAGCACATGAAAAGATGTTCTACATCATATATCATTAGAAAATTCAAAATTGAAACAGCAATAAGATCTCAGGACACACCTATTAGAATGGCCAGAATCTAAAACACTGACACCACTACATGCTGATGAGGATGTAGAGCAATGGGAACTTTCTTTCTTTTTTTTTTTTTTTACATTGCAGCTTTATTTTTTACAGCACTTGCAGGTTCACAACAAAATTGAGCACAAGGTACAGTGATTTTTCCATATACTTTCTGCTCCCCATATACGACCAGCCTTCCTGCTCTCAAAATCCTACACTAGGGTAGATATTTGTTACATCAAAACCCTAGAGGAGAAAGCAGGAAAAGACCTCTCTGACCTCAGCCATAGCAATTTCTTACTTGACACATCCCCAAAGGCAAGGGAATTAAAAGCAAAAATGAACTACTGGCACCTTATGAAGATAAAAAGCTTCTGCACAGCAAAGGAAACAACCAACAAAACTAAAAGGCAACCAATGGAATGGGAAAAGATATTTGCAAATGACATATTGGGAACTTTCATTCATTGCTGATGAGAGTGAAAATTTCCACTTGGAAAAACAGTATGGCAGTTTCTTATAAAATTAAACATACTCTTATCCTATGAGCCAACAATCATATTTCTTGGCATTGACTCACATAAACTGATAACTTCTGTCCACACCATAAATTTCACACAGCTGTTAGCAGCAGCTTTATTCGTAAGTGCCAAAACTTGGAAGCAAGCAAGATGTCCTTCAGGAAGTGAGTGGATAAACCAACTGTGATACATCAGACAATGAATGGAATATTATCCTGAACTAAAAAGAAATGAACTACAAAGCCCTGAAAAGACATGGAGGAACCTGAAGTACATATTACTAAGGGGACAAATTCGATCTGGAAACATTCATACTGTATGATTTCAAATATTTGACATCCTGGAAAAGGCAAAACTATGGAGATAGGAAAAAAGACCAGCACTTGCCCAGGGTTGGGAGGAGGGGGGGCGGGGAGGACTAGGTAGAGCACAGGGTTTTTAGGTCAGTGAAAACTATCTTGTTTCTTACTTTAATGGCCAATCCATATACCATTATACATTTGTCAAAACCCATAGGATCAACAGTGCCAAAAGTGAACCTTAATGTAGACTATGAAGTTTGATTGACAATGTCATGTTAATGTGTGTTCATCAATTTTGACAAATTTGCCACTGTCCCATGGAATGTCAATAGTGGGGAAACGTGTGCAGGTGAAGGCAGAGCATATATGAAAGCACTCTATACTTTCTGCTCCATTTTGCTGTGAACCTAAAATGCTCTAAAAATAAAGTTTATTGACTAAAAAGAAAAATCTTAAAAGAAAAAAGAAAGAAAAACAATTTCTGACAGCCTGGAAGTGGCCTAGCATTATTTTAGATCCTGATATCTTTAGGAGATGGACTTGCATCTCAGCTTGGCATTAGAGTTCTCCCTTTGAACCCAAACAATTTCACAGAACACTGATATCAGCTGAAGTCCCTATGTGAACATAATGGATCAACACAAAATCAGATCTACTCTGTAATCATGTCTGCAGACAAAACATGGACTTCATCCACACAATAAAAAAGACTAAATGTTTTACTATCCTGCCTAATATAAATGACTGTTGCTTCCTTCCAATTACATGTTTAGTCTCACTTCACTATATCTTTCTTTCTGATAAAAAGTAAGATAATCATGAAATTATCCTACTTTCTGACAGCATCTAATCGAGAATAAAGTCTTGCTTCCTTGAAGTCTTTCCCAAAACACATAACACAAGCTCAAATCTTTTAATAAGTTCTTTCTAACATCTTCTTACTGAGACATCCCAGGGGGTCCCATGGTGTGATATCTCCATTATTGAAAGGCATCAGTAAGTTCAGTGTTCAACAATTGTGTCCCTAAGTGGTCTTTGAATGAAGGCCATTTACCATCAGTCTTATAACCGTGTGGGTCTGATTTCCTTACCTTTTCTATCTCTGCTTTCCACCCTGTCTGTATGATCATATAATCACTGAATTTTCTATTTACTTAATTCATTTTCATATTAAATTATTCTAGAACACAAAACATTTTTAGAAGGATGTATTGCTATTCCGAAGTCTATGTTTTATTCCAGACCAGTGTGTTTTTCTGTTTTCTGTCTTGTATTTTTCTTTTACTTATTTTCCTATGGTTCATTTGCAAAATTTCCCTTGCCATCTCCTTTCAAGTTGATGATGTTTCAACTGGCAGCACTATCCAAACATTTAATTTGTTCTTAGCTAGTATGAATAAATTATTGTTAATATCTATTATTAACACATCTTCTCCCTCTCATAACTAGTTCAAGTAATGAGTGCTGTTGTATTTACTTTTTGGTTGGAGATAGAATGTCACAGTACAGTACAACTTTGGTGGGTCTTGATGCCATGTAAGAGGCGTCATTATATATAGATGCATATAGGTATATATGTGTGTATATATATAGATACACACACACGTATATATCATTGGGTTTTATTCTTTCATTCTGGACAATATCTCTGAGTTATGGATAGATGTCTTATTTTAATAGTGAGCCTCCATACATAGTAATCCTTTGCATTTTTTTCTCTTCTGCTGAGATTCTGACCATCTTCAGTGGTTGTCACAGTTTGTTTTTCTAGAAATTAGATGATATTGAGTGGGAGATATTAGGATTTTATGTTAGGATTTTATTGGTGCACTCTCTTTTTCCATCTGGATAGAGGAGAAGAATAGAGTCAGCAGACACTGAATCATGCCTAAATCTTTTATTTCTTTTTCTTTTGTTGTGGTTCTTTTTTACCATATTTTCTATTGGATACAGTAGGAGATTTCCTTTTGCAGTTTCCTCTGAATATTCTTTTTTTAAGAATTATTTTCTATTTCCTTAGTACTATAGGAGGATTATCTGATTCAGCTCTGTGTGTATCTTTTTACTATTTCTACCAAGAAGTTCAAATGAAGCTTCCTTTATATTTTATTAACCAAAAGATATTTTTCTTCTCATGTCTTCTAAAAGTTGTTCATCCTGAAGATTTCCTGAGTTTAGCTGAAATAAATATCCCCTCCTCTGAAATTTCTGGCATGGCATTTAAGCGACTGACCAAATATGAACTGTTTAGGAAGAAAAGATAATATTTTATGATATTTTCATATTATGGAAAAACTAGAAAGATATTTACTATCTAGGTTGTTTTAGGAGTAGGTAATAAAGAATTTAAAAGTGTGAACAAATTAGTAGGGACTCAATGCAACCACTGAAATGATAAAAATATATGTATTTCTTTAAAAAATTAATAGTTTCCTCTTTATCTCCTCTGTTCTCTGATTTCCATGTTCATAATATAACAATGTTAATGCCCTGATCATTAGTCTCTACATCTTTTTTCGTACTCACATACTAAATATGTAATCGTAAACATATAGTGACATATTCGTACCATGTTTCCTCATGAATTAGTTTTATTTTTATAAAAAAGGATTATCCATCATACTTTTTTTTACAAGCTAGGTTTTATTCATTAATGCATTATGTACTTCCTTTCATCCATGCATTCATCACTCCACTGTTTTCAATTGACTAATTTTTTAATTAAATGATTTTAAAGTATGAGTATGTAATTTACGGAAGGCTATTTGGATTCTTTTTTTTCCTCTTTTACTTTTAGAAATAATGATGTGATATGCATATTTGATGAAATATTTATGTATATATTCTTTATTTCTATAGAATATTTTCTTAAAAGTGAAATAGATCAAAAGGCGTGCATATTTATAATTCTAAATTGCTAGAATAAAGCCCAAACAACAGTAGAAATTCATAAATACATGATTAATATATCATTAATGTACAGACACACCTTGTTTTATTGCACTTCACTTTATTGTGCTTTATAGATATTGAATTCTTTGCAAATTGAAGGTTGGTGCTAACCCTGAGTCAAGCAAGTTTGTTGGTGACATTTTTCCAATAGCATTTGCTCACTTTGCATCTCTGTGTCACATGTGGTAATTCTCACAATATTCAAACTTGTTCATTATTGTGGTATTTGTCGTGGTGATCTGTGACCAGTGATCTTTGATGTTACTATTGCCGTTGTTTTGGGGCACTGTGAACTGTGCCTATATAAGACGGTGAATAAATTGATCAATGTGTGTGTTCTGACGGCTCCACCACTGGCTGTTCCCCATCTCTGTCCTTCACCTCAGGCTTCCCTGTTACCTGAGACACATATTCCCTATTATTGAAATTGGGCCAATTAAGAACACTAAAATGGCCTCTAAATGTTTAAAGAAAAGGAAGTGTCTCATGTCTCTCACTTTAATTTTTTTTTATTTTTAACAGTTTTTATTTATTTTTGAGACAGGGAGAGACAGAGCATGAACAGGGGAGGGTCATAGAGAGGGAGACACAGAATCTGAAACAGGCTCCAGGCTCTGAGCTGTCAGCACAGAGCCCGACGTGGGGCTTGAACTCATGGACCGTGAGATCATGACCTGAGCCAAGTTGGCCGCTTAACTGACTGAGCCACCCAGGCGCCCCACATGTCTCTCACTTTAAATCAAAGGCTAGAAATGATTAAGCTTAGTGAGGAAGGTTGGCTGAGATCCAACATGGGCCAAAAGCTAGGCTTCTTGTGCTAAACAGTGAAGGAAGTTGTGAATGCAAAGGAAACATTCTTGAGGATAATTAAAAGTGCTACGCCACTGAACACATGAATGATGAGGGAGAAACAGCCTTATTGCTGATATGGGAAAGTTTTAGCAGTCTGCATAGATCAAACCAGCTACAATATTCCCTGAAACCAAAGCCTAATCAGAGCAATTCTATATGAAGGCTGAAAGAGGTGAGGAAGCTGCAGAAGAAAAGGTGGAAGCTAGCAGACACTGATTCATGAGGTTGAAGGAAAGAGACCATCTCCATAACACAAAGTTTGAGGGTAAAGCAAGTCCTCATAGAGAAGCTGCAACAGGTTACCCAGAATATCTAAATATAATTAATGAAGGTGGCTATACTAAAACTAAAGATTTCCAGTGTAGATGAAATGGCCTTCTACTGAAAGAAGATGCTGTTTAGGGCTTTCAATGCTAGAGAGAAGAAGTCCATGTCCAGCTTCAAAGCCTCAAAGAATAGGCTGACTCTCTTGTTAGGGGCTAATTCAGCTGATGACTTTAATTGAAGCCAGTGTTCACTGACCATTCTGAAAATCCTAGAGCCCTTACCAATTATGCTAAATCTACTCTACCATTGCCCCATAAGTGGAATTACTAAGCCTGGATGACAGCACATCTATTGACAACATGATTTGCTGAGTATTTGAAGCCCACTGTAGAAAACTACTTCAAAAAAAAAAGATTCCTTTCCATTATTATATCTCACTGACAGTGCACCTGGTCACTCAAGAGCACTGATGGAGATGTAGGATGGGATTAGTATTGTTTCATGGTTGCAAACACAATATCCATTCTGCTACACATGGATCAAGGAGTAGTTTTGACTTTCAGTGTTATTATTTAATAAATACATTTCATAAAGCTATAACTGTCAGAGATAGTAATTCCTTTAATGGACTTGGGCAAAGTCAATTGAAAACCTAGAAAGGATTCACCATTCTAGATTCCATTTAGAACATTTGTGATTCATGAAAAGAGGTAAAAATATCAAGAGGAACAGGAGTTTGGAAGAAGTTGATTCCAACCCTCATGGGTGGCTTTGAGTTCAAGACTTCAGTGGGGGAAATAACTGCAGATGTGATAGAAATAGCAAGAGAACTAGAGTTAGAAAGGAGCCTGAATAATATTCATGTGACTGAATTGCTGGAATCTTATGATAAAACTTTAATAGATAAAGAGTGCTTAATGTGGGGTGCCAGGAGGGTTCAGTGGGTTGAGTGTCTGACTTCGGCTCTGGTCATGATCTCGCAGTTTGTGAGTTTGAGCCCCATGTCAGGCTCTGTGCTGACAGCTCAGAACCTGGAGCCTGCTTAGGATTCTATGTCTCCCTTTCTCTCTATCTGCCCCTCCCCTGCTCATTCTCTCTCTCTCTCTCTCTCTCTCTCTCTCTCTCTCTCTCTCTCTCAAATAAATAAATGTTAAAAATATATTTTTTAATTTGCTTTTTGTGGATGAGCAAAGAAAGTGGCTTCCCGAGGTGGAACCTACTCCTGCTGAAGATGCTGTGAAGACTACTGAAATGACATCAAAAGATTTACAATATCTAATAGACTTAGTTGACAAAGTTGTAGCAGGATTTGAAAGAACTGACTCCAGTTTTGAAAGCAGTTCTACTGTGGGTAAAATGCCATCAGACAGCATCACCTGCTACAGAGAAATTGTTCATGAAGGGAAGAGTCAATTGATTTGGCAAACTTTATTGTTTTAAGACATTGCCACAGCCACCCCAACCTCTGGCCACCATCATCCTGACCAGTCAGCAGGCATCAACATCAAGGAAACGTTCCCCCAACAAAAAGAGTGACTTGCTGAAAGCTGAGATGATAGCTAGCACTTTTTAGCAATAAGGTATTTTTAATTAAGGTATGCAGATTAGTTTTTAGACATAATGCTATTGCACACTTAATAGACTACAGTATAGCATAAACATAAGTTTGATGTGCACTGGGAAACCAACAAATTTATTTGACTCACTTCATTCGGATGTTTACTTTATTACAGTGGTCTGCAACTGAATCCACAGTATCTCTGAGGTATGCTTGTGCAGGATTTCTTTTCCTTTTCTCTCTCTCTCTCTCTCTCTCTCTCTCTCTTTATTTATTTTTTATTTATTTGTTTGTTTGTTTTGCTACACAAAACTGTCCCTTCTTTTGTTGCAAAAAAAAAAAGTTGGGGCGCCTGGGTGGCGCAGTCAGTTAAGCGTCCGACTTCAGCCAGGTCACGATCTTGCGGTCCGTGAGTTCGAGCCCCGCGTCAGGTTCTGGGCTGATGGCTCAGAGCCTGGAGCCTGTTTCTGATTCTCTGTCTCCCTCTCTCTCTGACCCTCCCCCGTTCATGCTCTGTCTCTCCCTGTCCCAAAAATAAATAAACGTTGAAAAAAAAAATTAAAAAAAAAAAAAGTTTACACTCTATTGTAGTACTAAGTTATAAGCAAATAACTGTATACCAAATACATAGGGAAATAACTTCTTTAAAGTTATCAAAAATATATATTATAGGGGCACCTGGGTGGCTCAGTTGGTTGAGCGTCTGACTTTAGCTCAGGTCATGATCTCGTGGTTAGTGAGTTCAAGCCCCACCTTGGGGGGTGTGTGTGTGTGTATGTGGGTAGGTGCATATATACACCCACCCACATACACACACACACACACACACACACACACACACACACACACACACACACACATATATAATGAAAACATGTAATTCATTTAGGCAATATATATTTATCATCTTTTATTATCCTATTTATTATTTATCCTATTTTATTTGTCCTATTTACCATCTTTTATTTGGTAAAATATGAAATGGCTTCCCTCTCTAAAGGACCTAGTATCTAAAGGATGACAGACAAACAAAAATACACACTGATGAGGGCTGAGTGGAGTATACTACCTCGTGGATCTTTATTTCTCAGTCTCTCTTGTTGGCTCCTCAACCTCTGATCTCTCTTTTATTTTATGTTTTATTTTATTATATTTTATTGTATTTTAAATTCCAGTATAGTTAACACACAGTTGTATATTATTTTCAAGTGTACAATATAGTGATTAAATAATTCCATATTTCACCAAGTGCTCATCATGACAAATGTACTCCTTAATCCCCATTACCTATTTCACCCATCCTTCTGTATGATATTTCTTAATTTTTTAAATCTCATGGGTGAAAAACTGATATAACACTGTACTGTTACTTTATGTTTCCCTGGATACTGGGCATTTCAGCTTGCTTTAAAATATTTATTTGTTCTTTGCAGATTTTTTTACTGGATTATTTCCATTTTTATTTTTAAAATTAGTATAAACTTTCTGCATGATAATGTTAACTCTGTATTTCTTATGTATGATGCCCATGTTTCCCCATGCCATTATTTTTTAGCTTTTTAAAATTCTTATTAAATTTACATTGCTTCTTTAATACTTTCTGGGTTTCTTGATTGTATGTAGTCCTAAGGTCCATTCTAAAATAATTTATTATTTTTATTATATTTGAAATTGTCATTGATGCAGTCTAGAATAACTGAGGTGATATTAGGAAGGATTCCAGTCACTCCTTTCAGATGCATGATCTCTAGTGCTAGCAGTGTTTGCTAAGCACACCATTCTTTTCCTAATGCATGAGGCATGTTTATTTGTTGGCTAATTGCCTCTTACATACTAACATTTCTTTGTGGTATATTTTTCTGCTATGCTGATCTATTACTCTTTTTATTACAGTGGTGAGTCCCTCCCATTTTTCATTTCAGCAGTTCTGTATTTGTAAGTTTTTATGTCTCTTAAGGTACTTTTACACGAACTTTTAACCATCCTCAGATATTTCGGTACGTTAGAGATGATTTGACTTATTTGGTTAAAAGTTAATAAAGGGGGTTCCAGTGCCATGAGTTCCATGATTTATGACCTTTATGTGGAAGGAACCTCTAATTATAGCTCAGTAGGGCATACCTTCACCATATGAGAAGGGGCATCTGGGTTGTTAAGTTGGTTAAGCATCTAACTTCAGCTGGGGTCATTATCTCATGGTTCATGAGATGAAGCCCTGCATCAGGCTCTGTGCTGACATTGTAGAGCCTGCTTGGAATTCACTTTCTCCCTCTCTCTGCCCCTCCTCCCATGCACACGCACTCTCTCTCTCTCTCTCAAAATAAATAAATAAACTTAAAAAAAGACAGTTGCTGAAAAGGAAGAAAGTGAATACAAGAAAAAAGAAAAGGAAGTGTGTCAGGTATACTGTTAATGCTCTTCATACATTTTATTTTATAATCTCATTTTAGGAGAAGGTATTATTTTAACTTTATAGATGAAAAGTGGAGTTTGTGATAGCTTGCCATAAGGTAAGACAACTTGGATACTTTTATACTATTGCACTATGTCTTTGTCAGTATGCTCATATATGCAAGTGAAGTAGGCCTAAATGGTGTTGCTCTGGAGAATTGGTGACCTTTGTTAAATAATTAAATCCCTGCTGCTACTTGCCCTGGAATATGCTACATTGAGCTGCATGTGTGAGAAACAGCTAGATTGCAAAACAACCCTAGTAATTCTGAGTATTTACCTTTGGGGACCTTGGGTGTGAATTGTTTTGAAATCACACCTCTCCTCAATAGTAAAAGTGTTGAATGCATGGCCTCATTCACATCTGAAGTCCTGCATTTCCTGCAAATGGCTAGGGGAAACAAGCATCTAATTTTATTTTCATGATATAGTAAAAGAAAATAGGAAGAAAAAAAAGGTATCTTTTAGATAGTCTTAGATGTTATTGTGATGTCATTACACGGTAGGTCTGAATATAGTCTCTGACATTTGATAGATATACTGTCACTAAAATAACAATCATATTTACCATTGATGGCATTCTGGAGTGGCTCAGTGTCCTCATTTGGTTTATTAAAAAAATTTGAGAAAGGGTAATTGAAGATACCATTATATAGTTCATAGAGTTTTACCTATGAACTACAGATAGAATATATATCACATATAATTATTTTTGTAATTATTGTTCGGTATTAAAACTCATCTTAACCTGCATTGAGGTAAATGCCATTCATTCTCATTGAGCCTGTTCCTGAATTATGTGAACAAATGCTGTAATATTATTTTTCACAAATGTGGAAGCTTGTAAAGCCTGTATGATTTAGTGCTTATGAGCACTAGCTTTGGTATTAAACATGCCTTCTGTTTGAATCTTGGGTTTGCTCACTTTTTTTTGAGAATTCAGGTTTATAGAGATTGAGTAAATGACATGCCTTTTCATCAGCAGAATATAATAATACTTCTTACCTATACAATTGAAGGCCAGCATGCAGTTATGTTTTCTCAGAGTAGCATGTGCTTATTTTTTATAACAGTTGTAATTTTATATTTATTTATGATTTATGTACTTCCTTATAAACTGGGAGTGCCATAAAGGTAGAGATCTTGTATCTGTTCTTATCACTGTAGCCTTATTGCCTTAAATCGGCATGACATATAGTAGGCTCTCAAAATTTACGTTAAATCAACAAAAATATATGAAAATGACTTATTGCAGTGTCTGACACGTGTTCTGTATTACTTATTAAAGATATCTATTCATTATAAAATACTTCATAGCCCACAATATATTAAAATTTGGCCTTTGAGATTACACATGAGTACTTACACCTTGAGGAAAAATTTCTTCTAATTCTTCAAATTTCAACTGATTAAAAATGAATGATGAAAAAAATTGTAGTTCACCTAGAAACTGGTTTACTAGGTTTTAGCTGGAGCCCCCAAACAGATTTATTTCCAATCTTGTTGAATTAAAGTTATAAAAAATGGTGTTGCTAACAAGATACCGAGAGGCCATTAACTACAGAGATGCTAAAAGTCTACACAACAATAAATGAGCTCAGTTGAATGTCATAAGTGTTCTTCATTGATATGGCCATTTTAAATTATTGCAAACATACTGATAATTAATTACATCTCCTGAGACTATAAACTCATTTTCTATACTGAGAGCTGAAAACAAATCTGATATTTTATAGCAAAATGCCGAGTGGCATTTGTTGCTTTGTAAGTGTTCCCTGGAATAAGGCACTTGAACAGGATGAAGATAAAAGGGCAATGCCAAAAACGTGATTTATTTCCCAATTGTTTATTCCTTTCCAGTAAGCAAACAACAATGCTACACACTGAGAGAATTCACTATATTTGACTCAGAAAAGAAACCTGTACTTCATCATGATATGTATTATTTTTTTAATGCCACTTTTCCTTTCTTTTAAGAATTCAAGCAAATTTTGATATTTTGAATGTCTGGGTCATTCTGCATCTCTCTGGAGCTTAGTCTTATGCTTGGTACATAGTATATAAGTAATAAGTATCCGCAGAAGTGCTGATTTCACTTTATAAATAAATGTAAAAAAATGAGTAGTCTCACATCATTAATATACAAATCTTGTTCAACAAACTCCTAATGCATAAAAGGACTACATGCTATCTGATGCTCCTGTTTGATAAAAATTAGTACTGTGGAGTGTTCCCATAGCCGGAATGTGAAACCAAGATCAATGGAAATCAGTCTCTGATTTGGGGGTGACACAACACTTACTTGGCAAGAGAAAGAAATTCCAGATTTGGGTTCCCTTGGATCTGTTCAGCCTGGACAGTTCTTGTTTCACACAGAAATTAAAACCTCCATCAGCTTGTTCAGATCAGTCAGATAGTTGATGGCAGAGCCCACATTAATATCCAGGTTTCTCTGCTTCTAATCTAATGACCCTTCAATACACAGCAGAGACGCTATTAATTAGCAACTTGACTTGAGCTGCTTTGTCAAGACAAATCATTTCCTTCGAGTCAGATGTTCTCCTTTTAATAAATCCACATTTACCAATGAGATATAGAAAAATGTATTAACATTTCTTAAGTTTAAAATCAAATATTAATATGTTCTCCTGACAAAAAATGTTTTCCTGAAATCATCAAATGATTATGCACCACAATTCAATCACAAATTTAACCTTGATTCATGAATAATCTAATTTTTCTTTCTATTTAAAATAATGCATTTATAATCTATTAGTCCAATAGCAATATCAAATAGGCACATGAAGATACATATTTGGATTTTTAAAAATTTCAATATGTACCATTTGTCACAACTGTAATTAATTCTTTTGTATTTTTTACTCAATTATTAATGTTGATCTTTGGGTTTCTTTCAGCATATTCTAAGTGACAGATGAATTGAAAACAAGCATAGGACAAGTTATAAGAAAATGTTAAATCAAAGCTGTAATTTAATTTCCTTTAAAACATTTTTATCACATGGAGTTGTTACCCTTATCTGTTTCTTGTACTAATTTTCCTTTTCTACTGGAACACAGAATGTAAAAATCATTAGTTTGTTAATTTTCCTTCGGATTAAAGCTTCGATGAGTGCTCTAAGCATATGGTGGTTCCCTCATATATTTATTTTGTTCAGAATGTGTACCTTTTGAACTAAAAAGCTGGCCAAATTACAATGAAGTGTTTGGAGAATAATAAATTGAAAATACAACCAGAGGCTCCGTTATGTTCTCATTGTCTCACTAGTGCCATTATTTTGTCCAATGATACTGAGTTTGTGGAAACCATGAGTTATAGCCAATATATTTTACTTTCAAGCCTGAGGCACTTAATGTTTTACAGTGATAAGTATCTGCCCACAATATTGCCCCCTCTATTTTCAAGAAATGGTGCCAAATCAGGTGGAAGTGTAGTCTCACAGCCCCCTTAGCTTTCCTTTTATTTCTGCCTACCTTCAGATAATTTCACAATGTCGTGGCAATCCCCTTCTCTTCTTTACCCCAGACAAGAGCTAAAGGTAGGAACAGCTACCAGAGACTATAGATGTATTTTTAAATTCATGAAAAAAAAGAGACTAATTTTTTTTCTTGTAAAATGTATGCGTGTTTTTAAGTTTATTCTCCAGAATTTGAAAACAATTTGTGCTTTTCAGGTTTTCAAAGACTAGTCTGCTGAATTTGTTGGGTGTGCCATTTATTCGGTAGCCTATGGAAACATCTTCATGAGTGATACTAAAAAGGCAGTCTGGCTGGTGTAGCTTAAAAATTAATCTAGTAAATGTGATGATAAAATTCAAAAAATAAAAATTGATACAGTACACGGCCAGGAAGGATAATCCCGAGGGTTGAACTCCTTATTTCCTTTCTGTTCCTTCTTTAGCTATTTCTGGAGTTCTGGTGGTGCCTTTGTTTGCATCAGCTCTGCTATTTTGCCCCACGGTGAGTCAGGTTGTCATTACCCATCCCTGCATAACTAGGTGGATAGAACCTGTCCTCACGGTACTGTCATGTAGAATATCAAAGGCCAAATTTTAATATATGATTGACTATCAAGCATGTTATGACTTCTTTTTCTCATTATGTCTTTCCTATCCAGACCTGTATTGTCCACCTTCTAGACTATTGTGCTAACTCACATTGTTACCTCTAAGACACATATGCATTTTACTTAGAGCTGGATTACACATATGGCTTGCTTTGCCTAACTACAGAAAATGAGTTTACTACAGCGTTTGCACTTGCACTGCTTCCTTTGCTCCAACACATTTGAGCAAAATTTTACATACTGTAAAATGTCCTTCATTATATCATCGATGTTATGTTTTCCATTCATTGATCGTTTTTCTGTTTCTTGGCCATTTTAAGAGAGGCCCCAAATGTGCCAGGGATATTGAAATAACCTAACTCTTGGCTACATGGCTACCAGGTCAAAACCTATTGAGGGCTTAAAAGGTATGCGTGTGTTTTGAGGGGCAGGGATTGGAGTTGCCCTGAGAGCTCCTGGCCCGTAGCCACGCTGACCAGCTTGTCTTACAATTTGTATTTTCCAGGCATTGTTATCACCATCTGCAGGTTTTCCTCACTGTCATCTTTGGGAAGCCATCAAGTCTATTCTCAGTAAAGAAGGGAGGTTTTTCTTATTTTTCCTAGGGAAACATCTCAGTGTTTTTTGTGTTTGTCTGTTTGTTTTTAAATTAGAAAATCTTTTTTGTGCCAATGGTTAGAGTACTTCTCCATGTAACCATACCTACGTTTTCTCTTCCCGTTTTCACCCACATCTTTCAATCAAATTCATAGGTTTGCAAATGTATGCTTACCTGCTAAGACAATCTGAAAAATACTCTTAACTCTTCTGATCACTGAGTTATTATTTAGGTTCCCATCATCCCTGCCACCAAATGCATGCTATACACACACATACACACGCACATTCAGTTTCTCTCCTATAGCTACTTTTTTTTTTGCTAGAAAAAGTAACTTGTCCAAGGTCACAGAATCAGTAAGTGTTAGAGCTCACATTTGAACTCACATCTTTCTGTCACTAAGGCCTGTGGCAATTTTACAGTAGCATCAAAGACACAGTGCTCTAGCAGAGGGCGATACATTGCTGGCCATTCGATTCCCTAGACCTGACATTTCAGCAGTGTTTTATAGCTCACAACACGTTGTCATCGATCTGGTCCCCTCTGAGCTTCTCAGCTGCAGCACAGGCTGTGAATTATCTCTCCAGTTTAGACAAGAGAGAAACTGGGGGAACTAGGGTTATGGGCTTCGAGAAAGGAGTCCCAGGTTCAATTGAGGAATTTGGAAGTGCTATCTAAAGTGCCCTTGCATTTTATGTTGAGACAATAACAGCTGAGGGATTCACTTCTGAGAAACTTTGGCTATTGTAGAGTGCATGAATGAGCAGATGAGCGGATGGGAGGCCCTGGGTTGTGTCAATGAGGTACTTGTCTTCTCTGCACTGGATTTATTTTGTGCCTTCAACCCATGGTGGTGGGGCTTAAGTGTAAACAACCAATGAAAAACCTGGTGGATGAATTTGTTTTGTTCTCCTCATTCATAACTCTTGTTTTCCAGGTCTTTCTGCATCAGTCCTGTTAACACTGTGCATGTGCCCAAGGCCCTCTTGCTTCCACTGAAATGGTAGCATGCTCGAGTCAGCCTGCCTTGTGATTAGATATGTTATTCTGCCCCAAACCCATTCTACATTTTTAGTGTAACAAATTTATCCATGGTGACAAGCATCTATTGGGTGGCCATCCTATAATAGAGCTTCGTAGTGGAAAGAAATTCCTGGAAAAGAATGCCTTATCAAAATAGTAATGTGATAATAGTAATCCTTGTAAGTAACATTTCTCAGCATTTTGGTATATTAGGCACTGTGCTAAGCACTTTAACATTCTCTTCTTTTAATCCTTTTCAAAAGCTGTGTGAGTTAAGTATGATTTCTATCTTTTTTCCTTTCTACTCTACATGAATTTTCTGATATTTAAAGAGATTATGGTTGCCTAAAGCTACATAAGAAGTGGTAGAAAGGTTATTCAGAGTGATATGTTAGGTTTCAAAGTCTATATTTGAACCACTACACTGTACTGGGGTGGCAGGCACTGTGTAATGAGATCGTATCTTCATTCACCCACATGGGGAAGAGTCAACTCTAATTCATGGTAATTCTTTAGAGCTTTAATGTGGGTTTCTGATCTTTTCCTTTAAACTGCCACTGATGTTTATGTCAGCTGATTACTCCTGAGATTAGCTTTGTGTTGGGCACATGCATTTAAGGTGTGCACATGGCATAGAAACGATAGCATCCTAAAATATCAGCACACTGCTGTAGGGCTACAGCAACGCACAGCATCACAAGTGGGGGGCGTGTCACTGACGGACATTCTAAATAACCTTGCATCGCAAAAGGAGAAAATAACACGATAAAAGCAATCTGGCCTGCCATGTGAGCTTCGTTCCCCCCATACATGTATTCTGTGTACTCAAGTGTTTACCTTTAAAAGCACTCCAACCTGTGTGGTCCTGTAACCCACCAAAAATACAGAAACTAGATTAAGTTCAGTTGCCATACAGAATCCATATGAGGCTTGAATCCATACGAGGTTCTGAAGGCATTGATGAATGAGGTCTGCCTTGCCAGTCTGCTGCTCTCAGAGTTAAACAGTAAATGGAGAAATCTAGCAGCGTGTCCTGCCCTGTCTGAGACATGATGTAAGCATGGCCCTTTGAAAGCTCTATGTCTCTGTACATGATGAGGTGTCTCCTCCATTTCTCTACACCACCCCCTAACAAGACATTCAGAATCAAGAGCCTGTGCCGTGAAGACCTTTAATATCTGAGATCTTTGGAAACTGGCCACAGTATGACAACAAATAGGAGATGCCCTTCCCTCAACTCTTGTTGGCAGTGTCCTTCTGAAATACTCTCGGGTCCCTCCCTGTCCTAAGTTGTTCCAGATATTAGCCAAGTGGCAGTGGCAGCCAGTTTTGGATTCAGTGTTTTGAGCCTTGGAAAAACATACTGGTTTCAGGCCATCATTTCAACGGCATCATCTCAACCACAGGCCACTAGGTGAGTCACTGCTTTATCATACTTTGTTGTTGTTTCTTCGCTGCACCCGTCAGCCTGTCAGACCTTGTTTTCCTGGTTCTGACAATCACTGAGCCAAGGCCAGAAGACAAATATGTGCCGGGATTCTGTTTCTCAGGAGGAAAAAAAAAAGCCGCCCTAATAGACTAGCTGTTTCTCACCCTTGAGGTCTAGCCATGCCACACACCAAATGGTTTCTGTTGAAGCAGCCGTTCTTCCGGTTTAGGCAAGTACTTTCTGTTGCGCCACAGCTCACAAAGGTTTCTGGGAGCAGTACCCTCTTCTTAAATTTATTGATATAGCTTGGCATCAAATGAAAAGCTAAGCTCAGTTTCTGTGACCCTTGGAACAAGCCTGTATTGCAAATAGCTATGGAACTCCAAGCCAGGATTTGGCTTGGCGACCTGCTGACACTTCTCAGATGCAGATTGCCTGTCAGACTTCTGTTTGCTGGGCCTGAGTAAACACTGCCAAATAAAGGAGGCCTGTCACTTGACTCTTTGGGCATTTATCTCTAACTCCTCTGTATATTTGCGAGATTATTACTCTGGTCGTGTTCACTGTTTTCTTGTTCAATATTTCAGTCTGAAAGAATTCAAGTTAAACAATTAGAGTGGCCAGAAACGCTTTTATAGCAAAAAAAGAAACATTGTCCATAAGATTTCTAATTTTGACTGTAACATGAAATAAAAATAATAAGTTGCCAAAAATTTGGAAACAAAATTGAAAAGCCAAATTGCATGTTTTAAGCAGGCCAATTCACATTCCAGAGATAAACTCCAAAAGCATTTTGTGATTTAAATGTAACTATTTTTTGTTCCAGTTTGTTTTTCTAAAGAGGGGCATCTGGCAAAGGATCAACAGCAACTTTGTAAATTTCTCTGGTACCTTGAGTAGTACAATATACTCTCATCTCCAAGGATGCTGTTCACCCAATATATGACCCCATTTGTGATGGAAGAGTCCCTCCTAGGGTTTCACATGTATCAGGTGGCCTTTTGTCACAGTTTGTCTAAATGTTGAAGAAAAGTTTATATTCAAAAGTGCAAAGTTCAAATTGAAACAAAACAAAACAAAAATGGAGGACATGTGTTTTGCCCTCTCTGAGCTTAGGGTTTATTAAAAATAACAAAACTAGGTATGTTTATTGTAAGGTATCTACATGTGCATATATGTGTTCCCACAATCTTTTGCATGTTTTCATACAGCGTTTACAGCTCAAAGTTTTCCAAGGGCTACCACCTGCTTCTTAAGCATTGTGGAATAGTATTGCCCTGGGCAATAGTATTGCCAACGATCAGAAGACCTGAATTCTCTCCCTATTTCTGCTGGTTAATAATTTTGTGACCTTGGCCCTATCACTAAATTTCTTTTAGTCAAGTTAATTTCATTCATTTTCACTGACATGAATCATTATTCCCTCTCTTCCATCTCTGTCCTCTACCATTCAAATTTAAGAATCGATAGAATCTTTATTAGTGTTTCAATTTCTGCCATTAAATATGCTTCAATTTCTATTACTTGGTTGGAAAAGCTATAAGAGGCATCCCTTGCCTGAATACAAGGGCTATTGTACTATCTTAATGATAGATGTCGGTGAGGCTATTAGCAAACTGATCCTACTTACCACATGCTTTCTCCCTTGCATTCAGTTTTGTTTTGAGTTGTATTATGTCTATATTTTCATTGTGTACTGTGTCCGCATCCCGATCTGCCCACCACAACTGGACACAGTTTATGCACCACACTGGATCTGTGAACTAATTTGCTACCTGGCTGCAGTGCCCTCAGCAAGAGTTTGCTTTTCCAACAAGCATGATGTTAGGGTGTTGTTACTACTGCAACTCTGAAGACCGGGCATTCTGCCTTGGTGGATTGCTCCTAGGTCCTCCTAGTCACATAGAGTGAAAAATCCCAATGGTATGTCCTTCTGATGTCTGTCACTTGCTTCCCACCTTTAGCCCTTAGGCTTCCCTGATGATGCTGAGGCATGACAAACAGCAGTGTGTCCATCACCCATGGATGCCAATGCAGGCCCACAAGCCCGTAGGCAACAGTGGACAGATGAGGAGTTCACTGACATGTGCAGAGCCCAGGATACATCATCGCTCTGTTGGTCACTGCCTTATACAGCAGTTGTTTGGGGAGACTGGTACAATTCAGAAGCATGGGAAAGTTGAAGTCCTATTCGGCAAAGTTTGATTGATAGGATACTGAAACCTACAGATAAATTCTCCCTCCCTATCCTCAGGACAAATAGTTTAAGGGTCCAATAAGGCCTCTAGGAAAATGCCCTTTAATAAAATAGTGAGGAATGCTTGTCACGATGATGTGGCCAGTTCGGTGAAGCTCTCTATAACTTTGGTTCTCTCTCATTCCCCTTTTCTCTAGCTCCTGCTTTCCTGAAATTGCACTCTCAAGTAACATGTTTGCATATTTATTTTCCTTCAGGATCAGTTTTATTTTGTTTTGAAGACCTGGATTGGGACATATATTAATTCCCATACTTAAGTCTTAATTATTTCCCCTTTTCCTCATGTCATCCAGATCATTTTTCAAATCCTTTTGTCTTTCCATTTTGACCTTGAATTCTTCATTTTCTGCTTTGTGATCTCCTTTAATAGAGGTGATTATGTCTTTACAATTTTGTATTCTGTTTTCGTGACAAATGTTGATCATAATTTTACTCTATGAAAAATATCTGTTGAGTAAGTTTACTGCATTTTTTTCCTCTGTGTTTTCTTATTGCATTTAAAAAAATCTCCTTGTCAGTTTGTTTTTATTTCTGCTGGATGAAGGAGCCGAATATTCTGGTGTGGCTTTTTGCAGGAGGTTCTGGTGTGGGATAGGGAGGGGCCACATTAGCTTAGGCTGTTTAACTCCTCCTTTGTGGTCATAGAGAAAGGTGCTTCCTGAAAAAATTTCTAGTTTATGCAATCTTTAAGTGTAACTTTGCATCCCTATGGCATCTGATACTGGATCTAGGAGGACTTCTGCCAAAGGCCGTGGTATACTCAGTTCCATGTTCATGCATTAAACAGGAAATTCAGCTTTTATACTTCAGCGTGAGCCCCTCCCCTTCTGCAAGATTATTTATGTAGACAGTTGCTTTTTAAGGTCTGGTCCTGTCAGGCCCCTTGAACTCTTTTTGCTTCTTGCCTAATTTCCTTCTGCACATTTTCAGCTTCTTTTGTCAGCCCTTATATTCCATATATTTTGGAATGTGTGGGTCATATCTGGAAATAGGGATTTGTCACTTGCTTTTACGGATTGGCTAGCTCATAGGCGGTGTTTTCTGGTCTTACATAAAATGACAAGGTATATAATGACAACTTTTGTTCAAGAATACTAACACACATTTCAGTTGTTTAAAAGAAAAAAAACATTCAAATGACTGATTACTAGATTAATCACAATATATTATTAAAACATATTATCCAGGGGCGCCTGGGTGGCTTGGTCGGTTAGGCATCCAACTTCGGCTCAGGTCATGATCTCACCAGCCGTGAGTTCTAGCCCCTCGTCGGGCTCTGTGCTGACCGCTCAGAGCCTGCAGCCTGTTTCAGATTCTGTGTCTCCCTCTCTCTCTGCCCCTCCCCTGTTCATGCTCTGTCTCTCTCTGTCTCAAAAATAAATAAACGTTAAAAAAAAGAAAAAAGAAACATTTAAATAAAAAACATTTTCCATATAGGGGCATACATACTCATTTCTATTGATGTAATGTTTATAAGGAGCTAAATAAAATAGTAATCATAAATACACAGAGGAATATTATACAAATTAATTTAAAATAGTGCATGGTTTATCTGGCCCAATATGTTACTTTCTATTACCATTCTCTCAAAATTTCTGTTTGAAAAACTTCTGTGAAATATAATTTTCTGCCTTAGAAGATCATAGATTCTATATTTGTGTGGCTATCATCTTTTAAATTAATTAATTCAAACTTTAAAAAATAACTCTGCTAACATAATGAATTATTAACTAAGTAGCAACTAATTATTAACTAATTATTAGTAATTCATTAATTCATAGTAATTAATTAATCCACATTAATGCTGTGCTACCCACATTAATGAATAGGAAGGCTTGATTCTTTTTTCTTCCAGGAGCAAACTAACAAACATGATATTGCTGTGACAGATGTATCAGAATTCAATAGCACACATTTCCTCAAGTTTTTGAGTATATAACCAAATGCATGTATGCTTATTAATAAAATACATAAAAATATAATTTCTGTATGTATACTAAGGATTAGTAAAGCTAAGCTCTATTCTTTCAGAATAATTACAACAAATGTAAATTAAAACTGCACATATGTGTATGAAACACGTATATACATTCATACACAGAGTGCAGTACTTTGTGCGTATATGGTGTCTACTCAATGATTGTGGAAGGAATCAATTTCTTTTTTTAAAGACAAAGTTTATGACTTGTTTCTTCACAATTGTCTCCTCA
This sequence comes from Puma concolor, assembly GCF_028749965.1. NCBI lineage: Eukaryota > Metazoa > Chordata > Mammalia > Carnivora > Felidae > Puma > Puma concolor. The sequence continues at coordinate 56,559,370 of NC_141675.1, forward strand.
GAGTTTAACGCAAGGCTCACATAAAGTAGATACTAATTAAATATTTGTTGTCTGACTAAAGCAAGTGGATGAAAATGTGTCATGACAGGAAAACAATGGTACTCTGTATTTCTGCCTGGATAATTAACAGCCTTTTTGATAGAATAATTCTTTGTGGATTAGCAGCTTTAGGAAAATGGAAAATTTCTAGTGAGAAAAGCTATTCAAGTAGAGGAGGTGGATCAGGGACCCCCTATTTACACTGCTAACTATGAACACATTTAAAAAAATTGAAGCTGAAAAAGGTAAACATGATTAAAATTTTGTTGTTTATCCATGGACAATACAGAACTAGCTAGAATTTTTTCACATAAATGAAGATAACTGATAAGAGACTTTATTTCTCTATGCTATAATCTTGTTGGGGGAAAACTATAATGCGATTTTTCTGTGCATTTTTCCTGTTACTCTAAGTTTTCTGATGGGAATATTGTAATTACTCAGGTAAGTAGCTGCAACTGGACCTTTGTATCCAGGGAATAAAAAATGATACCTTTACTTTTTTCTTTAAACTTTAGTGGCTTTATGAACATTTCTTTCTTCATTATTAATTATGTCAATATTAATCCCACAGACAGTACCAATTAGATTAAAATTGGGTCTTTATGCACTCAACAATATAAAGGTAGCTTATTAAATGGGCTTTATGTATCTAATTATGCACAGTTGACTTTTTCTTTTGTTTTCATTCTCTTATGTTATGGTAATCAGGGATATACTATCATACAAAAAAGTTGATTCCTCTTAAATTGCTGGTGTGTATGTATATGTGTATGTGTGTGTGTCTATGTGTGTGTATGTGTCTACTAGAGTAAGACATCTGAGTCTGCAACATATAATTACATCAAAATGATCATGGCAAGTACTTTACCAATGGTAATGATATTATAAGGTAGGATAATTCTTTTTTAGAAGAGAATATGTCTTTATTAAACTGTATGTCTTTAAGATTGAAGAATTTTATTAAGAAGTAAGTCAGATCCCCTGCTGTATTCTGAATTATGTATTTTCCTCCAGATGTCATAAATGTCCACAACTGAGGTGCTTATTAAAATTGCCTATTCTGGGTCTCTCCCAAATGAATAAATGCCAATTCAAGATGCACCGAATGTTCGAGTCATCAGACATAAATTTTAAGGCAGCTTTAACCATGCCTCGTGAGGTAAGAGTAAAAACTTTTAAAATGAATGGGAAGATAAATTTCAGCAGAGAAATGGAAACTGTAAAAGATAATCAAATGGAAGTTTTAGAACTGGGAAACACAGTATCTGAAATAAAAATGTTCACCGAATAGGCTCACTAGCAGAATTGCAATAATAGAGCAAATAGTTAGCAAACTTCATGGTATGTCATTAGAAATCATCCAAGCTGAAGAACAGAGGGGGGAAAAAAAGAAAAGAAAACAAGTGAATGAACCCCACTGTGCACTGAAATAATATCCAAATATATAATACTTTTGTCATTGGAGTATTAGAAGGAGAAGAAAAAATATTAGTGCAGAAAAATATTTTTTAAGTTTTTATTTAAATACCAGTTAGTGAACATGCAGTGTAATATTAGTTTCAGGTATAAAATATAGTGATTCAATACTTCCATACATGACCTGGTGCTCATCACAAATGCCCTCCTTAATCCCCATCTCCTCTTTCACCCATCTCCCCACGCACTGCCCTCTGGTAACCATCAGTTTGTTCTCTATAGTTAAAAGTCTGTTTCCTGGTTTGCCTCTCTTTCTTTTTCTTCCCCCTTTTCTTGTTTGTTTTGTTTCTTAAATTCCACATATGAGTGAAATCATATGGCATTTGTCTTTTTTTGACTGATTCATTTCACTTAGCATTGTTTATGCTCTCTAGATCCATCCATGTCCTTGCAAATGATTAGCATTCATTCTTTTTTATGGCTGAGTAATAGTGTGGTGAGTGATTCTTTTAATGTATTGTTGGGTTTGGTTGGCTAGTATTTTATTGAGAATTTTTGTATCCATGTTCATCAGGCATATTGGCCTGCAGTTCTCTTTTTTAGGGAGATCTTTGTCTGGTTTTGGTATCAGGGTAATGTTGTCCTCATAGAATGAATTTGGTAATTTTCCTTCCCATTCTGTTGTTTGGAATAGTTTGCGAAAGTAGGTAATAACTCTCATTTAAGTGTTTGGTAGAATTTGCCTGTGAAGCCGTGTGGCCTTGGAGTTTAATTTGTTGGGAGTTTTTTGGTTATTGATTCAATTTTTTTGATGGCTATCAGTCTGTTCAAGTTTTCTATTTCTTCCTGTTTCAGCTTTGGTAGTTTATATGTTTGTAGGAATTCTTCAATTTCTTCCAGGTTGTCCATTTTTTTTGGCATAAAATTTTTCATAGTATTCTCTTCTAATTGTTTGTATTTCTGTCTTGTTGTTTGTTATTTCTCCTCACTCATTTGTGATTTTATTTATTTGGATCCTTTCTCTTTTCTCTTTATAAGCCTGGTTGAAAGATTATCATTTTTATTATTTTGTCAAAGAACTAGCTACTGGTTTCATTGATCTGTTTTATTTATTTATTTATTTATTTATTTATTTACTTACTTACTTACTTTCAGTTTCTATGTCATTATGTCTTTATTATTTCCTTCCTTCTGCTGGCTTTTGGCTTCATGTATTATTCTTTTTCTGGCTTCATTAGGTGTAAGGTTACATTGTTTATTTGAGATTTTTCTTGTTCTGAGGTAGGCCTGTATTGCTATATACTTCCCTCTTAGGGTTACTTTTGTTGCATCCCAAAAGTTTTGGACCATTGTGTTTTCATTTTCATTTGTTTCCAAGAATTTATTTTTTATTTCTTCTTTGACTTACTGGTTGACCCATTCATTATTTAGTAGCATGTTGTAGCTCCATGTATTTATGGTCTTTCCAAAATTTTTCTTGTGCTTGACTTCTAGTTTCATAGTGCTATGGTCAGAAAAGGTGCATGGTATTTCAGTCTTTTTGTTTTGTTAAGACCTGTCTTGTGACCTAATATGTGATCTATTCTGGAGAAAGTTCAATGTGCACTTGAAAAGAATGTGCATTCTGCTGTTTTAGATGGAATGTTCTGAATATATCTTTTAAGTCCATCTGGCCTGGCGTGTCATTCAAAGCCATTGTTTCCTTGTTTATTTTCTGTTTACATGACCTGTCTATTGATGTATGTGGGCTGTTGAAGTCCCCTAGTAGTATTATGTTATCAATTAGGTCCTTTATGTTTGTTATCAATTGTTTAATATATCTGGGTGCTTTCATGTTGGGTGCATAAATATTTATAATTGTTATATCTTCTTGTTGGATTGTCCTCTTTATGATTCTGGAATGTTTTTCTTTGTCTCTTTTTACATTTTTTTAGTTTTTATTTTTATTATTTTTTTACTGAGAGACAGAGACAGAGCATGAGCATGGGAGGGGCAGAGAGAGGAGGAGCCACAGAATCCAAAGCAGGCTCTAGGCTCTGAGCTGTTAGTACAGAATCGGACTCGGGGCTCAAACTCACAAACTGCGAGATCATGACCTGAGCTGAAGTCGGACACTTAACCAACTGAGCCACCCAGTCACCCCTACACTTTGTTTTAAAGCCTAGTTTGTCTGACATAAGTACTGCTCTTCTGACTTTCTTTTGCCATCCATTTGTGTGATCAATGTTTCTGCACTTCCTCACTTTCAAACTGCAGGTGTCTAAGTCTAAAATTTTTTCTTGCAGTTTCTTGCAAGTTTCTTGCAAGACAGCATACAAACGAGTTTGTTGTTGTTGTTGTTGTTGTTGTTGTTGTTGTTTTTCTTTTATTCTTTCTGTTACCCTATGTTTTTTTATTGAAGCATTTAATCCATTTACATTCAAGGTAATTATTGATAGATATGTATTTATTGCCATTTTATTGCTTGTTTTGTCATTGTTTTTGAAAATTTTCTCTGATCCTTTCTCATCTTTGTCACTCTTGGTCTCTATTTTGCACTCAAAAATCCCCTTTAATATTTTTTGCAGGGCTGGCTTAGTGTTCACAGACTCTGCTATGTGTGTATGGGAAACTCTTTATCGCTCCTTCTATTCTGAATGATAACCTTGCTGGATTGAATATTCTTGGCTGCAGTTTTGTTTTTCTTTTCTCCCATTCAGCACTTTGAATATATCATGCACTCCCTTTTGGATTGCCAAGTTTCTGTTGAGAAATCTTCAGCTAGTTGTATGGATTTTTCTTTATAATTTAAAGACTTCGTTTGTCTTACTGCTTTTAAGATATTTTCTTTATTAATATATTTTGAAAATTTAATTACAATGTGTCTTGGTGTGGCCCTCATTCTGTTGATGTTGATGAAAGTTCTCTGTGTCTCCTGGATCTGGATGTCTGTTTCCTTCCTCAGATTAGGAAACTAGAAAAAAATATTTTTTTTTAACTAATAGCTAACAACTTCTCCAAAGAACTAATTTACACATTGGAGAAAATTACTTAATATAAAACAGGATAAAATCAAAGAAATCCTTTCTAAGACATATCATTTACACCCTATAAATTAAAGATAAAAAACTTGAAAACAGTAAAAAAAAAAATGCATTGCATATGAGAACAACTCAAATGACTGAAGACTTTTCATACAAAAGTTCCTATAGTGAAACATCTTTAAAGTTCTGAAAGAAGTACCAATAGATAATTCTATATGTACTAAAAAATCCTTGAGTAATTACAATAAGATAAAGACCTTGTAGATGAAGGAAAAATGAGAGAATTCAATGATAACACATCCACTCTACAAGAATTGCTAAAGACTCTCTTTAGGCGGAAAGGACATTTCTTTTATACCAGAGGGATCCCACACTGCCTCACTGACCATCTAACAGACTGTTTTTATGGTGACTCTGCAGATTTTGAGAGTGGATAATCATTACCTCTATTATATATTTTCTGACATAATTCCAACTTCTCTCTGTATTGAGTTCTATATGTCAATTATTGCTAGGTCTGTACATTTACTGAGGCTTTTCTCCTGGCATCTTTTAAATATTCTGTAATCTAGGATTCTTCATGAGTTTTTGTTTTATCATTAACATAAATGATGAAAAGAATCTATCCATTTCTATTCAAAGTTTTTTTTTTCCCAAGTCTACTTAGATATTAAAAATTGTCTTTTTTTCACAGCTTCCAGAGGTGCAGAATACAATTAAGTTTAATAGTTTACTCTTATTAAAGAGATCCAAGTTTGTACAGTAAATTCTCCTATTGTATCTCTTTAAGATTACTCACCTTTTCTGTGAGGAAGGTATTTTACAGATGAGAAAAGCAAGTTTCAAGGTGAGACGAAGTGACCTGCTGAATTTCACACAGCTTTAATGTGTCATTGGTGGGTGTGCAAAGGTCTGCTGATTCTCTGTTCTGGGTAGAAGACCTCAGGTGACTGATCCAGAGAACTGAAAGAAGGCCAGTGTTACTGGTTCACAGTGAAGCAGGAGAAAAGCAGGGGATGAGATTAAGGACAAGCTGTTTCATATTAAGCAGGGACTATTAGGTAATGCTAACTGACTTGTTTTCTCTCAGTACAAACTAAAGCAATTAAATGTTGTTAAACAAGAAATTGGTGTGATTTAACGTATGATTTAAGAAAGATTTTTCTAGGGTGACTGGGTGGCTTAGTCAGTTAATCATCTGACTCTTGATTTCAGCTCAGATCATGATCTCACAGTTTGTGAGATCAAGCCCCACATAGGGCTTTGCACTGATAGCATGGAACCTGCTTGGGATTCTCTCTCTCCCCCACTCATGTATGTTGCCTCTCTAGCTGTCTCTCAAGATAAATAAGTACACTTTAAAAGAAAGAAAGAAAAGATTATCCTATATATTTGTGAAGAATAGATGAAAAGACAAGCCTGATACCAGTAAAACCAAAATATATAGTTTATTGGCAATTTAGGGGAGAGATCATGTTTTCTTGAACCAGAGTACTATGGAAAAGAAGGAAGATCTATATGATAGACACTGACTTACTGCCTGGCTTCAGCGGACAAGGTTAGTAGCTTCTAGCTAGTTTTGTCACAGTGTACCCTAACTTTTGATCTGAGGTCCCCTGTTCATGGGATGACCCCATTCAGTAATGATATGTAAAGAACTGGCTCAAGGGGTTTGGCATGTGTGGCCAACAGGAAATCTCTCAAATGTGCAATCTTTGCTCTGCGGTATCCGATTGGGCAGACAGAGATGTCCATAGGTCAACATCCCAGTGGGGCAGCTCCTCTTGTCCAATACTGCTTCCTCCCTTTTCCTTCTGGAATTTCTCTTTCTTTAGTGAACGTTCTGAACTTCTAACTCTGGCTCAACATCTGCTTCCCACAGCACATGTTCGAAGTGAATAATACTTAGTAGATGCCAAAGATTGTATTCCATCCCAATTTCTCACTTGAATTTCACATTTGGATAATAATTAATTTCATTAGACTCTCACTGACAGTATACTAACACAATGTGTGAACTCATCACTGAAGTATGAAAGTAAGTGTTAAAAATGTTATTTGGAAATAAACAACAGTGTAAGATTTCTAATAATCTTTGCTCTATGTTTTTCCTCATTATGGAGATACTACCTAGCATAACTTGAAAAATACTTCATTACAAAAGAAAAAATTACTGTTAAAATATCATTTACTTGGGTAATGTCAGAAAATTAGTAGTTAATTTTTTTAATATATAAAATTTTCTTAGATATCAGAAAAAGTATAGAAACAACTTAGAGTGGATTTTATTTTCAATGGAATAATTAGCTAAGTATTAGGCTGGAAACTATTTAAAAACCAAAATGTCATTAATTCAAAATTAAGGCTGAGTCTAAAAAAAAGTGGAAGTAAGTAATAACCAGCTACAGAAGTGTCTTTTCTAGTCATTCAAGAAAGAATTTTATGGATATATAACATTTAATTTTTATAAACCAATTTAAGTATATTATATAATTTATACTTGTTCCAAATCATATGTTTTGCATGTCAGGAATTTTAGATTGCTTTAATATTATGAAGTTGTCACTCAACAAATATTGAACTAAAGCTTGTTGATTACATGTATATTTGATCCAAGCGAGCAGATAAATGGCAAAACATTTACAATTGCACAAATATTTATTAACTTCTCCAGCTGTATTGGCTTATACTATTTGTATTGCAACTTTAAATCCCTAGTATTGATATATTGATAATAATTTGAATAAGGATTTTAAGAAAAAAAATGATAGGGTAATTTTATGGTAATTAAAGATTTTCATCTTCATATTTTGAGATATCAAAGGTTTTATATAATAAAACTATATATAATAAATCTTTTTTACATATAGTTTTCAAAATAAGTTCATCTATTTACAATTTTTTCTTTTTATAATAGTAAAATGAACACGATGCCTTTTGAAGGTTTATCTTTGACACTTGAAGGAATTTTATATAATGCAACACATTTTTGCCTCATGGGAAGGTTTTAATTATTTTAACTCAAAAAAGATCCTAAAAACAAAGTTTTATTTCCATTGTACTAAATTTATTTTAATTTTTTTTTTTCAACGTTTATTTATTTTTGGGACAGAGAGAGACAGAGCATGAACGGGGGAGGAGCAGAGAGAGAGGGAGACACAGAATCGGAAACAGGCTCCAGGCTCTGAGCCATCAGCCCAGAGCCTGATGCGGGGCTCGAACTCATGGACCGCGAGATCGTGACCTGGCTGAAGTCGGACGCTTAACCGACTGCACCACCCAGGCGCCCCTGTACTAAATTTATTAAAATAAAATTCCTCTTTACATAAAAATGCTTAACATAGTTCCCCTTTATTTCAAACTAATCTGTTACTTCACTGTATTTAGTACATCTATTTATTTCATTGTGTTATAATTGCCACTAGAACAAGGAAGTATCTTAATTATCTTTGTGTTCCCAGATTCTAAGAATTTTGATGGCAGTTAGTGGGCACAGCAATAATTTGGAGACTCATTAAGTCAAGTTTGTTTAGCCTTTTGCTGTTGCACTCTAACACCTTCTAGAATTTGCCTTGAACATTAGCCTTTCTTGGTCTACAGGATAGCAAAGGTACCCTGGGAGTTAAAGGCCATGACTTGTGTTAGCTCGATTGTATTTTGTTTGTTCCTCTCATTACAAGGTGGCATTATTTGTCCTTCCACTTGAATCTGGGATAGCCTCATGATTTGATTTGCCTAAACAATACAGGGTAGCAGAAGCAGTGCTATGAGTTCTAGGGCTTATGCCTAAAGAGCCTTTGCAGTTTCTATTTTTACCCTCTTGAATGTCACCATGAACCATCATGTTTGGTAGCCAGGCAAGCTAACTGGAGGATGAGAAGACATGTGAATGAGAACTGAGATCCCCTGACCACCAGCCAGTAGACCCTGGAAGACATGTGAGTGAGGCCTTTTGGAACCTTCTGGCCAAGCTAAGACTCCTGCAGAATGGAGCTGAGTGGCTGGGCCTAGGTGAGAGCAACAGAGGAAACACTTAGCTGACCTACAGAATGATGAGAAATGATACAGTGTTACCATTTTATCACTAAACTGTAGCGTTTTTTTTATGCAAAAATGGATAATTATTGCTAGAAGAGGAGAAATGGTATGGTAATATTAAGAGGAAAGAACTTTCCATTGGGGATACATGAAAAGATTAGTTTACAAGAGAGTAAAGAACCCTTTTGACTCTAAGGAAATGTAAAAAGAGCCCAGATAAAACTTTGTATTACTATTTAAAAAATTTTTTAATATTTATTTAATTTTGAGAGAGAGAGATAGAGAGAGAGACAGAGTGTGAGTGGAGGAGGTATAGAGAGAGAGGGAGACACAGAACTCAAAGCAGGTTCCAGGCTCCGAGCTGTCAGCTCAGAGCCCAATGCAGGGCTCGAACTCAAGGAGTCACAGACCATGAGATCATGACCTAAGGCGAAGCTGGCTGCCCAACTGACTGAGTCACCCAGGTGCCCCAAGCTTTGTATTATTTTAAGGTGGATAGTGAGTTAGCTGAGTAAAGGTAAAGGAGTACACATGACATGCCTTTTTGTATTACTTACGTTACAAGTATTAAATTGTTAAGCCAAAGCCAAATTATTCCTTTTGGGCAATTGTTAAGGTTGAAGCCAATTTTCAACTTAGTACATTTTCAAAATGAATTTCTAATTGTGGGTTGTGGTCAAAATATTTGAATGTCACGGGGTGCCCGGGTGGCTCAGTTGGTTGAGCTCCTGTTTCGGCTCAGGTTATGATCTCACGGTTTGTGATTTCGAGCCCCATGATCTCAGTTTGTGATTTTGAGCCCCGTGTCGGGCTTTGTGCTGACAGCTCAGAGCCTGGAGCCTGTTTCGGATTCTGTGTCTGCCTCTCTCTCTGCTACTCCCCTGCTCGTGCCCTCTCTCTCTCAAAAATAAATAAACATTAAAAAAATTTAAAAAAATATTTGAATGTCACTAATATAAGAGTTCTTCAAATGGGACATCAATTTGTAAGTTTTTTGAGCAGATAAAAATAGAGAAAATGGAAAATACCAGAAAAGAACAAGCTCTAGAATGGATAGTGCTAACAATAGTTCCTCTGTATTATGGGCTTTCTAAATTCTGGGCACTTTAATACATTGTTTCAGACTCTCTAAAACCCTATGAAATGTATTCCATTAATCACAGTCTGCCTTTGAACAACAGGAGAGAGTGTGGAGGGGGGCGGTATGAACACCAACCCTCTCCCCTGCACCAGCACAATCAAAAGTCTGCATATAAATTTTGACTCCCCCAAATCTTCACCTCTTATAGCCTACTGTTGACTGGGAGCCTTACTTAAGCAGTGGATTAACACATATTTTGTATATTATTTGTAGCATATACTGTATTCTTACAATAAAGTAAACTAGAGAAAAGACAATGTTATTTAAAAATCATAAGGAACAGGGGCGCCTGGATGACTCAGTTGGTTAAGCATCGACTTCCGCTCAGGTCATGATCTCATGGTTTATGAGTTTGAGCCCCGCATTGGGCTCTGTGCTGTTGGCTCAGAGCCTGGAGCCTGCTTCGGATTCTGTGTCTCCCTCTCTCCCTCCTTGCCCTGCTCGCACTCTGTCTCTCTCTCTTCCTCTCTCTCTCTCTCTCTCTCAAAAATAAATAAAGCACTAAAATAAAAAAGCAGAACGAAATTCATCAGGAACAGAAAGTACATTTATGGTACAGTACTATATTTATCCAAGAAATCTGAATGTAAATGGACCTGTGTAATTCAAACCCGTGTTATTTAAGGGTCAAGTGTACACATAATATGTGAGAAAACTGGAGGGTAGAGAATTTTTATACTTGTTAAATTGCCAAAATTTCACAAAGGAGAAAAACCTCAAATTTATATACAAGAATTTATTGTAAACTTGCTTCAATACAGACATGATAAAGAAGTTAAAGAGTTTGAGAACAAGAGAGAACTGGATAAAATAGAAGTAGCCCCATATCTTCTGCTCTACCGAATTCAGTTGAAAAGGAGGGTCTATTTGGTATCTCGGAGGACATGCTACCTTAGAAGACAATAGGAGAGGTTCATTCCTTGGTTTGTAGCAGTGTGAACTATAATCTTTGCATCTGTCTTCACCTGGCTATCTCATCTCTGTGTCTGGATTTGTTTGGTTCCATCTTAATGACCTCATCTTAATTTGATTTTATCTGCAAAGACCTTATTTCCAAATAAGGTTATACTCACAGGTACCTGGGTGAGGGGGAAGGATGTGTTAGGACTTCAGCACATCTTTTTGGGGCATACGATTCAGCCCATAACAACCACTAATATACAAATCTCAATATACAATTTCAAGAACACAGACTTCCAACATCCTCTCAAGAAGGATGTGGAAGACAATAGCATCAGGTGGCCCCCACATTGTATTTCATGTTTGTGGAAAACATATGAATGATTAAAATCTGATGGATCAATCAGAATTACTTGGGCCCCTTTCTATCTTCCAGAAACACACACACACACACACGTACATGCACACACACATGCACACGCATACACACACACATACTTGTTTAATTGATTGCTGAAGCCACCAGAGCCTTTCTGATTTCAGAATTTCCAGATAGTTACATTATATATATATATATCATATATATATATATGATATATATATATGATATATATATATATCATATATTATATATTTTATATATAATATATTAAATATATATGTATATATAATATATAATATTAATGGTATATAATATTTATACATGTATATATAATATATATTTTTATATATTTATATATTATATAATATATATAAATCTCAGATGATTCCATATGTGAAAACAGTTTTGAAACTATTTCCTTAAAAGGACTTCAACTTATCTAAGAAGAAGATGGATATGTTAAACTTAAGGCATAAATATACCTTCTTTTTGATGTGTTGTTGAAATACCACTGCTGAGCTGCAAGTGGTGACCATATCAAAGCAGAAAGTTTGGATCATCAGCTGTAGGCACAGCTGAGAGGACTAAAGGCATCCTGCATCCTTTCATTTCCTAGCTCCAGTTCTTCACATGTTCCCGAGTATCCTAGAAAAATAGTAACAGTATTTGAAAGAATAAAAAAATCAATCAAAATATATTTTCTCTTTTTTAAAATAACTGAGAATGAATTTCATTATGAGCATTTTTCAGTGTCATTCCAAAACCCCTCTACTTAGAAGAAAAAATAAGATCATTCATTATTTTAATAAATTTAGCAACAACTGTCTTTTATTTTCACATCCCTCTTTAAATATTTATTACATAAGAATATACAAATAAATTTTGTTAAAAACTCAAACAAGAAAGAAGAGCTTATCTCTGACATTTCACTAGAAATCAATATCAAGTGTGTTCTTCTATCTGTATCTATATTTGGATATAGTGTTATTTTAGACACAGTTTTGACTATTGGTTTCATCCAATAGTCTTAGACATTTAGAGATTTAGGTAGATTTTATTTATTATCATCACTTCCTAATATTTGTTTACCCATAAGACATTAATTGTGAAAACAATTTGCTTATAAAATACTGATGCAATGAATTTTCTCATGTGTTTTATTGTGAATAAATGTATTTCTTTATGGTATATCAATTATACATCAATTAAAAGTTTTACCCACTTTTAAATTTTATTAAAAACTCAATTCTTACATTTAGTTCACACTTAACTAGATGGGCTTCAAAGGTATTATGACACCTTTCCTCCACAATTTCACAGAGTATGAGACTAATGATTTCCTAAAAATTCTCCAGTACTGTATATGATCAATGTCTTTATTTTGGTAATGCAAAGGTTAAAAATAATATTTCCTCAAAACCTTATCTACATCAGATATTATCAACCTATTTATTTTTGAAACAGCAGTGTTAAAATATTATATGGTCATTTCAGTTTTGTAGTCCTGATTTTTATGAAATAATTTTTTCATGTGTTTATTGTCCATTTATATTTCCACTGTGAATTGGTGGTTTTTATCTTTTGAATATTTTTCGTAAGCTGTCTAGTAATTTACATATTAATTCCTAAGTGTTCTTTATATGTTTTGGATTTAGGATAAGTAGTGCAAATACTCCCAATCTGTCACTTTTATTATAATTCTGTTTACTGTGTCACTGTTATAAATAAGTTCATCTTTGTTAACATCCATCAATAGCTTTTCTTATTTCCATTTAAATTACAATAATTATAGAAGGAAATTTTAATCAAAATTAAATTTTCTTACATTTATTAAAAATAAAATAAAACCTGTTTTAGAAGAAAATAAAACAGGATGATTTTCCTAGAATAAAGGAAAACAATATAATCAGCTATTGTCCTCAACCAAATGTAGGCTTTAGATTGAATTTTTAGACAAAATGGGATGAGGGCCAAAATGAACTGAAAGATAACTTGAACAGGTGTTTGTATACATCTGCCCTCATTTGTAATGGGCAAGAGACAAGACCTCTGATTCTAACTTTGTCTTATAATTTATGCTTATTGCTCTTAGAAATGTAAATACATTGAACTCCCTCAAGTTTAAGAGTTCAAACACCGAAAACAATTAAAACTTGTATTTAGAAAATAGCACTTGTACATAAGAGCTCTAGTGATGTTTAAATGGTTGGTTTAAGATTTAAAACATTGTGTATTTGGCTATTAAATAACTGATTTATGTGTGCTAAAAAGATATTTTTATTTTAAAATTCTTTTACTAATGTGCATCAATTGGACTCACACTAATGCATAAAATAGGACATTATTTGCTGAGATAACTGAATTGTGATTTAAAGTACACAAGTAATTTTCTTGGGACTTTGAAAAGAACTCTTACAAATATGCAACAAAAATTGATATTTTTGGTATTTAAAATTTAACATATGGGATAGAATCATGGTCTTGAGTAGAGACAGATCTTTTTTATGAATGAAGATGTGCTATGTGGGCATTTTGAAACCTTGTAATCTCATCCTGTACCTGTAAAATGAAGATACATATGACTTATATCCTAGAGTAATTCTGAGGATTTGTTAAAATGACATGGTAAGCACTTAGAACAATGCCTGATGCATAATGATATATATTAGCTGTCATTCATATATTTATTAATTTCTTTTAAAATTGGTTCTCTTGTTCTTCAGGTACACTATTTAAAAGACAATTTACTTTGGAAGCTATTTCTATTAATTATAAGATCCATTTGGCTTTTGACAAACTTCTCAATGTCTTGTAGTGAACCAAAAGCAAGATATTAAGGGGAAAAAAAATCACCCTGATTGAATTAAATTGATCTGAACTCTAAGATCAGGTGTAAGATTTTAAGAGAAAATTCATATTATTTCACTTAGTTTTTAGTTCTATATGCTCTAGCAGAATTAGAGTTTCACTCTTGGTATGAACAACTAATTGTAGTAATTAACCTAACTATAACAGTATAATAATTGAAAAATCAACATTCAAGTGGCTTTCAACTTTCTCCTAAAGCCTTAAGTTTCAAAGTGACTAACATATCCATTTCACCTGGCTAGAGTTCCTTGGATTATTTCTGAATTATATTCACTTCAATATTTTGAGCAAGAAAGAAATCATTGAATGCTATCACAAAACACATTGTGAGCCAATGACCTTAATTAGTGACTAAGGAAGACAGCTCAAAGCTTATCAAAATTCACTTGGGTATATTTTTATTCTTCTATTTACTTCTTGGATATCATTTTGTTCCTAAAAGTTATACTCCTTCCATGGGTATACGTTAGAAATAAGTTTGGAGATAAGATTGTGTTAGGAGAATAGAGAGAAATGGCAAATAATTGATGCCTCTGAATTCCATATGAAATAATCCTTGAACAATAATTGGTGAGATCTCTGCTATCCAAAAGGGAAATAACCTCTTTCCATCACTTACTCCAGAGCTGCATTCCGTCCCCTCTGAGGGCTGGGGAAGGTGATTTTATTGTGTACATAATGCCTCACATCACACTTCCAATTACTCCATCACTCCAGTGAGGTTTGAAAACTTGAAACAACATGACTATTAGAAGAGTAGTTAAGGTCTATGGAGGGCTGCAGAGACTCTTACTCGTTGAAAGGAGTAGAGAACGAAGATTGTGGAATAATGTGCTTTGATAAGAAGGCTGAATTGAAAACACACCAATTTGAAGAATCAGAGGAGAACAAAATAACAGCAATTGGGGTAAAAAGAAATCTGTTGAGAGGGAAGGCGATCTCTTAACACTCTGGAGAAATTCTTTTTCAGAAAAAGAGAAATCTGTCTAAGAGGAAAAGAGTTTTAAAATGAGACTTGTGATTCTTTCTGGTGATTTGCATTTATTATTGCTAAGAAGAAGCAGGTGATAAGGAAAGCTAGAGTCTGAGAAGCAAAAGGAATGAAGTCATTTTTCCAGAATTCCATAGGACAGTTGTTTCAGAGAAATTCTTGTGTTACTTGTTGTTCACCTACTTCTGTTCTGCAAGACGGTATGATTCATCTTTGAAAAAGTATTTTGTATATGTCATGCTTTACAATCTCTTCCTTTATCTACAATCTTCTGTGTTTTTTGCCCTTCAACTGACACCATCATTGCTTTGAACAGGAAAAATATAGCAGGAACTCCTAGAGCTGGAAAGGTAGAATGTTGACCAATAGAGAATCTCAGCAAGAATTCTTGCTTTTGGAAGAATTAGGGCTTTTATAATATTATGGTTTATTTGAGAATGGGAACTGAAGTAGAAGTCTGACTTAAAAAGCTACCGAAAAAGAAAAGAGGTAACTTTTCTCAGTCAGGGTCCTGATTAGAGACTTATGTCATAATCAGATTTTTTAAATGAGTGGAGTGTAATAAAGGACCTATTTATGAATATGTGGGAAGTATCAAGGGCTGACGTACATTTTCTGGAGTTTCAGCCACTGTATGCTTCAGATACAACTGGAAGAAATAGTCACTGAGACTGAGAACGAAGAGCTATAGGTCTAAGATATGTATTACCTCCCCTGATAGAAGCTGTGTTCTTTGGTAGAGAGACATCGTCAAATTTCGATGACCCTTCTGGTAGAGAGACATGGCCAAACTCTGAGGGAGGATGTGGAAATAAATTGTTTTTCCATCTTATAATCATTTGCTAGTTATACTCAGTGGTTGGACCAACCTGGAAGCCAGAGGGCAAAAGATCCCTTTGATATCGGCACAGTTAGCTCCATATGGCAGAGGGAATAGTGGTTGAAGACTGGCAAGTGGGTCTTGGGGGCCCACAGAAAATATCTAGGACACACAAACCATATGTCTAGGATATATACCCAGGTTACGCACGTGTTTAAGAATTTTTTTCTTTTTACATGATGGGTACCTTTACAGGCATTGAGAACACAAAGGTGAGAAAGCATAATCTTTGACCTCCTTAGGGCTCATATATAGTATATGTTTTTCATATAACGTGTGCATGTATATGTGTGTGTGTGTACTTATATTATTTACCTGTATACACATACATGCATGTAGCTATATAAATCTTAGAATATGTACTTTTGTTTTTTTCTTTCTGTCTCCCAATTCCCAAGTCTTCCTCTGGTAGACAGGAAAATTAACATTGCCTAAAGGCAAATTAGGAGAGATAAGCAATAATACAAGGAGGAATGAAGTTGTTGGTTTTTGTTTTATTTCCAAGCAACATTTTACAAACTAAAAGGAAGCTATTGAGGGAAAAATAATTTTCAGATAATGCTGTAAAATTGGAACGCAAAATGAAGGAGATGGAAACTAGTCTACCCTGGCCTATATGCCCTAGATGAAGGCCCCCAGGGCTTCCAGCGTACCTTATGGTGGTAGGTCCTGACCGCTTAGAGAGAGGCACAGACTAGATAGAAGGATGTTGGGACAGCTGAGTACATTTTGGCTAATGCCAGGGTTCTACCTTGAAATTGAGCATACCTGTGGCACATCCCTTGTCATTCACGTAGACATGTAGCATCCTCCCTGTGTGAACACAGATGACATTTATGTGTTGTTGGGTAGCCTCATTAGGTACATACTGCCTTTGGAGCCTGCTTATTATCTAGCAGAAGAATATTATGCCCTCTGCAGTTTTGCTTAGCACCTATCACCTCTGCCCCATGTTAAGCGTCCAGAATACTCATTAACTTCCTCTCAATTTTCCAAAACATCAGTTGAGGCTCTTGAAGCACTCACCAAATGGACAGTAATGATGTGGAGAGAGTAGTCTCAACTGGACAATGCAGAAACTTGCCCTAGTTAGACAGGTATGCAAGAGGGTCGATGTGATATGTCAAATATTTGTTATGTTGAATACTTAATACACATAGAATTCTGAAAATTATAATCACATATAATCCAATAACTAGAATTTGTTTGAACTTTCTCCTTTTTACTGATTGTCATGTTCCTAGAAAATAGCCTCTATATATGCACTGTTTTTTAACATTAATTGAAGTATAATTTTTTAATCTTTATTTTTCAGGATTTATTGAAAGCAAACACTTAAAGTAGCCTCCAGCTGTTATAATGAAATAAGCAATTTAGAAGTATTTGGAGAAGTCATAACTGAAATTCGTACTCTGATTTTGATAATTTCATATTTTTAACACAAGGGTAATAACTCCAAATGTATGGATATTGGAAGCATTAAATGTGCATGAAAATCTTTTAACCCCACCACTCTGTCCATCCTCCTTTTCACTTATCATCACCAATCTGTCAGTATTTCCCTGGTTCCTATCAAAGAGACTGACCAACGGTGTAATTTTCTCTATTTATCCAGTTCCAGAACGACTGCAAATGTATTCCATTATACTGGAAGACCTCAGGAAGTTAGAGATATTAAAGCTGGAGTGGATACAAAGCTATTTGCCCCATATTTTGCTGCCTCTTATCTCGGTTCACATCTTGAACAAAGAAATTATTGCCCACATCCAATGTGATTTAATTCTCTGAGATTTCCTCCAGATACAAACCTAAGGATCCCTACGCTCTTTCCACTTGCTATCAAACTAATAATGCTTCATAGACACAGCCAGTTTTGAAGAAAGCCAAGGCCTAAAATGAAGTCTGTTCTTCTCTATGTCTAAATAAGGGGACACAAATGTAAAATACAGTAAATGTAATCTCACGTTCAAGACTACTTAAGCAGATAAACAGAAGGAAAATAAAGGAGCTGTTTCAACATTAATTCCCTTCGGTATTAGAGATAATTCCACAAAAACTAGAATATCAAATGTAGCCATAGGATTTTGAGGAAAATTGTGAAGTTAATGATATATTTACCTTATAAATACTATCATGTAAGGGTATTGGTAACCAGTACTAGAAATTACAATGAAACATTAAAGTCCAAGTCAAATTTATATTGGGTCAATTGATCCTGATTCTTCAAAAGCCGACAAATCCCTTACGTGTCCTCCCAATGCAATATGCCTGAGAACATTTTAAGACCCCTGCGGTAATATTAAATTCCCTATATTTGTATAAGTCTGGATAAAGAATGTATATTATCTAGTCAATTTATTATTAAGAAACTTACCTTTAGAAGAATTAAGGTGAGGAAGCAAAGCCAAGAATTATTATAAATGTAGTATGATTAATATATTTAGATAAAAATGGCTTTCAAGTGGTGGAACAAAAAAGTATTTATGTGAAAGAAAAGGGAAAACTATAGCTAATTTTCAGACATTTAGCATATACTTGTACACATGTTCACACATGCATATACACACACTCATTCACCTATATATGGAAAGGTGTCTTTATGTAAAGTTGAAAAGATTTAGAGAAGATTCATTAACTCCCTTAGCTCAGCAAAAAGAATGGATAATTAATAACAACCAATACTTTAGCTTTGAGGTTTTACTAAATTATGGAAGATACTACCATTGGGATAGGTTGGATGAAGAGTGCACAGGCCCTCCTGGCACATTTCTTTGAAACTGACTGTGAATCTACAATTATAAAATAAATGTTTAAAAAAATAAGATAATGTTAAACTAAAATGATGGTTTTTTTAAAAAGTAAAAGGAGCTTTTAGAGGAAAATGATGCTGTGGTTTTGGAGCAAGAGGGTACATTTTAACTGAGCATTTTTATAAGTTAGTATAGGAACTAAATTTGATTGTAGGATTGAAATGAGAAATTAAAGATCAGTGGGAATTTTAAAATCCATTCTTCCTGTATAGAAATGAAAAATTGCTTGTATGCATTTACCTGGACTTAACGGTTATAATCATAATCTATGATTTTATGTGGGAAGCATGGTAGAAAGAAATGAGAATGTGAAACATGAAACATTTTCTAGAGAAACAAATTTCTTTTTAATTAATTAATTTATTTTTGAAAGAGAGAGACAGAGCACAAACGGGGGAGGGGCAGAGAGAGAGGGAGACATGGAATCTGAAGCAGGCTCCAGGCTTTGAGCTGTCAGCACAGAGCCCAATGTGGGGCTCGAACTCACGAACCATGAGATCATGACCTGAGCCGAAATTGGTTGCTCAATGGACTGAGCCACCAGGCACCCCTCTAGAGAAAACTTTTTTTTTTTTTCAACGTTTATTTATTTTTGGGACAGAGAGAGACAGAGCATGAATGGGCGAGAGGCAGAGAGAGAGGGAGACACAGAATCGGAAACAGGCTCCAGGCTCTGAGCCATCAGCCCAGAGCCTGACGCGGGGCTCGAACTCACGGACCGCGAGATCATGACCTGGCTGAAGTCGGACACTTAACCGACTGCGCCACCCAGGCGCCCCTAGAGAAAACTTTTAAACAGGATTATGAATCAATTACTGAGGTTCCCTCTTTGAATAGGAAGTCTATTTTGATTATACAACAAAATAATGAATACTTACTTTTGACTTCACTAAGCATCTTAATTCTAGGTAGTGAAATTTAAAAGTATTAATATCCTCATTTGAAATCCAGGGCCATAATATGTTTTTCAAAATATTATTTTTATATTGTTTAGTACCACAAAATATGTGTTATAAGTAATTTATAAATGCATGAAAATGGTGAAATATATCTTAAAGTGGTCTGATAAACAATTTTTTAAAAAAAAATTTTAATGTTTATTTTTGAAAAAGAGAGACAGAGAATGAGCAGGGGAGGGAAAGAGAGAGAGGGAGACACAGAATCCAAAGCAGGGTCCAGGCTCTGAGCTGTCATCACAGAGCCCTACGCAGGGCTTGAACTCACAAGCCACAAAATCATGACCTCAGCGGAGTTCAGATTGCTTAAGTGACTGAGCCACCTAGGCGCCCCTGATAAACAGTTTTTTAAACACTTTAAAATTATGTTAAAGAATGAAATAAAGTTGTATAGATTTATTTGAAATATTTGTTTTCTAAATAAATATTAACAAATTAAAAAATAAAATCTTATTAATGTGCAAAGATAGTGTAATTTTGGTTTTATATAATTTTTTTTAGTTTTTTAAAAATGTTTATTTTTGAGAGAGAGAGACACAAAGTGCAAGCAGGAGAGGGGCAGAAAGAGAGGGAGACACAATCTGAAATAGGCTTCAGGCTCTGAGCTGTCAAGCACAGAGCCCAACGTGGGGCTCGAACTCACAGACCTCAAGATCTTGACCTGAGCTGAAGTCAGATGCTTAACTAACTGAGCCACCCAGGCGCCCCCTACAAATTTTTATACAATATGGTCTAGTTGTCTAGAATAGAAATGGAGTGAATCATATGAATTAGTGATTTTTCAATCCATACCTGGAGAGTAGCAGGATTTCCATAATGTACTGAAAGAATTGTGTTACATTTAACATGGAAGAAAGAGCAATTAAAGTAGATTGGTCATTTATAACAGTCTCTTTTCAAACTATTAGCTATGATCTCTTCATCTGCTAATATCTGCCCACCAGTGTACATGATCAAGATAACACTGTCTTGAATGCATGTTTTCTCTTTATTACTCCACTCTGATTAAAATGGGAATGTCAGCTTATAAATTTGATTGAGTCCCTAGATATACAATTTCTCCTAGTTTCTTTGTAGAGATTTAAGTCCACTCTACTTTTGGAAGGAGGAGTATTCCTCCACATAAACAATATTTGGGCAGCTTTTGGAACTTATATAGATATTAATATGGAAGAAGAGTTGGAAAGAATAGCAATTGGACTGCTGAGATAATTCCTGTCAGCTGCACTGCTCAGAACTGGCTTGTGTCCATCTGATGCCTTCTGGTCCTGTGGTCTCACTGAAGGCTGCGTTCTGCATATTATCTTTGATCAAGCTATGCTTGAATAAATTTGGCTGAAGATGGAACATTTCCCCACTCTTCAGAACTTTACTGTTGCACTTGCTAATAAGTCCATGGAGTTATTTATTTTCTTTTTAACTATGAGTTAGTACTGAATTATTTAAAATTTACAATATAAATTTTCCTTTGTAGGAGGGTAAAAATGTATGGTATCTAGACATGATAACCCAATGCATTCCTAGTTTTGTTTTTGCTTTTAAACTACAAAATTAAAACAAATTGTCATTATACTGTATCTTTCTGTCTTAGTCTGCTGGGGCTGTTATACAAATATCATAAATTGGTGACTTAAAAGTCAAAATTTATTTTCTATTGGTTCTAGAGTCTGGAAGTCTAAGATCAGGATACCAGCATGGTCAGTTTCCAGTAATGGCTCTCTTTCTGCCTTATGGATAGCCAGCTGCTCTCTGTGTCCTATACGGAAGAGAGAGAGTAAGTGAGAGAGCACAAGCTCTCTGTATCTCTTCTTATAAAGGCATTAATCCCACCATGGGATAAATGAAGGCCCCATGACCCTCAAGACCTCATCTAACCCAAATTACCTCCCAAAACCCCTATCAAGAAATACCATTGCATTGGGGGTCAGGGCTTCAACAAATATATATTGGGAGATACAGATATTCAGCCCATAACATCCACTATATTAAGACTCTCTCAAAATTTTTTTAAAACAAGGAACATGACACTTAAAACTGTCCAGAGAGGTAACACTGCACTTAACAACCTTACTAGGAGCACCACACCATTTGGTATTGAAAACAAACAGAATTTATAAAGGGCTTGTAAGTAATTGTGATATTTGCTTCCAGAAAGTATGGGAGAGAGGGGAAGTCTACTTGCAGTGTATAAGTGATGATACTAAGACTGAGAGTTTCCGTGACTTGGCCACAGTGTTACAAGAACAGGAACCCAGGTTTTCATGCTTGCTCCATGAAGACCCAATGTTCCTGAATGATATTTTACTCTATAATAAAATCTGTTTCCCAACAGTTCTACTTATTCCCTCAATAGAGCAATAGACAAAAATTTTGGCTAAACATTGGAAATATAAATTTTTCTCAATTTTACTATTCCACAACTAATCTTTTCCTTTATTGGCTAATGGTTTGAATGCTATTTCTTGGGCAATAATTATCAATCTAAAAATTTCAGGGTTATAAGTTTCTAGTAACCTGTCATGAGTAGGTAACAATTTTCTAGAACATATTTCGCTAGAACATTTTTTGTGATTAGACAGTGGGGAAATTCTGATCGTGCTGCTAAAATGTTCTTAAAAGAAGGAGAAAAATGTAAAAACCCAATTTTGATGTTATAAATATATTTTACTATTTCTTGTTTTAGTAGACACTCTGTAGTCTGTCAGATTTGGCTTTTTCTCTCAAATTTCCATTTCTCTCAAAATGCAAGACCTCAAACAAAACAAAAATTCACAGGGTATCTGGAATGGGCACTCACTCTGGTGTCAAATAACATTTAGTTGACATCTGAGTCTATATCTTAAGAGCTGTCTGATCATGAGGAATTTAATTTTTACACTCATATTTGTAGCTAAAAAATAAAGGATAATAATTAATATTTACCATGTAGAATTGAAGCAAAGATTACATTGATTAAATGACATATCTCTTTGGTTAGTAGCCATGAGCCTTTATTTGTTATTAAAAGCCAAATGTTATGTAGGCTTGTCTTCATAGTGCGTGTCCCCTGTGTTTGGGGTGCCTGTGTGGGTTCTGTTCCTCTCCTTTCTTTGTGCTTTTGGTGTCCCTCCTGTTTTAGTCTCACAGGCTAGTTTCGTTCTAACCATGTCTCTACTCTTCCTGTGTGATGTGGCCTGCTCTCTAGTATTAAGTGAAGAGTCTGTTCTTTCAGTCTGTAGTTCATTATATTGGTTGGTTACACTGATGTGACTGTTATGCAGATTTCCATGGGATGAGGTGAGCTTATGATCCTTCTACTCTGCCATCTTCCCAGGCTACCTCCCTGGTTATTCATTTATATTAACTTTATAATCATAATTTTTAGAAACATTTTAATAACAACCTTTAAATATTTTAATTGGAAATTTTTTTAAATTTTAAATTATCTGGGATTAACTGACACATTTACAGTGTTATATATTCACATATATATGTGTATATATGTATGTATATATATACATATATATATATATATATACTATATATATATGATTCTGTATTATACAGAGTATATACTGTGTTACGTATTCACATTGAGGTGCATCTACAGTTATCCTTTTATTTCACAGTTTATGATTTTATTAGTAGGATTTTGAATCTGAATTTTGGATAACTTAGACTCACATTATTTTTTAAATGTATTCCCATTAATTATAACTTTCTTGGGGGGATTGTAGATACGATGTTTCTTGCATTGTCTTCCTAATTGTCATTAACTACCGGGAAGAAAACTATTTGTGGTGAGCATTGTATCTATCTATCCTTCTTTCATTCCCCATTCTTTTCTTCTAACTATTCTTTTTATTCAGGCATTCAGACTTTCTCCATGTAACTTTGTAATTCTAACTCCAGTTTCAAAAGTTTGTTTGTGATTATACAAATTTAGTCATGATATTCTTATTGGTCTTCTTAATGACTGAACTGGGAATGCACACATGGCCCAGTTCCCACCAATGATACCCAAGAGAGTACCTTTTGTAAGATTTCAGGGACAGTACCATCAGTCATAATACTCAAACTGACAACTTCATGCTTCTTTTTAAGATTGTTGCCTTATGTGGTATAATTTCTCAAATCTTCTGCCACCATCTTGTTATTAGCCCAAAGATGAAGAATTAATTTAAATGAAGACAGTTCAAAGAATCATAGGAAAAGTAGAGCTAGAAAATGGAATATACTAAACCTGAAGCCTATTCTACATATAAATTTCTTGTCGTATAAAATAGTGTCTTTGTATCTTTACATCAGTTTGAATCAGGGATAATTCTACTACTGAAGCCAAAACTGGCTTAACTAATAAACTATTATGTTTATATTTTTTGCAACCTGATACCCTATGAATGGTCTTATAACACATTTGTTCTTTTTAGGGTTTTAATTGTATCATCTGAAAATAATTATGAGCTCTAACTTGTAAAGAGTTTGAAAGTCATCACTTAATTTCTTACAATAAAAGAAAAGGTGAAAAATACCTCTGAAAACCAGCAACTATTCTTGCTGAGGTTGCAGGGCAATGTACTCTTCTGAAATCTGAGAGTATAGGTAAATCTAGGGAGTCACAACTGAGATCTGCTTATCTGGATCAAAACCTGCTCAGGCCATAAATTGGTAAGAATTCTTAAATAATCATTTTGACAAAATTGCTAGAAACTGAGTGAACCAGTCAAGTGTGAGAAATTCCTGAGGGCCATGGTCTTAGGGTTGGAAGAACACTTTCCTGCATTTTACCTCCAGGAAATTTATCAGATTCCTAAGCTTAAGGTCCAAGAAAGATCCTCTTCTGGCTTTGGCATGGGGGAGAGAAAAGCAACCATGGAAAAATCAATTGGAATAGTCTTAATTACAAAGGTCTCTCCTGGGGAAAATACTTTATCAGAGGCACATCTCACCATGGGGAAAACATTTCCCTGAATTCAGCACTCTCTAGCCTTCCTGTGTTACTTATGGAAGCGTGGTTGCTAAAAAACATTTGTGAAAGGCGCAGCTCAGGGACACAAATCCGCTGAAATTTCATCATAAGATGACAGAATGCTTCTGTTCTGCCACATTTAATCACCGCACCAATAGATTTCTAGTATAATCATAGTGAGTTATACCTAAAAGACTAAAGAAAGGACTCTAGAGGATTTGAAAATGCTGGCATCTAATGATAAAACAAACATTAAATATAGCCCAAATTCTAGCCCAATTAACATAAAACCTCACACTTATGGCCTCTTTACCTCAGTTACCTTGATACAATTTGATTGTGAACAAAATTTATAGGTATGTTAAAAGGAAAAAGAATCAAAGTAATTATCAAAACTTGCTCAAATATGATATAAATGTTGGAAATGCTAGCCATGGAATTTAAAATAATTAAAAATAGTGTGTTAAGGGTTCTAACAGATAAAGTAGACAAAATGGAAAAAAGGAAGGGTAATGTAACCAGAAAAATGGAAAGTCTAAGAAAGCATTAAAATGCTGATGTCAAAACACTAACAGAAATAAAGGATACCCAGGATGGAATCCTCAGTAGACTGAGCATAAATGAGGAAAGAGTAAGGAAGATTAAAGATATGTTCACAGAACCTTGCAAAATGAAAATGAAAAAAGAATAAAAAGAAAAAGAAAAGAACATCCATGAACTATGAAGCAAGTATAAAAGATAACGTGTTTAACTGGCATTACTAGAAGAAAAATGAAACTGAATCATAATGTTTGAAGTAATGGCTCAGAACTTTCCAAAATTAATGACAGAAACCAAATAACATATGCCAGAAGCTCAGAGAACATAAAACAAAATAATAGCAAGTAATTGACATCTAGGCATATTGTATTCACACTGGAAAGCAATAAACTAAAGATAACAACAAAAACATCTTGAAAGGTGCTGAAGAATAAAAACACCTTACCAAATGAAGAACAAGGATAAAAATTACGCCAGACTTTTTGTCATAAGCCATGCAAACAAGAAAAGAGTGGAAGAGAAAATGTAAAATATTAAAAGAAGACGATTTAAAAAGAAGAAAATTTAAATTCTGAATTTATAGTTCCAGAAAAATTATTCTTTTAAAATGAAAGAGAAATAAAGACTTCCTCAGACAAGAACTGAGGGAATATACATCAACAGATTTGTCTTGCAAGTAATGTTCGAAGTTTTCAGGGAAAAGGAAATGATAGAGGTCAGAAACTGGAATCTAGATGAAAAAAGGAAGAGAGTTGGAGAAGGAACAAATGAAGGTGAAATAAAATATTATTTGTCTTCTTAATATAAAAGATAATTGCTTAAGATAATAACAACCTATAAATATAGTGGGTAATAATAACACATGGTTAAGTGAAATCAATGACAGCAATCGTAAGAGATGGGAAATAGAAAGTGGGAATACTCTGTTATAGCATCAGCACCACACACACAATAATACAGTATTTGTTGCGGTGGACTTAGATTAGCTTAAAAATGTGTATTCAAACTCTGGCTCATTTGTTAAAATTCATTTTAAAAATGTATAATTAGTCTGCTAAAAGAGGAGATAAAATAGACTCCTATAATAAGTTCAACTAAAACCAGAGAAACCAGAAAAAAGATACAAAGAACAAGTACATCAAATTGGAAACAGATGCAAACATGTAGATATTAATTCAACTGTATCACTAATTACTTTAAATTTCGAAGTGTCCATTATGTCAATTAAAAACAGAGACCATCAGAATGTGTTTTCTTTTTAAAAAAGGCATAATTATATGCTGTCTACAAGAAACCCAGTTTAAATATTCAGGTTAAAAAATAAAGGGATGATATACCATAAATAGAAAGCTAGACTAGCCATATAAATTCAGCCAAAGCTAACTTCAGGAAAAGGAAAAAATAAGAAGTAGAGAAGATACAAAATGATAAAAGGGCCAATGCTCCAAGAAGACATAACATTTCTTAATACCTATACATCTAACAACATACTATTAAAATACATGAGGCGAAAATTGATAGAACTGTAAGGAAAATAGACAAGTCCATTATTATAGTTGGAGACCCCAATATGCTTCTCTCAATAATTGATAATCAAGCATCCAGGAAATCAATAAGGATATGGTTAACCTGTATAGCACTGTTTTCAAACTTGTTCTAATTGAAAATAATCATGACTTTCTCCTGCTTTCCTGTAGTTACATCCCTTTAAATAATTACTTACAATGGAAAAATTATCCATCATGATGGTAGGAAGTGTGCGAAAGTGGAAACCTTTTCTTTTGCCTCATAAAATGTAGGTATACTTTAAAACATTACTTGTCATTTCTGTTGTATTTTGAACAAACCTTTCTCAAATATCTGGGTATTCCATGTTGGTAATTGAAAGAAGTTGTCTTTGCTTTAGTATATTTCCCTTTGTTGTAATGATTATCAAGTAAGGTCAGATGTCTGTTGTAAAAATCAGAGTAATTTTATTCTTCTCCCAGATACTGGTCATGAGATACATATGATTCAGGCAAGATTTCCTGCCTCTAAAAACAACAAAAACAAAAACAAAAAAAACCCTGCTGACTTTAGTTTTTTTTGCATCATATAGCATGAATAATACTAAATATAAATCAAATTTGTGTCCAAAAAAATTACTGATTATAAAAGATCCCTTAAAGATTCAATATAAAAATTTGCAAACCACTAATATTTCTACTGGTAGTTGTGCTAATAGAGCAGAATAAAACTAGTTATGGCTATGGCTAGTAAATAATATTTTATGGTGTCAATCAGTATTGATATGTATCCAAATACCTTGGCACTTAAGGTTTATCCTGGCCAAGGAAACTTCCTATTAATTGACAGATTCCATGATATAAAATACCTGAGGAATTAAATGCACGTTTTAAAATCTGAAATTTATGTGTCATCATAGATGGGTTGTCAAACAAATGATATTTGTCCTAATGGAGCATGTGTTAACATCAACACATCTTAATAATTTATTGGAAAAAAATTTAAGAAAATTAAAGTTCTTAAGGATGATACTTGGCCAATACTTGATGTCAATAGAGTGGTGAGCATCCTGACAGTTTATTGGATGAGTAGCTAACTGTCATACCAAAATCTGAAGTATGTATATTTTTTCTCTTTCCATTGTAGAGAGTCTAAATGATAGGTATCTATAATTAGGAGGTTAACATATATAACATTCAAATTATATCTTTTCTAAAATAAATTTGGGTAATTTATAATTTTTTGCTTTCTTTTGGTTTTGTTCTTTCTTGAAATTAATGTACCAATGTATCTAATTGGAATATGAATGTTCCAAATGCTATCTATGTCTTTGATTCGTTTCTGCCCAGGAGAAAGCAGAAAAAGATTTCTATTTAGGAAAAAATGGACTTTTCTGTAAAATTTAGATTTAGCTGGCTACCCTTCCTCTTCTCCAAACCACTTACCTGGAGATATTGACCTTTTTGTTTCTTTGCTAGTATGTGTGTCTATTCCATGAAGCCTGGATTGCACAGAGAGCCTCCTGTTTCTTGTCTGCCTACACTTTCTGGTTATTGGCTTGCTTTTCATACTGGTTGCCTGAATTTATTAGTAATAATGGTGGTTTCTATGTCTTACATTTTGGTATCAAGTCTCCTTTTGAATGCCCAGTTTTATCTTCGCTTACACTCAGGTATTCATCTGCACCTCACTTTACCATTGCTCACTTAAGTCCTTAATAATTTCCAAGTCTTTATAGACTTCAATTCTGCATCCGTGTAACTCTTCTACTTTAAATTCTGGGATCATAAGAGTCTGTAGCCTAGAGTTCTAAATCTAAAAGTACTTAGGATTAGATGACAGAAGTATATTTTCAGGAATGAATCTGTGTGTTTCATATTTCCCTTCCTCATTATTTTTTTTTTTATTGAGTATCCAAGGGCAACTTTTTTCCTCCTTCTGCTTACAGTGAAATACAAATGTATACACTAAAACTCTCTGGCCTAAGTAGATGGTAGAAAGATTTGGAAGTGTGCTTACCTGAAATAGATTAAATTAGGGAGAGAAAAAAGGAGAGGATGAGGCAAAGGGTTGACCTGGATTAGAAAGAGAGAAGTGGAAAAAGAGAGGGAAAAGGGACCTTGCATCTTGAAATCAGGAGTGCAATGGAAGGACGTAGCACCTAAAGATGTAGTGTCATCGCCAGGACATATTCAGGCTGCTCAGGACAAGATTTGGATAATTTATCAACTCTAGTGAGGATGACAGCATGAAGGAACTTTTTATTTCCTGACTAAAGTAGAACTTCTCAGGAACTATTCTTTAAGTTAGGCAGTGGTAGGCATAATGCCAGTGCTATAGTAAACTGAATTTCTACTTTTTTTTAGATAAAGAAAATGGCAATAAAATTGCAACTTCTAAGAAAGAAATCACATATTTTTGAACCAGAAGTTAGCATTCTTTCTTGAGCTTCCCCTTCCATGTTTTCCCATGAGTTTTTAGTTGCATGTTTATTTAAATTCCTCTTAGGTAACATACAGTGTAATATTCATTTCAGGTGTACAATACAGTGATTCAACACTTTCATATATCACCTGGTGTTCATCACAGCAAGTGTACTCCTTCATCCCCATCACCTATTTTACCCACCGCCACCCACTTCCCCTCTGGTAACCATCAGTCATTCTTCACAGTTAAGAGTGAGTTTCAGGGCATCTGAGTGGCTGAGTTGTTTGAGCATTGGACTCAGCTCAGGTCATAATCTCACAGCTCTCGAGTTCGAGTCCCAGATGGGGCTCTCTGCTGTCAGCATGGAGCCTGCTTCAGACCTTCTGTCCCTCTCTGCCCCTCCCCTGCTCAATCTTTCTGTCTCTCTCAAAACAAATACACTTAAAAAAAGAGTCCAGGGGCGCCTGGGTGGCGCAGTCGGTTAAGCGTCCGACTTCAGCCAGGTCACGATCTCGCGGTCCGTGAGTTCGAGCCCCGCGTCGGGCTCTGGGGCTGATGGCTCAGAGCCTGGAGCCTGTTTCCGATTCTGTGTCTCCCTCTCTCTCTGCCCCTCCCCCATTCATGCTCTGTCTCTCTCTGTCCCAAAAATAAATAAACGTTGAAAAAAAAAATTAAAAAAAAAAAAAAGAGTCCATATCTTGGTTTGTCTCCTTCTCTCTCCCCTGCGCCGCCCCTTTGCTCATTTGTTTTGTTTCTAAAATTCCATACATGAGTGAAATCATATGGTATTTGTTTATCTCTGACTGACTTATTTAGCTTAGCATAATACTCTCTAGCTCCATCCATATCATTGCAAATGTCAAGATTTCAGTATTTTTTATGGCTCAGAAATATTCCCTTGTATGTATGTGTGTATATCTGTGTGTGTGTGTGTGTGTGTGTGTGTGTGTGTGTAGTAGATCTTCTTTATCCATTCCCTAGTTGATGGACACTTGGACTGTTTCATAGCCACAATTTGGCTATTGTAGATAATGTTCCTATAAACATCAAGGTGCATGTATCTGTTTGAATTAGAGTTTCTGTAAGCTATGTGTAAATACCTAGTAGTGCAATTGGTGGATCATATGGTAGTTCTATTTTTACATTTTTGAGGAATCTCCATACTGTTTGGAAAACTCTGGAAGGTGGCTACACCAGTTTACATTCCCACCAACAGTGCAGGAAGGTATCCTTTTCTCTACATCTTCGCTAACACCTGTTGTTTCTTGTATTGTTGATTTTAGCCATTCTGATAGGTGTGAGATGACATCACATTGTGGTTTTAATTTCCATTTTCCTGATGAAGAGTGATATTCGGCATCTTTTCATGTGTCTGTTAACCATCTGTATGTCTTCTTTGGGAAAAAAAAAGTCTAATCATGTCTTCTGTCCAGTTTTTAATGGGATTATTTGGTTTTGGGGTATTGAGTTTGATAAGTTCTTTATAGACTTTAAATACTAACCCTTTATCAGGTATGCCATTTGCAAATATCTTCTCCCATTCTGTAGGTTGCCTTTTAGTTTTGTTAATTGTTTCCTTTGCTGTGCAGAAAGTTTTACTTTGTGAAGTCCCAATAGTTTATTTTTGCTTTTGTTTCTCTTGCCTTAGAAGACATATCTAGAAAAAAAAAAAAAAAAACCTGCTATGGCTGATGTCAAACAGGTTACTGCCTGTGTGTGTTCTCCTCTAGGATTTTGATGGTTTTCTGTATCACATTTAGGTCTTTCATCATTCTGAATTTATTTTTGTGTATGGTGTAAGAAAGTGGTCCGGTTTCATTCCTTTGCATTTTGCTGTCCAGTTTTCCCAACAGCATTTGTTGCAGGGACTTTTTCCCAGTTAATATTCTTTCCTACTTTGTTAAGGGTTAATTGACCGTACAGCTGTGGGTTAATTTCTGGGTTATCTATTCTGTTCCATTGAACTGAAAATCTATTTTTGTGCCAGGACAATACTATTTTCATCAATATAGCTTTGTAATAGAAGTTGAAGTCTGTAATTGTGATACTTCCAGGTTTTCTTTTCTTTTTTTTCAAGGTTGCTTGGCTATTCAGGTCTTTTGTGGTTTCATACACATTTTAGGATGGTTTTTTCTAACTTTGTGAAAAATGCTCTTGGTATTTTTATAGGGATTGCATTAAATGTATAGATTGTTTTCGGTAGTATGGAAATTCTAATAATATTTGTTCTTCCAATCCATGAGCACAGAATGTCTTTCTATTTCTTTGCATCATCTTCAATTTCTTTCATCAATGTTTTACAAGTTTCATAGTACAGGTTTTCACTTCTTTCGTTAGGTTTATTCCTGGTATGTTATGGGTTTTGGTTCAATTTTGAATAGGATTGATTCCTTAATTTATATTTCTGCTGCTTTATTACTTGGGTATAAAAATGCAGCAGTCTTCTGTACAGTGATTTTATATCCTGTGACTTTACTGAATTCGTCTATTAGTTCTAGCAGTTTTTTAGTGGAGTCTTCCAGGTTTTCTAGATGGAGGGAGTATCATGTCATCTGCAAATAGTGAGTTTTACTTCTTCTTTGCTGATTTGGATGCCTTTTATTTCTTTGTGTTGTTTGTTTGCTGTGGGTAGGACTTCCAGTACAATGGTAAATAACAGTGGTGAGAGTGGACATCCCTGTCTTATTGCTGACCATAGAAGAAAAGTTCACATTCTATATTCTTGCCTCTTTTATCATAGGTTATTGGACCAAGTACGCTTGGGTTTATTTCTAGACTCTTTATTCTAGTTCATTAATCTGTGTCTGTTTTTGTGTCAGTCCCATACTGGTTTGATCACTATGATGTTGTAGTACAGTATAGTTCGAAATCTGGGAGCATGATGCCACCAGCTTATTCTTTTTTAAGACTGCATTCACTCTTTGGGGTCTTTTGTGCTTCTGTACAAATTGTGGGATACTTTGGTCTAGTTCCAGGAAACATACCACTGGTTTTGTGATGGGAATTTTATTGAATCTGTAGATATGGACATGTTAACAATATAAATCCTTCCAAACTATGTATGAGCACAATATCTTTCAATTCATTTGCATCATCTTCAATTCCTTTAATCAATGACTTACAGTTTCCAGTGTACAAGTCTTTCCCCTCCTTAGTTAAATTTATTCCTAGGTATTTTATACTTTTTGTGCAGTTGTAATTGGATTGTTTTCTTAATGTATGTTCCTGCTAGTTGAATTCATTTATTATTTCTAACAGTTTTTTTGTTTTTTGTTTTGTGTGTGTGTGTGTGTGTGTGTGTGTGTGTGTGTGTGTGTAGTCTTTAGGGTCTTCTAAATATACAGTCATGTCATCTGCAAATAGTGACAGTTTTACTTCATTTCCAATTTGGATTACTTTTATTTCTTTTTCTCACCTAATTGTTGTGGCTAGGAATTCCAATACTATGTTGAATAAAAATGGCAAGAGTGGGCATCCTTGTCTTGCTTCTTATCTTAGGGGAAAAGCTTTCAGCTTTTCATTGACTATAATGTTAGTTGTGGGTGTGTCATATATGGACTTTATTATGTTAAGTTTCTTCTATACCCACTTTGTTGATTCTTTTTAGGTTTATTTATTTTGGGGAGGAGGAAGGAGCAGAGAGAGTAAGAGAGAGAATCCTAAGCAGTCTTTATACTGAAGCACGGAGTCCACTGAAGGGCTCTATCCCATAAACCATGATGTCATGAGCTGAGCAAATATCAAAAGTTGGATACTTAACTGACTGAGCTACCCGAGTGTCCCAAGAGTTTTTGTCATAAATGGATGTTAAATTTTGTCAAAGGCTCTTTCCATATCTTTTAAGATAATATTTTTAACTTTTGTTTTGTTAATGATAATTGATTGATTTACAGATATGAACCATCCCTGGATTAAAGCTCACTTGACTATGGTGTATGATTCTTGTAATGTATTGTTGAATATGGTTTGCTAATATTTTGTTGATAATTTTTTCATCTATATTTATCAGGGGTATTGGCTTTTAATTTTCCTTTTCCTTTTCCTTTTTTTTTTTTTAGTTGTCTTTGTCTGGTTTTTCTATCAGGGTAATGTTGGCCTAAGACTAAAATGAGTTTGGAAGCATTTTTCCTCTTCAAGTTTTTGAAATAACTTGAGAATAATAGGTATTAACTCTTTACTAAATGTCCGGTAAAGTTTACCTATGAAGCCATCTGGTCCTAGATGTTTTGTTTTGGGAGGGTATTTTTTATTGTTTCAATGTCATTATTTGTTATCATTCTTATTTGAATTTTCTACTTATGTATGAATCAGTCTTAGAAGATTTGTGTTTCTAGGAATTTATCCTTTCTTCCCATGTTTCCAATTTTTTTGGCATGTAATTGTTCGTTATATTTTCTTGCAATCTTTTATATTTTTGTAGTGTCAGTCATAACTTCTTTCATTTCTGATTTTATTCATTTGGACCCTCTTTTTTTCTTGATAGGTTGGCTAGAGGTTTATTGATATTTTTCACCTTTTCAAAGAGACAACTTTTAGTTTTATTAATCTTTCCTTTTTTTTTTCGGTTTTGTTTTGGTTTTTGTTTTGTTTTGGTTTTTGTTTTGAAATCCTTGTGTTCTTTTATTTAGATATTTGTCCTTATGTTTCTTTAGATCTTAAGAGAGCCACTTATGAGTAGCATATAGTTGGGTCTTTTCTTTTTGTTTATCATCCATTCAGTCCTCCATTCATCCATTCAGCCTTTTGATTTGAGCAATTAGTCTATTTACACTTAAAGTAATTCTTGATAGGTGTGTACTTTTACCATTTGTTAATTGTTTTCTGATTGTGTTAGTTGTTTTATTCCTTTCTTCTTCTTTTGTCCTCTTCCTTTTGGAATATTTTCTCTAGTGTTGTGTTTAGTTTCCTTTCTCTTTATTTTTTGTGTATCTTTTATAGAATTTTAGTTTGTGGTTACCATGAGATACATATATATTGATCTATATATACATATACATACATAGTTATATATGTCCATTTTAAATTGATAGTCACTTAAGTTTGAATACATTCTAAGTCTTTGCACTTATACTCTCCCTATTTTGTTTTTGACATCATATTTTAATCTTTTTATTTTGTATATCCTTTATTTATTGTAGTAATAGTTGATTTTACTATTTTCGTCTTTTAACCTCATACTAGCTTCTTAAGTGACTGATCCACTGCCTTTACTATATATTTGCCTCTACCAGTGAGATTTTTTTTTCTTCATGTATTTTGTTATTTCCAGTTATGACTTTTCCTTTTTTTGCTTAAAGAAGACCCGTTAACATTTTCTTCAATGCCACTTTAGGAATAATGAACTCCTTTAGTTTTTACTAAAGGAGTTTGGGGAACTTTTTATCCTTCCTTTAATTCTGAGTGATAATCTTGTTGTGTATAGTATTCTTGGTTTAAGTTTTTCCTTTCAGCACTTTAAATATATTCTGCACTCTCTTCTGTCCTGCAAAGTTTCTGCTGAAAATCAGCTCATAGTCTTTGGGGTTTCCCTTATATGTAACTATTTATTTTTTTCCTGCTGCCTTTAAGATATTCTTTTTATTTTTTGCACTTTTAATTATAATATCCCATGATGTGAATCTCTTTGATTTCATCTCGGTTGGGACTCTGTGCTTTCTGGATCTGGATGTCTATTTCCTTTTCCAGGTTAGGGAAGTTTTCAGCCATTGTTTTTCTGTTTGTTTGTTTTTTGTTTTTTGTTTTTTTTTAAGTGAAGTTTCTGTCCCTTTCTCTTATCCTTCTAGTAACACTATAATGGAAATATTAGTATGCTTGATGTTGTCCCAGAAGTCTCTTAACATATCCTTACCTTTTTTTTTTTTCTTTTTCCTATTCTGATTGAATGATTTCCATTATTCTGTCTCCCAGGTTGCTAATCTGTTCTTCTGAATCATCTGTTCTGCTGTCGATTCCCACAAGTATATTTTTTATTTCAGTTATGATTCTAGCTATGATTGGTGCTTTCCTATTTTTTTTCTCTTTTTTTTTTTGAAGTTCTTACTGTGTTTTTCCATTCTTACCCCAAATCTGTGGGCATCTTTATGAATAATTACTTTGAACTTTTTATTAGGCAGATTACTTATCTCCATTTTACAGGGTTTTTCTTACGTTTTATCTTATTCATTTTTTAGGGACATATTCTGTCTCCTCATTTTGTTTGACTTTATACACATTTCTATGAATTAGGCAGGACAGCTACCTCTCCCTATCTTAAAGCAGTTGCTTTGTTTAGGAGTATCCCCTGTGTAGGCTGTGTGTCCTTGGCAGCTTTGGCAGGACCATGGGAGCTGAAGTGAGTGTCCACCAGAAGGTACTGGGGCACACCTTGCTGGGGCTACTTTGACAGGCCAGCTTCAGCAGGCACAGACTGGGTAGTCCTGGGCATCCCATTCTGGGGCCACTTTTGTAGAGCAAGATGTCAGGTAGAGGCCAGAGGGGTCTCAGGGAATGGTGTGCCAGGACTACCTTGGCAGGACAGCTGGAACTAGGGTTAGCATATGCAGAAAGGCCCAGGGTTTGCCATGCTGGGGTTGCCTTGGACAGACAACTAGAGCTGGTTTGGGCCAAGGGTATGGAGTACCTGGGGTGGCTCTAGCAAGCTGGCTAGAGTGCCTGAACCCCGTGTCTACTCACATATCATGGTGGAGGGTGAACATATTAAGGAGAAGATATTCACTGGCACCTCCAACCCTGGAGAGGGTTCCATTTGTTTTCTGCCTATTTGATGGATACTCTATTAGTAAATTAATTACCTTTACTGTAGTCTAGTTGCTCTTCAAAGTGCTTTTATTTTTTGCTGTACCCCAGGACAGGCAAGTTTGTATGCAGTGATGTCTCCCTACCACAGATCATCATGTCAAGTCTGGGATTCCTTGTTAATCATAATTGTTCTACTATAAAAGTCTATTATATTCAATTATGTTTGAAAGCTTTAATTCCTAACTTTGCTCAGCAGTTATTCTATATTTAAATACACCTAAGCCTCACAATGGGTTTTTTCACATGATATCTCTATTCCTGATGCCTATTATTCTCTTCTTAATTGCCTACATACTCAATACTAACCATTTCTTTCTAGAAGGAGTAGTGAGTATTATCTTTTATAAATTCTTACCAGTGTGAAAATATCTGGCTATTCGATTCATGTGTTGGTCATATATTTTCTTTTTTTTTTTTTTTGTTTATTTATTTATTTTGAGAGAGAGAGAAAGCACAAGTTGAGGAGAGGCAGAGAGAGAGGGAGAGAAAGATAATTCCAAGTAGGCTCTGCACTGTCAGTGAGAACCTAAAGTGGGCCTCAAACCCATGGACTGTGAGATGATGACCTGAGCTGAAGTCCAACACTTAACCAACTGAGCCACCCAGGCACCTCTCTCTCTCTCTCTCTCTCTCTTTTTATTTTTTTAAATTAATTTTATTGTTGAGAGAGAGACAGAGTGAGCACATGTGAGCAGGGGAAGGGACAGAGAAAGAGGGAGACAGAGAACCCCAAGCAGGCTCCTTGTTGTCAGTGCAGAACCGGATGCAGGGCCTGAACTCACAAACATTGAGAACATGACCTGAGCCAAGTCAAGAGTTGGATGCTTAACCGACTGAGCCACCCAGGGTCCCTGGGAATATATTTTCTACCTAAATAATAAAGATATTGAAAAGTAACCAAGAGCAAAATGCAAAATGTATAACTATATGGATTGATGAATTTTTGCAGATTGAACACACATGAATAATATATTCAGATGAGGAAATGTCCTTTGTTAGCCATCCAGAAATTCTTCCTGCACCTTTCAGTCAATAATCTCCAATTGTAACACTGCATATTTGTTTTGCTTATTTTTAAACTTTTAAAAATTAGATTCATATAGCATATTCTCTTTTGTATCTATCTTTTTGTTCTCCATACTATCTTTGTGAGATCTTTCCATATTGTTACATGTAGCAAATTTATTCATTTTCATTGCTTCAGAAGATTTCATTGCACAAATATAGCATAATTTATTTATCCATTTATCTGTTTCTGAGAGCATTGTTACCAGTTTGAGATTATTATGAATTGTGCATTCAGAAATATTTCTGCACATATCTCTTGGTGAACACATGTAAACATTTTTATTTAGCAATAGAATTATTTGGTCATAGTAATATGTGCATACCCAGATTTAGCTTATACTACTAAATAGTTTTTAAAATATTTAAAATGGTTTATTCTTATGTTCAGTATAGATTAATTCAAAGTTATTTTATCTATCTATTATCTATCTATTTATCAATCTATCTATCTACCATCTATTTTAGCAGTTCTGGAAGGAGTAGAATGATAATTTATTTTTTATCACTTGTATCTCTTCTATGACTAATGAGGTTTAGAAACCTTTAATTTTCTTATTGTATAGCTTCTCTTTTTGCTGTAAGATGCCTCTTCAGTATGCTTTTTTCCATTTTTTAGTTTGTTTTGTTTCGTATGGTTTTTAGAAATTATCTGTACTTTCAGGATATAAGTTTTTTGTTGGGTTAGTGTATTACAAATATGTTCTCCCACCCTGTAGCTTGTGTTTTAACTCTTTTAACAATGGAACTTTGTAAGAAAGGGTGTAACCTTAAAATTCAATTTACCATTTAATTCCTTAATTGTTCAAACAATTTGCATCCTGTTTTAGAAAATTTGGCTGCTCTGTTATGAAGGTGTCATCTTACATTTCCCAGAATCTTTAAATTTACCTTTCACATTTATATCTACAATTCACTGGAATCCATACTATATAATGTTAAGTGTGAGCCAAGATTATTCCCCTCATAGGCGAAATATAGTTCACATAACACCATTTGTTGAAAAGCCCAGTATTTCCACAGACCTCTACGGTGCTACATTTTGTTACAAATATTTATATATGTATGGCTTCTTGACTTTTTATTCCATATCATTGCTATGCATTGGTCTTAATTACTTCAGAGTTCTGATTTTAATATCCATTAGAATAAGTCTTCCAATTTTGTTCTTTTTAAAATTGTCTTAGCTGTTTTTACACCTTAGCTCACATTTCATTTTCCTCAAGCTTGCATAATTGTTGCATATGTTTACACACATATATACAAACATATAGATATATGTATTTAATGACTTTGATGCTATTATACTTGTAATAATTTAAAATTTATTTTCTAATTGTTTATTGATGTTCCATATAAATACAATTGATTTCTGTTCCTTTATGAATTGTACTTGTCTATCTGAAAGTCTCTATCAATGTTTTCATATATATACATTGATATGTATATTTTTTTTTTTCAACGTTTATTTATTTTTGGGACAGAGAGAGACAGAGCATGAACGGGGGAGGGGCAGAGAGAGAGGGAGACACAGAATCGGAAACAGGCTCCAGGCTCCGAGCCATCAGCCCAGAGCCTGACGCGGGGCTCGAACTCACGGACCGCGAGATCGTGACCTGGCTAAAGTCGGACGCTTAACCGACTGCGCCACCCAGGCGCCCCGATATGTATATTTTACAAACACAATCAGATTCTAAATAATAGGTTTCATTTCTTCCATACTAATCCTACAAATCATCTCTTATTTGCACAAGAATCTCTGGTGCAATGATGAATATAAGTGGTGATAGAGAGCATCCTTTACTTTTTTAAAAACATAGCAGAAAAGCTTTCTAATACTTTCCTATTAAATTAGGGAAGTTCACATCTATTACAAATT
Source organism: Puma concolor (assembly GCF_028749965.1). Classification (NCBI taxonomy): domain Eukaryota; kingdom Metazoa; phylum Chordata; class Mammalia; order Carnivora; family Felidae; genus Puma; species Puma concolor. The sequence goes on from NC_141675.1 coordinate 56,597,980, forward strand.
TGATCAATAAATTATCACATTTGTTGATTCCGTATTTTAAAATTTAATATGGTTAATTATATTAACATTGTTGACTATCAAATAATCCTTGCATTTCTGGAATATTCACACTATGATTGTATTTGTTATTATGCAGGTATATATTTTTGACTAGTTTGCTATCTATAATGCTCTTTCCTCTCAATAGTCTTACAGGTTTTGGTATCAAATGTAACTTGCCCTCATGAAATATTTCGGAAATAATTCCTCTTTCTGCTAACCTGTGAAAGCAAATATTTAAAAAAATCTCTAGTGAAACTATTTGGGTGTGAAATTAACTTTATGAGAACATAAATACTTCATGTATTTTCAAAGAAGGTAATTTGGCAGTTGAATGCAGTTTTCTACATGTGTCAAATCTCTTTTTCACTGTTTTGTCTACTATACTCTTGCTATTTGTTTAGATTGTTCAAACCAGTTTTTGAGAGAATTTTATTCAAATTTTCTATATGATGGTATATTTATCTATTTCTCCTTTATATCGGCCAAGTTTTCCAATATTTTATTCTATGTTATTAAATACATTAAAACTTAGGATTTATAATTACATAGTGAATTGGATATTATATTATTATGAAATAATTCTATCTCAAAATCTATATAGTCTGATATGAATATAACTATGGCATATTTCTTTTGTTACTGCTTACATGATATATATTTTTCCATCGTTTTATTTTTTTTTTAATTTTTAAAGTTTATTTATTTATTTTGAGAGAGAGAGAGCACAAGCAGGGGAGAAACAGAACAAGTGAGAGACAGAGAGAATCCCAAGCAGGCTACATACTGCCAATGCAGAGCCAGGCTTGAACCCATGAACTGTCCAATCAGGACCTAAGCAGAATCCAGAGTCAGATGCTCAACAGACTGAGCCACCCAGAGACCCCACCCATCATTTTATTTTCAACTTTTCTTTACCTTTTTATTTACGATGTGTCACTTTAGTAAGCACTGTTTTTAAACATTTCATCTTAGAATATGTCTTATTGTCTACAATTTATTCAAATATAAAAGATTAGTCTTAGATTTACATTTGTTTCATATGTTCTATGTTTCATTTTTATTCCTTTAAAAAAGTATATATTTTGTATATATTTTGTCTCTGTATTCACTTGTTATTTATACATTATTTTACATTATTTTAATGAATAATCTAGAAATAAATACACATTTCTTGACTTATTAAAACCTGATATCAATAATCATTTTCACCATGTCCCAGACAATACAAGAAGCTAAAAGACTGTATCTTCATTAGCCTCCCTCTTTTGTACAGGTTTGTTGTGTATTTTAATACAATATACACTTTAAATCCATGAGGATATTGTTTTATACAGTTTATACAGTTTATATACAGTTATTGGGTTCCCACTGCTCTTTGTTTCCTTCTGAATCTCCATGTTTTTCCATCTGCTATAATTTTCCTTCTGACTAACGAACCCTCTCCAGAATTCTTATTTATTTACTGAAGTTCTTTAGATTTTCCTATTTATATTTTCCTTTATTTATGGTTTTAGGAATTTAGGTTGTGCTGATTTTTTTTTCTCAATATCTTAAAGAAATCTTTTCATTTTCAAGCTTTCTTTTGTAATGTTGGCTCTCATTCTTATTTTGTTCATTTGAGGCTACTATGTCCTGCCTTACCTCTTGCTGCCTTATCCCTCGACTTATTAGAAATGCAATCTGTGTTCTTCGATGGTGGACTGATTATATCTGATTAGATAAGGCTTATTCTTTCTTAAGGGACATTCTAGGCTTTGGCAGCAATGTTGATTTGTATAATTATAAAAGATAAAAGCAGGACAGACTCTTAATGAACCTATACAAACAACTGTATTTCCATGGAAAGAGGCTCAGTAAAATATCTGTTTACATGATTCAAATATTCTTTGTTCAGTAAGTATCAGACACCATTCAAAAATATTCCCATCAGTTTACATAGCATAGTATACCACAGTGGTTCACAAACATTTTGGTGTTAACACAACTTTACAACCTTAAATATTTCTGAACATTCCAAAGAGCTTTTGTTTATGTAGACTATATTTATCAACATTTGCTATATAAATATTAAAATAGCAAGTCCAGTACTTAAACACATATTTTTATGAAAAATACTATTACCCTGAAAAAGAAATTAGTAGGAAGAGCAGCAGATACACTTTTATTGCAAATTTCTTTAATGTCTTCCTTAATAGAAAACAGCTGGATTAACTTAGCTGCTTCTGCATTGTATCTGCTGCAATATCACAGATTGTGTAGCTTTTGGAAAACTCCTCTGTAAACTCAAAATAGCATAAATGTGAAAAACATAAATAACATTTAGTATTATTATAACAATAATGTTGACTTAGCAGACCCCTTGGACAGTGTCTCTAAGATCACTGAGGGTTACATGGGATGAGAAAAAAGAGAAAGGAATTTATTATGCCTCCATCAGAAAATAGATGCAAATTGGTATTTAAAATAATACCAAAAGGATTCAAAACAAATAATAGCTGTCAGAGGTTAGGTCACTTGATTAAGATAGGATCATTTGAACCGGCAAAACAATAGTTGACTGCCTACCTAATCAATATGTTAATAAAATATTGTAGCATAGATATAAAAGTTCATCCAACTTAATACAAACTTAGCCAGGTCAGAATTGAGGAAAAAACTGTCTTTTTTTGAAAAAAAATCATTAAGGACATGAAGAGTCAACAAAGAAAAGTATTCTGGTATAATACAAAATCTGTTTCCTGGTCAGATTTCACTGAAAGTAATTAATAACCCTATAATACTTTTGGTTAAGAGAAGACTGAGTTTTTCAGGATAGCTTGTTATTCTAATAAAGAAAGCCAAAGTCTAATTTGGCAATAGTAAATATTTGAAAGAAAAGTGTTCATACTCTGCTTTCTAAAAAAATTTTCTTATGAACAAACTCATAAAATGTGGGCAAATATTGCCAAAACTTAGACACATTTCATAGATTATTCTCATACTACACATAAGATATGTGTTTTTAACCCCAAATTATGAAGACGTCCTGGGTCATTAGAAGACTCATGTGAATTTGGATTCTCAGGTAAATAGGTTTTTGAAGTAGAAATTTCTGAGAAAATAATTTTTATATCTCGTAAAAGCCTAGTATATTAAAACATTACTCTCAGTTTATTTTCTATTTAATTTTGAAATATTAGACTTGTGTAAGCATCTTTATTCTCTATAAAGCAATTAATACAGAACACCTTGAATTTGAATCTTTTTACTATAATTTATTAATACCTTCTTAAATTAGGAAAATATTTCATCTCATAAAATCAGAGAGAAAGGTTCTTATCAATTCAGACATTGAGACACAGAACTTGGAGGTTAAGTTCTATAACCTCCATAATGGGTCAAAATAAATACAAAAACATAACATTCTGCTTAACTTTACAGGGGGCATGGGATATTTTCTCAATCAGTTTGCTATCCCAAATAGAAAAGCAAATTTTAAAAGATCATCAAGCAAGATTCCTTATCAGCTCTCACATACCAGAGAATAGATCACCATCATTCACTCAGCGTTGACGATTCAGCAATCAGATCATAAAACCAGATTCCTAATAATTTTTGCCCCCACCAACAGGGAATAATTTATCAGCCCCAAACAAAGGAGAGCCAGAACCAAACTTGGTCTAGAGCTGGAAACAAGGTAAAAACCACAAAAAGCTAGGAAAGAGAACAGAAACTAAAGGTCATCAAGGTAAAGGTCTAATGCCTTTTGGGAATTATCCTGAGCTCCAAGGCAAGATGTGTGGTCAGGTGATTTTCTCAGGTGATTTGGTGTAATTTTCTGAGAGGGAAGTGTTAAGAACTTCCCAAACTCTTAAAGTATAGCTTCCTAAAGTTAAAAGTATGACTACCATACAAACATAACAAATATGCTTCAATGATTTTAATCATCTTATTTAACAATGAGGGAACGAGTAAGTTGGTCAAACTGGCTCCAAGGATGATTCAAGGAACAGAGATGTCTGTCGTCAAAGGATTCCTGAAAAGAATTTGATAGAACTAAAATGGTTAAATGTCCTATAAGCCTTGAAAGTGAAACCCTGAAACCTTTGAGTTTATCTTTTCTACCTGACAGAAACCTGTAAGTTAACGTTGAATTTCACAGTTTCAGGGCTCCAATAAAATAATAAATAGTAAAATGAAACACAGGTGCATCCTCCTAGATAATTAAATTCTTGAGTGAGCCTGTTAAACAATGACATTGAAAGGACATATAGTCATCTTCCTGCTTTATTTCCAAGTTAGGGATATTTTTTTTTCTTAACAAAGTAATGGTAAAAAGAATCTTGCCACACATAAAAGGCTTAAGCAAGGTCATTCAAACACGGAAAGCAATTCATTTTAACTTTCACAATCTGGCACGATATTGTAACTTTCACAAGGGAACTGTTGAATCAACTGCTAACAACCACAAATGTTAAGTGAAAATAGTGTTCTTAGTGCCAGCCTACATCTTTTAATTAAAAATATAAATTATTAGTGAGTGATGAATATTAAAGATATAAACAACAACATATTCTACACAGTAATATATACTTTCAAGCTATTTCCTTGACTCTTAACACAATGGCATAAAGAAAACAGGACAGTTTTACATCCCTATTATACTGATTATATTTTAATTTGGGACCAAAATATAAGAAAGATATCTTTACTTCTCATGTTGTGTTATGAAGAACTAGATTAAATACAGAACTGTAAAAGTAAAGAGCTTATGTATTATCAAAGTATGTCACCACATTCATCTGTGAATATATATATTAAGGAATTACAATTTTTTAAATGTTTATTTATTTTTGAGAGAGACCGTGAGCGGGGAAGGGGCACAGAGTGATGGGGACACAGAATCTGAAACAGGCTCCTGGCTCCAAGTCATCAGCCCAGAGTTCAACATGGGGCTTGAACACACAAAGTGCAAGGTCATGACCTGAGGCAAAGTTGGAAGCTCAACTGACTGAGGCATCCAGGCACCCCAAGGAATTACAATTTTTAATAGTCAGTTGAATTTCTTAAAGAAGATACCATCTTTAAATCACATTTAAATGGAACCTAATTTCCTAAGTTGAGAAAAAATCCTGAACAGGTTAAATACAACATTCTATGCCCAACACATATTTTTCCACTTGCATAGATGACATTTTAAACACTTGCTATTGTAAATGGTCTTATTATCATTAACGGACAAATTCGTGAATGGCAGAGCTCTTATTGCCCTGTGTTCAAATAGTCCACCTGTTTTTAATTAGTTAAGCCATTAATGTCTACCTAGAGCAAACCATTTTGGGTTATATTATGGCAGCTGCTAGGATAGAACTTTCATTTAACCCAATCACATTTTCCATTTTCCAATTGTAACTTCCATTTTCCAATTATTTTTATATATATATATATATATATATATATATATATATATATATATATATATACACACACACACATTGTATATATACATATATATGTGTATATATTCATAAATATACATATACATAAATATACATTGTTATGCATATATATAATTATACATATATATTATATAGGCCTGCTATACATATATGTATGTGTGTGTGTGTGTGTGTGTGTGTGTGTATGGTTGCAAGTAAGGAACTTGGAAGTAGACTGTTCATTTATGAGATGATTTTATTCTATCTCATTGGTGTTTAAGGTATTTTCTAAGGCTAAGCAAAGAGCCCAAGGAAAAGGAATTTTGGAAAGAAAACTAGTTTGTTTCAAACAGCTTTTTTAAAGAGGATTCATGTTTTGGATATTCAGGCTTAACAAATAAAAACTACATGTATTTAAAAGAAAAACAAATTTTAAAGAACAAACAAATTCCCACTAGGTAACCAGACACAATTAATCTGTTTGTGGTCTCAGAAGTTTTTTTTTTCCTGCAAGGATTATCATGTATTACTGTTGTCAAAGTGAGATATAAGGTTGTTAGAGTCAGTAACTTAAAGAAAAGGGCCAAGGTTTTATTTATTTGGGGGACAGAGCTAGAGAGGATCACCCTCCTTGTTTCATTATTTTTTCATCTCTTTCCCTGTGCAAAATGTTTCACTTTTCTGACTGTGGGATATGATGTAGAGGAAGGGCAAGATGTCAGTTTTGTTTCTATAATACTGATAGGTGTGACAGAGGATACAAAATAGCCATCATAACAAAATTATAATGTTATTACTCTGAACTCAAAAATATTTATTGTGCATCTACTTTGGATCATACTCTGGGGATATGGCAGTGAAGATAACAAAGTTCCTGTTCTCAGATAGCTTACAGCTGAGTAGTGGAGGCAGCGCGTAAATGATTAAGCAAACATATCTGTCAGATATTGACAACAGCTGTCAAGGAGCATGGGCGAGTCTCTAACACAGCTAAATTCAATCAAAGTTTGATTTAGTTCGCTGCAGAAAAGCAGAGCACACTCCCGAGAAACTTTCAGAGTATCTCAATAAAGGGAGTTGGAGAGGCTTTGTAGGAGTTAGTGTGTGCTGAATGGTTCTAAAGAGGAATTGGTAAAGGGGGTGCCAGCTCTAGTCCTGACCTTATTTTGTGCCTGGTGTTAGAAGTAGTGCTCAGACATGCTAGCACACAAATAATATTTCAAGCTATAGAAATGGCTGAGATCACTTCTGTGGAGTATGAATGTAAACAAAGAGCATTCTCGAGACTAACTCCTGGAGCAATTCATAACTGGAAAATACGTCCAGTAAGGTAAGAGAAAAACCAGAAGAGACTGATGTCCTGAGATGGGGTTAAGTGTTTGTAGCAGATAACTAATTATGTTTTTTTGTGAATATGGATTGAGTCTGATTCTAGAGCCCAATCAAGTTATATTACAGTAATGGTAGATTAGGTGGGAATTTGGTTACAGAAGAAAATGGCTTGACTCTGTTTTTCATCATTGTTGTTGCTGCTTTTTTACAAATGACACTTTTGTACCATGTTTAATAATTTCAACTTTTCCTGGTTCATTATTTCACTAACCATACGTTATTATATATGGTTATGAAGTGAATTGCAGGGCTAAATCTAAGGCTTCTAATTTCTGTTGTGGCTTTTATCATTATATTGAATTGAAACTGTAAACCGATGGCTTATCGTCACTGCCAGCACATTTAGAACTATGTATGGAGATCTTAAAATTTGGGGCCCAGGCTTTCCCACTAGAAGCTCTGAATTCTTTTACTTCATTGATTTAACTGGATGAACTCTAGAGTACATGCACTGGGAAACTGCTGCTTAGATATTTCTATAATAATGGTAACTGGGCCGGGGGGGGGGGGGGGGGACTGGGTGGCTCAGTCTGTTGTGTTCTACTTTGGCTCAGGTCATGATCTCACAGTTTGTAGGTTTGAGCCCTGCGTTAGGCTCTGTGCTGACAGTTCAGAGCCTGAAGCCTGCTTCTGATTCTGTGTCTTCCTCTCTCTCTCTAGGCCTGCCCCACTTGTGCTGTCTCTAAACATAAATAAAAAAAACATTAAAAAAATTAAAAATGGTAGGTAGACAATCCGTTTTTATAGAGCTCAATCCAAGACCACCCTTGATTTTCTGAATCAGAATCTCCTAGGATAGAGTTTACAAATCTTGAGATTTAATGAGCTTCCTAGGTTATTGTCAAAGATTGAAAACCAAAGATGTATAGCAAGCTGATTTCCAGACATTGCTGCACATCAGCATGTTGGAGAATTTTTTATAAAATCTTAACACAAGGTCGTTCATATCAATTAAATCAGAATGTCTTGGGGTAAGAAGCAGACATTTTTAGGTCTTAAATGTCAGTGTGCAGCAAAGTTTGGGAACCACTGGTATAATGATGTAGGCAAAACAGAAAAGTGGTGCAGATATCGTGAATTGACGAGGTTATTAGGTTTGAAATACATGAAACTACTTTGACTTTTGATCTATAAAATGACAATTTCATACAGTTTAATTTAAAATACAATAGTATCAGAGAATGACAAATACTATAGAATTTAACTTATAAGTGGAATCTAAAAAACAAAACAAATGGTCAAAAAACAAGCCAGAAGACAGACTCTTAACTATACAGAACTGATATTTACCAGAGGGGAGGTCGGTGGGGGATGGGTGGAATAGGTGAAAGGGATTGAGAATACACTTAACACCAGGAGCGCTGAGTAATGAATAGAATTGTTGAATCATTATGTTTTACACCTGAAACTAAGGCTGTATGTTAACTACATTGGAATTAAATAAAAATCAGGAAAATAGTATCCATAAATATCTAGCAGTACTGATTTATTTGCTTTCCACTAAATATTTTTCAGAGACCATAAAAAATATAAACTTTATTCTGGAGAATATAACAATAGTTTTACAGACAGAAAAGTAACTCCTAAATCTGGACCCAGTTTCTTTAGTCTGCTTTTAGCTTTTTGGAGGAAGCCTTAATGTTTTGTATAACAAAACTTAAAATCATTACGCTGTGGTTTTGTTTTTTTTTTATTTGCAGATAATTCATTGCATAATTATATAAGTTTGCACTTATCTCTTTCCAGAAATTGAATTAATTTTCTTGAAGTTAAAATAAGTGCTCTGTTTAGTTGGGACATTTTGAACACTTTGCCCAGTGATTTGAAAAATGCACATTCCAAGGTCAAACTTATGGTAAATAAATGAACTGAGCCAAGTGAGATTGAAAATAATGAGAATTGGTTTAGCCAAACATTAGATACATTTGCCCCTAACTGTCCTTTTGTTAATAAATCCGAGTTTGCATTTCAGCTACAAAACTGCCCTGAATCAGTTATTATAAGGAAAATGCTTTCACCTTAAGTAGCAATGTCTCTCTGCCCCGGAAGTCTTTTGGCTCTCTGATAGGCTGAAACAGATTGCATTTTTTCCTGACAATGAGGCAAATGGGAGTTGCAGCTGTTGTGTGGAAGACGCTGGTGGGGCAGAAGTGAAACCATCTAAAATTGGAAATATAATAGGTCTGTTGAGCATATATGAGGTTTATGTATTTTCTTGAATTTTAAAATGTCAAAAATGAGTAGTAATAACTAATATATGCAGATATATGAACAGAAAAAACTCTGAGCCTGATATGAATGGCTCAGAAACGGTTTGTGAGAAACTACCTGCATACGTTATGTAAAATCTCATTTTGTTTACTGGCATTATTGACTCATTATAGATTTTCATGAGTATATGTGCATTTGGAGAAACCCTACCTGGGCACTAAATATATTTTTATTTTTTTCCAAATGAATTGTGAACTGCAGAAATACAAGCAAACAAAAAAAGTGAGGAATACAACTTATTTGATTTTTTAAAGTACACGTTTTGTTTTACCTTTTTCCCCTCAATAGTTTTGAGCTGTTTTATCTGGCCCAGGCTCCTATTTTTATTCATTACTTTGTTTCAATTACTTTGGAACCTATTTAGTCAAAATTCAATTTTTACCTCCTTTTGCATTTGAAAATGGTATGTGTTATTCATAGGGAAAGATTTTTTAGTCATTTTGGATGTGAGCTATTTATGGAAGCATTGCCTCATTTAGTTCAATATGTTTTCTTTAAAAAGATTTTTGAGATGCTCTTTCATTAGTGGCATAATATAAGACATGTTTTTTGAAGTGGTACTCTGTATCAGGCACTTCACAAAACATTTTATGTATTATCATTTAATCATTTCGCAATTTTATAATAGGATAACTACTAGCTCTGGCAAAACTCCAATCAATAAGACTCAGGGAGACCACATATTTACTCCTAGGTTATTAGGCAAATCCCAAAACCCAGCTTTGAAAGCACATTTATTTGACTTAAATGGTCATGCTTTTCTACTGTGAGAGAAGAGAAATTTTACGAAATGAATGTAAGAAGATTCTAGACCTAAAGTGAAGATTGAAGATTTATAACTTTAGATAAAAACAAAGTTGAAAGGATGAAACCTTTTTTTTAATTTTAAAAAATGCAAAAAATCTGGGAAAGATCCAAATGTTAAATCTACATTTTTTAGTGATATTAGCTACAGCGTGTTTGTGCATGTGTCCATCCATGTGTGGCAATTCAGTATAAAATGATATATTTGAGATGCTGCAGCCAATCAGGAAAAAAAAGAGCTCCTATAATATCAGTTGAATGTGTCATCAGACAATTCTAAAGGGATATTTGTATCTCATTTTTGCTAACCTGATAGGGATGTTAAGGAAAGAGAAGGGGAAAAAATGTTATGTTTATCTGAATCCTAGACCTAGTTTACCTTTGTTTTGCCAAGACCTCAAAGAGGTAGCATCTGGATAAAATAAAACTAGCTGTGAGGCTTCATCTTGATAAAAAGAGAAGCATCTGGAGGAGTTGGCAAACGCTGTCCTATTCCTTCACTGGCAACACATGACTTTTCCGTATCATTGAGCTTGGGGATGTCAAACAATCTTGAATTTCTCTTGTTCCTGGAATCAGATGTCATAGTAACATTAAGTTTGCATAGGTCAAGCAACGAAGTCTTGTCAGAAGACACCTTTCTCCGATGATCACCTTAAAAAATCATTAAGAACAACATTGTTCTATCTAACTTAATACTAAGAATATTTACATAAAATGGGATTCTACAAATCTATGAGCAAATTTAAAAGAAGATTATTTATTAGGTTTAAGATCAAGTCAACATATGGGAATTGAGTCATTCTGTTAATGGTGTTTTTTCCCCCTTGGACTAACACATGACTTCTCTATATGGATAGATCCAAGCTATCAGCACAGAGACAGACATCTCAGGGCTCAAACTCATGAACTGCAAGATCATGACTTGAGCCAAAGCTGGACACTTAACTGACTGAGCCACCCAGATACCCCTATGTATTCTTTCATTGATCCATTTATTCATAATGTACCAAGCATTCATACAGAGCCGCCTATATCCCAGTACTATGTTACTGGATAGAAAAATATATTTAAACATGATCTATATTATCCATGATCTAATTCCCTTTACATTCAAGAAAGGGAAAACTGACCAACTACACATAAAATAATTTCTGATTATAATTATGAAGAAGTTAATAAAACAGGTTATTGGGGAAAATGGTCATCCAAGGCCCCTCTGAAACATGACCTCTGAGATATATGCGGTTAAAATGACCTCTCCTGGTATTGAAGCAGTAAGATGAAGTGCCTGAAGTGAAAAGGGGCTTAAACACTTTACAAATAACTGAGCGGGAGTTCGTAAAGGTGTAACATGATGGAGAGGGAGACCAGGGCTAAGTTATGGAATGAAGTTTGAAAGAAGGTCAAATGCCATCAAGATGGTGTTTTAGGCCAGGTCAAGCCATTTATGTTTTATTCTGAGAGCAGTGAGGAGCCACTGAAGTTTTTAAATGAATTTATTTAGTTTATAACTTTTAAATGATACCATGGTTGCTGTGTAGAGAATCAACTCCTTGGATCATGGCCAGGTCAGGGAAAACTGTTAGCTATTTCAGTAGCAGAGGAGATACAGTGGTAGTCATGATGGTAGAACAGGATGGGTTTGAGATAGGTTTAGGGAAATAAGGGAGGAACAAGAAAAGTATTTGCTAAGTTCAGGGGTGAGGGGTCTCAACAAAAGAGATGAATAAAGAAATTCCTTAAATTTTGATTTCTAGAACTAGGTAAAGATTTGGGGGATATTCAACACTACATAGTAGGGAAAGGTAAGATACTTAAGGGAGGGGAGCAGAGCAAACCCAGGGATGTAGCAGTTCTGAGTTCAAAATGGTGATTCCTTGGTGTTGAGAAACTAAGGAAAAATTAGAGAGCTTGGAACCCAGCTCAGTGGCAGCACAGAATAGAGTGATGTGAATAGTACTGGGGAATAGTAGCCAGAAAGGTAGTAGGAGAAGCAGAACAGTTGGGTGCCAGAAAATTGAAGAGCCAAGAGTGTTTACAATGGGAGGAGTGATCCACTGTGTCAAATGCTGCACAAGAGCCTGTGTTGAATGTATTCAGTTTGTCCATTACTAAAAAAAGCCTTATTCACTATATTTCATAAAAGGGAAGATTTCTCATTCATTCGATATTTGCTTAATTCTAAAATAATTGGCCTCAATAGATATAATAAAGATTTTTGTTTAGAAATTCAAGAAACAACCAACCACTAAAAGATTGATCAGTACTTAGTATAAAAATCTCTGTAATAGTTATATGGTAACTGTGTTTAAGAAGCAAATTTAAACAGATTAAAAAAAGAAAATCTCACATTCTTATATACCCAGTAGAATTTGTCAAATTTCATTTAAATATATCTTAGAAGGAGGTGGGGGGAAGCAGAGCCTTATTTCTTTGTTTTCTTGATGCACAGGACAAAATACAAGCAGGAAAAAAAATCACCCTTCTAAGCTTTGTTACAATTTGAGAGAATAAAAAAGAATCAAGATTAGCAGTTTAAAGTATAAGACAAATTGACACTACTGAGGGTTTAGCTCTAAGGAAAGTAACTTAATTTCCACTTGGAAAAATAGGCTTTTAATTATAGTTTATATTTTTGATTATTTTGTGAATTTTAAATAATTTTTAATGCAGTAATTGAATTCTTGGTAATCTACTGAAAACTCTGACCTTTTTTTCAAAGCTGGCCTTGAAACTGTCCTTTGATAAGTATGTAACAACAGCAAGATTATGAGTTGAACTATAAATCTACAGCGTGTTTAATTTAAAACAAAATTTGTACTTGGTAAAGAATAGAAACTGCAACTTTTATTTCTATATAGTGCTATACATAATTTATAACAACCTTAAGGCAGTTGCAACACCTGAAATTAAATAGGAAATGAAATTATTCCCTGAAGGTAGCGGAGGTTGATGTTAGAAATGCATTTAAAAATGAGTACACAAATAGTTTATACTATTCTTGTGTATATTACTCAGCAGCTGTGACCTCATTACAAATCTCTCATCGTGTTTCTCAGGATATTACTTTAACCTCTTTGAGCATGACGCTTCTAGTACACCTTATGTTACTCTTCTAATATATTTTTATGGCAAACATGTCTAGTTGCTATTATAATAGACCAACACATATCTTGATTCCCTTTACTGTGGCTGAAGTAGTACATCTGTTGGGAGTGTTATAACTAAAGACTCTTCTTATTCTGAAGGACACGTGATGAAGTTGGTGGGTTCACTCACTCATTTCACAAATATAGAAAGTGTCTACCATGTACCAGGTACCCATCTAGATGTTAAACATCTATCTGTGATCAAAACAGACCTCCTTACCTTTATGACTATAAAAATTGTACATGTCTATTGAAGACCATGGGAAAAATCAAAATATATGGAATAAATCTTTTAGTGTCTGATTAATCTTTTCTTTGCATAATCTCATACAAGTATCCTGTGGACTAAAACAATACATATCATATTAAAATCCATTTTCATTTAAGTACAGATAAAATACATGTAGATCTTGTAACTACTTTGACTCAATGCATTAAAAATTTACTATGTATTTGGACCTGGGCTCAGAGGAATGGTGATGAGTGTGACCACTGGTTCCCTGCCCTCATGAATATAGTTTATAGGCTACAGGGTAAGACTGACTGTGATTTCACACCCACATGCACTGTTGTTAGTTTCATTCAGAAAAAGGTACATGAAAACTAAACGATAAAAAGTGTGTTGGCACTAATACCTTAAAGTCTTGATGTAACTCAATTCATTCTTCCATACCTCCCAGATGTACCTCCACCATGATCTTAATATAAACAGCTCTGAACCCTCCTCTCTCATACTCTGCTCTTTATATTTTATGCAGTATGTCCTGTCATGCACATTCCTGTTGCTTTTATCCATCTAAGAAATCTCTTTCCTCTGGAACTTTATACAGTGCTCAAAACAAAACCCAGCTACATTGTCAATCCCTTCTAAATAATGCTTCCTCCTCTTCCTTCACATTAACTGAAACTCTACTTTCTGTGAAGCTTTCTAAAGAAGAGGTGCTTATTGTCCTTTCACAGATGTCAGCATGGCAGATGGGAACCAGCCATCCCTAATGATGCTCTTAGATCATTCAGTTTCTACTAAAAACCCACTTATTTGGGGCCACTTGGCTATACCATCAGCTTCTCCATTCCTCTCATGCACTGAAGACTTCATTATCTTTGTCTGCCTATTCTGCAAGTCTTGAAAGATTTTTGACAAATTTCTAGGAGTCCATCAAAATTTTTAGGATCTTAATTCTTTGACTTCATTGTCTTAAAAAACATTCAGCCATTTTTAATATAATAGAAACTATGGTCCTCAGTCCACAGCCTAAGCTTGCTTCTCTTTGTCAGTTCCCCCATCACCACCATGTTATCTAAGCTGAAAAATGGTGTGATCTTTTTCTCATTTATGTACCTTTTGTCTCCTCACATTCAATAATCCAGCTCCAGGATATCAAATCTAAACATTTACTTTTCTTTATTCCCTGCCACTGCCCTAGACCTTGCTCCATAATCACTAGATTTGACAACACTATTATTAAAAATATTAAGGAGTCCAGTAGTTAATAAGATTAGTTCTCACTTCCTCCCTTGTACTAAAAATACGGATTTTCATGCCAGTTTCTTCTCCATCTTGGGGGACATTATCTGGTCTCTTTCAAGACCACCCAACATATAAATAGTAACTTTCATTTGAAGTTCACTAGGGCTTTAATATAGGAGGAAAACATAAACTTGGGGAGATTACCTAAATATTTTCCAAGTGTTGCTTTCCCACACAGCCTAATCCTAGGTCAATGTCTGTGAATTACTTAGCTTAAATGTTGTCTGCTCCATCATTTTAACAGTAAAACTAAAAGACATTACTGTTTGTTTGTGAGAGGCATATTGTTCAGTTTTTCACCAAGTTTTTTATATCTGCCTGAACAATAACTTGAACTGTAGACCAGACAATCTTAACACTCAATTTTATGTCATCCGGAATGCAAAAATGTTGGAATCTGTATTGGATAGTTTTAACTATTCAAAGTCAACCTACACATTGTAGACTGGAAATTATTTTAAACCTTTTGCTAGTTAAGTCTATGACTATGGGACATTCACATTTTTGACATGTGAGGGTTACAATTTAGAAGATGGGCAATCATGGATTCATAAAATACTATGAAGAGATTAGCCTTAATTGTCAACATGTGGCTCTTTCTGTCGGCAGTGAATGGTGTGGCCCCTTTCCCAGGCTGTCTTAATGCTCTTAATGCTTTACCAAAGCTTTACGAAGTTCATACAACGATGGCTGGAAAGTGACCTATGTTTATTCATGCAGAACTCTTAGGTTCTTTGCAGTGAATAAAATTAGCTACCAAAAGGTTTGAGAAGTAGTCTCACAAGGAGAAATTCTTCTTCACATGCAGTTGTTGTTTAAGTAAGTATTAGCCAGTAGTGGGTGAGGAAACAACTATGGTGTAAGTTGAAGAAACTATTGTGTAGGTTTGAAGTGAGTTCATCTTCCCTGTCACTTAGGTATTTCAGCTCCCTCGGAGAGGGCACAAGTCATTAGGCAATCATGGATTCATAAAATACTATGAAGAGATTAGCCTTAATTGTCAACATGTGGCTCTTTCTGTCGGCAGTGAATGGTGTGGCCCCTTTCCCAGGCTGTCTTAATGCTCCAAGAGGAGTGAGAAGAATTGCTTTGCTATTTCAGTGATATTATGTCCCACCAAAAATGCCAACAAGTATAGTTAGTTTGCCACTAACTCATTCTTCTTTATCTCCACACACAGAATCTGTCATTAAATTTGCTATATTGCGGGAGGGACTCAATGGTGCAGTCAGTTGAGCGTTCTACTCTTGATCACTGCTGAGGTCATGCTAGTTTGTGAGTTCAAGCCCTGCATAGGACTCTGTGCTGATCGTGCAAAGCCTGCTTGGGATTCTCTCTTTCCTCTCTATTCCTCCCCCACTTGTGCATGCTCTCGCTCGCTCGCTCGCTCGCTCTCGCTCGTTCGCTCGCTCTCGCTCTCTCGCTCTCGCTCTCTCGCTCGGTCTCGCTCTCTCGCTCTCGCTCTCTCGCTCTCTCTCTCGCTCTCTCTCTCGCTCTCTCTCTCGCTCTCTCTCTCTCGTTCTCTCTCTCTCTCTCGTTCTCTCTCTCTCTCTCGTTCTCTCTCTCTCTCTCTCGTTCTCTCTCTCTCTCTCGTTCTCTCTCTCTCTCTCTCTCGTTCTCTCTCTCTCTCTCTCGTTCTCTCTCTCTCTCTCTCTCGTTCTCTCTCTCTCTCTCTCTCGTTCTCTCTCTCTCTCTCTCTCGTTCTCTCTCTCTCTCTCTCGTTCTCTCTCTCTCTCTCTCGTTCTCTCTCTCTCTCTCTCTCGTTCTCTCTCTCTCTCTCTTCGTTCTCTCTCTCTCTCTTCGTTCTCTCTCTCTCTTCGTTCTCTCTCTCTCTTCGTTCTCTCTCTCTCTCTTCGTTCTCTCTCTCTCTCTCGTTCTCTCTCTCTCTCTCTCGTTCTCTCTCTCTCGTTCTCTCTCTCGTTCTCTCTCTCGTTCTCTCTCTCGTTCTCTCTCTCGTTCTCTCTCTCGTTCTCTCTCTCGTTCTCTCTCTCGTTCTCTCTCTCTCGTTCTCTCTCTCTCGTTCTCTCTCTCGTTCTCTCTCTCTCGTTCTCTCTCTCGTTCTCTCTCTCTCTCTCTCGTTCTCTCTCTCGTTCTCTCTCTCTCTCTCGTTCTCTCTCTCTCTCTCGTTCTCTCTCTCTCTCTCGTTCTCTCTCTCTCTCTCGTTCTCTCTCTCTCGTTCTCTCTCTCTCGTTCTCTCTCTCTCTCTCGTTCTCTCTCTCTCTCTCGTTCTCTCTCTCTCGTTCTCGTTCTCTCTCTCTCGTTCTCGTTCTCTCTCTCTCGTTCTCGTTCTCTCTCTCTCGTTCTCGTTCTCTCTCTCTCGTTCTCGTTCTCTCTCTCTCGTTCTCGTTCTCTCTCTCTCGTTCTCGTTCTCTCTCTCTCGTTCTCGTTCTCTCTCTCTCGTTCTCGTTCTCTCTCTCTCGTTCTCGTTCTCTCTCTCTCGTTCTCGCTCTCTCTCTCTCGTTCTCTCTCTCTCTCTCTCGTTCTCTCTCTCTCTCTCTCGTTCTCTCTCTCTCTCTCTCGTTCTCTCTCTCTCGTTCTCTCTCTCTCTCTCTCGTTCTCTCTCTCTCGTTCTCTCTCTCTCGTTCTCTCTCTCTCTCTCGTTCTCTCTCTCTCTCTCTCTCTCGTTCTCTCTCTCTCTCTCTCTCGTTCTCTCTCTCTCTCTCTTCGTTCTCTCTCTCTCTCTCTTCGTTCTCTCTCTCTCTCTCTTCGTTCTCTCTCTCTCTCTCTTCGTTCTCTCTCTCTCTCTCGTTCTCTCTCTCTCTCTCGTTCTCTCTCTCTCTCTCGTTCTCTCTCTCTCGTTCTCTCTCTCTCTCGTTCTCTCTCTCTCTCGTTCTCTCTCTCTCGTTCTCTCTCTCTCTCGTTCTCTCTCTCTCTCGTTCTCTCTCTCTCTCGTTCTCTCTCTCTCTCGTTCTCTCTCTCTCTCTCTCTCGTTCTCTCTCTCTCTCTCTCTCGTTCTCTCTCTCTCTCTCTCTCGTTCTCTCTCTCTCTCTCTCTCGTTCTCTCTCTCTCTCTCTTCGTTCTCTCTCTCTCTCTCGTTCTCTCTCTCTCGTTCTCTCTCTCTCGTTCTCTCTCTCTCGTTCTCTCTCTCTCGTTCTCTCTCTCTCTCGTTCTCTCTCTCTCTCGTTCTCTCTCTCTCTCGTTCTCTCTCTCTCTCGTTCTCTCTCTCTCTCGTTCTCTCTCTCTCTCGTTCTCTCTCTCTCTCGTTCTCTCTCTCTCTCTCTCTCGTTCTCTCTCTCTCTCTCTCTCGTTCTCTCTCTCTCTCGTTCTCTCTCTCTCTCTCTCTCGTTCTCTCTCTCTCTCTCTCTCGTTCTCTCTCTCTCTCTCTCTCGTTCTCTCTCTCTCTCTCTCTCGTTCTCTCTCTCTCTCTCTTCGTTCTCTCTCTCTCTCTCTTCGTTCTCTCTCTCTCTCTCGTTCTCTCTCTCTCTCTCGTTCTCTCTCTCTCTCTCTCGTTCTCTCTCTCTCTCTCTCGTTCTCTCTCTCTCTCTCGTTCTCTCTCTCTCTCTCGTTCTCTCTCTCTCGTTCTCTCTCTCTCTCACGTTCTCTCTCTCTCGTTCTCTCTCTCTCTCGTTCTCTCTCTCTCTCGTTCTCTCTCTCTCTCTCTCTCGTTCCCTCTCTCTCTCTCTCTCGTTCCCTCTCTCTCTCTCTCGTTCCCTCTCTCTCTCTCTCGTTCCCTCTCTCTCTCTCTCGTTCCCTCTCTCTCTCTCTCGTTCCCTCTCTCTCTCTCGTTCCCTCTCTCTCTCTCGTTCCCTCTCTCTCTCTCGTTCTCTCTCTCTCTCTCTCTCTCTCTCTCTCGTTCTCTCTCTCGTTCTCTCTCTCTCTCTCGTTCTCTCTCTCTCTCTCGTTCTCTCTCTCTCTCTCGTTCTCTCTCTCTCTCTCGTTCTCTCTCTCTCTCGTTCTCTCTCTCTCTCTCGTTCTCTCTCTCTCTCGTTCTCTCTCTCTCTCTCTCTCGTTCTCTCTCTCTCTCGTTCCCTCTCTCTCTCTCGTTCCCTCTCTCTCTCTCGTTCCCTCTCTCTCTCTCGTTCCCTCTCTCTCTCTCGTTCCCTCTCTCTCTCTCGTTCCCTCTCTCTCTCTCTCGTTCTCTCTCTCTCTCTCTCGTTCTCTCTCTCTCTCTCTCGTTCTCTCTCTCTCTCTCTCGTTCTCTCTCTCTCTCTCTCGTTCTCTCTCTCTCTCTCTCGTTCTCTCTCTCTCTCTCTCGTTCTCTCTCTCTCTCTCTCGTTCTCTCTCTCTCTCTCTCGTTCTCTCTCTCTCTCTTCGTTCTCTCTCTCTTCGTTCTCTCTCTCTTCGTTCTCTCTCTCTCTCTCTCTCTTCGTTCTCTCTCTCTCTCTCTCTCTTCGTTCTCTCTCTGCGTTCTCTCTCTCTCTCTGCGTTCTCTCTCTCTCTCTCAAAAAAGAGATGGATAAACTTAAAAAAAAAACGTGGCTATGTTTCTTTTGCAAATTTCTTGGCATAATAAGACTTGCTTATTTTAAGCAGAGTGATTTTTCCCCCCCTATGGTTTCAAACTTTTCCCTTTTGGGGGAAAAAAGAATCCAACAATTTTGTACAAAAAATCATCCTTTATCCTGGTGCTTCTGGGAGACAAAAGCTCAACTGATAAATCAGAGATTGCTGTATTTCGTTAAAAATGATGCAAGACTTTTATTGGCTTCCCAGTACTGTTTGACAATTTCATAACAGAAAATTCACTATATCCTGGAGGCAAATGGATACTCCCAATAAGAAAATCCAATTTACAGATATTCGTCATTGTACTTAGAGTTTTTTTAGCTGTTTGCACAAAACCACTGATGGCTAGAATACTATTTTATCATTAACCCCAAAATAAGTCTCAGAGAAGTCAAAATTATTGCCCAAGGTCATAGAGCCAGAATGTGACCGGCAATGAATTAAAATCCAGGTCCATGTACACAATATGATTTGTTTTCAGTTCTATTGTCCAGAATTCTAATGGATTAAAGAGTTTTCTAAAATCTTATAAGTACTGACTGGTTAATAAATTACTGTTTTACAAAGAAGATTAATTCAAAAACTTCACACAACAGCTTTTAGATATAATACTATTAAGGGTATAAATGTAGATTATATCTAAATTTTAGTTTGTTTATAGTGGTGGATATATTAAAGTATTTATTTAATAAGAAGAAAATATTTGAAGGACCTAACAGAAAAGTTGCAATTTTAGATTTTCCATTTCTACTCTGCATATGATCTTGACTCTCCGTAATAGCTCTCTAACAATCTTTAAAATTAAACCAGACCATATGCATCATTCCAAATAATATTCTGAAGCTGTTAACATGTCTCATTTTATAATTATTTTCTCCTCTTGATATAACTGAAATTTGTAAGAGCTTCAATAGGAAAGCTAGATTACTTATGTGCTGTCATGCTCCTTCTATCTTGAGTGATCATATTACTCCAGAGATGGCAATTCACTCTGCAAACCCTTCAAGACTTGGGTGATCTCTTGAAAAGATAGTTGTTTAGAACAAACAAGTCCATGTGACTCTGTGCGATCCTACGGTTTGTGTGTTATTCTGTATCACTCCTATTCCGTTGGATGCTATTTTCAAGAAAATGAAGGTCAGGATATAAACATCAGTTGATACAAGATCATAGGTTAAATGAAGTTTCTGAAATATATTTAAATGTAAAATTTTTTTTTTAATTTTTTTTTCAATGTTTATTTATTTTTGGGACAGAGAGAGACAGAGCATGAACGGGGGAGGGGCAGAGAGAGAGGGAGACACAGAATCGGAAACAGGCTCCAGGCTCCGAGCCATCAGCCCAGAGCCTGACGCGGGGCTCGAACTCACGGACCGCGAGATCGTGACCTGGCTGAAGTTGGACGCTTAACCGACTGCGCCACCCAGGCGCCCCTAAATGTAAAATATTTTAGTTTGAACTTTGTTTTTAAGCATTTTCTCCCTATGAAGTAACATTTTTAAAAATATTACTACATAAACACACTACTCTCACTGTGCTGCTTTTGTGGCATTTTTAAATTTTTAAAAACTCAATAAATGTTCTGTACAGTGAATAAATATTCTACATCATATATTTATCTCTCTTTGACCTGGCTACATAATGAGATCCTGCACTTTTCTCTAACACTCAACTGACCATGCAGTTTTTCACACATATGAATCACTTGGATATTTTGGAATCATTCTACGTGAATAGAAAATGTTAACGATATAATATATTCTCATTACCCATAACTTTACATTCATATTTTCATATTTTATTAAATATATTCAAATACATTAAAGATATTTCTCAGACTGGACTATTTATATAAATTAGATTGTAATTTAGACACTTTAAATGCGTTAAAGGGAAAAAAGATACAGATCATCAGGAGGAGATATCATTTCTTAGTAGATGAGTAGGATTTTTTTTTCCCTTTACATGTACTCGTTTGTCAGGGTTGCTGAAGTGTTTCTGAGTTAGCTGTTCCATTTGTGGATAATAAAAGCTGCTAAGAAATATTCTTGACCTCACCTATAAGGTTTAAAAGAGAAAATTGTCCTGGTTTACGAGCATAACAAAAAATAGTGGCACCAACTGCCTGGTTCTATATTTTCTGAGGCCTCATTCTAAGGTAAGATTGGCCTGAGAATTGCACAACATTAAATTTTCCCTATTGATCGCAATTGATGTAAAATTGTATTTGGAGGTTATACGTTATTTCAATTCTACTGAAGTTCTACTTTTTTATTTCTCCTTTAGCTTTTCTTTTATTCCTACATAGTTTTTGCTTCTGTATACACCCTTATTTCTCTCTAGTAAGGTATTGCAATGCTTACTTTATTTACATAATTTCATATGATACACTTTTAGCTTATAGACAATAGTAAAGCCATACTTGAAATTTCAGATGACACAAAATTTTTAACTTAGATCTTTGACATATAAAAGTTATGTATGTTTAAGGTGTACAATGCTTTGATGTATATGCACTGGGAAAAGATAACCACAATCAACTCAATTTATCCATCACCTCTTCATGGTCACCAGTGTGTGTGTGTGTGTGTGTGTGTGTGTGTGTGTGTGTGTGTGTGTGTGTGTGTAAAAGATTTAAGATCTTGCCTCTTAGCAAATGTTAAGTATACAATATAGATTAACATAGAAAATACGTAATCGGTGATGTTTAACATATCTTCACCTTGTCTAAATTTTATGTTCTTTTTATATATGGTCTAGATTTCTAATTTAGACTCTACTGTAGTATTGTGCTTTCTGTAATTTAGTTCTAAGTGTTTTGGTAGTTAGGCATCTTTTTATTTTGACTCGTGTTTACCAAAGCTTTACGAAGTTCATACAACAATGGCTGGAAAGTGACCTATGTTTATTCATGCAGAACTCTTAGGTTCTTTGCAGTGAATAAAATTAGCTACCAAAAGGTTTGAGAAGTAGTCTCACAAGGAGAAATTCTTCTTCACATGCAGTTGTTGTTTAAGTATTAGCCAGTAGTGGGTGAGGAAACAACTATGGTGTAAGTTGAAGAAACTATTGTGTAGGTTTGAAGTGAGTTCATCTTCCCTGTCACTTAGGTATTTCAGCTCCCTCGGAGAGGGCACAAGAGTACTCCAGAGCAGGATCTGGTTAGTCCTGCTGTTGGTATTAGCTAGAGACCTGTGAAATGGGTTTAACAATTCTTAAGGTATAAGTTACAGGGCTTGCTGGTTTCTTCTACCCCATTCATGTGGCCATGAAACATTTTTCTACAATGCTTTATCCAACTAATATATCCTGAATGCTTCTCATTTTAACAGTGAACATACAATTCTGACTTCAGTTTAGTATTAATTTTATGAATTAAAACTCCTTTCTGATATTCATCATGCTAACTAGAAAAGTCTTGGTCAATAGCTCAGACCCTTGTAGTGTTTTTAACTGTAACATCCTATTATCAATCCTAAAATATTTTAAATCGATTGACTGTAACATAACAGCTATAATTTTCTTCTAAAAAATTAAAAGTAAATTTGTGGAATAATAATGACAGATCTGGGTTGTCTTCTAAGTCCTCTTTTGTGCACATAAACCTCGTTGTTTTTGTGTGATCAGTTTCCCCAGCTTTGAATGTAGAAGAGTATATCCATCTCCTGCATTTAGCTACAAGTCAGACACACAAAGCATTCCTAACCTTCCTTACCGTGTACTCTTATGATGCTGTATTCCTATCCTTCAGGTTACAACTAAAAACAAGTTTGTACATAGTCCCTAGTTTAATTTGTAATGCCTAACAAACACTTAAGTAATAAAATCTACAAGACTGAGGTAGATATTTAATTTTGTTTTATGACCAAAGGATCCAACTGTAAGAATTTGCATTTCATTAGTAATTTAATAAATGAAAGTACTTCTTTCTCTGCTCCCTGTTCCCATCATGTTTATTTCCCCCATTCATGAATTAATTGGAGTGTGGCTAAAGTTTGCCTCTTAGGTATGATATTAAAAAAATAGGAATTAAATTTCCAGTAATAGGAAAATAGTTAAATAATCCCTACTTATTTTTATGTCTAGAATTTAGCCTATAACCCCATTTAAAAATATTATCTCATGATAGAAGAAATTGTTTAATATGATTAGGAAATAAAACAAACTTTCAAGCTGTATATACCTGGTCTTTGTTATCTCAATTTAGGTAGAAGAAGAAAACACATATTTTAGGCATAAGCTAGTGCAAACAGTTTTCAAAATATTCTGGAGACCTTTACGAGTTCATAAGACTTTCACTGTAAGGCTAGAACCACTCATGGGTAAAATTCTATTCAAAGTACAAGATCAACCCCCATGAATTTTACTAAGATAATACTTTAAAAGTTTACATGATATAAAATTCTACATTAAAACTAATTTTGAAAGAAATACTACACTGAGTTTTGATGTAGTGCCCAAAGAATATCTTCAATTATCTGTAAAGTCTGTTAAGTTACACTTTGTTTTTCCAACTACATAACTACAAAACACTGGCTTTTCTTACAGTTTCAGTACATAATTAGACAGAAAAACTCAATATATTCATTAAGCCAGTAGACTATACTAGCAAGTTAGCATCGTTAAATACATATTAAACTTTTTAAAAAACCTACAGTGACATCAGCAGAGTGGTGGAACAGAAGCCTCAGACTTTCTCCCACAGCAGCACGAACTTAGCAAGACACGGACCAGTAGCCTTTGTAAGAAATCTCTAAACCAGTTAAGAGGTTTCTGTACCCCAGGTAAAGGAAAAGCCGTATGAGTGAACACCCAGTAGGAAAATTTGTTGTACTTACTCTCCAGGGGCCTTCTTTCCAGTGTAGTGTGGCGTAATAGAAAGAAACCTCTCACCCCCCGATTTTTTTTTTTTTTTTTTTTTTTTTTTTTTAATTCCTGGGGAAGGAAACAGGGTGGGATGTAAGTCCAATATTCTGACATTTAAGATGGGCTGTCCTAAGGAGTACTTTCTGACTTGCATGAATGGAAGTGTTCACACGGAAGGGGCATTGGTTTGGGGACCCACTGAAAGGCAATCAATGCGACTTGGTTCAGACACTATGGGAGCTTTAGAGCACTCTTGTAATGTCTTCTTTTGATCTCAGCGTCATGCTGGTCTTATAGAATGCATTAGGGCTGACACTTGCTGACACTAATTATACAATTTAATATATATTTAGGCCTAGTCATATCATCTATTTCTTTGTGTATGTTTTGGTAGCTTGTGTCTTTAAAGGAATTGATCCATTTCGTCTAGGTTGTCAGTTTGTGGGCATAGTGTTCATAAAATTCTTTCATTTTCCTTTTAATGTCCATGAAATCTGTAGTGACGCCCCCTCTTTCATTTAGAATACTAATTTGTGTCTTATCTCTTTTTTTGTCAGCATAACTGGAGGTTCATCACTTTTATTTATTTTTTTTTAAATTTTTTTTTCAACGTTTTTTATTTATTTTTGGGACAGAGAGAGACAGAGCATGAACGGGGGAGGGGCCGAGAGAAAGAGAGAGAGAGACACAGAATCGGAAACAGGCTCCAGGCTCTGAGCCATCAGCCCAGAGCCCAGAGCCCAACCCGGGGCTTGAACTCACGGACCGCGAGATCGTGACCTGGCTGAAGTCGGACGCTTAACCGACTGTGCCACCCAGGTGCCCCTCATCACTTTTATTAATCTCAGAGGACCAGGGTTTGTTTCAGTTGATTTTCTCTATCGATTACCTGTTTCCAATATCATTTATTTCCACTCTAATTTTTATTCTGCTTACATTGAATTCAACTTAATTTTCCTAGTTTCCTAAAGTAAAAGCTTAGATAACTAATTTTATATTTATCTTAACTTCTAATAAGCTCATTCAACACTATAAATATGACTGTAAACATTGTTTTCATGTATCTCACAAATTTTGCTAAATTATATATATCCCCCCCCCCCCGGAGGAGGAAGCCCCATCTTTTTTTAAATGTTTTTCTTTAACTTTTTATTAAAACTCCAGTTAACATACAGTACAATATTAGTTTTAAATGTAAAATTTAATGATTCAACACTTAAGTACTATACCGGTATATATTTTTCTTTTAATGTAGTTTTAAATATTTTTTAGTTTCTCTAACGTCTATGGCCATCTTTTATTTGGAAGTATGTTTTTAAATCTACATATTTTGGAATATTCTAGCTATCCTTCTGTTACTGATTCCTAGTTTAATATCTTTGTGGTCTGAGAGAATACGCTTCATGATTTCTATTCTTTTAAACTTGTTAAATAGGTTTTATGGCCCTGAATGTCCTCTATCTTAGAGAATGTTCCCCGTGAGCTTGAAAATATGTGTATTCTGCTGTTTTGGCTAGTATATAGATGACAATTAGGTCCCATTGTTTGGTGATAGTGAGTTCAACTGTGTCCTTCCCGATTTTTTTTTTCTGCATTTTGAATCAGTGCATTTTTAGTACAGAGATTTTGAAGTGTTCAGCTATTAATTGGATTCGTCTAAGTTTTGCATTTCCATCAGTTTTTGCCTCCCAGATTTGTTGGGAGCATGCACAGTAGGGATTGTTAGATCTTTTTGAGTAATTGACGGTTTTATCAATATGTAATGCCCTTATTTATCCCTAATAACTTTCCTGGCCCTAAAATCTGATATGTTTGAAACTAATATAGCTATTCTTGCTTTCTTTTAATTATGAAGCTATAGTATATATTTCTTTATCCATTTACTTTCTGTGTTTTTATAAAGGGAATTTCTTGTAGACAAGATACATATAAGTAATGTTTTTGACTTATTCTGAAAATCTGTGTTGATTTGTTTTTTAAATGTTTGTTTATTTTTGTGAGAGAAAGCATGGTCTGGGCAGGGGCAGAGAGAGAGGGGATAAAGCATCTCAAGTGGGCTCTGCACTGACAGTAGAGAGCCTAACACGGGATTCAAACTCCAAAACCATGAGATCATGCCCTGGGCTGAAATCAGAAGCTTAACTGACTGAGCCACCCAGGTGCCCCAGTGACAATCTGTGTGTTCAATTATGTCTTTTTTTTTTTTTTTTTTTTTTTTAGTTCATTTATTTTGAGAGAGAGAGCGAGCACCCAAGCAGGGGAGAGGCAGAGAAAGGAGGAGAGAGATAATCCCAAGCAGGCTCCACCGTCAGTGCAGAGCCTAGGTGAGGCTCGAACTCATGAACTGTGAGATGATGACCTGAGCTGAAATCAAGAGTAGGACCCTTAACCAATTGAGCCACCCAGGCACCCCAAATCCATGTTTTAATACATGTATTTAGACCACTAGTGTTCAAAGTGATATGGTTGGATTAATATTTAACATATTTGTTTACTATTTTCTACTTTGTGTACTTGCTGTTTGTTCCTATTTTTGTCTTTCACGTATTTTTCTTTTGTGGTTTCAATTTCACATTTCATGTTCTTTTCTCTCCCCTTTTTTTCTTTTAGCACGTAATTTTTACCTTTTTTTACCTTTTTTTTTTTTTTTTTGATGGTTGCCCTAGAGTTTGCAATATACATTACACATAACCCAGGTGTCGAAGAACATTCTATCACTTAATAAGTATAGTATCTTAAAATAACAAAGTGATCCTAATTCCTTCCTTCTATACCTTACATCATTTTTTACCCATTTTCCTTAGACATAAGCATACCTGATTAAATACACCTTACCATTTTTTAAAGTAACTGTTGTCTCTTAAATCAATTAAGAATAGGTAAAATAAAAGCTTATTCTTATTCACTCTCCAATGTTCTTCCTTTACGAAAATCCAAATATTGGCTCATATCCTTTTGTTCTCACTTAAGAATTTGTTTCAACATTTCTCGCCAGGCAGGTTTACTGTCAACAAATTCCCTCAATTTCTGTTTAATAACACTTTTTCACTTTTGAAGGATAATTTCATAGGATGCCGAATTCTAGGTCAGTGCGTTTGTTTGTTTGTTTTTTGGTTTTGTTTCGTTTTCTCTCAACACTTCAGATATGTCACTTCACTCGCATCTTGGTTGCATGGGGTTTGAGAAGCTGATTCTCTCTTTGCTCCTCTATGGATAAGATCTCTTTTCCCTCTGTTTTATTCCAGAATTATGTCTTTTACTTTGATCTTCTGTAGTTTGACAGTGATAACCCCAGCTGTAGTTGCTGTGTGGGGTTTTGTTTGTTTGCCCTTCATCTTGCTTGGTGCTCTGACTTTGCTGGGATTGTGTTCTGGTGTCTAACATTCATATGGGGAAATTCTCAGTCATGTTTTCGAGTATTTCTTCTGTTTCTTCTCTCGCTGGTATTTTCATTTTGTGTATGTTACTCTTTGTGTCGCTGTCCCACAGATCTCCTGTTTTGTTTGTTTGTTTGTTTTCCATCTGTTTTATCTCTGCTTAGTAGTTTTGGAGGCTCCTATTGAGATCTCAAGCTCAGAGATTCTTCGCTCAGCCATGTCTAATCTACTACAGAGTCCATCAAACACAGTTTTCATGTGTGCTGGTATCTTTGATATCTAGCATTTTCTTTTACTTAGAAAGTTCATCTCTCTGCTTACATCGCCCATCTGTTTTGGTATACATTCTGTGTTTTATCCAGTAGATCGAGCATATTAATCACAGCTGTTTTAAATGCCCAGTGTGAGAATTTCAACATCCCTGCCCTGCCTAGGTCTGGTTCTGATGCTTACTCTCCCTCTTCAAACTGCCTGTTTTGCCTTTTATTATGCCTTGTATTTTTTTAAAATTTATTTTCACATCTTGTGAAATAATTACCACAATGTGTAGTTGACATCAGTCATCACATACTGACAAATTTTGTGACAAGAAATTTTAAGATCTATTCTCTTAGCAACTTTCAAATATATAATACAGTATTGCTAACTGTAGTCAGCATGCTGCACATTGCATCCCTAAGGTTTATTTAATTTATAAACTGGAAGTTTGTATCTTTTGACCACCTTCACCCATTTTGTCCACCTTTTGTAATTTTTTTGTTGATAGCCAGATATGATATACTGGGTTAAAGGATCTACTATACACAGGCCTTTAATATTGGAATGGTAAGGTATAGAGGGATAGAAAGCTGTCTATAGTCCTATGATTAGAAATTGTTCTTTTGATGAGTTGAGCTTCTGGACTGTAAATTCACAAAAGCTTCTAAGAGTTTTTCTCCTCAACCTTAGGAAGGACTGGATGGCCAGAGGGGACTGGAGTTGGGAGGAACTGGAATCCTCCCATATAGAAGGGTAACACAGGCTGACTTGGATATTTCCCTTCCTCTAGATCAGTGGGCTCTGATAAAACCCCCAAGAGTTAAACTGAGGTTAAAGAGTTTCACCTGAGGGCAGGCCTTCTTAAGAACAGAATGCTCTGATCCATTTAAAAATGATTCCTTTTCCTCTTTCTCTGTCAGAGGCATGAAGAGACTTGTCTCCAGCACTCACTGTAAGGACCTAGAAGAGTTCTAGGGGGTAAAACTCTAATTTCTGAATAGTGTTGAGAAATACTCTGCAGTTTTGTTCCTGATCCTTTTTGTGAAATGGGTTGTATTCTGCTTTGATTTCCTTCCTCAAAAGTTGCAGAATTTTTCTTGTTTTTTTTTTTTTTTTTTTTTACATTTTGAAATTTCATATGCCTCGTTGGAGATTCTTTTTCTTCCTTCCATTTGCACGGGCACTTGAATGGTCCTCTGCATCACAGAGTTTGTGTCCTTCCATCTGGGAAAGTTTTTTTTTTAATGTTTATTTATTTTTGAGACACAGACAGAGCATGAATGGGGGAGGGTCAGAGAGAGAGGGAGACACAGAAGCAGAAGCAGGCTCCAGGTTCCGAGCTGTCAGCACAGAGCCCGACGCGGGGCTCGAACTCACGGACTGTGAGATCATGACCTGAGCCGAAGTCGAAGGCTCAACCAACTGAGCCACCCAGGCGCCCCCATCTCGGAAAGTTTTTGAAATATTTTTAAAATTATTTTCTGTGCTCTGTAATTTCCTTTTTTCAAATTCTAATTTCTTTTGTGTTTTCTCTTATTTTAAATCTACTACCTTTTTTTCCCTCTATTTTCTTAGATATTTTCTTGGCCTTCTATCTCCACTCTTCTCTTGAGTGTTTCATTGCAATTCTAATTTCTCAATTTCTTTGTGGAGGGTTTCTTAATTCATGGATACTATAACTGTTAGCAAACTCAGCCTTCTCCATGCACCTGATGCACAGTTACCAACCTCTGAGACACTGGTGTTTTGAAGCCAAGAAAACTTTATTATCAGAAAGGCAACTCAACAAGAAGGCGGGGATCATTCCAAAGCTGCCTTGCCTTGTTGAGTCTAGAGGCAGCTTATGTACCTGAGAAGAGGGTAAAGGTTTTGTTTGTTTTTTGTTGTTGTTGTTGTGTTTTTGTTTTTGTTTTGTTTTGTTTTAATCTTGAAAGGAAGTTTTGAAACAGTCTAGAGGTAAGCATTCTTCTGGTCACCGAGGCACCATTTGGGACCTGGTATAATCAGATACTCAAGATAAATGTCACTCACCAGTCCTCATTAGGTTTCTATAATCAGTGGGTAAACAGGAAGTAGAAAATGGCAAAGTTAGTGACTGATCATGCACGAGGTTAAGTGCATAAAACAGAAGTAGGGAACAAATAGAATGTGGAGCTAAGTTAAAAATGCAATTAATACAATTAGAGATCTGCTTATGTTTTCAAAACTAGGTTCAGGAACCAAGCATCAGGCATCATAACATTTATCACTTGTCCGCTCATAATGACAATTACTTTTAATTGTATTTTCTTTTTACATTTTTCTACTGAATTATTTTCTTTTAATTTGATTTATCCAATTTCTTTGCTTAATTCAAATGTCTGATGATCCTTGACTATCTGCTAGTGTTCAAGAACGAGGCACTAAAAAGCTGATTTGAAGCTGTCGGAGTGAATTTTGTCACATGTGATCTTAACTTAAAAACAATTAGTCTGGTCTGTTCTGTAGAAGAATTGCTGATGTAAACATGCTCAGGCTTAAAATATTGCTTGGAGTTAATCTTGCAATTTTCTCTATTTAAGGTATAATATTTTTATGATATAATTAACCAGCCTCCCTCTTCTACCCCTATTCATTTATTTCATCATACCTATTTTGTAGCAAGCTTTCAAAGCATTACTAATGTATTTGTTCTATGGATGCAGTATCTATTTACTATATCAGAAGCATAATTTCTATATAAATTTTTTTAAATGACTGTGCTGCAAATATTAAATACTTAATTGCTATCGCTTTATATTTTATCAGGCTTTACTACATTGTTAGAAATCATGTAATAATACAGAAAATGAGCCAGAATTTTGATATCCAAACACCACAATTTTAGTACTAAGAATATAGATCCATCTTCTTACTAAATTGTTACTCCTGTGAGGCACTTCCCAAATTCCACATAAATTATAGATTTCAGGGGGAAAATCTAATTTTGAAAGAACTCAAGTCCATGATTCACAACTATTTCTTTCTCTAGTTTAGATCAAAAGCCTTTAATGGTTGCCATGTAATATTTTCAATGTTAAAAATATCATTTATCTAGAAAGGAAATATAAATTGAAATGATAGGATGACTTCAGTTCTATTTTATTGAGTCCATAAATGCATCTTATTTTTATGCCTAATAGATGCAAGGCATTTTACTTCTCACTAGGTTTTCAGAGAATACAATATGGTCTGAATACCTAAGGTACTTAAAGCTAACGTTAATGGCATGACCACAAATAAAAGCCTTTAATAGGTTTATTCCTATAAATACATTTCTATTTAAAACCATATTTGGCATCTAAAATCTCCCTCCCTACTAAAATATCACTATTTTTTTCTGTCATGTTTTTTTTGTTTTTTTTTTTTTGTTTTTTTTTGTTTTTGTTTTTGTTTTTTTTTTTAAATACGTAACATGACAAGCTACACTGAAATTGCAGAGCAGAAGACAAATTTACCCTTGGTCCAGGGAATAATTGTGATGAGATTACTTGCTAAACTCTTTGGATTGTGTGATATGTGTATATGTGTGTTTGTGAAAGAGACCAAGAGAGAAACCCCTGGTAATTTCAGGGCCAGAGCAAAAGTCACAAAGGAACGTAAGCAGAAGTTTGATCCACTTTAAGTTCAATTAGCTTATTTTAGTGGTGTTTTGGTGAAACAAAAATAAAGGTGACTATATTCCAAGTTGGTTTTTTTCCATAAAGTGAAGATAAGATCACACTGTGGCAGAAAAGAAATCTGAGCTTCAGAATTCAACCAGGATTGTTCACTGAGCAAGAGGGGCTTATATGAACTTGTATTTCAAGGAATTTCAAAATCATATAGATACTTTCCCGCCAAACATTTGCTGAGTCAATCCAGTGATATATTAATCTCAACAAACTTTAATAGGACTCCAGCAGATAATTAAATTATAGCATATGAATAAACTCATGTGAAAATTGGAAGGAAAAATGTATCAATTTCCTAGGTGTGTTTTTTCTTTTTCCTTCCCACCTAACTGGAAACAGCATTCCTCTGGGGTTTTGGAAAAGGAGTTGAAGCGTGACCATCAGAAAAGTGGGAATGTTTATTAAAAGATAAGAGCATATAGTAAACTCATTGAGTTGCTAAAAGGTGTGGGATATTCAGGCAGGTGCTTGAAGTTGTTTGGTTGAAACTTCAGGTATGTAAGGAGAAAAGTTGGGAAGTTAGAGAGGTGGGCATATTCAGATGGGTTGTTTAAATGTAAACCTAAGAGAGCTCCATTTTTCAGTAGGCACTCTGGAATTACTTGGGCTATAACATGATCTATATGGATTTTGGAGAAAAGAACTCTGCAGAAACTAGCATTAGAAATGATGGACTGGAATATAGAAATTAGCTGCAGAAAATCCAGGCTCTAAAACAGAGCTAAGGGAAAAGATAATGAAACCTTGACTGAGGAGGTAACATTTAGGATGAGAAAGGCAATGTGGATTTTGGAAGTATTTCTGAGCTCCAAGTTGGTAATTGGCTGCTAAGATGTTTTAACAACCACACAGTTACAGGGTCCTTTTTTACTTCTATTTTTATTTATTTTTTTTAGTTTTTCAAAATTTACTGGGTCTATCCCCTACAAAGGGTTATGCATAAGGAAAAAAAGGAATACAATTATTTTACTTTCTTCTGGTACCTAGTTCTCTTCTGCGGAATTCCTCTATATTGCATTGGTAGAGGTCTTTTTCAGGCTTCTTGGGTCATGGAAAAGCAGTAGAAAGCCATTAAATTCTCTAGATTAAGGATGCTACTTAGAGAACATAAGCATTCAACAAACAGGGAAATTGCTAAAAATGTCAGAGGTGTAGAGTTTTTATTGAAATAACTTTTCCATATTTATCACCTTTTTGAATCAATTTCTCTCTCAATTAAAATTTTTACAAGAGAATTTAGAGGGTTACCATTAAGGAGCACTTTGGGGGGGAGTGAAAAGATATCAGTGATTATTTTAACAAAATAATAAATTATGCTGAATATGACTATAAAAAGAATGTCTACATGTAAATTATATTGATATTTTATCACTGGTCTGCTTCTACCTGCCTCTTTGCACATACAGGCAGCAAAAATAATTTATTTTACTGAGACCATATATGTATGTAACAGTCTCACGAGAATCTGAACTCCTGGGTTTAACTAAAATATTTTTCTAGTATTTGAGGTTTAAAAACACAAATTAGTTTAAAGGCACTTTTGTTACTTTTAAAACTGCAATAGAAAACCATTAATAACATTCCACTTAACTGCTGGTTAATATTATGGTTGAAATATAATAAAATCTCTTGAGGTTTTGTGTAACACAGTAAATTTGTTATATACTCAGTAGTGTATCTTAATTTTTTATCAGCCTTTTGAGATTTTATGTTCTAGAGTCTGAGTTACCACAATATCTTATTTGATAATGTACACACAGATAACAAATTACTTGACTTTTCCTACTAACCACTCATGAGAGAACTGTGTTTGTTTACTCATAAGGTGTGGAGTTACCTTACAGGATTATCTGTGATTGAATGACTCACTTTAGGAGATCTATAACCCTTGGAACATGTGTGATATTAGCAAGATATTATTATTCTACTCCAATCTTATAAGGATGAAGTTAACTGTCTCATCTAAAAAGTGAAACCACACATTTCACTCTGTTTGGGAAGAGATCAGAGAAGGGGGAGTCTACACAATAAGCAATTGAGACTAACTCATTATCTCTTTACCTAGATGATATCAGTATATCCATAGAAGGAAGTTCTGAGTAGTTGGTAGAAGTTGTTTTATAGTTTATGAAAGCAAATCCATTATTAGGAACTAAAGAATCAAGATACCTGCATGTGAAAATATTCCAGCCTTTTCTGGACAATAATGGAGAATTCCTAGGGGAGTCTCTGAACAGAACAGTGCGTATGAGGCCAACAAGCAGGAATTTCAGCGTTTCAAATGTGACAGATAGTGTCAGTATTCACCCAAACTCTTTAAGATTACCTAGGTTTTTGCACTTTTTTTTTTTAACATACTCAAACCAGCTTAGTTTTGTAAGTCATATATGTTGAGTCACAGTAATTGATGTTCTGTAACAATTTCAAAATCCTCATGATTTAACACAATAAAAAGCTTTCTCATTCATGCAAATTCCAATGCAGCTATTCCTGGTGGAGATGGCTCTCTTCCACAGAGTGACCTAGCAATCTAAAATCCTTTCATTTGGGGGGCACCTGGGTGGATCAGTCGGTTAAGCCTCCCACTTCAGCTCAGGTCATGATCTCACGTCCATGAGTTCGAGCCCCGCGTCGACTCTGTGCTGACAGTTCAGAGCCTGGAGCCTGTTTCGGATTCTGTGTCTCCCTCTCTCTCTGACCCTCCCCCATTCATGCTCTGTCTCTCTGTCTAAAAAATAAATAAATGTTAAAAAAATTTTTTTAAATAAATAAAGTAAAATAAAATAAAATAAAATAAAATAAAATCCTTTCATTTGGGGACAGTGGTCCTGGACATGTGACCTCCCAGTCATCCTGAAGCATACTGCTTGGATGACAGTAGAATGGCCTTTTGAGGACTCACAGTGCCAACTAGATAGTGAAGATTCTGTATGGAAGGGTTTCCCACCACCACCAAGTACAATATCTGGAAAAGGCATTATATGTTGTATTTCTATTTGGCTCCAATAATTTACACGTCTTATCCAGATGCCAGGATGCAGGATGATGTTGTCTTCTGTGTTTAGGGAAAAAATGTGATTGCCTTTTGAACAAACAGCATTTTTTTTCTTGTCGGCAAAAGGGCTTTATGTCCACTTCGGGGTTGCACGTGATAAGGGGTATAGCACCATCTGAGAGCAAGCATACTAGTGTCAGATATGAAGTAAGTGGGCAAAGCCTAAAGAAAATATAAAATCTAAAGGAACACAGAGACTCCTTTTAGCCATCCCTTGTCCTTTAAATTTTTAAGTATTAATTTAAGAAAAGTTATACCTACAAGTGTAACATTCTGTTTATGTACTTCGTGTTTTTCCTTTTGGTTTCATGATAGTCCTACAATCATGTTATACTGACAATGGAAAAAAAAATAATAAAATTAAGGAGAATATTTGCCAAGTAACTTTTTCATGAAGTGCTAGTCCACCTGAAAAGGTTTCACGGTGTAACACTTATATTTGTAAACAATACTTATATCAGATTTGGGTCTCTGTTTTCATATCCTGTCTAATGTTTTAGATTTGTTTAGTCTTTTATCAGTTAATGTTATTATTTTTATGGCCAATTAATACATTTAAGGATCTCTAAGTCACATCATTTTATAGTGTTTTGATTACCATTTAAAGTCAAAATAGGACATTGCAGTTTACTAAGGTACCAAAAAAAGTAAAAGAAACTAATGATTCTATACGAATGCCTGTGTTGAATACATTTTAATAGAATGTCACATGCAACTTTAATAAATATACTCAAAGGAAGCCTCAAGTTAGATATTCCTGAATTTAAACACAAACAATGTGGTAAGCATAATTGTGAAATTTTATACTAGCCTAACTTTATTATTAACATTGTTGGAATTTAGACCACCAATTCTCCTGGGTCTCCAGCCTGACAACCACAAATACTGGAATTTTTCAGCTTCTATAAGTATGTGTGCCATACATAGAAAATTTCTCTACATAGAAACAAAAAAAAAAAAAAACCCATTTGAATTCCCAGCTCAAGTACCACATAAATTACCTGAAAACTTCTATGTGTTCACTGAAGGAGACTCTGATCTCCTATAGCCACAAGGCAGAGATGGTTAAAAATCAAACACAGAATCTCATCCTGTGACTGGGTAAATACAAACACCCAGTCTCCTAGGATGTCCAATGTTAAAGTCAACAACACTTAATTCCTGGAGAGATAGCAGAGATTAGTGTTACCGTCAAGGACTTCAATGATAGAAGGGTGGTAATTCCTACCTAATTCCCATTTAATGTGCTTCTTTTACCCGTGTAGAAGATAGATGGATCTTGAAGAATGACAGTGGCTTATTGTAAGTTTAACTAGGTGGTGACTTGAGTTGCTCCTGTGGTTCCATTGTTGAGCAAATTAAAACATTCCTTGGTACCTGGTATGTTGGTATTAATTTGGTCAATGCCTTTTTATCCACTGTGTCCATAAAGCCCACCAGAAGCAGTCTGCATTCAGCTGATAAGGACAGCGATACACCTTCACTGACTTACCACAAGAGTATATCAATTTTCCAGGTCAATGCCATAATTTACTTCACAGGGATCTTAATTGTCTTTCCCTTCCATAAGCTATCATACCATTTCATTACATTGATATCATTATACTAATTAAAACTTGTGAATGAGAAGTAGCGATTACTCTAGACTTGATGGTCAGACATTTGCATATCAGAATGGGAAATCTGACAAAATCAGGGACCTTCCACCTCCAAGTTTCTAAGGTCTAGTGGCATGTGGGTATGTTGAGATCCCACTTTTAAAATGGATATCTTGGGGCGCCTGGGTGGCGCAGTCGGTTAAGCGTCCGACTTCAGCCAGGTCACGATCTCGCGGTCCGTGAGTTCGAGCCCCGCGTCGGGCTCTGGGCTGACGGCTCGGAGCCTGGAGCCTGTTTCCGATTCTATGTCTCCCTCTCTCTCTGCCCCTCCCCCGTTCATGCTCTGTCTCTCTCTGTCCCAAAAATAAAATAAATAAACGTTGAAAAAAAAAATTTAAAAAAATAAAATAAAATAAAATGGATATCTTGTTTCTGGCCCCTCCTATAATCAAAAAAGAGGTGCAAGGCCTAGTGGGTCCCTTTATGTTTTAGAGGCAACATATTGCTCATCTGGATGTGTTACACCAGCCCACTAATGAGAAATCTGATGAGCTGCTATTCTGAGTACAACAGCCTGGACGTATTGCAGAGCCTTTTCTCATGCTAGAAGGCTCTGCAAAAGGTCCAGGCTGTTGTACAAGTTGCTCTGCCACTTCAACATATCTAATGATGCTTAAAGTGGAAAAAAGGGATGATGTTTAGAGCTTTGCCAGGTCATACAGCACAGGCCCTTAGAATTTTTCAGCAAAGCTCTGGCAAACTCATTTTGATAACTAGTCCCCTTTTGAAAAAACAATCTTGGCTTGCTAGTGGGCCCAAGGAAAGACTGAACATTTGGCCATTGGACCACCAAGTTACCATGAGACCTGAGCATCTCATCTCCTCTCATCATCAAATGGAAGCAGTTTATACTTGATCAGGCCTGGGTAGGCCTTGTGGCACAAGCAACCATCCTATTCCATGGTCCCCATACTTGCTACATGGTACCGATAGCCTTTTTTGGGAGCTCCCTATGATAAGAGACAGAGGAAGAGAAGACCTCTGGGACATCCCTGAAGGACAGTGATGAAGGGAAATCTTTTGGCAGAATTGCAAGAAATGCACTTGGCTGTTCATTTTGCTTGGAAAACGAAATGACCAGACAGGTGATTACATACCAGTTCAGAACTATGGCCAATGATTTAGTTGGATGACCATTGACTTGGCAAGAACATGATTGATAAATTTGTGACCAGAAACGTTGAGGAAGAGACATACGGGTAGAGCTCACTGAATGAGTGAAAAACAGGAAGATATTTCTATTCCACGTGAATGCTTACAAAGGCTTGATATGAATAATCAGATGGATAGGGTGACTTGTTCTATGAATGTCAGCCTCTTTCCCAGTCACCCTTGTAATCACCCAAGGGACTCATAAGAAGCTATGGTGATAGCACTGGAAGATATGCATGGGCTAAGCAACATAGACTTCTGCCTCATCTGGGTTGACCTGGCTATACCTACTGCTGTGTGTCCAATCTACTAGCAGAGGAGAACACTGAGTCCCTAGTATGGCACCATCCCCCAGGTTATTAGGTGGCTACTGGGAAAAGATTGGACCACTTCCATCCTGTAAGAAGAAAATGTTGCCCCTTTCAAGAATGGATGCTTACTCTGGATAAGAATTTGCCTTTCATACAATGCTTCTGCCAAAAATACCAGGCATAGATTTACTGAATGCCTTATTCACCATCATGGTGAATTGCATGAACTCCACAACATTGTAAGAGGATGCACAGCTATATAAGGATGGCAGTGGGCTCATGCTCATGGAATTTATTATCTTACCATGTTCCCAGCCATCCTGAAGCAACTGCTTGGATGGCAGTAGAATGGCCTTTTGAGGACTCACAGTGCCAACTAGATAGTAATACCATAATATCTAAGTTATGGGATATCAAGGAAAAGAATAAACATCCAAGGATTTTCCTCCTATTCTGTGGAAGGGGTTATTGCATTGTTGCATAATTGTATCACGTTAGGAATAGTTATGACTGTTGCTGTTTTTGTTTGAAAATAAAGTATGTTCTAAGTGTGTGTGTGCACACGTGTGCGTGCTGGTGTATATACACACACCTATATATAAACAAGTGTATATATACATATATACCAAGTTGAAAAGAGGTGATCTTCTGATGGTTAATTTTATGTGTCTACTTGATTGGGCCATTCCCAGATATTTGCTCAAATATGGTTATGGATGTGTCTTAGGGTGTTTCTGGATGAGATGAACATTTGAATAGGTAGATTGAGTAAAGCATATTACCTTCCTAGTGGTGAGTGGAACTCCTTCAATGAAGAATAAATAGGACAAAAATGCTGAGGAAGAAGGAACTTCACTTGCTGACCAATTGAGCTGGATCATTGATACTCTTTTGCCCCAGACTGGAAACTAAAACATTGGCTCTCCTGGGTCCTAGAACTCGATCTTAGCCTAGAACTGTGACGTTCTCTCTCCTGACTCTTCAGCTTGCCAAGTACAGATTGTGGACTTTTCGGTCTTGATAACCATGTAAGCCAATTGGCAGTAATAAGTCAGTCTCTATAAATATTAATGATATGGGTGATATGGATATATAAACCCTAAACCAGTAACTTCTATTATTCTGGAGAACCAAAAATAATACAGTAATGAAAACAGTTTAACCAAGTCCACTATGTTGAAAAACTATTATATTCACTTTGGTCCACATGTTAAAAACAAAGTTTAATTTTTAACATCAGTTGTATCTTTCTCAACACTTTGTGAGCAGTTTTGCTTTGATCCAGGTGGCATTAGTGAATAATGTATTCTTCAGTAATGTATCATCCATGATGTTTTGCGTTGGTATGCAATACTCTAAGCTGTGGCTTATTTTATTTATTGAAAAATATGTACAGAACTGTCAGATATTCACAAGAGTACCATGAGATAATTAAACTTTATAAAGTCCTGTAGAAAAATATTTTTTATCTAAAATCTCTACCAACTGAAGATGCTATGTCAATTTGCCTCTGATCCTCCAAAGTACAGGTTGTGTGTAATTATATGAACTAACACTGAGAGGATATTATAATAATTACATCATAAACTACCACAATAGTGGTTTGACATTAGTATATTTTGCACAAGTCTCATTTTATAAAGTATGTTAATTTTTTCTTAAGAGAACTTAGCTACTTAATACCTTGAGAAAGATACTTTGCTTTTACTCATGAATATTTTTGGAGCAAGTAAAAGAAAAAAAAAAAACTATAGGAGGAAGTGAGGAGCACATCCTCCCATAAATGCTTGAAGGTCATTTTGGAAAGGAGTTTGATATGAAAAACCTACATAAAACTACATTCTTTAACCTTTATCACAGTGAATTACCGAGATATCCTGCTATCTAAAAGTTTGATATTTAAGTGTTTTCAAAAATATTATCAATAAAAGTTTAAACGATAAAATAACTTATTCACAACAGAAAGATGGTACAAATATAATAGACACAACTGACTAAAAAAGTAAATTGACCCTGAAGCCCCCAGTATATAAACCCAGAAACTTTTATTATCCTCCATCAAGGAAAAAATCTCACATATGATCAAAGGAGGATGACCGTAAGGATACTTATTGAAATATTGTCTGCAATGAAAGCAGATAATTTTGTCTGTTTGACTCAGTTGTATCCCCTATAGCAGATGGAGGATTTGTGGTAGGTGCTCATGAATATTCATAACAATTCCAGGTATTTGAAAAAACAAGTTAGGGCTAGGGTTGTTGACACAATTAATATTTTATTATAAAAATACATTAAAATGAGATCTATCCTGTTAACAAATTAAGTGTACAACAAAGCATTAGTTAACTACATATGCATTGTTCTTTTTAGAACTTTTGATGACTGAGCCACAATACCAATTGCATGGCAACTCTCCTCCTCCAAGCCTCTGGCAACCACCATTCTACTTTGTTTTCATGAGTTTGACTACTTTAAGTACTGCATATAAGTGGAATCGTGCAGTATTGGTTCTTCTGTGATTGGCTTATTTCACTTAACATAATGTCTTCAAGGTTCATTTATAGTCTTGTATATGACAGGATTTCCCTTCTTGAAGTTAATATTCCACTGTATGTACATATGACATTTTTCTCTATCTACTCATATGTAGATGGATATTTAGATTACTTTTGCCTTTTAGGTATTCTAAGTAATGCTCCAGTGAAAATGAAAGTGAAGATATCTCTTTGAGATTCTCATTTCAATTCTTTTGGATAAATACTCAGAAGTAGGATTCCTAAATTGTATAGTAGCTCTATTTTAATTTTTTGAGGAACCTCCATGCTGTTTTCCATATTCTGCATCATTTTGCGTTCCTACCAGCAGAGTACAAGGGTTCCAGTTATTCCATGTCCTTTCCTACATTTGTTTATTTTCTGGGTTTTTGTTTTTGTTTTTTGATGATGGAGTCATCAAATGTGCGAGATGATAGCTCCTTATAGTTTTGATTTGCAGTTTCATTATGAGTGATATTGGGCTTTTTTTCATATGCCTCTTAGCCATTTGTATATACTAACTGGAGCAATGACTGTTTAAGTCTTTTTATCTATCATTAAATTTCTTTTTTATAT
The DNA here is from genome assembly GCF_028749965.1 of Puma concolor. Taxonomy (NCBI): domain Eukaryota; kingdom Metazoa; phylum Chordata; class Mammalia; order Carnivora; family Felidae; genus Puma; species Puma concolor. The sequence continues at coordinate 56,638,514 of NC_141675.1, forward strand.
TTAGTTGTAAGACTTCATTATGTATTTTTGAAATTACTCCTTATCGGATACAGAATTGGCAAAACATTTTCTCCCATTTCATAGATTGCCTATTTACTCTGTTGACTGAGATGCTGCACTGAAACTTTTCAGCTTCATGTAGTGCCATAAGTTTATCTTTGCTTTTATTGACTGTGTTTTGGTGTCATATCTAGGAAATCATTGCTAAGACTACTATGTATTAGAATTCTCCAGAGAAATGAAATCAATGGGATGAGTGGATTGATGTTTGGATACAGATGACATGTTTATCATGAGAAATTGGCTCACATAATTATGGAGGCTGTGAAGTCATACAATCTGCTCTCTGAAAGCTGGAGCCCCAGGAAAGATCATAGTATAGTTTATTCTGAGTTTAAAGACATGAAAACATGGAACCAATATAAATCCCAGTCTAAAGGCAAATGAAAATGAGGCAAGGTGTACTAGTTCAATTAGTGAGTCAGGAAAAAAGGGACCAATTTCTTTTCCCTTTCCTTCTTTCCTATTGAGACTCTCTATTCTGTTTGCTCTATGTCTCTTTATGTCAGTGTTATACTGTTCTGATTCCTTATAGCTTTGTAACATCTTTTGAAGTCAGGAAATATGAAGCCTCCATATTTCTTTTTCAAGATTATTTTGGTTCTTTGGTATCCTTTGGGGTTCCATATAAATTTTAGGAAGATTTTTTTTCCATTCTGTAAAGAAAAAAAAAACTATAATAGGATTTTTTTTTTTTTTTACGTTTATTTATTTTTGGGACAGAGAGAGACAGAGCATGAACGGGGGAGGGGCAGAGAGAGAGGGAGACACAGAATCGGAAACAGGCTCCAGGCTCTGAGCCATCAGCCCAGAGCCCGACGCGGGGCTCGAACTCACGGACCGCGAGATAGTGACCTGGCTGAAGTCGGACGCCTAACCGACTGCGCCACCCAGGCGCCCCTACAATAGGATTTTGATAGGGATTGAATTGAATTTGTAGATCACTTTGTGAAGTATCAATATAAAAACAAAACAAAACAACCCTTTCCAATCCATGAACACGGGATTCCTTTCCATTTATTTTATTATTTTAAATTTTTTTCATCAATGTTTTATAGCTTTCAGTATACAAATCTTCACTGTAACCACCTTAGTTAATTTATTCCTAAGTATTTTATTATTTTTGATGCCATTGTAAGTAGGATAATCTTAAAAATTTCCTTTCAAGGTTGCTCATCGTTAATGTATAGATATGGAACTGATTTTTGTATATTGACTTTGTATCCAAAAACTTTGCCAAATAGGTTTACTAGTTCTAAAGGTTTTATTATAGAATCTTGAGAGTTTTTGAGGCTTAAGATCATGGTATCTGTGAAAAGAGATAATCTTCCTCATTTCATATTGAATGACTTTTATTTATGTTTTCGTGCTTAATTACTCCAATTATGTGAATATATATTCCAGTATTATGCTGAATAGAAGTGTAAGAATAGAAATATTTGTTTTGTTCTTAGTAGAAAAACTTTTCATTTTTCACCATTGACTATGGTGTTATTTGTGGACTTTTCATATGTGGCCTTAATGGTGTTGAGATAATTTACTCCTCTCTTAAATTTGTTGAATCCTTTTTATCATGAAGGTAGTTAATGTTTTCAAATGATCTTCTGTATCAATTGAGATTATCATGCGTTTTTTGTCCTTCATTCTCTTAATCTCATTCTCTATATCACATTGTTTTTTGTATGTTGGACCATCCTTGCATCCCAACTTGATCAAGGTATATAATCCCTTTAATGTGCTATTGAAATCAGTTTCCTAGTATTTTCTTTAGAATTTTTGCATCAATATTCATCAGGGGTATAATCCTATTTGTCAAGGTTAAGCTAGCTGTTATTAGGAAGCCCGTGGTAAACAGGGGGGTAGACTACATTTTGAGTGAACGAAAGTCCTAGTCTTTTGTGTTCTGCAAACACAAAATTTGCATGTCTTTTTTTTCCCAAATACTTCTGGAAGGCCTGACTGTAGGATGGTTTTGAACTAGTGAAGGAAAGAGGGCAGAAGCAGGCAGGAGGACCAGATGCTGAAAAGCATGAAGATGTTACATATTTCAATCACTAATCTCAAATACATTAACACTCTGACCAATGCCTTCTTGTCCTTTATACCATACCTCTGTTTCTCATTAACTTTCTCTGTCTTTGTTAGAGCAAATTTGATTAAAAAGTTACTATCCGTTGCCACTCCTTTTATTTATTCTCCCCTAATCCATTAACATTTTCTGTTACTTGCTCAGACCTCAAAATCACATTTGATTCTATTTCTCTTCTCCAGAGGTTCTCATCCCTGAGAAATTTACATGCATGATTTAGAATGGAATAGAGGGAAGCAGTGAGGGTCATTTAAGAACCTGCAGTTGATCTCAGGTCGTCTACTTTGTGTGCGGGTGATGCCATTTTGGTGTGTTGTGCTCCCAGGCAGAACTCTCTTCTCTTTCCTTCAGGCCTTTGTCGGATATACAGCTGCCCTGCTTCTCTTTTATTTTTTTTTTTTATTTAAAAAAAAATTTTTTTTTTCAACGTTTATTTATTTTTGGGACAGAGAGAGACAGAGCATGAACGGGGGAGGGGCAGAGAGAGAGGGAGACACAGAATCGGAAACAGGCTCCAGGCTCTGAGCCATCAGCCCAGAGCCTGACGCGGGGCTCGAACTCACGGACCGCGAGATCGTGACCTGGCTGAAGTCTGACGCTTAACCGACTGCGCCACCCAGGCGCCCCTGCTTCTCTTTTAATTTTAACACTATGCAGGATTCTTGCCCAGGGATATCACTGACTTTGTTTAGAAATAAGATCTAGAGGTTTTATCATAGTTTGAAGTGCTGTATGAAGCTGTTTTTGACACTGCTTCTTCGGCTCCATCTGAGACACTGAAAAGGAGTTAAAATCCAGGAGGAATGATGTTGACCATCCTGATTATCCTTCTAGCTTTACCTAAAGTGTATTATCTGTGAGCCTGATCAGAAATATCCTTTACTTATTTAAATTACTTTTTTTAAGTTTATTTATTTACTTTGAGAGAGAGAGACAGAGAGAGAGCACAAGTAGGGTTTGGGCAGAAAGAGAAGGAGAGAGATAATCCCAAGCATGGGATTGAATGTGGGGCTAGAACTTAAAAACAAGATCGTGACCTGAGCCGAAATCAAGTGTCAGAAGCTCAACAAACTGAGCCACCCAGGAGCCCCTACTTCTTTATTAAGAGAAAAATATAGGAATATTCACCTGGCCTAAGCTGTATATACATGTTCAAGGAGAAGAATGGATAATTAAGTGTTTTGCTTGCAAGATAAACTCAATTCTGACTGCATTTTCCATGTAAAATTGTGCTGTTTATGGCAGTTAGCATTGATAATAAATTGGAAAAATGATAGAATTGAAACCCAATATTTGGTTTTAATTATGCATACATTTAGAACTCCATGTATTTTCCTGGGGGGTGGGGAAGAGGGGGCTAAAAATAATTATAGATTATAGCTCATTGTTAAACTTAGGATATACTCTACCTTGTAAAAAATAATTCAGAGTGAAAATTTGTTCCTAATTATAAATAAGGAGACCAAAGCAATGATTCTGAATTGGATCCCAGTCTTGGAAAAGATTGATTTTTCCCTTTTGCAATGAAATGAAGTCATGGTATGAAATTTGTATAATATCTGTAAGTTAGATAATATTATGTCACTGATAGAGAAGGAAGATGGTGGCGTAGGAGGACGCTGGGCTCACTGCGCGTCCTGCTGATCACTTAGATTCCACCTACACCTGCCTAAATAACCCAGAAAACCGCCAGAGGATTAGCAGAACGGAGTCGCCGGAGCCAAGCGCAGACCAGAGGCCCACGGAAGAGGGTAGGAAGGGCGGCGAGGCGGTGCGCGCTCCACGGACTGGCGGGAGGGAGCCGGGGCGGAGGGGCGGCTCGCCGGCTCGCCGGCCAAGCAGAGCCCCCGAGTCTGGCTTGCAAAAAGCGGAGGGGCCTGACGGACTGTGTTCCTACAGCAAGCGCGACTTAGCGTCTGGGAGGTCATAAGTTAACAGCTCTGCTCAGAAAGCGGGAAGGCTGGAGGACAAAGGGAAGGAGAGCTGCTGAGCCCCCGGACGACAGAGCTCAGTTTGGTGGGGAACAAAGGCGCTCACCAGCGCCATCTCCCCCGCCCATCCCCCAGCCAAAATCCCAAAGAGCACCAGTTCCTGCCAGGGAACTTGCTCGCTCCGCGCAAACACCCAACTCTGTGCTTCTGCGGAGCCAAACCTCCGGCAGCGGATCTGACTCCCTCCCGCTGCCACAGGGCCCCTCCTGAAGTGGATCACCTAAGGAGAAGCAAGCTAAGCCTGCCCCTCCTGCCCCTGTGCACCTTGCCTACCCACCCCAGCTAAGACGCCAGATCGCCAGCATCACAAGCCTGGCAGTGTGCAAGTAGCCCAGACAGGCCACCCCACCCCACAGTGAATCCCGCCCCTAGGAGAGGGGAAGAGAAGGCACGCACCAGTCTGACTGTGGCCCCAGCGGTGGGCTGGGGGCAGACATCAGGTCTGACTGCGGCTCCGCCCACCAACTCCAGTTATACACCACAGCACAGGGGAAGTGCCCTGCAGGTCCTCACCACGCCAGGGACTATCCAAAATGACCAAGCGGAAGAATTCCCCTCAGAAGAATCTCCAGGAAATAACAACAGCTAATGAGCTGATCAAAAAGGATTTAAATAATATAACAGAAAGTGAATTTAGAATAATAGTCATCAAATTAATCGCTGGGCTTGAAAACAGTATAGCTGACAGCAGAGAATCTCTTGCTACAGAGATCAAGGGACTAAGGAACAGTCACGAGGAGCTGAAAAACGCTTTAAACGAAATGCATAACAAAATGGAAACCACCACGGCTCGGATTGAAGAGGCAGAGGAGAGAATAGGTGAACTAGAAGATAAAGTTATGGAAAAAGAGGAAGCTGAGAAAAAGAGAGATAAAAAAATCCAGGAGTATAAGCGGAAAATTAGAGAACTAAGTGATACACTAAAAAGAAATAATATACGCATCATTGGTATCCCAGAGGAGGAAGAGAGAGGGAAAGGTGCTGAAGGGGTACTTGAAGAAATAATAGCTGAGAACTTCCCTGAACTGGGGAAGGAAAAAGGCATTGAAATCCAAGAGGCACAGAGAACTCCCTTCAGACGTAACTTGAATCGATCTTCTGCACGACATATCATAGTGAAACTGGCAAAATACAAGGATAAAGAGAAAATTCTGAAAGCAGCAAGGGGTAAACGTGCCCTCACATATAAAGGGAGACCTATAAGACTCCTGACTGATCTCTCTTTTGAAACTTGGCAGGCCAGAAAGAATTGGCAGGAGATTTTCAGTGTGCTAGACAGAAAAAATATGCAGCCGAGAATCCTTTATCCAGCAAGTCTGTCATTTAGAATAGAAGGAGAGATAAAGGTCTTCCCAAACAAACAAAAACTGAAGGAATTTGTCACCACTAAACCAGCCCTACAAGAGATCCTAAGGGGACCCTGTGAGACAAAGTACCAGAGACATCGCTACAAGCATAAAACATACGGACCTCATAATGACTCTAAACCCATATCTTTCTATAATAACACTGAATGTAAATGGACTAAATGCGCCAACCAAAAGACATAGGGTATCAGAATGGATAAAAAAACAAGACCCATCTATTTGCTGTCTACAAGAGACTCATTTTAGACCTGAGGACACCTTTAGATTGAGAGTGAGGGGATGGAGAACTATTTATCATGCTACTGGAAGCCAAAAGAAAGCTGGAGTAGCCATCCTTCTATCAGACAAACTAGACTTTAAATTAAAGGCTGTAACAAGAGATGAAGAAGGACATTATATAATAGTGACAGGGTCTATCCATCAGGAAGAGCTAACAATTATAAATGTCTATGCGCCGAATACCGGAGCGCCCAAATATATAAAACAATTACTCATAAACATAAGCAACCTTATTGATAAGAATGTGGTAATTGCAGGGGACTTTAACACCCCACTTACAGAAATGGATAGATCATCTAGACACATGGTCAATAAAGAAACAAGGGCCCTGAATGAGACATTGGATCAGATGGACTTGACAGATATATTTAGAACTCTGCATCCCAAAGCAACAGAATATACTTTCTTCTCGAGTGCACATGGAATATTCTCCAAGATAGATCATATACTGGGTCACAAAACAGCCCTTCATAAGTTTACAAGAATTGAAATCATACCATGCATACTTTCAGACCACAATGCTATGAAGCTTGAAATCAACCACAGGAAAACGTCTGGAAACCTCCAAAAGCATGGAGGTTAAAGAACACCCTACTAACGAATGAGTGGGTCAACCAGGCAATTAGAGAAGAAATTAAAAAATATATGGAAACAAACGAAAATGAAAATACAACAATCCAAACGCTTTGGGACGCAGCGAAGGCAGTCCTGAGAGGAAAATACATTGCAATCCAGGCCTATCTCAAGAAACAAGAAAAATCCCAAATACAAAATCTAACAGCACGCCTAAAGGAACTAGAAGCAGAACAGCAAAGGCAGCCTAAACCCAGCAGAAGAAGAGAAATAATAAAGATCAGAGCAGAAATAAACAATATAGAATCTAAAAAAACTGTAGAGCAGATCAACGAAACCAAGAGTTGGTTTTTTGAAAAAATAAACAAAATTGACAAACCTCTAGCCAGGCTTCTCAAAAAGAAAAGGGAGATGACCCAAATAGATAAAATCATGAATGAAAATGGAATTATTACAACCAATCCCTCAGAGATACAAACAATTATCAGGGAATACTATGAAAAATTATATGCCAACAAATTGGACAACCTGGAAGAAATGGACAAATTCCTGAACACCCACACTCTTCCAAAACTCAATCAGGAGGAAATAGAAAGCTTGAACAGACCCATCACCAGCGAAGAAATTGAATCGGTTATCAAAAATCTCCCAACAAATAAGAGTCCAGGACCAGATGGCTTCCCAGAGGAGTTCTACCAGACGTTTAAAGCATAGATAATACCTATCCTTCTCAAGCTATTCCAAGAAATAGAAAGGGAAGGAAAACTTCCAGACTCATTCTATGAAGCCAGTATTACTTTGATTCCTAAACCAGACAGAGACCCAGTAAAAAAAGAGAACTACAGGCCAATATCCCTGATGAATATGGATGCCAAAATTCTCAATAAGATACTAGCAAATCGAATTCAACGGCATATAAAAGGAATTATTCACCATGATCAAGTGGGATTCATTCCTGGGATGCAGGGCTGGTTCAACATTCGCAAATCAATCAACGTGATACATCACATTAACAAAAAAAAAAAGAGAAGAACCATATGATCCTGTCAATCGATGCAGAAAAGGCCTTTGACAAAATCCAGCACCCTTTCTTAATAAAAACCCTTGAGAAAGTCGGGATAGAAGGAACATACTTAAAGATCATAAAAGCCATTTATGAAAAGCCCACAGCTAACATCATCCTCAACGGGGAAAAACTGAGAGCTTTTTCCCTGAGATCAGGAACACGACAGGGATGCCCACTCTCACCGCTGTTGTTTAACATAGTGCTGGAAGTTCTAGCATCAGCAATCAGACAACAAAAGGAAATCAAAGGCATCCAAATTGGCAAAGATGAAGTCAAGCTTTCGCTTTTTGCAGATGACATGATATTATACATGGAAAATCCGATAGACTCCACCAAAAGTCTACTAGAACTGATACATGAATTCAGCAAAGTTGCAGGATACAAAATCAATGTACAGAAATCAGTTGCATTCTTATACACTAACAATGAAGCAACAGAAAGACAAATAAAGAAACTGATCCCATTCACAATTGCACCATGAAGCATAAAATACCTAGGAATCAATCTAACCAAAGATGTAAAGGATCTGTATGCTGAAAACTATAGAAAGCTTATGAAGGTAATTGAAGAAGATTTAAAGAAATGGAAAGACATTCCCTGCTCATGGATTGGAAGAATAAATATTGTCAAAATGTCAATACTACCCAAAGCTATCTACACATTCAATGCAATCCCAATCAAAATCGCACCAGCATTCTTCTCGAAACTAGAACAAGCAATCCTAAAATTCATATGGAACCACAAAAGGCCCCGAATAGCCAAAGTAATTTTGAAGAAGAAGACCAAAGCAGGAGGCATCACAATCCCAGACTTTAGCCTCTACTACAAAGCTGTCATCATCAAGACAGCATGGTATTGGCACAAAAACAGACACATAGACCAATGGAATAGAATAGAAACCCCAGAACTAGACCCACAAACGTATGGCCAACTCATCTTTGACAAAGCAGGAAAGAACATCCAATGGAAAAAAGACAGTCTCTTTAACAAATGGTGCTGGGAGAACTGGACAGCAACAGGCAGAAGGTTGAAACTAGACCACTTTCTCACACCATTCACAAAAATAAACTCAAAATGGATAAAGGACCTGAATGTGAGACAGCAAACCATCATAACCTTAGAGGAGAAAGCAGGAAAAGACCTCTCTGACCTCAGCCGTAGCAATCTCTTACTCGACACATCCCCAAAGGCAAGGGAATTCAAAGCAAAAGTGAATTACTGGGACCTTATGAAGATAAAAAGCTTCTGCACAGCAAAGGAAACAACCAACAAAACTAAAAGGCAACCGACGGAATGGGAAAAGATATTTGCAAATGACATATCGGACAAAGGGCTAGTATCCAAAATCTATAAAGAGCTCACCAAACTCCACACCAGAAAAGCAAATAACCCAGTGAAGAAATGGGCAGAAAACATGAATAGACACTTCTCTAAAGAAGACATCCGGATGGCCAACAGGCACATGAAAAGATGTTCAGCGTCGCTCCTTATCAGGGAAATACAAATCAAAACCACACTCAGGTATCACCTCACGCCAGTCAGAGTGGCCAAAATGAACAAATCAGGAGACTATAGATGCTGGAGAGGATGTGGAGAAACGGGAACCCTCTTGCACTGTTGGTGGGAATGCAAAGTGGTGCAGCCGCTCTGGAAAGCAGTGTGGAGGTTCCTCAGAAAATTAAAAATAGACCTACCCTATGACCCATCAATAGCACTGTTAGGAATTTATCCAAGGGACACAGGAGTACTGATGCATAGGGGCACTTGTACCCCAATGTTCATAGCGGCACTCTCAACAATAGCCAAATTATGGAAAGAGCCTAAATGTCCATCAACTGATGAATGGATAAAGAAATTGTGGTTTATATACACTATGGAATACTACGTGGCAATGAGAAAAAATGAAATATGGCCTTTTGTAGCAACGTGGATGGAACTGGAGAGTGTGATGCTAAGTGAAATAAGCCATACAGAGAAAGACAGATACCATATGGTTTCACTCTTATGTGGATCCTGAGAAACTTGACAGGAACCCATGGGGGAGGGGAAGGAAAAAAAAAAGAGGTTAGAGTGGGAGAGAGCCAAAGCATAAGAGACTGTTGAGAACTGAGAGCAAACTGAGGGTTGATGGGGGGTGGGAGGGAGGAGAGGGTGGGTGATGGGTACTGAGGAGGGCACCTTTTGGGATGAGCACTGGGTGTTGTATGGAAACCAATTTGACAATAAATTTCATATATAAATAAAAAAAATATTATGTCACTGATAATTTTCTGGTTTTGATAATTGTATTATGGTTATATAAAACAATTTTTGAGAAAATGCATTCAACTGTTTAGAAGTACATGGACAGTATGATTGTAATTTTTAAAATGTTTTAGAGAAAAGGTATTTTGTATGTACATGTGTATACAGACAAGGAATGAATGATCAAATGGAAATATATGGTGTAAGAAAGCGGTTCAATTACATTCTGTTTCATGTTACTGTCCAGTTTTCCCAACACCATTTGTTGAAGAGACTTTATTTTTTCCATTAGATATTCTTTCCTACTTGGTTGAAGGTTAGTTGACCATAGACCATGTGTGTCCATTTCTGGGTTTTCTATTCTGTTCCATTGATCTAAGTGGTTTTGTTTTGTTTTATCCTTTTTGTTTGTGTGTGTGTGTGTGTATGTGTTTTTGTTTTGTTTTGTTTTTGTTGTTTTTGTTTTGTTTTTTTTGCAGAATCGTTTTCTATATAGAGCATCATGTCATCTGAAAATAGTGAAAGAATTGCTACTTTGTGGCTGATTTGGATGTCTTTATTTCTTTTTGTTGTCTGATTGCTGAGGCTAGAACTTCTAATACTGTGTTAAATAACAGTGGTGAGAGTGGACATCCCTGTCTGGTTTCTGACCATATAGGAAAATCTCTGTTTTTCACCATTGTAGCTATGGGTTTTTTGTATATGGCCTTTATTATATTGAGGTATGTTCTCTCTAATCCTGCTTTATAGAGGGTTTTATCTTGAATGGGTGCTGTACTTTGTCAAATGCTTTTTCTGCATCTATTGAAATGATAATATGGTTCTTACCCTTTGTTTTATTAGTGTGGTGTATCACATTGATTGACTTGTGAGTACTGAATCACCCTTGCATCCCAAGAATAAATCCCATTGATCATGGTAAATAATTCTTTAATATATTGTTGGATTTGGCTTGCTACAAAAAAATAAATTCAAAATGGATTAGAGACTAAATGAGACACAAGAAACAATTAAAATCCTAGAGAAGAACACAAGCAGTTACCTCTTTGACATCTTCTTTCTAGATAGGTGTCCTGAGGCAAGGGAAACAATAGTAAAAATAAACCGTCAGGACCTCATCAAAATTAAAAGCTTCTGCACAGCATAGGAAGCAATCAACAAAACTAAAAGACAACCTACAGAATGGGAGAAGATATTTTCAAATGATACATCTGATAAAGGGTTAGTGTCCAAAATTTATAAGGAATTAAAAAAAACTCAATACCCAAAAAATGAGTATCCAATTAAAAATTGGGCAAAAAACATGCATGCATGGACATTTCTTCAAAGAAGACCTCAGATGGCCAACAGATACATGAAAAGATGCTCAACATCACTCATCACCAGGGAAATACAAATCAAAACCATGATAAGATACTAACTCATACCTGTCAGAATGGCTAAAATCAATGATATAAGAAACAACAAGTGTTGGTGAGGGTGTGGGGAAAGGAGAACATTCTTGCACTATTGGTGAGATTAAAAACTGGTGCAGCCACTCTGGAAAACCGTATGGAAGTTTCTCAAAAAGTTGAAAATAGAACTACCCTATGACCAGCGACTGCACTAGTAGATATTTACCCAAAGGATACAAAAATACTAATTCAAAAGAATACATGCACCCTGATATTTATAGTACCATCATCCACAACAGCCAAGTTATTGAAACAGCCCAAGTGTCCATCAACTGATTAATGAATAAAGAAAATGTGGTATACATGCATACAATGGACTATTTCTCGGTCTTAAAAGAATGAAATCTTGCCATTTGCAACAGCGTGGTTGGAGCTAGAGAGTATTATGCTAAGTGAAACAAGTCTGAGAAAGACAAAACAATACAATTTCACTCATTTGTGGAATGAAAGAAACAAAACCAATAAGTATAGGGAAAAGAGTGAGGGCAGAAAACAAACAAACAAACAAACAAAAAACAGACTCTTAACTCTAAAGAACAAATTGATGGTTACCAGAGGAGCAGTGGGTAGGGGGATGGGTTAAATAGGTGATGGGGACTAAGGAGTGTACTTGTGATGAGCGCTGGGTGTTGTATGGAAGTGTTGAATCACCAAACTGTGTGCCTGAAACTAATATTATGCTGTATGTTGACGAACTGGAATTTAAAGAAAAAAGTTTAACAAGTGGAAATGTAAAATGTTAACACTGAGGAATTTGGGATAAAGTAAGCAGGCCTGGTCCTATTTTTGCAACTTTCCTGTAAGTCTGAAATAGTTAAAAATAAAAGGTTGAAAATGAATATATATAAGGCACATTAATAGGATATAAGAAGAAGTCATAGCATTGTTTGAAGAAAATTTAATACATTTGTTTCCTCTTAAATGCTATAGTGCATTTTCTTTGGTCTCTTGGATTCACTTTTTTAGGAAACTTATATTCTACTCTTCTAATTGGCGGTATCTATCCTATCTTAATATTTATGTATTACCTCTGGCAGAATACTCATCATGGTTTTAGTTAACTATATTAATGTCTTGGGTCAGAGATCAGATCAGATATGCCCTTTCTTGTCTGTTGATTGAATGGGGTGGGGAGGGCATTAACACTGACTATACATGAAGGTTAGTATAGAAACTTGAAATATGGTTAGTGTACAGAGGAACTGAATATTCAATTTTACTTTAGCATTGTGGAATGTTTGTTTCTTTTAAACTGTTTGTGGAGACCGTATGAAATAGTTTTCTGTGAAACTCAACTTTACTCTTTTAGTGGGACTTCATTTCAACTGCTGATTTGCCTGAGATACAAAATTGTCTCGTAGTGCAGTGTTGGGAGTAGACGTCTTGTCCAGTGTTAAAAAAAACCACAACACTTCTCTAGCTGTTTTCAATGGATTGGTTTAGTTGGAGTAGCTTTTTCTCTATACAGATAGGTTCCTTTTGAACATCCTCTATGGATAGCATTAATATAGATACCTAGGCAAATTGTAATACTTACAAGGTGATTATATCATTTTTTTAAGAAGTAAGTATAGATTTTTTTTTTTAATTTTTTTTTTTTCCAACGTTTATTTATTTTTGGGACAGAGAGAGACAGAGCATGAACGGGGGAGGGGCAGAGAGAGAGGGAGACACAGAATCGGAAACAGGCTCCAGGCTCTGAGCCATCAGCCCAGAGCCCGACGCGGGGCTCGAACTCACAGACCGCGAGATCGTGACCTGGTTGAAGTCGGACGCTTAACCGACTGCGCCACCCAGGCGCCCCAGGAAGTAAGTATAGATTTTTAAAATTTTTAATGAAAGCCAACAACTGATGTAGAATTCAGTGAAGATGCAGAAAATACACAATGAGGAAGAGTAGTGAAAAAAAAAAACCTGAAAGAAAATACATTGCAAATTTATTGCAGCAGAGATAGGTGATAATGTTATTTGCTACTCTAAAGTAATGGCATTATAAAGAAGTATTTTCAATGGCTATCTACTGAATTGATGTTTTTCCCTGACTAATAAAAAACAAAGAAATGTATTGCCTAAATTAAAAATTTATAAATAAATTTTAACAGGATCTGAGCTTGTAACGTTGACCAGGTTTTGTTTGTACACAAAATAAAAAAGAAAGCCATTTTTTGATGGAGTAATGGTAAAATAGTTGCTAAAATTTTGTTAGAAATGAGCAACAAGCTACAAAAGATGTTCATAAAAAGTTAAAGATCTTCAATTGGCTACCAACAATTAACTGTAGAAGAAAAGATTTTTCTAATATCAAAGATCAGTTGATTTAAAATTCAAAAAACTGCAAGTTGCTTTCTAGCTTTAGATTAACCATGCAATAAGAGATACTTTCCAATTAATATCTTGAGTTGCCTCAAGAATTTCAAATTTATGAAGAAATACTATAAATTTGTAGCCTGAAATATAAATTCTGTGGCACAGTAATTTTTGTGCCTTTTATCATCAAGAAAGATTTTCAGCTAAATAAAATAAAATTAGTTTCTATCAGGACAGATGGTACTCTTTCTGTTAGGCCAAAATTAGGACTTATTGGAATCTCAAAACAAGAGACGAATGTTCCCTTCCAGTTTTATTTCACTGTAGGATACATACAGAATATATTTGTGCTCAGTTTTCTGAAGCAGATGCTTACAAAAGTGTCAGGGATATAGTTGTTAAAATCTTTCAGTGTGTATATGCAAATGTTATGAATCATCACCAGTTTATGGAACTGTTTAAAGGAATAGAAGACAATGAATGTAATGATCTTGTGTTCTTTGTCACTGCTCATTGGTTGAGTCATGGAAGAGTTTGCTAAAGATATGCTTGTTCTGTTAACTCCAATTCAAGATTTTCTTGAAACAATAGGAATGCTTGCCAAAGACTCAACAATCAAGACAAAAATGTCAGTGTGATTTGTTTCCTCACCAATATTAGACTGCATATCAATGAGCTCCTAAGAGAGGAAAAGCATATGTGAGCCCAGACAATATGAGAATCTATGTTGAAAATTAAACTTTTCATAATATAAACCAATAATACAAATTTATCCATTTTTCAAACAGATTGATATGTAGATTTTAATTTTAATTGTCAATTGATACAATTATATAATTATAATTCAAAGAATCATGTTAATTTTTTATGTTGATTAGGATCTTGATTCAATTTATACGTTCACTGTTAACAATACTTTGCATTCAAAGTTAATAATGATGAATTGACACAAGAGGGTCAGAGAGATGTCATTTCAAAATTGATGTTTTTACTTCAAAGTCAAATCCACTCTCCCAAAAAAAGATGAGCCAGTATCATCAGTGTGGGTATGAAAGCTAAATGAAATACGTTTCAGCACTTGAATCAGGAATTAAAAGTATTTTTGGAACAACCTGAGTATATGAATCTGTTTTTATAACTATAAATTTTATGAAACCTATAAATCAGAGTTAGCATATCAATTGAGATGTGATAGATTGTAAAATAAGCATCTGTAGCTTTCCATGGCATATTATAAAAGAATATAAAAGATTTCAGTAATATTATAGTGATTACATACTGAAATACACATATTTATATATATTGGGTTAAACAATATGGATCATTGCATTAATTTTGCCTGTTTCTCCTTTTAAAAATGTAGTTAGCAGATATTTTTTTTTCAGATTTTAATTTAGATTCTATTTAGTTAACATACAGTGCAATATTGGCTTCAGGGGTAGAATTCAGTGATTCATCACTTACATATAATCGCCAGTGTTCATCACAAGTGCCCTCTTTTAATACCCATCACCAGTCTAGCCGATCCCCCACCCTCCACCCTCCCATCAACCCTCATTTTGTTCTCTATCATTTAGTCTCTTATAATTTATTTTCCTCCTTTTATCCCCTTCTATGTTTATCTGTGTTTTTTTCTTAAATTCCACATACGAGTGAAATTACATTGTATTTGTCTTTCTCTGACTGACTTATTTCACTTAAGATAATACATTTCACTCTCCATGCCATCGCAAAAAGCAAGATTTCATTCTTTTTGATGGCTGAGTAATACAGCAGTGTGTGTGTGTGCATGTGCACGTGTGTGTATATCATATCTTGTTTATTCATTAATCAGTCAGTAGACATTTGGGCTCTCTGCATAATTCAGCTATTGTTGACAATGCTGCTGTACACATTGAGGTGCATGTACCTCTTCAAATTGATACTTTTGTATACTTTGGGTAAATACCTAGTATTATGGGGTGCCTGGCTGGCTCACTTAGTAGAGCATGTGACTCTTGATCTCAGGCTTGTAAATTTCAGTGCCATATTGGGTGGAGAAGTTACCTAAAAACAGAAATTTATAAATGACCTACATCACTCACTTATTTCTAATCCTTGGCACAATTCTAGGCCATGCCCAAACTAAGAATATGGTGTTAGCTAATATATTTTAAAGATTCTGGAAATCAAATAGTAACATTATTTTGTTATTGTTTTAATTTTTTTTAATGTTTATTTTTGAGAGAGTGCAGGAGTGGGGGAGGAGTAGAGAGAGACAGGGAGACACAGAATCCAAAGCAGGCTCCAGGCTCTGAGCTGTCATCGCAGAGCCTGACGTGGAACTCGAATCCACCAACCACAAGACAATGACCTGAGCCGAAGTCAGACACTTAATTGACTGAACCACCCAGGTGCCCCATTTTTGTTTGTTTTAAAATTATTTTGAATTAAACCTGACTGTGACCTTTAGAAATAGTATCTGGCAATATTATTTCTGGTTTGGTTAATTACAGAGATCCTCTTTGGTTTTTTGGCCTATAGTCTGTGGGCATGGTACTAGGAGTTTCCTGTTATTACCAGTTAGGCTAATTTATAGTGCATATGTTTCTGTTTACCAGCCCTACCCATGTGAGGAGAATTATGATTAAAAGTCAACACAGGGGCGCCTGGGTGGCTCAGTCGGTTAAGCGTCCGACTTCGGCTCAGGTCACGATCTCACTGTCCGTGAGTTTGAGCCCCGCCTCGGGCTCTGTGCTGACAGCTCAGAGCCTGGAGCCTGTTTCAGAATCTGTGTCTCCCTCTCTCTCTGACCTTCCCCCGTTCATTCTCTGTCTCTCCCTGTCTGAAAAATAAATAAAATGTTTAAAAAAAATTTTTTTAAATAAAAAAATAAAAGTCAACACAAAGGGGAGCAGGGGTGGTCAGTTGATAAAGTGTCTTGACTCTTGATTTGAGCTTAGGTTATGATTTCATGCTTCATGAGTTGGAGCCCTGCATTGGGCTCCCTGCTGGTAGTGTGGAGCCTGCTTGAGATTCTCTCTCCCTCCCTCCCTTGCTCTTTCTGCCCTTCCTATGCTTATGCACGCTCTCTCTCTCTCTCTCTCTCTCAAAAAACAAAAAATAACCTTTTTTTAGGGGCGCCTGGGTGGCGCAGTCGGTTAAGCGTCTGACTTCAGCCAGGTCACGATCTCGCGGTCCGTGAGTTTGAGCCCCGCGTTGGGCTCTGGACTGATGGCTCAGAGCCTGGAGCCTGTTTCCAATTCTGTGTCTCCCTCTCTCTCTGCCCCTCCCCCGTTCATACTCTGTCTCTCTCTGTCCCCCCCAAAAAATAAATAAACGTTGGAAAAAAAATTTAAAATAAAAAAAATGTCAACATAGATATTCATGTTTGAAAAACTAAAAGTATAATTTTATAATAAAAATTTTTAAAGTGCACAAAATAGTTACCTTTGTTCCCAATTTTTATAAGAAATCAAAAAATTTACATTTATAAAATGAAAAGTTTCTGGTAGTTCTTTTTTAATAGTAGATCAATGAGAATATAGTAACTTATAACTGGTAATAAGAATGGTCTGCAACATGCATAAATGAATAGCTAAAATTGTAGTTCCAATTATCCAAATCCAAAAGGTATATCTGGAAAGAACACTGATAAGTAATATTTGCATTAAAAAGTATAGGAGCTACTACGATTAGGTGTTTCTTTGACTTAATGTTTCAATATTACATTGGCTTTCATATTCACATAGACTGCTGTCACAAAAGTGACAGTGGCTTGGTTGACAGACACAATAGAAAAAAGAAAGCCTTTTTCTTTAACATGGTTAGAGGAGTCACTGGAAGTGGGAACAGAGTGGCACTCTTTACCAATGGAGGAAGTTTTATTTTTAACATTAAACTGTCATAAAGGCACCTTAACTTATAAAACCTAATTTAAGTTTCGTTAAGTGATAATTCTATTATTTAAGATCTTAATTTCCTCAAATATTTAAGCCTATTCATAAGCCCCTTGACTCTTCTCAAGTATTTTAGAGACCTGTGCCTGCTTGACTGCTATAATAATAGGCAACAGTCCCAGGATTTCTTTTTTTTTTTTTAATTTTTTAACGTTTATTTCCTTTTGAGAGAGAGCGAGAGAGCACAAGCAGGGGAAGGGCAGAGAGAGAGGGAGGCATAGAATCCAAGCAAGCTCCTGCTCTGAGCTGTCAGCACAGTGCCTGACATGGGGCTCGAACCCACAGACCACGACATCATGATCTGAGCTGAAGTCAGATGCCTAACCGACTGAGCCACCCAGGCACCCCAACAGTCCGAGAAATTCTAAGTATTGATTGAATGTATTCACCAGACAAGACTTGAGTTTACAGGTGCTCTGTTGGTTGTTTGAGTAGAGGGATGGTAAGAGGGAGCTGGTGGCATAATATTTAAATAGGTTTTATTGTATTCGAATAGATGATGAGAGGATGGTATTTTGTACTCCCAAGGTATTTTGTACTCCCATATAAGATCATTCATTAGAGGCCTTTTACTTCCTTATACATTTTTTTAGAAATTTATTGTCAAATTGGTTTCCATACAAAACCCAGTGCTCATCCCAACAGGTGCCCTCCTCAATGCCTATCACCCACTTTCCCCTCCCTCCTACCTGCCACCAACCCTCAGTTTATTCTGTTTTTAAGAGTCTCTTATGGTCTGGCTCTTTCCCTCTCTTTTTTTCTTTTCCTTCCCTTCCCCCATGGTCTTCTGTTAAGTTTCTCAGGATCCACATAAGAGTGGAATCGTATGGTATCTGTCTTTCTCTGTTTGACTTATTTCACTTAGCATAACACTCCAGTTCCATCCACGTTGCTACAAAAGGCCATATTTCATTCTTTCTCATTGCCACGTAGTATTCCATTGTGTATATAAACCATATTTTCTTTATCCGTTCATCAGTTGATGGACATTTAGGCTCTTTCCATAATTTGGCTATTGTTGAAAGTGCTACTATAAACATTGGGCTACAAGTGCCCCTATGCATCAGCACTCCTGTATCCCTTGGGTAAATTCCTAGCAGTGCTATTCCTGGGTCTTAGGGTAGATCTATTTTTAATTTTTTGAGGAAAAAAATTAACTTGTTTTCCAGAGCAGCTGTACCAGTTTGCATTCCCACCAACAGTGCAAGAGGGTTCCCACTTCTTCACATCCTCCCCAGCATCTATAGTCTCCTGATTTTTTCATTTTATCCACTGTGACTGGCGTGAGGTGATATCTGAGTGTGGTTTTGATGTCCCCGATGAGGAGAGACGTTGAGTATCTTTTCATGTGCCTGTTGGCCATCTGGATGTCTTCTTTAGAGAAGTGTCTGTTCATGTCTTCTTCCCATTTCTTCACTGGATCATTTGTTTTTCGGGTGTGGAGTTTGGTGAGTTCTTTATAGATTTTGGAAACTAGCCCTTTATCAGATAAGTCATTTGCAAATATCTTTTCCCATTCCATTGGTTGCCTTTTAGTTTTGTTGATTGTTTCCTTTGCAGTGCAGAAGATTTTTCCTTGATACGGTCCCAAGAACTCATTTTTTATTTTAATTCCCTTGCCTTTGGAAATGTGTCAAGAAAGAAATTGCTGCGGTTGAGGTCAGAGAGGTTTTTTCCTGCTTTCTCCTCTAGGGTTTTGATAGTTTCCTGTCTCATATTTCATGTCCTTTATCCATTTTGAGTTTGTTTTTGTGAATGGTGTAAGAAAGTGGTCTAGTTTTATTCTTCTGCTCGTTGCCATCCTGTTCTCCCAGCACCCTTTGTTAAAGAGACTGTCTTTTTTCCATTGGATATTCTTTCCTGCTTTGTCAAAGAGTAGCTGGCCATACTTTTGTGTGTCTAATTCTGGGGTTTCTATTCTATTCCGTTGGTCTATGTGTCTGTTTCTGTGTCAATACCATGCTATCTTCATGATTACAACTTTGTAGTAGAGGCTAAAGTCTGGGATTGTGATGTCTCCTGCTTTGGTCTTCTTCAATATTACTTTGGCTATTTGGGGTCTTTTGTGGTTCCATACAAATTTTAGGATTACTTGTTCTAGCTTTGAGAAGAATGCTGGTGCAATTTTGATTGGGATTGCATTGAATGTGTAGATTGCTTTGGGCAGTATTGACATTTTAACAATATTTATTCTTCCAATCCATGAGTTCAGAACGTTTTTCCATTTCTTTGTATCTTCAGTTTCTTTCATAAGTTTTCTATAGTTTTCAGCATACAGATCGTTTACATCTTTGGTTATTATCATCTTCATTATTAGTGTATAAGAATGTATAAGAATGCAAATGATTTCTGTATATTAGTTTTGTATCTTGCGACTTTGCCGAATTCATGTATCAGTTATAGCAGAATTTTGATGGCATCTATCGGGTTTTCCACATATAATATCATGTCGTCTGCAGAAAGTGAAAGCTTGATTTCACCTTTGCCAGTTTTGATGCCTTTGATTTCCTTTTGTTGTCTCATTGCTGATGCTAGAATGTCCAACACTATGTTAAACAACAGCAGTGAGAGTGGACATCTCTGTCCTGTTCCTGATCTCAGGGGAAAAGCTCTCAGTTTTTCCCCATTGAGGATGATATTAGCTTCGGGCTTTTCCTAAATGGCTTTTATAATGTTTAAGTATGTTCCTTCTCTCCCGACTTTCTCGAGGGTTTTTATTAAGAAAGGATGCTGAATTTTGTCAAATGCTATTTGTGCATTGACTGACTGGATCATATGGTTCTTATCCTTTCTTTTATTAATGTGATGTATCACATTGATTGATTTGCAAGTACTAAAGCAGCCCTGCAGCCCAGAAGTGAATCCCATTTGATCATGGTGAATAATTCTATTTATATGCTGTTGCTTTGGATTTGCTAGTATCTTGTTGAAAATTTTTGCAACCATATTCATCAGGGATACTGACCTGTAGCTCTCTTTTTTGCTGGGTCTCTGTCTGGTATGGGAATCAAAGTAATGCTGGCTTCATAGAATGAGTCTGGAAGTTTTCCTTCCCTTTCTATTTTTTGGAACAGTTTGAGAAGGATAGGTATTATCTTTGCTTTAAATGTCTGGTAGAATTCCCCAGGGAAGCCGTCTGGTCCTGGACTATATTTGTTTGGAGATTATTGATAACTGATTGAATTTCCTTGCTGATTATGGGTCTGTTCAAGTGTTCTATTTCTTCCTGTTTGAGTTTTGGAAGTGTGTGGGTGCTTAGGAATTTGTCCGTTACTTTCAGGTTGTCCAATTTGTTGGCATATAATTTTTCATAGTATTCCCTGATAATTGCTTGTATTTCTGAGGGATTGGTTGTAATAATTCCATTTTCATTCATGATTTTACCTATTTGGGTCCTCTCCCTTTCCTTTTTGAGAAGCCTGGCTAAAGGCTTATCAATTTCATTTATTTTTTCAAAAAACCAACTCTTGGGGCGCCTGGGTGGCGCAGTCGGTTAAGCGTCCGACTTCAGCCAGGTCACGATCTCGCGGTCCGTGAGTTCGAGCCCTGCGTCAGGCTCTGGGCTGATGGCTCAGAGCCTGGAGCCTGTTTCCGATTCTGTGTCTCCCTCTCTCTCTGCCCCTCCCTCGTTCATGCTCTGTCTCTCTCTGTCCCAAAAATAAATAAACGTTGAAAAAAAAATTAAAAAAAAAAAAAAAAAAAACCAACTCTTGGTTTCATTGATCTGCTCTACCGGTTTTTTGTCTTTGTTTTTTTAGATTCTATATTTTTTACTTCTGCTCTGATCTTTATTATTGCTCTTCTTCTGATGGTTTTGGGGTGTCTTTGCTGTTCTGCTTCTATTTCCTTTGGGTGTGCTGTGAGATTTTGTTTTTGGGATTTTTCTTGTTTCTTGAGATAGGCCTGGATTGCAATGTATTTTCCTCTCAGGACTTCATTTGCTGCATCCCAAAGCGTTTGGATTGTTCTATTTTCATTTTCATTTGTTTCCATACATTGTTTAATTTCTTCTCTAAATGCCTGGTTGATCCATTCATTCTTTAGTAGGGTGTTCTTTAACCTCCATGCTTTTGAAGCTTTTCTAGACATTTCCTGTGGCTGATTTCGTTTCATAGCATTGTGGTCTGCAAGTGTGCATGGTATGATCTCAATTCTTTTATACTTATGAAGGGCTGTTTTGTGACCCAGTATGTGATCTATCTTGGAGAATGTCCCATGGGCACTCAAGAAGAAAGTATATTCTGTTGCTTTGGGATGCAGAGTTCTAAATATATCTGTCAAGTCCATCTGATCCAATGTATCATTCAAGGCCCTTGTTTCTTTATTGATCCTGTGTCTAGATGACCTATCCATTGTTGTAAGTGGGGTATTAAAGTCCCCTGCAGTTACCACATTCTTACCAATAAGGTTGCTTGCATTTGTGATTAATAGTTTTATATACTTGGGGGCTCCCATGTTCGGTGTATAGACACTTATAATTGTTAGCTCTTCCTGATGGATAGACCCTGTCATTATTATATAATGCCCTCTTCATTTCTTGTTACAGCCTTTAAGTTAAAGTCTAGTTTGTCTGATTAAGTATGGCTACTCTAGCTTTCTTCTGACTTCCAGTAGCATGATAGATAGTTCTCCATCCCCTCACTTTCAATCTGAAGGTGTCTTCAGGTCTAAACAGAGTCTCTTGTAGACAGCAAATAGATGGGTCTTGTTTTTTTATCCATTCTGATACCCTATGTCTTTTATTTAGAGCATTTAGTCCATTTACATTCAGTGTTATTGAAAGATATGGGTTTAGAGTCATTGTGATGTCTGTAGGTTTCATGCTTGTAGTGAGGTCTATGGTACTTTGTGGTCCTTGCAACATTTGACTCACAGAATCCCCCTTAGGATCTCTTGTAGGGCTGGTTTAGTGGTGATGAATTCCTTCAGTTTTTGTTTGTTTGGGAAAACCTTAATCTCTCCTTCTAGTCTGAATTACAGACTTGCTGGATAGATTCTTGGCTGCATATTTTTCCTGTTCATCATATTGAAGATTTCCTGCCATTCCTTTCTGCCTGCCATGTTTCAGTAGATAGGTCTGCTACTATTCTTATGTGTCTACCTTTGTAAGTTAGAGCCTGTTTATCCCTAGCTGCTTTCAGGATTCTCTCTTAATCCTTGTATTTGCCAGTTTCACTATGATATGTTGTGCAGAAGATAGATTCAAGTTCAGTCTGAAGGGAGTTCTCTGTGCCTCTTGGATTTCAATGTCTTTTTCCTTCCCCAGATCAGGGAAGCTCTCAGCTATGATTTGTTCGAGTACAACTTTATCCCCTTCTTCTGGAATTCCTGTAGTACGGATATTTTTCCATTTGATTGCATCACTTAGTTCTTTAATTCTCCCCTCATACTCCTGGATTTTTTCATCTCTCTTTTTCTCAGCTTCCTCTTTTTCCATAATTTTATCTTCTAATTCACCTATTCTCTCATCTGCCTCTTCAATCCAAGCTGTGGTCGCCTCTATTTTATTTTGCACTTAATTTATAGCATCTTTTAGCTCCTCATGAGTATTTCTTAGTCCCTTGATCTCTGTAGCAATAGAGTCTCTGCTGTCCTCTATGCTTTTTTCAAGCTCAGTGATTAATTTTATGACTATTATTCTAAATTCTTGTTCCGTTATATTGTTTAAATCATTTTTGATGAATTCGTTAGATGTCGCTACTTCCTGGCATTTCTTTTGAGGAGAATTCTTCCATTTTGTCATTTTGGGTAATCCTTGCAGTGGTTCCAAACTGCAGGGGACTTCCCCTGTGCTGTCCAGAGTAACTTGTATTGGTGGACGGGGCTGCAGTCAGACCTGATGTCTGCCCCCAACCCACCACTGGGGCCGGGGTCAGACTGGTGTGTACCATATCTTCCCTTCTCCCAGGGGCAGGACTCACTGTGAAGTGGGGTGGACCCTGTCTGGGCTACGTGCACACTGCCAGGCTTGTGGTGCTAATTCAATGGGATCTGGCCGTGGGCATATTAGCCAGGGTGGATCTGCAAGGTGCATAGGGGCGGGAGGGGTAGGCTTAGCTCGCTTTGCCCTAGGTGGTCTCCTGTGACAGGGGCCTTGCAGCACCAGGGGGGAGGCAGGTCCATCAGACTGATGGATCCACAGAAGCACAGCATTGGGTGTTTGTGCGGTGCAAGCAAGTTCGGTGACAGGAACTGGTTCCCTTTGGAATTTTGGCTGGGGGATGGGAGTGGGAAATGGCACTTGCCAGCACCTTTGCTCCCCCACTGAGCTGAGAGCTCTGTCTTCCAGGGCTCAACAACTCACCCTCCCGGTGTCCTTTTGCCCTCCCTGCTCTCCTAGAGCAGAGTTCTTGACTTTTAACCTTCCAGATGTTACCTCCCGCTGGCTGTCAGAACTCATGCAGTCTGGCCCCTCTGCTTTTGCGAGCCAGACTTCGGGGGCTCTGTCTTGCCCAGTCAGCTGCCCCTCCACTGCCCCAGCTCCCTCCTGCCATTCTGTGTAGCATGCATTCCTACCCTCTTCTGTGGGCCTCTTGTCTATGCTTGGTTCCGGAGAGTCTATTCTGCTAGTCTTCAGGCGGTTTTCTGGGTTATTTAGGCAGATGTGGGTGGAATCTAAGTGATCAGCAGGACAAGGTAAGCCCAGTGTCCTCCTACACTGCCATCTTCCTAGGTCCAACCTCTTCATACATTTTTTAACCTAAGGTCAATTTCATACATTTTGAAAATAATAATCGATTCTAAGGCCTCTAGCATCCAAAGTTAATTAATAACTTATGGATCACTTTTCAAGTAGAAAATGACCACATGTATGTCATTTCCAGAAAATCCAACAAAAGAAATATCTCTATATTTAATTTTTGACTGTACAAAGAATTTAAATTTAATAGATGTATCTACCAAATACTGTCTGGTTACTACTTCAACGAGGGTCTATCCCTGACATGATCCAAACTGTCATTGTCAGTCTCTAAGATTTGGAATTCACATTAGTAGGAAATATTTTTAAAAATCAAAATATCAGGGGCAACTGGGTGGCTCAGTTGGTCAAGCGTCCGACTTTCGCTCAGGTCATGACCTCACGGTTCATGAGTTCAAGCCCTGTATTGGGCTCTGTGCTGACAGCTCAGAGCCTGGACCCTGCTTCAGATTCTGTGTCTCCCTCTCTCTCTGCCCCTCCCTGGCTCACACTCTGTCTCTCTCTCTCAAAAATAAATAAACATTAAAAAAAATTTTTTTTACTGAAAATACAAAAAAAAATGAAACAATGTTATTTAAAAAGTTATGAAAAATAAACTGATGTGGGTATAGACTGTTTTGTTAGATGAATATGGGGGAAAGAGTACAAGTCTAACTTTAGACTAAAACATCTATTGCTATTTATAAGAGTTGGAAAATTTAGGAGCACTTGTTTATTCTCTTGGGGAAATAGTTACATCTATGTGTGGATTATTGACATTACTTAATAAGGTCCAACCTATTTGGAGTTTAAGGGCTGTATGTCTTATCTCTTCCAAAAGATCAAGTATACAGGTTTTGGGTCATGCAAGAGTTTTCACAAGATGTTGAAGGATGCCTATTCACACTGAGAAGACTGGATGTGATGTATGACTCTCTTAGGGTATTTGGCTATCTCTTCTTAAAACAGGATAGAATCTATAAATAGAATTGATATTTACAGATGCATGCTATGGCCTATTTCCAAGGAGAGAGCTGATGTCTGCCTAAATGAATTGCATCACTGTTATCAAGGTCAATGAATATCTTAGGCCATTTGAGTTTGAAGATTTCTGAGAACTCTGCTAATTTTAGTTTAAGAATTCCATTCATTTATTCTACCTATCCTGAATATTGGGGATAGTACAGTCAGTGGGCCATCTCCATTATTGACAAGAATTTATAACACTATTTAATGACAGCTTTATGCAAATGAGTGCTTATATAACTGCAGAAATAAGTTGGAATCCCCCAGAACTATCACAACAAGAACTCCTTAGGAAGGAAAAGCTTCAATCCTGTGAATTAGGCAACATTGGTGAGGATATAGTGGTGTAGTTAACATGTAACCCTGAAGGAATGTTCAAAGGAAATATGAGGTTAGGACTTGTCCATGTCTCAACTTTATTTTACCAAAAGTAGCAGGAGAGAAGAACCAAAACATTAGTAATTTTAGTAAATATTCATGTACAATGTTGATGGGGTGGAGTGGCCAATTTTTCCTAACATCAAATAATGAGAGAAGTTTCTTTTAGATTCCTTTCAGATTTCTCTAGCACCTTTAAGTGGCCATCTTGAAAGTTCCAGCAATTATAATTAGGTAATTTGAAAACAGACTTTTCCTGATATCCCTTTCTGATTCTAGAGCTTATCACTCAACGTCTCTATTGACATATTTTAAACTTTCCAAAACCTTGGTCTCTTGGGTTGTTCTGGAGGCAGATACCAGAGGATGACTGCTTGTCCGAGAGAAAGATTAGCCTTTCTTTAGCCTCCATATATTTCTTTTTGTATCATGTTTTGTATGGCAGAACATAACACACATCTCCTTAGAATAATTAAAATAAAAATAAATCCTGATTTTTTTTTTTCAGTACTGGTTTTTTTATGTAGTGCTAAGTTTCTGTCTGGCATCATATTACTTATGCCTGAAGATCTTCCTTTAATATTTTGTTGCAGGTCAACAGGCAATGGAATCTCTCAATATTTACCACCCCCCCCCAAAAAAAAAACCTTTACCACTTCTTCCTTTTTAAAATGATACTGTCACCAGTAGGAAATTCTGGGTTCAAAGTTTTTTTTTTTTTTTTTTTTTTTCTTTCAGCATTTTAAAGAATCCTTTCACTGTCTTGCAGCTTGCATAGTTTCTGGAAAGAAGTTAGTTGTAATTATTTACTTTTGTTCCTTTCTATGAAATTGCCTTTAAAAACATGTGCCCACCTTTAGTGATTTCTCTATGCTTTTTGGTTTGAAAGAGGTTTGAAGAGGATACGTTTAGGCATGAGATTTGTTGTTTGGTTGTTTTGTACTCATCCCACTTGGTGTTCTTTGAGTTTGTTGAAACCCTGGTGTTTGTCATTAATTTGAAAAATTCTTAGCTATTTGTCAAATCTTTCTTCTGGCCTTTTTATGTTTCCCTTCTGGGATTTCAGTTACATATAAATAAGAGTATGTTTTTTCACAGACTTTTGATGATTTTGGTTAACCTTTTTATTCTTCTTGTGTTTCAAATTGGTGATTTCCATTGATTTCTTTTTTTTATTTTTATGTTGTATTATGCTGTATTGAGCCTATTGATGAACCCATTAAAAGCAGTCTTTGGGGCGCCTGGGTGGCTCAGTCGGTTAAGCATCTGACTTCAGGTCGCGTCATGATCTTACGGTTCGTGGGTTTGAGTCCCACATCAGGCTCTGTGCTGACAGCTCAGAGCCTGGAGCCTGCTTCGGATTCTGTGTCTCCTGCTTTCTCTGCCCCTTCCTCCTCCTGCTCTCTCTCTGTCTCTCAAAAACAAGTAAACATTTTTTTTAAAAAAAGCAGTCTTTATCTGTTATGGTTTTTCTTTAACAATTCCATTTCTGTCTGCTGAAATTTCTCATTTTATTATACATATCATTTGTCTTTTCCACTAGTCTTTAATATATTAATCACAATTATGTTATTTTCACCATATGATAGTTCAGTATTATATCTGAGGTCACTTCGGTAGACTCTGCTACCAGTGGAAATCAAGAAATGGCTACTTATAAAGCTGAGATTTTAAACCAATGTCTACTTACCTGTTGGATTATAACCAGAAGTGTTATAAGAAGGGGTACAAATTATGATGAGTCATCTCTGTTAAGCTACTCACCATTGGTTTTAGTCTTCTTACGACTCCATGCTGATAGCGTGAAGTCTGCTTGGGATTCTTTTTCTCCCTATCTCAAAATAAATAAAATGAAAATAAGTACAATAATTAGATCTAACAGAATGAGAAAATATTGTAACAAATAGTTTTTAAGAAAGGTGAAGTGAGAAATGCTGTGCTCCAACTTGGACTCTGATAAGTTTTTCAAAAATCTGTGACAGACAAAATCTTTAAATTAGTTTTATTTCTCCATTCTACAAATGCAAAAACCTCTTTGGTTTAGGTGTTAAATATGTATAGCAACTTCTATATGAGTTGGAAAGTAGGATTGTGGGATGCAGAATGTTGAGTTAATCATTTTTCTGAAATTATGATATTTGTACAAGACTGTAGTCAATCATTGAGATATATAGTTGCTTGCATGCGTTCTCACTAAATGTATATTTTTTGCATTCATGTATTTTTAACTTTATAATACACAGAATGTTATATATAAACTTATGTATAAGAATGTATAATACTATTCTGTTTTTCACTCAACACTATAATTTAAAAATCCACTTGGATTGCTGTCACATTGTTTAGTTGTACTGCATAGTAATCTGTGATGTGCACATACCACATTTTGCATACCTACCAACCCAGTTATAGAAACCCAGGCTATTGCTGACTTCTCATTTTGCCATGCAAAGAATACTGTGATGAGTATCTTTTTCTGTGTGTATTCCTTTACTCATCTATGAGAGGGTTTCTTACACATATAAGCTGATATGAGCATTATTAGCTCATAAGCTGTAACAATACTTGGTAGGACCAAATACAAATAGATACTCACTCTGCAGAATGGCTGCATCCATTACATTCTAACCAGCAATATGCAGGATTTCCACCCACATCCATACTAGTACTCACAATAATTAATTTGCTTTACCCTGATTGCTAATGATTTTGGAGCATTGCTTTATATTTGCATTAGCCTTTTTATTTTCTGTAAGTAGCATTTTGTGTATAATACTTGTCCATAGAGTTCTAGTGGAAATTATTATTTTATGCCTATTACTATGCAGAAATCTCTTGTGTTTTCTACAAATAATTGCTAGTTTTAGTAAATAGTTCCCACAGTGTATGCTAGGTCTGTCAACTCTGTCCACCATATCATTTATTGAAGATGTTCAATACCACATATTATCAGTTATTTTTTTCCATTTGTCCTTTAAAATTTAAGAAGTCCTTCTTTGATTTTATTTCACACAAATATCCCATTTAAAAAAATTAATATATTACATTTATATTTAGATTGCTACTTCCTTTATGATTCACCTCTATATTTACTATTAGATAGGATGTTTTAATTCCTTCCAGTTTTTCCAACACAACTTACTAAATGATCTGTCCTATCACCAATAATTTTTGTTATCTTTGTAATGTGTTGTGCATTTTTGTAAGTATAAGTCATTTCTTAGCTGGCTGCTTATTTGTTCCACTGGCCTATTTATCTCTTTCTGTTACATGCAGTAAGGAAAGTCTTCTCCCTCCCTCTTACTCTCTTGTTTATTTTAACTAATTTTTAGATGGATACTTATTTTTCCACAACATTTTAGAATGTTTTTTGTAGGCACCTTAAAAAAATCAAAATGGAATTTCAATTAGGTTTTTTTTTTTTTTTTTTTTTTTTTTAGGTAGAATTAACATCTATCTATATTTAAAAATCCTTTCTTAGTGTTTGGAATATGTCCATTTATTTAAACTATTTTCTATGAATTTTATTACAGTTTTAAGGTTTTCTCCATAGATATCTTACATATTCATTTTTGTGCTAACTCCTGTGTGCTATTTTTAGGAATATCATTTTTAAATCATATGTCATATTAGTGATAATTATATTGAGAAGTACTATTGAATTGAGATGTGGATTTTGTATCTGATAAGCTCATTGAGCTCTCTTATTGGTTGTAATAGTTTGCTTTTGTTGATTCCCATATGAAAATGATCATATTGCCTACAAATATTGCATCATAGTTCTTGAAGTAATTAGACCTCCTTGTCAGTAATTTTGGTTCTGTGTTAGTAATAGAAGACTAAGCTTCCTTCTTTTTTTGTTTTATTGCTTTTATGTTTCATCTTTCACTTTTATTTTTTTTCCACACTCAAAAGGAAAACACATGAAGTTTATTATCAGTTAACATGTTTAAATTAATAAATATTATTTTTATAGCAGGTAGAAGATTACAGCAAAATTGGGTGGAAATAAAGACAGTTCCTATATACCCCCATCTCCACATATGCGTGGTGTCCTCTACCATCAAAATTCCGTATCAGAGTTGTACATTTGTTAAAATGTCAACTTAATTTGACATGATTATCACTCAAATCCATAGTTGATGTTAGGATTCACTCTTGGTGTAGTATATTCCAGTGACTTTGACAAACATATAGTGACATGTGTCCACCATTATAATATCATACAGAATACTTACACTGTCTAAAAATCCCCTGTGCTCTTCCTGTTCATCTCTCCTTCCACTCTACCCTACCCCTGGCAATGAGTGACTTTTTTTTTTTTTTTTTTTTACTGTCTCCATATTGCCCTTTCAGATGTCCTTTTGTTGGAATAACACACTATTTAGTCTTTTCAGATTGATTTCTTTTACTTGGTAATATGCATTTAAGTTCTATGTTATCATGTATTGATAGCTCGTATCTTTAGAGCACTAATAATATTCCATTGTCTAGAGGTACCATAGTTTATTTATCCACTAACCTATTGAAAGATATCTATGTTGCTTCCAAGTTTTGGCAATTATGAATAAAGCTGCTATAGACCTCTGTGTACAGTTGTGTTTTTTTGTTTTGTTTTGTTGCATGGACAGATGTTTCAGGAGTGCAAGTGCTGGGTCACATAGTAAGAGTAGGCTTGATTTAATTAAAAACTGTCAAACTGTCTTCTAATCTGGCTGTATCATTTTGCATTCCCATCAGCAATGAATGAGAATTACTCTTTTCCCACATCCTTGTCAGCGTTTCGTATTGTTAGTGTTCTACATTTTGGCCATTCTCACCAGTTTGTATTGGTATCTCATTGTTTTAATTAGTAATTTTCCAGTGACATACAGTGTTCAAGTACTTATATATCACCTATATATGTTTTTGGTGAAATGTCTGTTCATCTTTTTTGCCCATGTTTTAATTTGGCTGTTTGTTTTGTTTTTAAGGATTCTTTGTGTATTTTGGATAACAGTCCTTTATTATATGTGTCTTTATAAATATTTCTCTCAGTTCATTACTTGTCTTCTCATTTTCTTGACAGTATTTTTTTTTCACAGAGCAAAAGTTTTAAATTAAATTAAGTCCAGCATTTCACTTATTTCTTTCACAGGTCATTCCTATGGTTGTGCATCTGAAAAGTCATTGCAATCCTCCATGTCATCTAGGTTTTTTTCCTATGTCCTAAAAATTTTGCAGTTTTACATTTTACATCTAGGTCTATAATAACTTTGAGCTAATTTTTAATTTTCATGAAGGGTGTAAGGTTTCTAAATCCCCCCCTTTTTTTTTGCATGCGCATGTCTTGTTCACCACTTATTGAAAAGGCTATTTTTGCTCCATTGTATTATCTTTGCTCTTTGGGCAGAGATAGAGATCAATTAATTATATTTATGTGGGTCTATTTCCGAGCTCTTTATTCTTTTCCATTGTTCTGTTTATTGTTTTTCCAGTGTCACTAGCTTTATAGTAGGTTTTGAATATGAGTAGTGTCCTGTGACTTTGTTCTTCTTCATTCTTGAGTGAGTTATTCTGGGTTCTTTTGGCTCTCCATATAAACTTGAGATCCATTACCAGTTTTTTATATTGTATTACCAAATAAAGTTAGTTTATTTTTTCCTCTATTGAGTTTTTTTTAAAACGACTTGCAAATATTGAAATTTAGAAAATACTATTGCTGCATTGGTTAAGTTAATCTCCCTTATTTATGTGATAAGTTACAGTAACATTTCTGCTGGTTTCAGTATTGAACCATTTAAGCACTATGAAACACAGCTAGTCCTCATTTTGTGTGGTTCAGAGTTGTACAAGTTTAAGTTATCACATTTTATTTAAATAATACCAGTCCTCCAACAATATGGTTCAAATTTTGTTACCACAGTATACTTTAACTGCGAGTTATTACATAAGGTACAAATTTCTTTGTTAGCCTTTCAGCCTACACATCACTACATGTGTAACAGAGGCACATCCTAATCAGTGACCAATCACCTGAATTCTTTCAAAGTGTGTTGATTGTTGATTGATCACATAACATCTATTTGACAGTTTTTACATACAGACAACAAAGCATGCATTTGGGTTGCCTTCTTGCCCCCCAGTGATAAGCCCATCTGGAATTTTACAAGATAGGATAATTAGTAAAGAGAATCAGCCAACAAAAGTAAAAATGCAGCCCATCCCCACTTCTCTCCCCTGCAAAGTGATAATTTTGAGAGTGAAATTCAAATAAAATGTAGATTATAATATACAAGAAATAGCTGACCTTAAGGATGTTGGCATTGACACCATTGGAAAGAGTCAGTTTGCAGCCAGAAGAACTTAGTAAAGGTAAATTTATGGACCTAAATGAGGAAAATGGTTGTGATAAAAAGGATGAAGATATCCCAGAGGAAGAACCATGGGCAATTAACTTCACAGTAAAGGAAATTAGGGATATATTTCACATCATTTAAGAGCTCAAAGGATAAGCTAGTGGAAGCTCATCCAAAATTTTGGAAAGAATATGGCAATTTAAGGCTTTGAAGATATTACTTCCTGGCATTTTAGGATATAAAACAATAAGAGGAAGGCAAGCACTATTCAAACGGTTCTTGATAAATACTTCACACAAATAAAACATTAATTCTCAATGTTTTTAGTGTTTTAAATTATAGTGTGCTAAATAGATATTAGCTGTTTCTCTCTGAATTTATAATCAAATATAAGAAAATTCTAACAACTTAATAAAAACTTGTAAATATTACACAACAAAGTGAAGATTGCCTATACTTCTGTTCCCTAAGTTAGGCTTCTGAGTGGGAAACTTGGATGAAGAAGGATGGTGTAAATATTTTATTCTCTAAGAAAAATAGATCATATGTCATTTTTCTTTAGAGAGAATAAAGTTACTGTAAAAAACAAGATTAAAAACACTTCTTTTAGATTTGTGTAGATTGAACTGGTTTCCTATGGCCATTCAACACTTATTTAGTAGGTGTTATGGAACTATGTAAAACATTTTAATAAAAATTCTATTTTATTTTGGTTTGAGAATGAAGCCTTGTTATCAAGAATGCTTTTGGTGATTAAAATGGAAATAATCTCTTTATATCAGGGTTTTTTTTTTTTTTTTGATGGCTTGTAATTTCTGGACTTTATTTTACTTTATTTACTCTAATTATTAAGTAACTAAACAAAATCCAATAGAAAACTCAGGTTCTAATTGGTGGCCAGGTTGCAGTGTCCGTGATGTTGGATATTTATTGAGGTAGGACTGATTTACACAGCAAAGTCCACCAGAGCCATGACTATTAATAATAAAAGAAACAAATACACACAAACTCAAAAGAGCAAATTTTTCCTACTGTATCACATAGATTTTGTAATTATTCACATATGTAAAGTAGTACACATTTAATTAAGTTTCATTCTTATTACAATTAGTTTATGTTTATTCATTTCTACTTGAAAGTAGGATAAATGTTATTTGTGTAAAATAGGCAACCTTTCCAGAAATACCATAATTTATAAAAATATGTGTTGCCTTATCTATCAACCTAATATAATTGGTTTATATATTAGAGGGTTTTCAGAGAGGATAAATGTATGGATATCTTTATATTACAAATCATATGGAAGTTACATTACAATCCCAGGAAAGACAAAGACACAGTATAGACATAGTTGTTTTCCATGAACATGATAGCATACATAAACAAAGTTATAATTCCAGAAACCTTCCTGAAATGAGAAATATGTATATATGTATCAATAGGTTATTGGATGTCTAAGGTAAATAGAAACAGACTAACATTGAGAAATCCCTTATAAAATTGATTTAAAGGAAATTCTATAGAAACAAGGAACAATCACCAGTGGAATAAAAGCAGGTGACTTCCTAATGGAAAGTTCTGTTTTTGTTTATAATACACTATAGTGACATTCAATGCTATACAATAATGTGCTATGTCTACCATATCCTCTGAAAGTATGTTACAGGAATATTAGAGATTTTCAAACTTTCCTTCAAACATAAAGGCCACAGAAGAGATTTTCAAATGTAAGAATTTAAGCAATATAATTCCCATAAAAATTTCTCAAATATTTCAAATGATCGATTTGGCATCAACTTACATAGGAATAGAAATATGGTCACAAAATAATTGGCAATGAGTATTGAATCTAACCGAAGAACTACACTTGTGGAAAATATGATTTCAGAACAGAATTTATGTGCTATTAAACTATAAAAGATAGTGTTAAGCTAATAACTAACAAAAATCAAGTATAAGAGAATATTGGTGCTGGTAAGATATTAATTTCCCTATATTTCAAAACAAAAGGTCAAAATATAGTCATAAGATGTAATTAATTATGCAACATACTCAAGGGTACTGAAGGTTTTAAAGGCAACAATGAAAGAACTGATAGTAATATAGCCAACCAAAATTAAGTGTTGGCAATGAGGATGAGCAGAATAAAAGGGAGGATACTAAATTTTTTGTTCTTGATATGTAAAATTCTTAGAGAGTTAATGGATAAATGGATATAAATGTAATCAATAGAATAAATACTTGTAAAGTTAATCAATACCATTCTCCATGGTGGCTGAATCAGTTTACAATCCCATCAAACATGTACAAGAGTTCCATTTTCTCTACATCCTCACCAACACTTGTTTCTCTCTTCGTGACAGCCATTTTCACAAGTGTGAACTGATATCTCATTGTGGTTTTAGTTACATTTCCTTGATGATTAGTGATGTCGAGTACCTTTTCATGTACCTGTTAGCTATTTGGATATCTTCTTTGAAAAAAAAAATAATGTATTTAGTTTCTCTGCCTGTTTCCAAATTGGGTTATTTGTGGCTTTTTATTACTGAGTTTTGTGAGTCCTTTATAAATTTTGGCTATTAACTCCTTATCTGATACATGGTTTGCCAATATTTTGCTTAGCTGCCCTTTCATTTTGTTGATTGTTTTGTTTATTTTGCAGTGCAGAGCTTTTAAGTTTGTTGGAGGCCCACTTTTTGATCTCTTTTGTTGTTTGTGATTTTGGCATCATATTAAAAAATCATTGCTAAGACCACTGTTGAGGTGCTTCCTACATTTTCTTCTAAGAGTTTCACATTCAAGGCCTTGTGTTTAGATCTTTGATCCATTTTGAATTAATCTTTGTGAATGTGTACAATGGAGGTCCAATTTCATTTTCCTGCATGTGGTTATCCAGTTTTCTAGCATCATTTGTTGAAGAGACTATCCTTTCCCCATTGGATGTCCCTGGCTCTCTTATCAAATATTAACTGACCATGTATGTGGGAGCTTATTTCTGTGCTCTCTGTTCTGTTCTCTTCCTCTTTGTGTCTATTTTTATGCCAGTATCATGCTGCTTTAAGTATAGATTTGTAACACAGTTTGGGACCTGAAAGTGTGGTGTCTCTGGTTTTGTTCTTTTTTTGTCTCGTGACTGCTTTGGGTATTTAGGGTTTTTGTGGTTACACATGAATTTCAGGATTTTCAAAATTTCTGTGAAAAATGTCTTTGGAATTTTGGTGGGAATTCTTTTGAATCTATAGATGGCTTTGGGTAGTTTGGACATTTTAACAACATTAACTCTTTCAATCCACGAAAAAGGAGCATCTTTCCATTTGTTTGTGTCTTCTTCAATTTCTTTTAGGAATCTTGCAGTTTTCAATGCACACATCTCTTGCATTCTTGGTTATATTTATTCCCAGATATTTTATTGGTTCTATTATTGAGATAATTTATTTCCTCAGATATTTCATTGTTAGTATATAGAAATGCAACTGA
The DNA here is from genome assembly GCF_028749965.1 of Puma concolor. NCBI lineage: Eukaryota > Metazoa > Chordata > Mammalia > Carnivora > Felidae > Puma > Puma concolor. The sequence goes on from NC_141675.1 coordinate 56,673,780, forward strand.
TTTTGGTATATTAATTTTGTGTCCTGTAACTTTACTGAATTCATTGATTGGATCTAGCAATTTCTTAGTTGTCTTTGCAATTTTAAATATATAAAATCATAGGTCAGAAAATAACAATAATTTTACTGATTCCTTTCCAATTTGGATGCCTTTTATTTCTTTGTCTTGCCTGATTGCTTTAGTCAGAACTTCTAGTTCTGTGTTGGATAAGAGTGGTGAGAGTATGAACTCTTGTGTCTTTATATCAGAGAAAACATTTTCAGTTTTCTCGATGAAGAGTATGTTAGCTCTGACTTTCTCATATATGGCCCTTATCATATTGAGATCTATTCTTTATTACTCTGCCTCTCAAAGGTGTTTATCATGAAGTGATGTTGTATTTTGTCAAATTTTTTTCTGTGTATATTGATACCATTATTTTTATCTTTCCTACTATTAATTTGATATATCACACTTATTGATTTGTATATGTTGAACCACCTTTGTATCCTAAGGAAAATCCCATTTGGTCATAGGGTAAAATCATCTTATCAAGTTCTTGAATTTAGTTTGCTAACATTTTGTTGATGGTTTTTACATCTGTGTTCATGAAAGATATTGGTCTAAAGTTTTCTTGCAGTGTCTTATGTGGCTTTAGTATCAGGGTAATGCTGGCCTTTTAAAAATAAGTTTGGAAGACTTCCCTCCTCTTAAATTTTTGGAAGAGTGTGAGAAGGGTTGGCATTGATCTTTAAATGTTTGGTTAATAATCTCCCATGAAGCCATCTGGTCCTGGTGTTTTCTCTGTTGGGAAGTTTTTGATTACTGATTCAATCTCTTTACTTGTTATTCAGACTTGCTCTTTATTCCTGGTTCAGTCTTGGTAGGTTTATGATCCTAGAAAAATATTTCTTGTAGGTTACCTAATTTTTTGGCATAGAATTGTTCATAGTAGCCTCTTATGATCCTCTGTATATATGTAGTGTCAGTTATTATTTCTCCTCTTTCATTTCTGATTTTGAGTCTTTTTTTTCCCAGTCTCACTAAAGTCTTGTCAATTTTGTTTACCTTTTTGAAAAATCAGCTCTTAGCCTTGTTGATCTTTTATATTATTTTTCTGGTCTAGATTTCATTTATTTCAACTATGATCTTTTTTTTTTCTTCTAACTTTGATTACAGAAAATTTTCTTGTAGGTTATCTAATTTGTTGGTATAGAAATGTCACAGTAGTCACTGGTTCTTGAAGCATAAATTTAGGTTATTTGCAATCTTTGTAATTTCTTAATATATGTGTTTATTAGTGTAAATTCCCCCTTCAGAACAGTTTTTGCAGTGTTTCATAAGTTTTGGTAAGTTTGTTTGATTGTTTCCTGCATTCATCTGTTTTGAGATACTCTTTGATTTCCTTTTGATTTGTTATTTGAGTCATTGGTTTTTCAGGAATGTGTTGTTGAGTTTTCCCATATTTGCAGATTTTCCAATTTTGCTCATGTTGATGTTTCATAACACTGTAGTCAGAAAAGATACTTGGTATGATTTCAGTCTCCTTAAATTTTCTAAGACTTATTACATTTCCTATAATATGAGCTGTCCTTAAGAATGTTCCATGCAGAATTGAAAGAATATTTGGCTGCTATGGATGGTATGTCTTACGGATGTCTGGTAGGTCCATTGGGTCTAAGGTATGGTTCAAGTTAGTATTGTTGGTTTTTCCTTCCGGATGATATATCTACTGTTGAAAGTGGGGCATTGAAGTCTCCTACAATTAATTTATTGTTGTTTATTTCTCCCTTAGTATCTGCTAGTATTTGCTTAATACACTTAGAAAAACTGATGTTGGGATCATACATATTTATAATTATTACATCTTGACTGATTTATCCTTTTATCATTATATAATAAACTTCCTTGTCTCTTGTTGCTGACTAAATTCAAGTTTTTCTTTTTTAAAAAATATTACATAGAAATGTTATTTTCTCAACCTTTTAAATGTGTATTCAATTTGAGAGAGGGGAGAGGGAGAGAGAGGGAGAGAGAGGGAGAGGAGAGAGAGAGAGAGAGAGCGAGCGAGCGAGCACGAAGAGGGCAGGAGCAGAGAGAGAGGGAGACACAGAATCCGAAGCAGGCTCCAGGCTCTGAGTTGTTATCACAGAACCCGATGTGGAGCTCGAACTCACAAACCATGAGATCATGACCTGAGCAAAAGTCAGATGTGTAACCGACTGAGCAATGCAGGTGCCCAAAATTCTATTTTTCTGATAGAAGTGTACCTATCCTCACTTTCTTTTAGTTTCTACTTTCATGTATTTTTTTTTCTATCTCTTCACCTTGAATCTATGCATCATTAAATATGAAATGGGTCTCTTCTAAGCAGCACATAATTGGATCTTTTTTTCTTTTTTCTAAATCCAGCCATTCTATGTCTTTTGGTTATTTCAATCCATTTACATTTGGAACAATTATTGATGGATAAGATGTTACTAAAGCCATCTTATTAATTGCTTTCTGCTTGTTTTGCATTTCTATTGTTTCTTTTTCCCCTCTATCTCTACTTTCTTTCATAAATTGGTTATTTCTAATAATGGTATGCTTGGTTTCTCCTCTGTTTTTATGGATCTACTCTAGGATTTTGTTTTGTAGTTTTCTTGTGATTTAGCTAAAACATCAGTAAAATAGTCAATTTTAGGAAGATAGTAACTTATTTTCAAATTCTTTTAAGGTTCCCATCTTTTTTACATTATTGATGTCACAATTTATCTCTTTTTATGCCATATGTTCATTAACAATTTACAGTTGCTATGGTCAATTTTACTATTCCTTTCACTTTTTATATTACAATTGAGTGGTTAACACCATCCTGATATATAGGTACAGTTTTTAAAATATGCATTTTTTTAACCTTTACCAGTGTGTTGTGTACTTTAATATATTTTCATGATGTTGATTGTCTTCATTTCAGCTTGAAGAGCTCCTTTCAGCATTTCTTGCAAGACAGGTTTAGTGGTGGTAAACTCCCTCAGCTTTTGTTGGTCTGGAAAAGACTTTATTTAACCTAAACATTTGAAGGATAACTTTATCAGATTAAATCTTCTTGGCTGGCAATTTTTATCTTTCAGTACTTTAAATATTATACTCTCACCTGTAGAGTTTCTGCTGAGAAATAAACTGATAGCTGAAGGGGCTTCTTTTGTAGGTTACATTCTTTTTTGTTGTTGGCTGCCTTTAAGATTCATTCTTTATAATTGATATTTGATCATTTCATTATAATTTATCTTGGAAAAGGTCTTTTTGCATTGAAATAATAGGGTGTTACATTAGCTTCATGGATTCATATGTCCAAATCTTTCCCCATGTTTGGGAAGTTCTCAGCCCTTATTTATTCAACTGTCAGCCCCCATTCTCCTTCGTTTTTATTCTGGACTCACAATTTTCCTGTTACTTACCTGTCTGGTGGTATCCAAGAGCTGACATAGGCTTTCTTGACTCTTTTTAAGTCTTCACTACCTCTCTTCTGTTATTTGTCTATTCCTATTCTCCAAGCCATTTTTTCTTTCTTCTATCTGGTCTGCCCTGCTCCTGGTCAACATTGTATTCTTAGTTCATTGATTAAAAAGAGGAATGTCAGGGCATCTGAGTGACTCAGTGGGTTGAGTGACTTCAGCTCAGGTCATGATCTTATAGTTCCTGGGTTTGAGCCCTGCATTGGGCTCTGTGCTGACAGTTGAGACCTGGAACTTGTTTTGGATTCTGTGTCTACCTTTCTCTCTGCCCCTCCCCTGCTCACACTCTGTCTCTCTCTCAAAAATAAACATTAAAAAAAATTTAAAAAGAGGAGTGTGTTATATTGCCATGTTGCTAATGTCACTCTAAACCAGATTTGTAAGTAATAAGGGTGAATGGTTACCAGGGAATAGAAAATAAATTTTTGATCAGCACAGAACTGCAAACAATAAAAAGAAACCAAAGGGAATTCTGGAATTGAAAATATGATCATGAATATTTAGGACTAAATGTATGGACTTAATAGACAAAATGTGTACAATTATCAAACTGGAGAGGAAATAAGAAAATCTGTATATTATATATATTATATATATTATATATATATATAATATATATAACATTGATAGTGAAAGTAAAGGGATAAATATAGAGATAATCAAGAAATAGAACAAAGGGCATAAGAGTCACAAGGGATGAGGTAAATAGCTCTAGCATATGAGTAAAATTAGAATTCCAAGCGAGCCAAGACCCTATTGAAAAGCAAAGTTAGGAGGATTTATTCTGTCAGAAAGTAAGATTTGTTACAAAGTTACAATAATTAAAGCAATGTGTGGCATTGGCACAAGGATAGTCTTGATATATCACTGCAGAAGAATAGAATTCAGAAACATTCATATATTTGACACTTGAATGGTGACTAAAATGGTGTAATAGATTAGTGGAGGAAGGACAGACTTTTAAAAAATGAAACTGAGTCACCTGGATATATATATTTTTTAAATACATTATGAATGTAAAATATCTCAGCCATATACAAAAATCAGTTATGGATGGATTGCTTATCTAACTGTAAAAGAGCAAACCACAAAGCTTATATAAGATAAAAGGAGACTATCTCCATGATACCTGGCTAGGAAATTCTTCAAAAGAATCCCTCCCACCCCCTAAAAAAATAGCCTAATCAAGAAGGTAGAAATGATATTTAGAACTGAATTAGCATTAGGACTTTCGTTCATCAATAGATGCTAGAGAGTAGAAAGACAAGATACGGTGAGTCATATGGTATTTGATACATATATTATTTATGACAGTTATTTATATCAACAAAGGAATGTTTTTTGTATTACCTAAAGAACACTTATAAAACATCCAAAAAAAACAGGCAGGAACTTGAACACTTCACACAGAAGATGTCTAAGTGGATAATAGTCATGTTTAAGGATAATCAAATTATTAGGGAAATGTACATTAAAATCAAAGTATTATTATGGTACTCTCCATTCGCTGGAGTGGCTGTAATGAAAAACACAGATAAGGCCAAGTGAGAAGGAAGCTATAAAGCAACTGATATTCCCAGACACTGTTGGTAGAAGTACAATTACTAAAATTGAACATATATATTCCTTACGACATAGCAGTTGTACTCCTAAGTGATATCCAAAAGAAATGGGTGCATATTTATACCAAAATACATGTACAAGAACCTTTGTAGCAGTGGTTCTAAATTAAAACAACCAAAACATCCAACAGTATAGTGGCCTGTGCAGAAAGTGAAATGTCTTAGAGAAATACACATGCGTGAACTTTTGCTATAAGCAGCAACATGAGTCTCTCAAATTGCTACATTCAGAGAATATGGTACAGAAGCAGAAGACATCGTATTTGATTTTACTTAGTCTTGCCTATTTTTAAATTTTGTATAATCTGTGGTTTTAGAGGGCAGCGGTAGTGGTCACTGCTAGAGTGGAAAGATTAGACGGTAATTGGAAAGAAGCGCACAGTTAGAGAATAGGGTTCTGGGGAGCTAGAAGTGTCTTTTTCTTATTTTAGCTGATGGTTGTAGGGATTTGTTTGCTTTTGAATAAATCATGGGGCTAGAAACTTTTGCTTTGTACACTATTCTGTATGTTTTCTCTCAAAATCCAAAATCCAAAATGTGAACTGAGAAAAATTGAGCAAAAAAGACTCTTCTAAATAATAAAATAGAACAAAAATATATTTGACAATATAAGCATTAAATTTTTATAAAGTAAAAATACCGATATTGAAGTCAAAGTAACTGGAAACACGCAAAACGTACATCGCATATAACAAACGATTGATTTTCTTAACACCGTATGTAAATTAATACACTACTCTGGTAAAGGTTGTAGAACGTTTCAGAAATATTCAGAATTTTATATAATTCCTGATAATCATAATAATTCAAAGATTCAAATAGTTTAATCTCATTTTTCAGGTATGGAAATAAGATTCAAAGATGTTTAAGGAGTTTTCGTGGTGTACAGAGACAGTAAGTGACAAAGCCGGGTTTCAAATCCCATCTTTAAATTATACAATGTCTCTCACACCAGTCTTTGCTGTGTTTTAATGTGTGTTGAATGATTTGGGGAATTTTGTTAAAACCCAGATTTTAATTTGCCAAGTCTGGAGTACGGTCTGAGATTCTGCATTTCTTATGAGCTCCAGATGATGCTGATAATGCCTCATGCACTTGCAGTAGCAAAGTCATTCACTTCTGTGTTACCCACAGTGTGCCACAAATTGGGCTAGGACATTTGGAAGTACAAACACATAATGCACTTTCTTTTTAAGTTTATTTTTATTTATTTTGAGAAAGAGATAGCAAGCAGAGGGAGGGGCAGAGAGAGAAGGAGACAAAATCCCTCTCTGCCAGCACAGAGCCTAAGGCAGGGCTCAAACCCACAAACCGTGAGATCATGACTTGAGCTGAAATCAAGAGTTGGACGCTTAACCCACTGACTCACACAGGTGCCCCTATAATATACTCTTGTTATCCTTACAGAGCTTAAAACCTGGTAAGAAATGAAATAATTAAGAGCTGAAAATGATTCAACTTTCTGCCAGTAATATTAAATACATGAGTCCCTGAAAATAATCACCATGTATTTTTGGTAACAGGGTGAAGACTTTAGCAGTTTTGTCTTGTGAACTTCCCTAGAGTAGCATCATAACAAGATCATTGCACACAAATAGGAAATATATCTATATACACACACACACACACACATACATGTGTATATATATGTGTGTGTGTGTGTGTATATATATATATATATATATATATATATATATATATATATATATATATATATATAAAATAATTTGGGTTTGCAGCTCTTATAAACTATCTTCACTGCAGAGTGGTGCCACTCTGTGAACATTGATATATTTAAGGCTTTTGGTTCTTAATAAACAATGCAATCTGCTACATTATAAGATGTAACTGATTTGTGTAAGTTTATCATTATCTGTTGAGGGCTCAACCTCATTTTCAAATGTTTGAGCAAGCTCATATTATAAGTAAACAGTAAAAAAATCTAATCTGGTAATAGATTTTCCCAAATAAACACTTTTCAACTATAATCACAGGATATTATGATATCCTGCCATTTCTATAATCTGAATTTTAGTCTAATTTTGTGAAGCTCATTACTGAAAGAAAAGTGGATGGTTTGCTGATTTCTACTATCAAGAGTTTTCTAGTAGATATCTCACACCCTGTGTATAGTATCTAGTTATAAACTGATATAAACAACCTAACATTTTAATTAGTGAAAAGCTATGGTCATTCTCATAATAACATGCAGGTTATTTTATCATTTTTATATTTAACAAGTAGACATAGTTGATTTGTCTAGTATTTACAGTTTGGGAAATTTCTACAGGAAGAAAATGAAAGTTATGAAAATATGAACTCAGTAATGAAACTAAATATTTTTAACATAGGATAAAAGATAAGTATTGCTCAGATATTTAAGCAAATAATTTTGCGAAGGATAAATTCATTTTATTACATCACAGATGATTTAGAGATAATTTTATGATACAACACCAGCATCTTTTAAAGTTTTAACAATTGTAAAGAAATTGCTTGAATTAAGCATAATTTTAAGTTCACAATATTTAAAAAGCAATTAAAACATGGCAGATAATTAAATGAAGAAATGAAGGAAATTCAAAGTCGAACATAAACCTGTTAAGCATATGCTACTTAGTAAATGACATTGCCATTTCCTGGAACTTAATGAACTAAAGTAAACCAGAAGTAACTTTCTGAGACAATATTTTAACTATATTTTCCATGGGAATAATACAGGATCCCCATGGATTATGGTATTTTTATCAACTAAAAGTACTCCCAAACTTGGGAAATTTGAAATTGGGCTGTAAATAAGCAGATGACAGTGGTTTTGAATAAAATCAGCATAAAGGGTAGTTAAAATACGGTCCTGTTTTCATATTTTACGGACTCCAACCCATACTTTGTATTATAGTCAGTAAAAGTTATTTGCAAACAGAATAGCACATAATCTTATTTATAATAGTTTTAAAATAAATATTTGTAGGAAGAGTAAATGAGTGTCATAGTTAATCAACCATATTTATTGAATGTCTCCATCTGACACTGGTCAGATGGTTAAAATGTTGTCATAAACATGGCAGATAAATTCCCTGTCCTCATGGAGTTTACATATAGACATATGAATTAATTTCAAGTCTTTCCACATAAACACAGTAAAGGTAAAAATAAATGATATCAAGATACTAGAGGAGTTTATATTATTGAGGAGAAAGGAGTTGCAAAGATAACTACTTAATCTTGGGCTCAGAAGAATAACTTTTTAGCTGAGAACTAAAGAAAAATAGGTACTGATTAAATTTGAGTATAGGATGTTCTGGCAGAAAAAAACGTAGTTATAATGGTGGGTTGTCCAAAGGATATATTGTGTTCAGGGGAATGCAGGAAATCAAGCATAAAGGTCAAGAAAGAGATGTGTCTGAAGCAGGAAAAATGGGCAGGGGCCAATCATATGTGCTCCTAGCAACAGAGAAGCTTAGAAGGATTCTGAGCAGAGAGAGGACGTGGCCAGACCTCTGTGTTTAAAAGACTCTGTCTCTGATGGAAGTGAGGAGAGAATGAAGATGGGTAGAAGCATTATGGGGGGACTCAGACAATTTAAGTCATACAGTGAGAAGCAAGGATAGCCCATGGATATAGTAGCAGTGAAGGTTGAGATAAATGTGCAGTTTTGGAGAAAGAAGGTAAAGTAGCCAAGGTTACTTACAGTTTTCTAGGTGGATAATTGGGCAATTTATTTAAATTAGAACTACTGCAGAAGGAATAGACTTGGAAGAAAGATCACGAGTTGAGTTCTTATCACTTAGGTTTTGATATGAATGTAAAACATGCTAGTGCAGATTTCAGGAAGGTGAAGAGCACATTTCAGCTGAGAGTCCTGAGAGGACCAGGAAGGAAATATTACAGTGGTATACCTGGGGCATTGAACACATGGCCATAAAAGAGATGGAGACTGCAGAGAGAAAGGAGAGTGAGCACAGAAGAGGTCAAGTACAGACCCCTGACAGTTTCTCACATTTACTCATTTGCTTGATGGAGAGAGAAAGAGTAAGCAGAGGTACTATAAAAATCTACCTCAGGCTCCAGGTAAGCTGAGAAACTCCAGAGAAATCCCACAATCCTACATTAATCAGATTCATTGCATGTGGTTGTGCAGTTTATGCATCGCATTGTGAACTTCATTCAGCTCCACTCACCAAGCCCAGGTCCCTGCTGAGGCGATCTTTTAGCCAAAGGAATGTGCTTTTCTCAATGTGTCTGTAGGGAGTGAGTGCTTCCTGTCATTTATAAAATGATACATCATTGGTCTAGTGTTGCTGTCTCAAGGCCAAGAAAATGCTGTGCTTTGTGCATAAGTGGGATGTCTAACTAATTCTCACATTTAGAGGCAACTCTTCAAAATGTCACAAAACTATTAAGTGTACTTGGGAAAAATACAAATGAACACATCTTCACAATTAAATTTCAATGAACATATCAGATGCTTTTCTAAATTCAGTGTTTCATAGATAAGGGAGGACTGGGGAGATTATAGAACACAACTGAAGGAAAAAGCTAATGATTACAATTTTTTTCAAGATTTATGGTGAGATTTACACTAAGCTCTCACCCATAGTTTGTGCACTATCCATCCATTAAAGTGGTCATAGTTCATAAGTGTCAGAGCTTGAAGCCTATGATCAATTATCCATTTTTTTAAAATTTCAGTTCCAGTGAAGTTAACACATAGTGTTATATCCATTTCAGGTGTACAATATAGTGGTTCAACAATTCCACATATGACTTGGTGATCATCAAGATATTTAAGATTAAACACTTGAATACCATTCACCTCTTTCACACTTTGCCACCCACCTCACCTCTGGTAACCATCAGTTTGTTCCTTATAATTAAATGTCTGCTTCTGTTTTTTTTCTTTTTTTTTTTTCCTTTGTTCATTTATTTCTTGAATTCTACATATGAGTGAAATCTGTTTCTTTCTCTGGCTTATTTTGCTTAGTATAATGCTCTCTAGATCCATCCATATTGTTGCAAATGGAAGGCTTTCATTTGTTTTTTTATGGCTGAGTAATATTCCATTGTATACATATACCACATCTTCTTTATCCATTCATCTATTAATGGATACATGGGCTGCTTACATAGTTTGGCTATTGTAACAATGCTACAATAAACATAGAGGTGCATATACCTCTTCTAATTACTGTTGTTGTATTCTTAGGGTAAATACCCAGTAGTGTGATGCTGGACCATTAGGTAGTTTATTTTTAATCTTAAAAAAAAATCTATGTATGTATGTATGTATTTACAGGGAACATACAGGGAAGGGAGAGAGAGAGACAGACTGACTGACTCCCAAGCAGGCTCCACACTGTCTGCACAGAGCCTGACACAGAGCTCAATCTTGTAAACCCTGAGATCATGACCTAGGCTGATATCAAGTCAGACACTTAACTGACTGAGACACCTCAGTGCCCCTATTTTTAATTTTTTGAGAAACCTCCCTACTGTTTTATACAATGATTGTGCCAGTTTGCATTCCTGCAAAACACATAGTGTTCATTTTTCTCCACATTCTTGCCAACACCTGTTGTTTCTTGTGTTGTTGATTTTAGCCATTCTGACAGGTGTGAGGTGGTAACTCATTGTGGTTTTGATTGGCCTTTCCCTGATGATGAGTGATGTTGAGCATCTTTTTTGTGTCTGTTAGCCACCTGAATGTCTTGTTTATTTTTTTTTTAAGTTTCTTTATTTATTTTGAGAGAAAGCAGATGTGCAAGTGAGCACTGGAGTGATAGACACGGAGGGAATTCCAAGCAGGCTCCATGCTGTCCATGCAGACCCTGATGCGGGGCTCAATTCCACCAACCATGAGATCATTACCTGAGCCAAAACCAAGAGTCAGATGCTTAACCAACAATCCAGTTACCCCTGTATGTCTTTTTTGGAGAAGTTTCTGTTCATGTCTTCTGCCCATTTTTAATTGGATTATTTTTCTGGTGTTGAGTTAAAGAAGTTCTTTATATATTTTGGATACCAACCCTTTATCAGATATATCATTTACAAATATCTTCTCCCATTTAGTAGGTTTTAGTTTTGTTGGTTATTTCCTTTGATGTGACAAGGTTTTGTTTGTTTGTTTTGCCATAGTTCCAATATATATTTTTGCTTTTGTTTCCCTTGCCACAGGAGACATATCTAGAAAAATGTAATGGCTAACATCAGAGAAATAACTGTGTGTGTTCTCTTTTAGGACTTTTCTGGTTTCAGGTCTCATATTTAAGTCTCTAATACATTTAAGTTTATTTTAGTGTATGGTAGAAGAAAATGGTGCAGTTTCATTCTTTCGTGTGTAACCAGACGGTATTCCCAGCATCCTTTGTTAAGAGACAGTCTTTTTCCCATTGTATATTCTTGCCTCTTTGGTTAAAGATTAATTGAGCAAATAATTGTGGGTTGACTTCTGAGCTTTCTGTTCTGTTCCATTGTTTTTATGTGTCTATATTTGTGCTAACACCACATAGTATTTTGATTACTGCAGCTTTATAATATAACTGGAAGTTTGGAATTGTGATACCTCTGGGTTTTGTCTTGTTTTGTTTATTTTCATGATGGTATTGACTATTTAGGGTCTTTTGTGGTTCCATACACACTTTAGGATTATTTGTTCAAGTTATGTGAAAAATGCTTTTGCTATTTTGATAGGGATAGCGTTAAATCAGTAAATTGTTTGGGCACCATAGACGTTTTAACAATATTTGTTCTTCTAGTCATAAGCCTGGAATGTCTTTCCATTTCTTTGTGTCATCTTCAATTTCTCTCATAAATGTTTAACAGTTTTCAGAGTTAGGCCTTTCAATTCTCCAATGTCTTTTACTCCAAATTGTACTATAGACAAACTTTCTTATATTTCAGGCTTTAGATGCAAATGTGAGGGGAATATTTGGTGAGGGATAAAGAGGGGAATCCAGCATTTTGTCACCTCAGAAATTTATGCAGGAGTGCATGGGCATGGTGTTATGAAACTGGTTATTAGGAAACACTGAACTCATTTTGAACAAGGGGCCCAAGTATAACTAGCATTAAATTATACTGTAACCTCATGGCAGAACTAAGCTCTACGTTCCAGTATAATTACCTGAGAAATCTGGATGATAATCTCATTAACTTTTCTTTCAGATTTTATGGGTTTAAAACAAAAAGAAAGAAAACAGCAAAAAGAAAATAATTTGAACAGTACTTTTTTCTTCAGAAAGAGGACCATAAACCTGAAGGCTTTTATATTCATGTTAAATGTAGTTAATGATCCTCCAGATTAAAACCCTGCTGATAATTTTTGCAATTGGCTAAATCATGTTGTAATATTTAAATTTACAAATTTAAAATGGAGCATGACTAAATCTTTCCAATTATTTTAATTCCAATTAAACCGGAGAATATTGAATCTCTTATTTTAAATAGCCAAAAAAGGAAATCAGCACCATGGTAGTAACATGTTAGAGGAAATGGAGCAGTAATGAAGTTATATATGTGTTACTAACATATTTCCATATGTTACTCCAGCATTCCATCTCCAAGCACAAGAAAAACGCACCGAGTGAATTTCTTTTGAATAATTTCTAAACATTTCACTTTCCTCATAAAGTACATTCATCAGAAGATGGCAGTAAAATCTCATAATCCATAATGTTTACAAGTCTTTCCAACAGTGTAATCAAATTGTTTGGAATATTTATAAAAATCCATTTTATTCTTACTTAAACTGCTAATCTGTTGAAATGCTGTTTGGATGAATAATGCAACAGCACACTGATTTTTGAAGGCAGTGAGATGAGAGACACTTTATAATTTGAACAACTCCTCAGCAAAAATAAACAATTTTAGCCTTTTAATTAGTGAAAATGGATGTACAGCATTCTAAGTTTTTTTTTTTAATTTTCTTAGAGAAGTACTTTGAAAAATTACTACAATGTAGTTTCTTTTAAAGACAAGTTTGTTTGAAAATATGTAAACATTTTTGAACATGAAGTTAGGCCCAATAACTGCTCAATTTATTTTCTTTGAAGAACAAGTAAAATGATATGTATTTCCTTTCTAAATTAAAAAAAAATGAAAAAAACATGACATTCTGTGGATAATATAGACATTTTTTGATTTTTAAATTTTCTAGTTAGTGTAAATTGATTTATTTTAATAGTACCTTTTCTAATGATATTTAATAAGCTGTCAGTGAACTACACTTGAGCATAAAGAGGTTGGCTTGATAGGATTATTGTAATAGTAAAAGCATATGAAGAAAAATATGTGAGAACCACATAATGAAAATTCCTGTACCACAATTTATGGGATTTGAACTTCATGCTCAAAATATTACACTCTAGAAAGCCAGATTATGTTTTCAAGATTTCTATATAGGTTACCTCCAAACCTGCTATACATATATTGTATATTGGTTATTGACATGCTGTCTATATATATTGACTGTGTATCATTATTTACACATCATCACTGAGCCCTTCCCTCTCTCTAGTGGATCTGCTCATATGCAAAATGCATTTCCAGACTCCCTTTGTAGTGGGCTTCCTCTTAGAATTTGAGCATGGAGGCAATGGCAAATGGCTGGGTGATGGAAGGGGGAAAGGGAGCTGGTTTAATGTCCCCAGGCTCCGGCTTCATTCTGCTTCAGCACCAAGCTAGCTAGCCATGCCTGCTGAAGTCATCTCAGTGACTTGAGAGGCAGATGTTCAGGGCCAGGCCCTCCAGGAGTCTGCTCCCCTTGACGCCCACACATTAGCTAAACATGCCTCCTGCAAAAGCTTAACAACCTCTCCCTTCTCTTACTTCTCCAGTTCTGGTGGTTTTAGCTGTTTCCTGCTGTTACTAAACCTTAGATTCCTCTACTTAATCTGTTGGTTCTTTCTGCTTCCAACATCTGTGTAATCAATTCCCTGTATTAAAGTTCCTCTGTTTGAAATACTTAACCTGGTTTCTGTTTCCCTGAATGGATTCCTATTACCTGATAGTTAAAACCCAGCAAGGTAGTTTGCAGGAAAAGATTGTTCCTGGTTTGTGTCATATTATTTTATTGCTATTTGGTTCAGGTACATGATCTTTAAAACCATCCAATTTATTTTGTACCACAAGAAAAATTCCATTAGAGAGAGAAATACTATAAATAATATGTCCATATAATAGTGATTTTTACTTGTGTTACAAGTTCACAGTACATACTCTAAAACTCATAGTCTTGTAGAGAAATACCCTGACGTTTGAAAAAGCCATTTTAAGAGAAATTGTTATTTTCATGCTCCATGAATGCCTGAATGTATGCATATGAATAGTCAGGGATTGGCAAATCTTGAGACTTAGACTTTAATTACTTTGTGCAGGCTATAACCAAAGTTGTTGTGGTTTAGAGTTCAGGCATTATAAATAATCTCTGATTTTCAGAAAAGAAATTACAACTCATGCCTTAGAATCCAGTTAGCAAAGCAAAAGTTATATCTATGGGAAATGACAAAAACAGACTTTAGTACAAGTAAGTAGGTGGCACATAAGGTCCAAAGTGATTTCATGGAGTTTTCCAATAGCTAAAATACCAACAGACTAGGACCTTATAAGTTGCAACATTTGGAGAAAATGAGACAAACAATCTGCATTAAAGAAGCTTGTAAGACAGTATAAAAAACATTAAACCCAAGAGAAATACTTAAGAATAGAGCCCTCATCCACTTAAGAGGAACTGATAAGAGCAAGGTCAAGTGCTAGGAATAGGGAGAGCCAGACAGTTTATAAAGCTTTTGTCCAAATAATTGAGGCCAAGGCAATAGAAGACATGTGGTCCTCAGAACATCCAGAAACCTACTTCTCAAAGCAGTGTGCAAATTTAGGTCTGATGGGATGCTAAGCCACAGAATGTGGGCTTCACACTCACTATATATGCTTACATTCATTCTAAGACCTGGAGGTAGGACTTGAGGAAAGAGCAGTTTGCTCCAGCCTTCAAGAGAAAGAGAAGTTAGGAAATAGGTTGGAGAAGAGGGGATTTTTATTTTAGGTCAAATCAAATTAGAAAAAAAGAAGAAGAAAACAACCCTGGGATATTGTAGTGCATAGAAGTTCAGGATGAGCATTATTTTTATTTTATCCAACTCATAACATTGTGCATCCTTTTGTGATTTATTCCTACCAAATTTTGTTTACATAAGCTATAAAGAAGTAAGTGATAGCACATCAGTAGGACGAGTCTCATGAGTATTTTTCTTCCTTTACTTGTGTTTAAATGCCAAGGCTTCTATCAGCTCCTCTTTAATGAGATATTTACTTAATTGTAACAATTGCAAAAATTTAATATTCCTAGAGAACTTCAAAATATATTCTTCATAACGATCCATCTATGAGGTGAATGTAATATTAGTGAATAATTTTTCTTTTTTCTTTCTGGTTATCTGTGAAGTACTGTCTGGTTTTTTTTTGTTTGTTTGTTTGTTTGTTTGTTTTTCATACATGGCATCTGAAAGGATCATTTGGGACATTTAGATATTGGAGGAATTCAAATGGTTGTAGAAAATAAGTGATCAAAATTAAATCTATTCATTTTATATTTCTTGTACTTGATTTTGCCTTCAGACTATTCTTGTTATATTACAAAAGTTTAAATCTCAAAAAGAAAAAGTGATTTTTAAGAGCTAAAATTGTATCGCTTTTTGAATTGAAAAACTACATTTCATTTAAAGTGACTTGTTCTTTCAGGTGTGATCACAGTAACCTATTTCAATTCCTGCGCATTGAGAGTAACACATAAAAGTCATAACCAGGTCTTCAACGGACCACACAGTATCTTCAGATAGAGCAAGCAATTAGTAAAATGGCAACAGATTATTGAAAGTTTGAAAATGTGTCTTTTAATATAGATTTTTAAAAACCTGCTAATGTTCACTGGCCAGTAAACCTTGTTTCTAAGGTAACACCTCCTCCACAGAAAAATAAATAAATAAACACATGAGTTAAAAGAAAGCATTTTACACTAAACAGCTCTTGCGGATTTACTGATTCCACGATTCAATAAATATTTCTGAAAATATTTTCAGTTCTAGCAACTGGGTCCCTTAACATCAATTTCCTACTCATGAAGGCTATCCCCTTGGTTTATAGCTTATGTGTCAGTGCACACATATGGAGCTAACAAGCGGGAATATTGCCTAACTTCTAGAATGACAGTGGGCAAAGAGGACTGAGTGATGTTGAGGTTTATGGAGACGTAGTTTCAAATCCTCTGACTTTCTCTTCGATCCTGGGCCAGGACACAGTTATTAAATGGAACCTGTCTACCCTGCTGTATTGTATTATTTCTAGAGTTTCTCGGAACTTTAATTTTTTTTTTTTTTTTTTTTGGTTTTGGGGTTTTTTTTAAGTGCTGTTTTTGGTTTTGCTGGAATACATCCTTTTTTTCACAAATATTTTGTCTTTCAGAAACTGTGTATGTTATATTAACTTTTAGAAGCTAGCTTGTCTGAAATTTTCTTGATTACTTTGGCAGTGCATAAAATTCTGTGTTCAGAAATTATTTTTCCATATAACTTTAAAGGCTTTACGTTTTCTTTTAGCATTCTGTAATTTTAGAGATAACTTTAGTTTGCATCCCTTTGAGGGTGAAGTACATTGGTCTCTCACATCATATACTGAGATCATAACCATTTACCACTTTGCTTTAATTCTTTCAACAAGTGTGCTCAAGTTTGAGAGCATCTATGTATCTCTGTGTCACTTTAAGACTATAAGAATTTAAAACATTTTATCCTCTTTTCTAGATTATTTTTATTTCAGTTTAAGTAATCCTAATTATTTACTTTAGTTCTTTATTTTTGTGTTGTGTTTGTGTTTCAAATATTGAGTGATTTTTGCTTCTTTAATTTTTTAACAAAAAAGGTATCTGGTATGAGTATTATCTGCTGTTATAAAAACAGTTCTTTTTTAAAATAGACCTTACCTTGAATGGAAAGCCTTATATGTTGTGCTGCGCTTGTAGTTGAGATGCTTTCGTTGGCTGTGACCCTCCCTCATCACACACACACACACACACACTCACACACACTCACTCACTTACTCATTCAAACACACTTCCTCTTTTTCCTGCCCTGCCTTATTTTCTTAATATGACTTACCCCTATATGCAATATACTTTGTATCTATTTCTGTGTTTTTCAACTTTCCCTCTCACCCTTGTCCATCATGTGCACTTCATGAATTAGGAGATTTTTGTTGGTTTGATTCATGTCTGTATCCCCATTATCTAGAAGACTACCTAAACCAAATAGTCATAAAATGAATTAATGGATGGCCAATAATCTTATAGGCACCTTCATATTCTGTGCAGCAACATGGAGGGGAACTCTGTGAAGTATCAGTACCCAAAAGATGTCCCTGATCTCTCCAGGCATTTTTTTGCAATTGTGAAGGCCAAACAGAGCAATTGATTTTGCCTGGAAGTAAATTCCATGCATGGGTGGACAGGGCTGTCAAGCAGCAGAGCTAATCAACAGACATTCCCCAGAGAAAAATTGCTGCAGGTTCCTGTCCTACATTTTTAACCGACACTCTCTCACTGATTCCTAGTTTGCAGCCTCTGAGGTCTCTGCAGAAAGACCTGCTTCCACCTCTGCTTCCAGCCCTGTCTGAGATTATGGCTTCTGTTTGTTGTTTTTACTGGAAACTCACCATCCTATTTTTCTGTTTACTTTTCTGCTATTCTTCCTGCTGGTTTTCTTTGTCCTTCTCTTTATGGATCTTTACAGGGTAGAAGAGACCAATCCACGTGTTCTGTCTGCAGTTTGACTTGGAAACCCAGGGCTTGTTTGTTGATTGGTTACATTTCGGCCCTTCAAGGTTGCCTAAGGGAGAAAAAGATACAAGGGCAAAGTATGACTTATTTAGTAAATTAATACAACATAAGAAGGATAAAGGACACTAACTAAATCACCAAATTCGGAATGTATCCAGTAGTGAGTTCTTTTTCATACATTAGCTGCCTACAGGATTTTACTAGTGACACATAACGGCTGTATAGCCGTCCTCTAACAAATGTAAGGAGCTTTATATTAAGGCAGAATGACCTACCCAATCTGGGAATAGTTCAGGAGAGAGACTATTTCACAAATGCTGGCCTATTTGTATAGATATGTGAGCTGTTTTAAGAATTGTATTCAATTATAAAACATTTTTCATTATCATGCATTCTAGGTAAAAAGAGATTTAGAGAAAGAAAAAGAAAATTATATTCTAAAAGAATCCCACATTTTGTTTTCTTCATATGCCTAATTTAGCAACAAGAAGACAAGATGTAGTCCTAATTTCCTTCAGACACCACTCAGAGCAAAAGTGTAAGAAAAATCATTCAAGTCATAAAAAATTAATTTATGCTGACCTGTCTTTCTTAACATAGATGCTTCTAAAAGAATTGTTTTTCTCTCAAGCACATCCTGATTCCTTTCTCTTGCCATGTTAACAAAGAAGTTGAAAGGTGACAGTGTCTCCTATTGACCTGTCTTGCTGTCTCATGTTTAATATTTTCTTTATTTTGGGGAGTTTGTTTTTTCAATCTATGACCATGCAGGATGGTCTCAAGAGTGATTCCAAATGAGTCTCTATGCTTTTGATTTATAATATGAAAAAATACTTGATTCACTCCTAATAATGATTAAAAAATAGAGGTCATTTATTGCACTTACAACATACTAATGATAATAATTTCATTATCCTAATACATATGTTTGGGTTTACTGTACACACTCCATAGATGAAGAAACCAATATTTTTGAGGGTTTAAGTAATTTTTCAAATGTCACCTTATAAGTGGATGATCTGGAATTTGAACAACTGCTGGGGATGGGTCCAAAGTAATTGTTCTATGTGAATGTATCTTCAATTTCCTGTTAGGACAAATAGTAACCATCTCAATGGATGAGAAGTTATACTATCTCTCAATGTATGAGAAACCACTGAGAGAGAACTACAATGTGAAGGAGAAGTTAATCCTTTCAAGTATGTTTCCTGATAGCACCCTGGAAATGATAGTGACAAAATTATTAAACAGTTCTCTTTTTAAATGCTGCTGTTAGAAGCTTCAATATTGTTACAAGCTATGATGTTTCCCATATCTTATGGGGAAAATTTTTTTCTGTCAATGGATTTATTAATCAACTTTGCTAATGATTCCCTTCAAAGCTCTAGAAGAGATTAATTAAAATTGAGGGCCAGGTATTTAAAATTCAGACCTTTCCATAATGATTAATAAGTGCCACATATAATATTTGTATGCTCATCAGTTAACACTTTCATTATTAAGGTGTATTTATGACACATTTGGGCTGGAGTCCCAACTGTAGTTCTGGAAAGTTTCTTACTAATTCTAAAGTTATGCATTTTGATTTTTTTATGAAAAATAAAAACATAACATACGAATGTTCCTCTTTTTCTCACTGATCACAGAGACAAGCATTTGAAAATGGCATTCTGTTGATCTCTGATCGCCCTTTCCTCCACCTCCACCTCTTTCTTCCTTGAGTCCTTAACCGACTCTTCCTTGAGTCGGTTTTCTTAATGTTCAGTGTATAAACTAAGCCATGGCCTATTCCTTCAAAATTGGTGTTATAGGGGAAGAACATTAAGCTAGGAAATGGGAGGATGGGCTTTAAAGTCAGACACTGCCATATTTTAATGGGGTATAGAATGGTAATTTAAAAAATCCATGTCACATTATTACTATGAGGATTAAAAGAGGTAAAAATGTTAGGCATAGCATATAGGAGACATTAAATAAGTGGTAGTTTTTCTTGCTTAAGTGAGCTTAAGTAGCAAGGAGTCATTAGAAAAGGATTACATGTTCATCAAACAGCAAAGAAAAGCAACAATAAAGGGCAAAAGATTTTTTTTTTCAAATCATGAACTGTGCTGCAACATGTGGAATACTTCACTTTATACAAATAATATCCACATCAAAGCCTGTAGAATTACGACAACAACTCAAAGTCAGATTCACTCTAACTTTGAAATTAATTGCAGTTCACCCCATGAACACATTAACACCATGAGCTCATCAGAATTACTGTCTAAGCTTATATTCTGGCTTTGCTTCCTCGACTTCCTATTCACACCTCACTCCCTTCTAATCTAATTCCTGCCCCTAACACACCACTGAAACCTCAACTCCAAGGTTACTACCAACCTCATAGTCATTAAATCCAAGGAATATTTTTCAAGTATTATGTTTAGTCTCTCAACATTGGGAGAGGCAATCTGTCATAGGCCTTGGTATGGACTGAATTGTGTCCTCTCAAAATGTATATGTTTTAGACCTAATCCCCAATGCGATAGTATTCAGAGATGGGACTTGTGGGTGGTAAGAGGTCCTGAGAAATGGGGTCCACTTAATAGCATTGGTGTCTTTTGTAAGAAGAGACACTAGAGAGCTTATTCTCTTTGTCTCTTTTCCTCTCTCCCTCTCTTGCACTGTTCCTCTCCCTTCCCCCAACTCTATCCCCACCCGCCTGCCATATGAAAACACGATAAAAAGGCAGCTGTCTGTAATTCAAGAAGAGATGCCTCACGAAACCCCACCATGCTTACACCCTGATCTCAGACTTTGAGCCTCTAGAATTCTGAGATTAATTTCCGTGTTTAAGCCACTCAGTCTATGGTATTTTCTTAGGTCTTTGAGTCCCTGTACATGTCCTTGACAACTATACAAGGCTCTGACCATGCTACTGTGGATCTTTGTCAGTGTTGTGTTTGTAGCAAGCAAACTCGAGGGAAGAGATAATTTTCCCTCTGGGACAAAGAGCAGGTTTGCTTATCATTTGCTATACAACAGCATGTTCCCCAAACTTCATATCCCACAGCTGCTGTGCAAGCGCAGCATCCTTCTGGGCCTGTTGGTATCATCACACAGTGGGACTTGTTGGCAGAGGGAACTAAAGCCCGTACTGATACAAAGAGCATAATAGCTTGCCCAGCAGCACCCAACTACCATTTCTCAGGCTCTTTTTTTTAATGTTTATTTATTTTGAGATAGAGTGTGGGAGGGACAGAGAAAGGGAGGAGAGTGAAAATCCCAAGCAGGCTCTGCACTGTCAGCACAGAGCCCAGCATGGGTCTCCATCTCACAAACCGTGAGATCATGACCTGAGCCGAGATCAAGAGTCAGACCCTTAACCAACCAAGCCACCCAGTCCTCCGGCTTTTTATCATGGACTTAACTACCTGTCATTGGCGAGTGTCCCCATAGTGATGCGTTTTCCACTCTGAAACTTGATGTTCTACTCCCCTTTGTTGAACACACCCGGAATCTAGTCCCATCTTTATTCTCTTGGCAATTCCTTGAAATATGTCCACCAGGTATAGCAACTACTTTGTGGTCTGAGACCTTTCTTCCTTCAGCCAGCACTTCCCCAGGGGTGTCTGCAAAACAACTGCTAGAATTAATACGTGAATTTAGCAAGGATACAAGATTAGTATGCGTAAACCAATTCTAATCTGTTCCACAGAGTCAACTTTTTCTACAGAGGACTAGAGTGTCACACTTCAGGTTTAGTAAGCCACATGTCTCCGCCACATACTCAGTTCTATTGTACTAGCATGAAAGTGCCATAGACATCATGAATGACAGCGGCTGTACTCTATGAAACTTACAAACACTAGCTTCAGGCCAGACTCAGCCCATGGACTGTAGTGTGACAACTCCATTACATACCATGAATGTCAGAAGACTTGCTATTCTATCTAATCGATTGATTTATTTAGATCTCTCTTAATTTCTTTTATCTATGTTCTATAATTTTCAGCACAGAGATATTGCTTATCTCTTGGTAGTTTTATTTCTAAGAACTCAATGCTTTCTGATGCTATCATAAATATAATTATTTTTCTAAAATAACTTTCTAATTGTTTATATAGAAATACTGGTTTTTACTTATTACCCTTGTATCTAAAAACTAAGTTCTTATTAGTTTAAGTATTTTCTTAATCCCTAAGGATTTTCTATGTAAACAATTATGTAATCTGCAAATAGAAAGTATTGTACTCTTTAATTTCTAGGACTTTCTTCCCTTTTATTGCAACATCTAGAATTTCTGATATAACATTGAATGAAATATTCAGAGTGCATATATTTATCTTTTTATTTTAACATTGGGGAAAATTAATGGTATTTAACCTTAAGTGCAGTAAAACCTTGGATTGCAAGCAACATATTCTGCAAATGTTCTGAAATCAAGCAAATATTTCTAATAAATTTTAACTTCATAAATGAGCAATGTCTTGCAATATGAATAATATGCAATGTCAAATGTCACATGATCACAACTGAGCCAATGGTTCTTCTCCCTCTCTTCCTCTCTCCCCGGGATTGTGGGTGATCATCTTCCATGTTTGGATGTTCCATCTCAGGCTGTGGTGTTTAATTTTTTTTTTTTCAACGTTTATTTATTTTTGGGACAGAGAGAGACAGAGCATGAACAGGGGAGGGGCAGAGAGAGGGAGACAGAGAATTGGAAACAGGCTCCAGGCTCTGAGCCATCAGCCCAGAGCCTGACGCGGGGCTCGAACCCACGGACCGCGAGATCGTGACCTGGCTGAAGCCGGACGCTTAACCGACTGCGCCACCCAGGCGCCCCAAGGCCGTGGTGTTTAGCAGAAAGCAGTAATTTTTCAGAACATTGGAAGGTGACCACAACTGGCACTCATGTATTTTTTTGTCACTTCAAAGCACCTATTGACAGTCCTTTGCTTTTCCATACAAGAGTAAGTTTAGGAAGCTTTGCTTTATTTTAGGTCAGGCTGCCTGCAGATAAGACCTTCCCTCTGCTGCTCTACTGCAAATTACATTAAATACAGTATGTGAGAAGAGTTCATTAATTCTGTACTGTAGTCAACATCTGTTATGGATAGTGAAAGTCGTCCCACACAATAACCCTCCTTTCTCTTGTCTCCCTCACACCAGCCATAAAGCTCTTCAAGGTAAATACAAGTTAATTTGTCTATTTCTCTTTATATTTTTTATTTAGTTTATTATTTTGTATTATATTACAGTATTGTAATCATTTTTATATGAATATTTTTGAGTTGTGGAATGAATCATCTGAGTTTCCATTATTTCTTATGGGGAAATTTGCTTTGATATACAAGTGCTTTGTATTATAAGCATGCTTCCAGAATGAGTTATGCTCACAAACTAAGGTTTTCCTGTATAATGTTAGCCGTAGAATTTTAGTTTATATCTTTTATCTGATTAAAGTTCTCACCTATTTCTAGGTTGCTGCAAATATATTTACATATTTACATGAATTGTTGCTCACTTTTTTCAAATGGTTGCTCTGTGTTAGAAATTATCATAAGCTTTTTTTTTTATTCTGTAATACGGTAAAATGCATTCCTTGGTATTTGAATGCTAAATTAACTTTTGTATTCCTTGTACAAATCCAAAATGGCTAAAATACACTATGTTTTCTCTAAGTTGCTGTTTTCCCCTACTATTTAATTGAGGATGTTTGTGTCTATGTTCATGTGAATCTCCTTTTGCAATGTCAATATATGATTTTTATATTGAGGTAATGCTGAACTCATAAAATAATTAAGGATTGCTTTTATGCCCTCTGTTTTCTTGCAGAATTAGTATAGATATATACCACAGAGGGATTACTGGATCCTATAGTAATTTTTTTTGAGGAACAACCATACTATTTCCCATAGTGGCTGCACTATTGTACATCACCATCAACAGTATACAAGGGTTTAAACTTCTTCATATTCTCACCTATCCTTTTTTTTTTTTTTTATAATTGCCATTCAAACAGGTATGAGGTGATATCTTATTGTGGTTTTGATTAAAAATTCTCTAAAGGTTAGTGATGTTGAACATCTTTTTTAGGTACTTGTTGGCCATTTTATATTCATGTTGTCTTTGAAATGTCTATTCAAGTCTTTTGCCCCGTGTTCATTGTGGTATTGTTCACAATGGCCAAGATCTAGAAGCCATACTGTGTGATATTGTCAAACTCATAGACACAGAAAATAGATGGTAGCTGCCAAGGACTGGGTGGGGAGAGGGAAACGGAGTTGCTGTTCACTGGGTATAAAGTTTCAGTTACACAAGACGAGTAAGTTCTAGAGATCTGTACAACATTGTGCCTATAGTTGACAATATCGTGCTCTTAAAAAATTAAGAAATAGCAGGCACTGGAAAAAGAGCTGGCAGGTGAGGTAATGGATTATAAGTTATATTTTAAACATTTTTAGTTTGAATATTTGAGATAGTTCTATTTTTGGAATGTGGTTAAGTAAATTGTCTTGATAGCTAGGCTAATTCAGTTATTTAGGAGATGGATAAGGTATTACTCAATTATTACTGGAAAATCAGCATGGAGCTGAAAACCTGTTTTTCGGCACCTTTAAGGGTCAGGAATGTAATCATTGATCATTGGTATCATACTGCAGTGGTCCCCTAGGGTATGTGGTTCCAGTTTGCCAAAAGCTGCTCATTTGCTATAGAAAGTATTCCTAGTTAGCCACAGTCAGAAGAGAAAATGGATTTAAAAGGGTAGTTTTGTTAGCTCTCTTTCTCCAATTTCCTCATCACCCTTTGTCTGAATGCACAGCTGCAGGATCAGTTGAAGACATGGGCGGACATAATGTATCAGATGCTAGGTGAAAGATTCTACAGTAAAATTATAACAATATCATGCATATGTTTTAAAATTTTTTCTCAGGAAAGTCACTTCCAATTAAGGAAATATTTCTTCAGTAAAAGTTGCAGTAATTACTTTCTGTAATTTGTGTCATTTATCTAACAATGTAACACCTTAAATGCCCAGAGTCCCCTGTGGACTCCAATCTGAACAATATTTACTTTTGAAAAGTTATTGGAATGAAAATTAAATCCTTTTCTTAGTTTCTCCAGTTTTAAATTTGACCTCTGATAGGATAGATAACTGGTCACTAATGAATGACTAGATGTCTACATAATTTTAGAAAATAGAGAAATCAATTAGCCTTTGCTAATTTAGTTTTTTCAACTATACACACACACACATACGTGTGTGTGTGTGTATATATATATACACACATACATACATATATATATATATACCTTAAGTGTTTTTGATCACTCTTTTAGTTCTTATTTTACCACTTGAAATGGCTTTGGTTTTCTTTTAGATGTACTATTGAGACTTAAACTGCTTTTTTCAGCAATGAAATACCTATAAGAAACCAGTGTGCCCCAGAATCATTTCCATTAACTGGGCCTCCAAATGAAGTGCTGTATATCAATTCCTTCAGGCTTGAGATACACTGCAGGGTTCTTTCTCCTGGTAAATGAAGCATGTTTTTTGGAGCACTGTGCATATCAGTGAATAGGAGACTAGGGAAAAATAAAGTGTTGATAGTCTTAATATCTAGTCTGGAAAGAAGAAGTGAACCAGATAGAAGCTTTAGCAGATGGAAACATAGTCAAGATATATTTTAAAAAGATGGGAGGACTCTTATTAGCTGGCATGTCAAAGAATATAATTAACTGAGATAGGGTCAGATGATCTCATTTCAGAGAATAGCTCATTGGCCAAAGTCTATTTATTTTCTTTACAAATAGTTTTCCTAGTACACTTAACACATGCTTTTTGAAATCATTGGAGAGACAATCGAAACAGATGATGATTAGATACTGGTTTTAATATTTCCTAACACTCCTTCTGGTATTAATGTATGCAAATGTACCTAAAGGTTTCATTTTGCCTTTAGAACATGGACTAGGAAAGTAAACAGTGCTTTTTACTTAAAACACTCCAGTGCTTCTGTGCTGAGTGTTACTAATAGCTTTGTTGTTCTAGTATAATTCTCTAGGTGCTCCTCTTTCCCTTTGTAATCTGCCTTTCATTAATTGAAGCAGATAGTCTTATGATTTGGATTCAGAAGTATATGAGGTGTGAAAATATATTCATATATATTGGCTAATGAGACTGATTTTGTAGCAAACACAGCAGGCCTATCCATCTCAGTATGTGTTTATCTTCAGAAGAGTCACTTTGGATGAGATATGCAATGTTTGCCCATTCTATCGTTCCTGCTTGAATTATCTTTTTGGAGCCTTCTTTGGAAATGGCTTTGGAAGTTGTTGTGAATGTGCTTTACAATATCTGTGTATAGCATGTTTTTAAAAATTTAAGGTAGGCTTATCTTAGCTTTCAAAGTGGGAACTAATCAATAGTGTATGTAAACATTTGGGTATTACTGTCCTGCAGCCACTGGTTATGAAATCCTCTTTGTCAGCACAAGAGTGGGAGGGTGGGAGGAGCTACCTCCACTCACGTGGACACTAGGGGTACCTAGAAAAAGAAATTCACCAGCTCCCATGGTTGTGTTCCTTTGTTTCATTCCATGGAGTGATTTTTACAGAAAGGGGAGATGTCATTTACTACTGGTTTTCACCAGCGATGTTAGCATGAGAAAAATAACAGATGCAGTGCTTAAGAGGGTCTTGGGCTCTCCCACTTATCAACACATTTTATTTATAGTTCTAAAACATCCTCATGTGTTGTCAGGCATTTTTAATCCTCTGCACAATGCTACTAAGCTCCACTTGGTTTCCTCCTACTTTCTTGTGTTTGATAGTATGTCAAAACTGTGCCTTTCGGGGCGCCTGGGTGGCGCAGTCGGTTGAGCGTCCGACTTCAGCCAGGTCACGATCTCGCGGTCTGTGAGTTCGAGCCCCGCGTCAGGCTCTGGCCTGATGGCTCGGAGCCTGGAGCCTGGAGCCTGCTTCCGATTCTGTGTCTCCCTCTCTCTCTGCCCCTCCCCCTTTCATGCTCTGTCTCTCTCTGTCCCAAAAATAAATAAAAGTTGAAAAAAAAAAATTAAAAAAAAAAAAAACAAAAACAAAAAAAACTGTGCCTTCCTATTTTCATGCCTGAATTTGTGTGTTTTCTTGAACAAAACATTATTTAGACTATCTGAATTATGGCCAATTAATTCAATGAGTTTTAAATTCTTTTCACACAAATTCTGAAATTTATATAACCACACAGTTAAAAAAATTCTCTTTAAAATGCACTTTAAATATTTATTAGTTAATTACTCTGACTCTGTTACAATATATTCTCTTCCTGGAATAATGATCCCATTATCCTGCTGGCTGTAATTTTAATTATTATAATAAAATCATAGGAATTGATGTAGATTTAGTACCTATCATACCTCAGGAATTAAAGTGAATGACAGCATGCAATTGGTTGCATACAATTTGACAACTGAAAATGTTTTCTTCCCTTATTACCAGAGTTTGAACAAACAAACAAAAGATATAAATCATAATGGTGCTTTAATACCATGTGTAACTTGGCTTAACGGAGGTCTACACTTATAAATGTCAGACATACGCCAACAAGTTCCTCCAACATCTTTTCAAGATACAATTGCTTCAAAATTGGCGTTGCCCAAGAAAACACTACAGAATGTAAGATCCTCTGACTTTCCCTCCTCTGTCTCTTTATCTACACTGCAGTAATACAAGTTCAAGGTCCTGGTGTTTTTGCAATTCCCATTCCGAACTTGTTTTAATATACTTCTCTTTTTTCATCAATATCAATTTTTAAATTAATTTTTTTTTAATTTATACATACATAGGATACTGAATCAATCTGGAAATATGAAGGAAAGAGAGGCTGTTCCATACCGCGTGAGATCAATCAGTTAATCCCTATTTTCCCTTTTGAGAACACCCGATTAAAATTTATCTAAGATTATTAACCAATATATTTTTAGAATACCATAATTTATATTATGGTTTAATAAAATGAAACATGTCTTGATTCCAGTCCAAAATCCCTCTAGTATTCCTTGACTATAATGTCAATAGGATAGTAAGAATAGGGACGGTGATTCACTCATGTTAGATCAAACTATATAAATGAAAGTATAGGAGATATTTAAATAATGCTTACCAAATATGTGTGATTGAACTTAATGTTCTAGATTAGGTGTCAGCAAACTTGCTCCGTATAGGTCAAGAGAGTAAAATATTTGGCTTTGCAAGCCATCTGGTGTCGTCATGACTACAGAACTCTGCTTTATAATGCAAAGGCAGCCATGGACAATATGCCAATGAATGGACTTGGCTGTGTTTCGATATAGCCTTAGTTATAAAAAGGTGGGCCTGATTTGCCCACTCCTCGTTTAGGTGGATAACATCAAATATGAATGTTTTGCCTAAAATTAAAGTGATAAATGTACCTAATTAGTTTTAGATATGTCCATTGGCCCAATCATTACTCTTCCCTCATGTGCAGTAAAACAATTGTTTTATAATAGATTTCACATACTATACAATAATATGGCATTAATTTGTTCAATTTCCCCCTGAAAATTGTTTATATTTACTGATTAAGAATGATAATATATTTTAAAGACATGGCCTGTTTGAAGGATTTGTCATGTCATTTAGAATTTATCATTTAGTGCTCAAGGCTTCTGAAGTTTTACTGAAACATTGTTACCATTTGATGCTTTTGAAGTTTTAATTATTATCGTGTTATAAGATCTCCACTCAAACCTCAAAGACAACATTTAAGAGAACAAAAGTAAACAGGGACATATGCCTCATTACGGTCCTTATTAAAACCTAATCCCTATGCTTTACAAGTTCAGAGGTTGTAATAATTTTTTTTTAAAGAGTTAAAAGCAAACGAGTAAGTAAAATGTTATTTTCTGTTTTCAGCAGTGTGTTCATTCGTTTGTGCATTTATTTATTATCTTTACCAACTATAGAAATAAAGCGCATTATCACTACCTTTTTACTTCAGAAGGTAGTTGACTTGAAGAACTTCAGAATGCTTAGAAGAGCCAAAGGAAATGTGCTCTCTGTTCCTGTTTATACTTTTTGACAAGGCTGGGGACAATATATTAAAGAACCCCTGTGACTAACGTTTTGCCTCCATTATAACGTATCTACTTCTATTTTCCTTTAGAAAAGATTTATCTGGGGACTATAAGTCTGTTCCCTTCCTTGTAAGTAAAATCACAAACAAAAGTGAGCATGAAAAAAAAAAAAAAAGGAACAATATTTTCCATTGTATTTCTTTCCTGTCTTCCTGTAGAAATTCATTACATACATACAAACGTAAACTGATAGATTTATATATAAGTTCTAAATATAATTTCTTAGCTTAGAAAGTAGAATTTTAATATCTAAGAATTTTAAGTGTTCCATAATGGAATTAGAGTTTTCTAAACAAGATTTCTCTTAATAATAGGACTTGTTGACATCCCTGGTAAAATGTTCGTGACAGACACATACGATGGTACTAAGGTTTATGAAAGAACTTTGGCTTTTATTTTACTGCTAGTGGTAATGAGTAAATTTTCTTCTTGAAATGCATATAGTATGGTCAAAAACAAACAAAAAACATTGCATGGTTGCTCCTACCTCACCAAAAGAAGGGAAGCATATCATAGAAATGATACAATAATATATCTTGAAAATCAGTAAGGTGGTCAACTAAGGAATATGAGAATCCTACATTCTTAGGATCTTCAGCCCTGCTCCAGCCACACCCCAGAAGCTGGCTGGTCTACAAGCCATTCCTATGCTTGAGGAATCGCCAGTCTGATAAAATAAATAGACTGTCTTTATAGATAGAATGTTTTGTTGGTATTGGTTCCCTTAATCTGGGCCCCATTTGTAAGAGCAGGGCACTTTCAGTGGAAGAATTTGGGGGGTGTAAAAGCGTAAATATGTTGTAACCTCTTTCGGTCTGCTGGTTTGCCTGCCAGTAAGACATTGCCAATGCCATTTTGGGAAAGTGTTTACAATGATGTATACGCCTCTAGCTTCAGGAAAAAGAAATTAAATAATTTTCAGGATACAAGTTGGTGCTTAGAATAACCTTCAGCCTTAGGCTAAATGAGCGGTGTTACTACCAGTCTGCCTGGGCAGGAGTAGCCATGGGGATAGGGACTGGCATGGGAGACATAGGCTCTTCTGTGGGACTAACGAGTGGCTGACTCCCTAGTGTCCTTACAGAGCCAAATAAGTTCCCTGGCAGCAGTTGCCCTCTAGAACAGATGGGCCCTTGACCTCCTCACTGCTGAGAAAGGGGGCATCTTCCTCTTCCTTGGTAAATAATGCTGGTACTTTATAAACCAGTCAGGAATAGTCACAAGCAAAGTCAGGGAACTCAGAAAAAGAACCAGCCTGTAATAAATGAAGATGATCCCCTCGAATACAGTCTAGGTCTGTTTAAAGGGGCATCAAAGCAGGAGATGATAGGGAACAATGTGTTATATGATGGCCGACAGGACTGATAAGGGAATTTCAGTACCTGCCTGAAGACTTCCCTTCTGGGTCCTTCTTCCCACCCTGCTTGCCTCAGAAGCCAAATTACTACTAATGAGCATTGCGGAAGTAATAGACTATAAATTGTCCCCTCTGTTGATGCTGTGGGCTCAGATCTCTGGAGAATGATCTTCTCTGAACCCACTGGTGTAAAATAAACCTCCTGCGTTCCAAGATCTCTGAGTGCCGCTTGGTTCTGCTGATGGGTGATCCAGACCAGTTTCCATAATGGATGTCTTGCCATCAATTTAAATCTTGGGGATAACTCAGACTTTAGGGAGTTGGAAAGGTTCCTCCTTAGAGAGCAAACTAGGTACTAGACCAGAAGAGAGAGTGCACACGGTTGATGTTGTCATCCAAATTAATTTTGGGGGGCCTTTATGGCCATTACAGACAATTGAGGGATCTGTGAGCTATTGGTGTGGGTAGTGTGTGTACCCAAGGGGCATTAATTTACCCCAATGCCTGTGGTGATAGTGACACCCAGCAGGTTGTTCATTTCCCGCTTTGTAACGAAGCCATTATGACTGTGAAATAAACCATCTGACCAAGCCTATGGGGAAGATGGAATTTTCATTAAATGCCTTATTCAAGGGCCCAGCATTGTACATTCTAAGAAGTTAAATGTGTGTTTTGGTCACTGTCAGGAGCTCCAGCAAGAATAAGGAGTGTCCCGACGAGGTCTTGCATCGGGGCTTTCATATGTGTAATGTCATTCTCATGATGCTGGAGGTAGGTGGATGCACTTAGGATCGTGACTGCAAAGATTGTGCTCAGTGGAAAGGCTGCTGAGGTAGCCTGGTAAAGGCATGTTGTGTCTCTTCAGAAGAGAAGGCAAGTTAAAGCTGAGAGACTTTTGAAATAGGCACTGAATAAAACATATTGACCAAATCCATAGATAGCAAAATATTTGGTGATTGAATAGAATCAGCAATTTGTTTTCATTTTTTTTTTTTACATTTATTTATTTTTGAGACAGAGACAGAGCATGAACGGGGGAGGGGCAGAGAGAGAGGGAGACACAGAATCGGAAGCAGGCTCCAGGCTCTGAGCCAACAGCCCAGAGCCAGACGCGGGGCTCGAACTCACGGACCGCGAGATCATGACCTGAGCTGAAGTCGGACGCTCAACCGACTGAGCTACCCAGGCGCCCCTAGAATCAGCAATTTGAATAATTCTGGCTCTTAGATAATAGGGGACTTACTGGATGAGCTCACACATAAAGGTTGTAGTGATCTACCATGAAATGCAATTCAGTCTTCTTATGTTAAAGAATAGGCCAGATTGAGCTGTTAAATGGAGAAGCAGCGGCAAAGTCCCCATTTCACTCGTTAAGTCTTATATAACATTCTAAGCAAAATACTTCAGAGAAGGACAAATATCAGATGATTTCACTCATATGTGGGATTTAAGAAACACAACAGATAATCATGGGGGAGGGGAAGGAAAAAATAAGATAAAAGCAGAGAGGGAGGCAAATCAAAAGAGACTCTTAACAGAGAGGAAACTGAGGGTTGCTGGAGGGGAAGTGGGTGGGGAGATGGGCTAAATAGGCATTAAGGAGGGCACTTGTTGGGATGAGCACCGGGTATTGGATGCAAGTGAGGAATCACTGGGTTCTACTCCTGAAACCAGTACTACACTGCATGTTGACCAACTAGGATTTAAATAAAATTTTTTAAAAAAGAGGCATTCTCAGGGGCGCCTGGGTGGCGCAGTCGGTTAAGCGTCCGACTTCAGCCAGGTCACGATCTCGCGGTCCGTGAGTTCGAGCCCCGCGTCAGGCTCTGGGCTGATGGCTCAGAGCCTGGAACCTGTTTCCGATTCTGTGTCTCCCTCTCTCTCTGCCCCTCCCCCGTTCATGCTCTGTCTCTCTCTGTCCCAAAAATAAATAAATGTTGAAAAAAAAATTTAAAAAAAAAAAAAAAAAGAGGCATTCTCAAAAAAAAAGTCATACAATAAATTTAAATCTTTGAAGTTCCTGTTTGGATTTTCACTGGGGTCACATTAGATATTTTAACTGGGTGATCATTGGCATACCATGGCTTGAGTGCAGGTTCCCCTTCCTATTCTGTTCACTCAGATAAGGTCTCCTAGCCATACTTCCCTCCTTTCCAAGGAGACAGGAAGCAGGTCTTATCCCTGAATGGTGGGTTTCAGTTCCCTGCTAGCATGTTTGTTATTCATACAAGAGGATCAAGTCCTCCCGTGGGAACTAGGGTGCACCTCACCACTTTGACACTCCAAAAGCTGCCTCCACAGTCCCTGGTTGTACTGTTTCCAAATGCAACCTCGTGTCAACCTGCCTGCCACAGTGTCCTCCTTCCCCAGACTACAGGTATATGGGTCTGATAAAACTCCTGTCAACCTCCGCTGTCCAGTGTTGAGTGTCAGTTTTAGCCATCTCCCATCCCTGTGGAATGAATAGAAGGCAATTAAATAGGTGTGAAATTAAAAGGAAAAAGAAAAGCAGTAGCTATTTCAGTGCCAAGCCAGGCGCTGCTGCCGATAGTCACCAGCTTCAGGGTCTCTGAATTCTAAGCCAGGTACACATGCAGCTCTGAGGTAAAGGGCACCAGCACATGCTGGATGTCCTGCCTATCATTGAGACGGGTTGGTTAGTAGCAGGATAGAGTTCCAGCTTGCCATTCTGTGCTTCAGTTTGTCCTCATGAATTTTTCGGTTTGTCCTCATAACTTCTTTGGAATTTCTATTTTTTCTTTGTTCTTCTCAGTTCACCTCCATCTTTCCTTCTTCACTACCAGCCCTCTGACATCAGGAGCCCACCCTCAAACCAAAAGCCTTACCTAGACTGTTGACCCCCAGCTCCCACACTTGAGGAAGGTTTGCTTCCAATAATAAATCCTTAGTCCATATTATTCATATGGAGTCTGCTCAAACCCAGAATGATTCAGATGTACTTCTAGGGTTAGTATACACATTCTCTTTAGTAGCTAATTTCAAGCATTGAAGTACCGATTCATTTTTTTGCCCATTTTTTAATGAGCTAAATGCCTTACTTCTATTGATTTGTAGGAATTTTATATTTATTTACAATATATAACAAAGGACTGCTTTGTTATATATTGTAAATAATTTCAGTCTGTGGCTTCTCTTTCAAATTCACATACTGAGTATTATTAACAAATAGAGATATTTAACACATTCTAAATTTTTATTTAGGTTTAATGATTTCTGTGTTTTACAAGATTTTTCTCTATACCAAGTTTTTAAAAATATTATCCTATATCATGTTTAAGACATTTTTGTTTTTTCCTTGATATTTCATTCTTAATTCTACTTTGAACTATCCATTGTGTGTAGACAAGAGGCAGGAGTGTGAAAGTTTCATTAGTTCCATGTGGATGTCCAATTTATCTAGTACTAGTTATTGAAAAGATGACTCTTTCCCCACCACTTTACAGTGGCATTTTTGTTGTAATCCAAATGCCAGTATATACCTGGTCTATATTTTGGATTATCTATTTCATCTTGTAATATTACCTCTCTATATTTAATACAGCTATCTCTATAATTATTATTGATATTTAGCATTTCCAATGTCATTCGGTTCAAATATTTTCTAACTTTGACCTTTGGTTTATAAATTTATTTCCAAACATATGGGTATTTTCCAGTTATCTTATTGTTACAGTTTCTAGCTTATTTTCCATTGATTACAGCATGTCTATATAAATTCAGTCTCCTGTCATTTGTCACATCTTGATTTATACCCTGATGAACTTAATTTTTTAAACATTAAGTGTGGTGTTGACATGAATGTGTATTTTGGAATTTGGACATATAACATCAATTATGCCAATATTTTTAATCACCTTGTTTAATACCTTCAATATTCTTATTAATAATTTGTTTGCTTTCTATTAGATTTTAAGACAGGTGTGTTAAAATGTTCCCCTGTGATTACAGATTTATCTATTTTTTTATTAATTTCTGTCAGTTTATGCTTTATATTTGAGGCCATACCATTACTTGCATACAAATTAAGAATTTTT
This sequence comes from Puma concolor, assembly GCF_028749965.1. NCBI lineage: Eukaryota > Metazoa > Chordata > Mammalia > Carnivora > Felidae > Puma > Puma concolor. The sequence goes on from NC_141675.1 coordinate 56,708,260, forward strand.
ATCTTTTTGATAAATTTAACATTTTACTATCTTGTCTCTTATTCCTTTAATGCTTTTTGCCCCAAGGCTTACCTTAATTGATGTTAATAAACCTGTGCTAGCTTCCCTTGATGAGTTGTTTGCATAGTAAATATTTTTCTCCCTGTTCTTTTAAGTTTATTGTGTTTTAATATTTCTTCTTAAAATCTGTGTATTGCTAAAATTTAACCCTAATAATCTTTACTCCTGTAAATGATGCACTTGGATGATCAGTATTTATAATAGTTACTGGTTATTTGGAGTTTATAGCTTTCTTATAACTTTAAGTCTTCATTATTTTTCTTGTGTTCTAGAGATTGTTTTAATGAATCCTTTTATTTTTTTTTTTTTATTTTTTTTTAATTTTTTTTCAACGTTTATTTATTTTTGGGACAGAGAGAGACAGAGCATGAACGGGGGAGGGGCAGAGAGAGAGGGAGACAGAATCGGAAACAGGCTCCAGGCTCTGAGCCATCAGCCCAGAGCCCGACGCGGGACTCGAACTCACGGACCGCTAGATCGTGACCTGGCTGAAGTCGGACATTTAACCGACTGCGCCACCCAGGCGCCCCAATCCTTTTATGTATAAATTGATGACTAAAGTTATGTCTACTTTTTCCAGAGACAATATACTCTTGCTGTTAGTTCAGGGCAAGAGCAAGATAGAAGCATTAATTATTCCAATGGATCATCTCCATCCAGTTCCAGTGTTTGTGATAACTTAAAGACAGTTTAGAGCTCCCAAAATGTCAAGGATGTATTTCCAAGTCACATTTTCCCTCATCTTGAACTGCCAACTTAAAACCAACGGTTTCTACCAGAATCAGTCTGCCTTCTCACCTTGTTGGCATACTCTTAACTCCATTTTTTTAAACCACCAAAGGAAAAGGCTGTTAAAACAACTAATTTTCTGAAACTCTTAGCTGGGGTCATGAGATAACCCAAGGGAAAAATTATCTCCCGTACTCAAGGCGAAGCTGATCCATTAGGTTGTCTCCCTGACTTTGCCTAAGCAATACCTGCAAGAAGAATTGAAATACACGTGGGGTGTGTGTGTGTGCGTGTGCGTGTAGTTTTTTTCCTATTTCAGTAGCAGATTTTATTTAAATTTGCTAGTTCATCATTACCTGAAGATGAGATTCTGATTTTTCTTTTTCCACTGTGCTTAATTTGCTCTTTATCCCATCCATTAATACTTAATTTACCTAACTATGCTGTCTTATTTCTAATTTTTTTTTTTTTTTTTTTTTTTTTTTTTTTTGGCAGGGGGCAGGGGGCAGTCTTTTTGGAGAAGTATCTCCTCGGTGATTTCTATGACTTCACCAATCGTTTTTAAAAATTGTGAACATTCATATTTTATAATTTTAGGAAGCTCTTCCATTACTCTGCTTTTGTGGGAATTCCGATTCTCTCGTATTTGACTTAACTCTTTCATGGTGTGTGTGTGTGTGTGTGTGTGTGTGTGTGTGTGTGTGTATGCGTGAGTGTGTGTGATTTATACGTTTTGTTTTTAATTTCAGTTTCTTCTTTTCTTTACCCTGTGCACAGTGCCTTCTGGGATTCATTTTAGTTCAGACAATTTTCAATGATATCTCTAAGTAGCAGTTATTAATCTATATGCAAAATTTACAGAGATGAATAAAAAGTTATCTACAATCAAGAAACTTGTCATCTGTTGGGGAAAAAAAGTGTATTCAACTAAGTGTAACATAAATAAGAGAGATATTGAGAATGCCCAAAGTGCTATTGAAGCAGAGCAGAGGAAGCAATTCATTTTGACATAGGGAGCTGGGAACTGCTTCATGAACAGGTAGCAACAGGGTTCAGTAATTACTGAAGATACAATCTTCTTTTCAAGCCATGTGCCTGCTGTTAGAGTTTCTTGGACCTCTTTTGCTGGCAATGTGAGAGTTTTAAGGCTCTTTTCAGCCCCAACTAAATCTTTAAACACCTCCAAGTTTTAAAACATGCCTCTTCTGGTCCATCAATAGTAAATTTACAACCTACAGGTCAGAACCAAAAGCTTTTCAAAGCGTAATTGACAAATACCAGGAAGCATCTCACTTTATCACAGAAAACTTTAAAACTTCAACATGAACCTGGCAAATGTGGGGAGTATTGCCTTCAATCAGGATCACTCCAGCTATTTCTCTCAAACTCAGTGGGAAGGTAAGAACAAATTTCAGGAGACCAAAATAATACTAAAAGCCTCTTAGAATAGCATGCAGCAAGCAATACTGAGTCCCCACAGTCTCAATATGAGATAAATTTATATCATATGTCAAAACCCTAGAACTAATTTTGCAGCACACTAAATCGAATGCAACTTCTGGTTGCTGTCGGAAATTCCCTTTGTACAACTCTGTTGTGCAGTAACTTTAACTTTCTTTCCTTCTTATTAGGAAATTTTTGCAATCAGTAGGAAAAATAGATTGGCTGGTAATGCTTTTTAATTAGACTCATAGATAATGTTACTATTTTTATGTCATTTGTTTATAATCAGACAAATTAATGCATGACTTTTCTTAGCAAATTTTAATTTCTAGCCATGGGTGCTGATGAAATTATAACTTGCTTTGGTATCAGGCCTATACAGCTATGCCTTGATAATGGCAATTGTGCTGAAAAAATAATAAAATAATTCATAAAAGATAAATGAGCTGAACATTTTAATTAAGCAACATATCGAGAAATGTAATAATATTGCTACTCCAGTTTCACTGTATAGGCTTTAATTTTTAAAATACACACTTTGGAATCTAAAATTGCCTTGTTGTCGTCATACTAACTAGCTAGTCTATCAGTTCTTTTTATTTTACGGTTTTTACACTCTTAGGTACTTGAGTAGATTCCTGCAGACTCCATACCCTATAAGTATGAACACTCTACAATATATACATTTAAGTTGCAAAAATGCAAGTTAAATATTAAGAATTTTGTATTTTTCTTTCTACCTTTTTTTAGAAATTATATCTTCAGTGTCAGTAGAATTTTTTCTGTTTCCCTAGATGTTTCAAAGAATAGCTCCATATGCATTCATGGGGAGACAAAATGAATTTGGCTTAACATGAATCTTCCTCAGCAGGGTGGCATATAATGTTATGAAATAACTCTTGTGAAGTGTCCTCTCTTCACAATTTATTTTTTTTCAAATTTTAGGAAAAATACACTGTTCTCCCTACTCTTGCAGAAATTTATTGAATATGATTTCATGAAGCAAAATACACATAAAAGAATATATATATATGTATACACAAAATACATATAAAAGCATACATTTCTAGTAGTGTATTAAAAGTCTTATTTGATGAAATGGAATTGTTTTTACAGTATTTTTCTTAGCCTGTTGTAAGATAAATTATAATTTTAAAATTAAAATAACAGTATATCTTATGCATATAACCATGAATACACTCTTGTCCTGATATTTAAAAATAATTTGTGGATTTTACTCAGTAAGGTAATTGGTGACAGAAATTACTATTTAATGTCATTTAAGCATCACTATGCATAGATTGTGTTTTCCTTTCCAGTAGAATAACAAAAACCAGACTATAAATGGAATCCATGTAATACATAATATTGCTTGATTAAAAATAGTTCTCACTTTTATCCTTTAATAAGGGCAGAAAATTTATTTTCTGCATACATATTTAGTAAAGATTTCTTATGACTAGATATATCAAATTCTGCACTGAAAATATAAGTAATTGTCCATCTGGCATTTGGAGTAGTAAGAAATCTAGCCTAGAAATGGCAGTGCCCGAAGCCTTTATTCCAGCTCTCCCCTCAAAGAACACAAGGTAAGAACATTTAATATTAGAGGCAGTTTAGGATACTAGGTTTATTTGATCTTATTTTAGAGAAAGCAGCTACCCGAGAGATGGTGGGTAGGAAATTGCCCTACAGATGTAGGAACAGAAAAGGGGATGTTGAGAAGGCATTTAGTAGAAGGGATCTGTTTATTAAAAGCTAGACTATAAAGAGGGGATATAAGGGGAAAAGGAGCAGGAAATGAGACTTTGGGACACTTGTAATTAGGAAAAAACATTCTGTTTGCACTCTTGCCAGAAGCTGATCTTCCCCTGAGGCTTGAATATAATTACAAGCCAAACAAGACACTTAGGATCTGCAGATTGATATTGTACATAGATCTCTATTTAGCTACTCTCTTGTTCTTTACCCAAGAAATCTAAATTATGAGTGTTTTAAAACATGTCTTAACCTATTTTTTGACATGGTATCTATAAAATTATTTTTAAATGTTTTATTTAAATTCTAGTTAGTTAACATATAGCGTAATAATAGTTTCAGGATTAGAATTTAGTGATTCATCACTTAACATATAATGCCGAGTGATCATCCATACAAGTGCCCCCGTTAATACCTATCACCCATTCAGCCAATCCCTCCACTCACCTCATGTCCAGCAACCTTCAGTGTGTTCTCTATAATTAAGAATCCCTTATGGTTTGTCCCCTTCTCTTTTTTGCCCTTTCCCCTATGTTCACCTGTTTTGTTTCTTACTTTCACCTATGAGCAAAATCACATGATATTTGTCTTTCTCTGACTTTTCTCACTTAGCATAATATACTCTAGCTCCATTCATGTTGTTGCAAATGGCAAGATTTCATTCTTTTTGATGGTTGAGTAATATTCCATTATTTATATATACCATGTCTTCTTTATTCATTCATCAGTCGATAGACATTTGCGCTCTTTACACAGTTTGGCTATTGTTGATAATGCTGCTATAAATATCTGGGTGTATGTTCCCCTTCTAATCAGTATTTTTGTATCCTTTGAGTAAATACTCTAGTGGTAAAATTGCTGGGTCATAGGGTAGATCTATTTGTAACTTTTTTTTTTTTTGGGGGGGGAGGGTGGGGTGGGAATTACCAGGTTTTATTATCTTCCTAATCATATAGAATGCTTCATGAATTTGAGTGTCATCCTTGTGCAATGGCCAGACTAATCTTCTCTATATCATTCCAATTTTAGTATATGTGCTACCAAAGCAAGCACTATTTTTAACTTTTTAAGGTATTTCCATACTCTTTTCCAGAGTGGCTGCACCAGTTGGCATTCCCACGGACAGTGTGAGAGTTTCCCCTTTCTTTGCATCCTTGCCAACATCTGTTGTCTCCTGTGTTGTTAATTTCAGCCATTCTGACAGGTGTGAGGTCATATCTTATTGTGGTTTTGACTTGTATTTCCCTGATGATGAGTGATATTGGCACCTTTTCATGTGTTTGTTTGTCATCTATAAGTCTTCATTGGAAAATTTCTATTAATGTCTTCTGACCATTTATTTTTTTAAGTTTGTTTATTTATTATTTTGAGAGGGGGGGAGTAGGGGCAGAGACATAGAGGGAGATAAAGAAGCTCAAGCAAGCTCTGTGCTGTCAGCGCAGACCCTGATGCAGGGCTCTATCTCACGAGCCATGAGATCATCACCTGAGCAGAAGTCAAGAGTTGAACACTCAAACGACTGAGCCACCCAGGCATGTCTCTGCCCATTTATTAACTGTATTATTTATTTTTTGGGTGTTGAGTTTGGTAAGTTCTTTGTAGATTTTGGATACTAACTCTAATCAGATATGTCATATTCAAATATCTTCTGTTGCATTTCTATGCAGCAGTAGTAAAGCAGCAGAAAGAGAAATAAAGCAATTGATCCTATTTACTATTGTACCAAAAACCATAAGATACCTAGGAATAAACCTAACCAAAGAGATAAAAGATCTGTACCCTGAAAATTACAGAACACTTAAGAGAGAAATTGAAGATGACACAAAGAAATGGAAAAATATTTCATGCTCGTGGATTGGAAGAACAAATACTGTTAAAATGTCTATACTACCTGGGGCACCTGGGTGGCTCAGTCGGTTAAGCATGGACTTTTGATCAGCTCAAGTCATGATCTCACAGTTCATGGGACTGAGACCTACATCAGGCTCTGTTGCTAAAAGCACGAAGCCTGCTTGGCATACTTTCCCTCTTCCTCTTCCTCCTCCTCTTCCTCTTCCTCTTCCTTTTTCTCCCTTCCTCCCTCCCTCCTTCCCTCTCTCCCTCCCTCCTTCCTTCCCTCTCCCTCTCCTTCCCTTTCTCTCTCTCTCTCTCTGCCCCTCCCACAATCATGCTCTCTCCCTCTCAGAATAAACAAACATTTAAAGAAAATAAATGGCTGCACTACCCAAAGCAATCTATACATTTAATGCAATCCCTATCAAAATATCACCAACATTCTCCACAGAGCTAGAATAAACAGTGCTAAAATTTGCATAGAGCCACAAAAGACCCTGAATAGCCAAAGAAATCTTGAAAAAAAAAAAGTTGAAGGCATTACTATTCTGGACTTCAGGTTATATTACAAAGCTGTAGTCACCAAGACAGTATGGTACTGGCACAAAAAAACAGGCACATTGATAAGTGGAACAAAATAGAAAACCCAGAAATGTCCCCACAACTATGTGGTCAAAATTATTTCTTTTAATGAATTTTACATTGATTTTTACCAAAGTATAATTGACATAGAGTATATTATTTGTAGGTGTACCACATGATACATTTGTATATATTGTGAAAGCATCACCACAATAAGTCTAGTTACCATTCATAAGCATACAGATTACAAAATTATTTTCTTGTGATGAGAACTTTTTAAGGTTTACTTAGCAACTTTAAAATTTGCAACACAATATAATGGAAGATAGTCTTCATGCTGTATGTTTCATCCCCATCACTTATTTATTTTATACTGGAAGCATGTACCTCTTGATCCCCTTTACCCACTTTGCCCAACCCCATCCCATTTCCCTGTAGCAACACCAGTATATTCTCTGTATTTATGAGTTAGGTTTAGTTTTGTCTGGTTTGTTTATATGTTTTGTTTTTTAGATTCCACATGTAAATGAAATCATATAATATTTGTTTTTCTCTGACTTATTTTAGTTATCATAATGCCCTCAAGGTTCATCCATGTTGTTGCAAATGGCAAGATTCCATTCTTTTTTATGGCTAATATTCCATTGTGTATATACACCATATCTTCTTTATCCAGTCATCCGTCACTAGACTCTTAGGTTGTTTCAATATCTTGGGTATTATAAATAATGCTACAATGAATAAAGGGGTATAAATGTTTTCAAATTAGTGTTTTTGTTTTCTTCAGATAGATGCAAGTGGATATGCTGGATCACATGGTAGTTCTAATTTTAATTATTTTGAGGACATCATACTGTTTTCCACACTGACTGTACCAATTTACATTTCCACCAACACTGCATGAGGGTACTCTTTTCTCCACATCCTACTCAACACTTGTAATTTCTTGTCCTTTTGATAATAGCCATTCTGAAAGGCATGAAGTGATATATTATTGTGGTTTGGGTTTGCATTTTCCTAGTGATTAATGATGTTGGGCATCTTTTCATGTGCTTTTTGGCCATCTATATGTCTTCTTTGGGAAATGTCTGTTAGATCCTCTGCCCATTTTTTTTTTTTAAACGTTTATTTATGTTTGAGACAGAGAGAGACAGAGCATGAATGGGGGAGGGTCAGAGAGAGAGGGAGACACAGAATCTGAAACAGGCTTCAGGCTCCGAGCTGTCAGCACAGAGCCCAACGTGGGGCTCGAACTCACGGACCGCGAGATCATGACCTGAACCAAAGTCAGCCACTTAACCGACTGAGCCACCCAGGCGCCCCTATCCTCTGCCCATTTTTTAATCAGACTTCTTGTTTTTTCCTAATGAGTTGTGGGAGTTCTTTCTGTATTTTGAATATTAACTTCTTATAGGATATATTATTTACAAATATTTTTACCCATTTAGTAGGTTGCCTTTTTACTTTGTTGAAGTTTCCTTCACTGTGCAGAAGCTTTTTGGTTGGATGTTGACCCACTTATTTTTGCTTTTGTTACCATTGCCTTTAGAGTAAGATAGATAGATAGATAGATAGATAGATAGATAGATAGATAGATAACCAAGAACAATGTCCAGGAGCTTAGTGCTTATGTTTTTTGTTTTGTTTATTCTTTGTTTTAGACTTTTTTTAGGTTCTAGTCTTAACATTCAACTTTTTAGTCTGTTTTGAGGGGTTTGTGTGTGTGTGTGTGTGTGGTGTAAGATAGTGGTCTAATTTAGTGGTCTAATTTAAATCTTTTCCATATGGATGTCCAGTTTTTCCAACACCACTTACTAAAAAATACTATGAGGACATCTGGGTGGCTCAGTTGGTTAAGTGTTCAGCTCTTGGTTGCAGATTGGGTCATGATCTCACAGTTCATGTGTTTGAGCCCCACATTGGGCTCCAGGCTGACAGTGGGGAGCCTGCTTGGTGTTCTCTATCTCTGCCCCTTCCATGCTCACATTCTCTCTCCCTCTCTCTCTCTCTCTCTCTCTCAAAATAAATAAACTTAAAAAAAATTTTAAAAATATAATGTAAAAAAAAAAAAAGAAAACAAAACTGTTCTTTCTTAATTCTATATCTTGTCTACTTTGTTGTAAATTTATTGACCATATATGTGTGGGTATATTTCCAATTTCTCTATTTTATATTCTGTTTTTATCAGTACCATACTGTTTTGATTACTATAGCTTTGTACTATAGTCTGAAATCAGAGGTCATGATGCTTCTAGCACTGGGATTTTGTTTTTTTGGGTTTTTTGTTTGGGTTTTTTTTGTTTTTTTGTTTTGTTTTTGCTTTTTCTGTGTGTGTGTGTGTGCGCACGCGCACGTGTGTGAGTTTTGAGAGTTGTTTGTCTATTCAGGCTCTCTTTGGTTCCATATAAATTTTAGGATAATTTGTTCTATTCCTGTGAAGAATGCCATTAAAATTTTGATAGAGATTGCATTGTATTATAGATTGCTTTAGGTAATATGGGCATTTTTGCAATATTAATTCTTCAATCTATGGGCATGAAATACATTTCCACTTTTTTGTCTTTACTTTCTTTTCTTTTTTTTTAATTTTATTTTAGATGGAGAGCACCGGTGGGGGGAGGGGCAGAGAGAGAGAGAGAGAGAGAGAGAGAGAGAGAGAGAGAATGAATCTCAAGAAGGATCCATGCACAGTGTGGAGCCTGATGCAGGGTTTGATCCCATGATTCTGGGATCATGACCTAAACCAAAATCAAGAGTCAGACTCTCAGCTGACTAAGCCACCCAGGTGCTCCTGTCTTCACTTTCTTTTATCAGTGTCTTAATACTTTCAGTGTACAGCTTTTTCATTTCTGTGGTTAAATTGATTCCTACATATTTATTATTTTTGATGCAATTATAAATGGCATTTAAAAATTCTCTTTCTGATAGTTCATTGTTAGTATATAAATACTCAACAGACTTTTTTGCATACTGATTTTGTAACCTACAAATTCACTGAATGCATTTATTAGTACTGACAGCTTTTTGGTGGAGTTTTTAGGGTTTTCTAGATGTAAAATCATGTAATTCACAAATAGTAATAGATTTACATCTTCCTTTCCAATTTTGATGCCCTTCATATCTTTCTTTTTTTTCCCCCTAATTTCTCTGGCTTGAACTTCAAATACTGTGTTGAATAAAACTAATAAAAGTAGTGAACCTTGTATTGTGAGTGATTTCAAGGGAAAGTTTTCAGCTTATCAGCATTGAGAGTGATGTTTTCTATGGGTTTGCCATGGTCTTTATTATTTTAGTTACATTTAGTCTATATCTACTTTGTTCAAAATTTTAGGATAAATGGATTTTGAATTTTGAAAAATGATTTTCTGCATGTATTGAGATGGATATATGATTGTAGTCCTACATTTTTTAATATGGTGTGTAATATTGATTTGTATGTTGAACCCTTCCTACATATCTGGAATAAATCCTACTTGATCATTGTGGATGAATCCTTTCAATGTATTGTTGAATTTGGTTTGGTAATATATTGTTGACAATTTTTGCATCTGTGTTTGTTAGGAATATTGACCTTTAATTTGTTTTTTTTTTGTTTTTTTTTTGGTAGTGATCTCGCCTGATTTTGGTATCAGAGTAATGCTGGCCTTGTAAAATGAGTTTGGGAGTATTCCCTCCACTGAAGATTTTAGGAACAATTTAAGAAGGTTAGGTACTGAATCTCTTTGAATGTTTGTAAAATACACCAGTGAAGCTGTTTAGTTCCAAATTTTTTCTTTGTTGGGAGTTTTTTGATTACTGGTTCAACCTCCTTACTTGCAATCAGTTTACTCAAATTTTCTGCTGCTTTGTGATTCAATTTTAGAATATCGTATGTTCTAGGAATTTACCCATTTCTTCTAGATCTTCCAATTTGTTGGCATAAAATCGTTCATAGTATTCTCTTTATGGTCCATTGTATTTCTTTGACGTCAGTTGTAATTTCTCCTTGATTTCTGATTTTATTTATTTGAGCCTTCCCTCATTTTTCATAGTGTGTTAGCTAAAGGTTTGCCAATTTTGCTTATCCTTTCAAAGAACTGGCTCTTGTTTCATTGATATTTTTTTTTCTTGGTCTCTTTCATTTATTTATGATCTGATCTTCATTATTTCCTTCCTTCTATCTTTAGGCATTATTTGATCCTCTAGCAAGCTGTGTCTTTTGATTGGGGAATTTAGTCCATTTACATTTAAAGAAGTTATTAATCAGTTTATACTCATTACCATGTTCTTAATAAGTTTTCTGGGTGTTTTGTAGCTTCTCCATGCTCCTTTCTTTTTCTCTTCCTTCTCTTGTGGTCTGATGACCACAAGTAGTTTTATGTTTAGATTCTTTCCAATTATCTCTTATGTATCTATTATAGGTTTTTGCTTTGTAGTTAGCATCTGGCTCACATATAACAGCCTATATATACATATATAGTAGTCCTTTAATTTTAAAGCAAGTTAATTTTGAACACATTCTAAAACTCTATTTATACTCCCCTTCCCTATTTTATATTTTTGAAATTACATTTTACATATTTTTATTTTCTATATTCCTTAACTAATTATTGTAGGTATAGTTGATTTTACTACCTTTTTCTTTTAACCTTAATACTAGTTTTGTAAGTGATTAATCCACTTCCTTTACTACATATTTATGATGATCAGTGAGATTTTTACTTTCGTTACATTTTCTTATTAATAATTAATGTTATGTCCAGGTTAAATAAATCCCTTTAACATTTTATGTAATGCTATTTTAGTGGTGATGAACTCTGTTAGCTTTTGCATGTCTGAAAAACTCTTTAATGGACTTTTAGTTATGAATGATAATCTTGCCATGTGTAGTATCCATGGTTAGAAGTGTTTTGATTTTAGTACTTGGAGCGTATCCTTCTATTCCCTCTAGCCTACAAAATTTGCTGATAATTATGCTTATAGTCTTAGGTAGGATTACTTTTAAATAACAAGTTGATTTTCTCTTGCTGCATTTGAGATTCTCTCTTTAACATTGACATACTTATTATCGTGTGTCTTGGTGAAGGTGTCTTTGGGTTCATCTCATTTGGAAATCTCCTGCATAACCTGTTTCCTTCCCCAGGTTAGGAAAGTTTTCAACCATTACATCCTCAAATAAGTTTTCTGCCCCTTTCTGTCCCTACTCTTCCTGGAATCCCTATAATGTAAATGTTATCCCACTTGACATTATCCCATTGGTCCCTTAAACTATCTTCATTTTTGAACTTTTTCTTTTTCCTGCTCTGTTTGAGTGAGTTCTAATGCCATCTTCAGATCATTGATTCTAGTGCTTAGCTGACTGTTGAACTCTTTTAGTGTATTTCTCAGTTCAATTATTGTACTCTCCAGCTCTGTGACCTCTTTTTATACTTATATTTTCTCTTTATTGAACTTGTCTCTTTATTCATTCTTCTGAGTACAGTAGTAATGTACTTTATGACTTCTTTAGAAGATGTACATAAAGATGTACATAAAGAACATCTTGGGGTGCCTGGGTGGCGCAGTCGGTTAAGCGTCCGACTTCAGCCAGGTCACGATCTTGTGGTCCATGAGTTCGAGCCCTGTGTCGGGCTCTGGGCTGATGGCTCAGAGCCTGGAGCCTGTTTCCGATTCTGTGTCTCCCTCTCTCTCTGCCCCTCCCCCGTTCATGCTCTGTCTCTCTCTGTCCCAAAAATAAATAAACGTTGAAAAAAAAAAAAAGAACATCTTTATGACTGTTACTACGAACTCTTTAGCAAGTAAAGAGTTATATATGTTTATTTCATTGGTCCTTTTTCTGGAGTTTTATTCTTCCAATTAGACATTTTTCTGTCTCTTCATTTTGCTTGGCTGCTTTTTTTTTAAAAGGTTTATTCATTTCTGAGAGAGAGAGAGAGAGCGCGCACACAAATGGGGGAGGAACAGAGAGAGAGGGAGACACAGAATCCAAAGCAGGCTCCAGGCTCTGAGCTGTCAGCACAGAGCCCAAAGTGGGCTTGAACCCTTGAACCATGATATCATTACCTGAGCCGAGGTTGGAAGCTTAACCTACTGAGCCACCAAGGCGCCCCTTTTTTGCTTGGCTTCTTATGTTTGTTTCTATTTATTCAATGAAACAACTCTCTCCTGGTTTTGAATGGGTGGCCATGTGTAGGCTATGAACCTTATCATTTACTATTGTCTTAGTTCTTGGATGTTTCTTGAAGTGTCTCTCTCATTCTTTTAGACCCATTGGGCTCAGAAACATAATACACCCTGGCCTCCAGAACCTGGCACTCAAGTGACATCCCCTACGTAGGCTGTGTATGCCTGCTGAATGTGGAGGGCCATGAAGAGGGTGGAACACCTACGCGCTGCCCCTTTTTGGGCCAGAAGAGGGATGTAGTGAGGTGAGGCACTTGTCTGCGATCTTTAGGGCCACTGCAGCAGTAGCACAGGGGATAAGGCATTCAATGTCTCTGGTGGAGTTCTGGCCTTGGCTGAGGAGGAGCTTCTAGCAAGTCAGAATGAGAGTACAAAAATGGCAATTGCCAGTGCTGGCACTGACAAGGTAGAGAATGTAAAAATGGTACCTGCCAGCATCTTTGTCCCTTGAGAGTCCCAAGGTGCTTTTGCCCCTCTGGCAAATTATGATTAGCAAATGAATCACGCATATGGTCTAGCCTCTTTTCAATCCACTGCTTTTGGTCTGGGTCCCAGTGCAACTATCTGCATATGTGCTCTTAAAGAGATACTAAATAATACTTCATTCCCTATGAACCTATGGTTCTTCTGGATGTAAGTCTGTTGGGTTTTAAAGTTAAACATTTGGGGGGCTCAACTTTCTGGTTCAGTCTCAAACATCATTGTGCGTAATGTGTGGTACAATACCCTTGCTCCTCAGAGAGGAGTTTGATATTTGTGAGAACTTTGTGTTGATGTGTTGCTGTGCTGGGCATGAGGGTTTGGGTAAGACCACATCTCTGCCTTTGTTACATGTCTCATTGTGGCACTTTTTTCCTTTGTTGTAGAGGAGATCTTCAGCTAGTTACTAAGGATTTTCAGAGGGAATCGTGCCTTATATAGCTGTAGCTGTGTTGTGTCTATGGAAGGAGGTGAACTCAGGATCTTCCTGAGCAGCCATCTTGAACTGCCTCTACCAACAAAATTAGTTTTAATCATTTCTCTTCAATGGTATTATCAGAAAAAAATACCAATTTTAATACCAAGTGGAATTTTACTTAGAACCAAATGCCACTGTCAAGCAACTATATTTGTGTTTATTTGGTTAAAAATCATAATCTTTGCCATTACTATTTTTTTTTTTAATCAGCATTTGAGAAGATTGCAAAAAACACAAATGTTGAGTGTTAAAATGTGACTAAGATACTAAGAGGATTTGAATGTGAAAAGTGTCTGATAGTCACAAATCCATGAAATGTCTTTGGAGGAATGTTGATCTCTAACAGTTCTCTTTTTTAGTGGGAATAAAGATAGTTTATCCTTTGATGTTTGAGCTGTGAATGTTAATGGCATTTTGGTATGATAGATAAGTAAATGCTCCTGGTGATGACATTTTATAAATGATTTTGAACTTTAATAATTCAACTTGGGTTCACCCTTCTAATATACTAGTGTTAAGAACCAATATAGTATTTAAACAGCCCACCAGCTTGCACATGATTTAGAGAAGGCATAAAGACCCCCTAGGCATGTCCTCTAAGGAAAATAAGAGATGACTTTCATTCAGGTGTGTATGGGAAGAATCTGACTCAATAAATAAGAAAAGATCTAAATACCCTATCCAAAATTGTCCTTTGTATAATTCAAATAAAATATCTTAAGGCTATTATTCTCTTTTTATTAGAAGATTATATGTTTAAGTAATCTTTTAAGCTTCTATTGATGTTCAAAAGTTGAAAACTGAAATCTCAAGCAGAGGAATAAAATTTTGAAAAGTAAAATTTTGAATTAGCAACCATAAGTGGATATTTCCCTACCACTATTCTTCCTTATTGCATATCAACAGACCCAGTAGGGGCACCTGGGTGGCTCAGTCAGTTGAGCATCTGACTTCGGCTCAGGTCATGATCTTGCGGTCCTTGAGTTCGAGCCCCTCATTGGGGTCTGTGCTGACATCTCAGAGCCTGGAGTCTGTTTCAGATTCTGTGTCTCCCTCTCTCTCTGACCCTCCCCCATTCATGCTCCATCTCTCTCTGTATCAAAAAATAAACGTTAAAAAAATTTTTTTAAAAAAAGACCCAGAAATTAGGCCTTGTTTTAGATTGCTGAAGGTGTAATGTGACAACAGATACATGTATTTGTGTATGCTGTATGGGCATATTTGTGTTTCCTACCAAAATTCTACGTTTGGGAGCACCTGCGTAGCTCAGTTGGTTAAGCATCCGACTCTTGACTTCAGTTCAGGTCATGATCTCACGGTTCATGAGTTTGAGCCCAGTGTTGGGCTCTGTGCTATCAGTGCTGATAGCACAGAGCCTGTTTATGATTCTCTCTCTGCCCCTGCCTTGCTCATGCTCACTCTTCTCAAAATAAAAAAAAAATATTTTTTTTGAATTCTACTTTTGCTAAAACTGAGTTTTTAAATCAAGAACACCTCTCCTCTTTAGGTTTGCTGGTGGGAACTACAACACAATATAACTTCTTTTAAGTTTTGTGAGACTGAAACTAGAGCCAGTGTTTACTTTGATATTACTGACATGTTTCACATGACTGGAAATCTGGAGAAAACAAAATTTTGGGTTCAATATGATTGAAACTGTATACGTTATTTTTATATATATGAGGGAGAACAAGAATGACAGTTGAGAATAAATTAATTTAAGCAGCCATTCATAATCATCCATGGATAAAACATTAAGATTAAT
This sequence comes from Puma concolor, assembly GCF_028749965.1. Lineage (NCBI taxonomy): Eukaryota > Metazoa > Chordata > Mammalia > Carnivora > Felidae > Puma > Puma concolor. Next base: position 56,723,550 of record NC_141675.1, read on the forward strand.
TGTGCTTGTGTGGAAAAAAAAGTTGTTTAACTGGAGATCTATTTTGAAAACTATCATCAAGTCAGTGATTATTAAATACTCATTTAATATTTTATGGAGCTCTTGGTTGGCTCAGTCTGTTAAGCATCTGACTTGATTTGCACTCAGGTCATGATCTTGTGGTTAAGAGATCAAGCCCTGCATCAGGGTCTGTTCTGGACATGGAGCCTCCTTAAGTTTCTCTCCCTCTACTGCTCAGTCTCTCTCCTCTCTTTTTCTCTCAAAAAATATTTTAAATAATGCATCACGTACATATTTAGTACTATATAAAAACTTAGGAGAATTGATATAAAACTATGGCTAGCCAAATCTGTCATAATATACTCAATATTATCATTATGAAGTTTATATTGCTATCCAGTTAAATAGTTTTGATATATCAAAATTGTGACTATATTACCATTACAACTATGTAAAATATATTCTCATAGATAAAGAATAGATTTTGAAAGGAAGGCAATTAATGTTAGGAAACCATAGTGAATTAATTTTTATTTATTTTTTACAAGGTAGTCTATTAAAATGAGAATAAATGGGTCAGATAGTAATTTTCGACAAGACCAGTAAATATCATAATCTTTTTATATTTAATTTGTCAAATTTGTAGAATACTTTTCTAATATTAATAAAAACCTCTTAAACATCAAACAACGTTAGTAATAAGTAAAATTGTGAACTCTGAAGTCGGCCTCTTACCCTTCTTTAATTTTATCATATGGCCACCTCCATTATTTAGCCAATCATTCTTGGCAAACTCTATGGAATGATGGATCATGTAAATGTTGAAGTCCAGTGACCTGTACAATCCTATTTAACCATAATGTAGACATAAAGTTATTCTAAGGTTCATATTAAGGAATAAAGACATTTTTAAAGAAAGACTGTTGAACTACAATGCTTAATGAGTCAAAGAAGCAGTGTCCCAGAGGATGAGTACTCTTGAGTGTGTAAACAGTTACAAATAATTTTAAAGATTAATTAACCCAGCGTCACCCTTTGGATTTGGTAATTATTCTCATGATTTGTGATTACACCCAAATTCACAAATGTTTAGGCAGTTGAAGGCCCAGATACATATTTAAGCTGGCAAACATTAGCTTTTTATAATTCCTTATTCATTACTTATTCCTCATTTATCTATATGTGCCTAATCCATTTATTATATAATGATATATCTTTTGTCAATAGAATTAAGTAAAAATTATATGGTTGTTAAAACATACCAGTTATATTTTTGAATGAAAGTAATTAAGCAGGGATAGCATCAAGAATGATATACCAGGAGTTCCAGGTGCTTGACCCCTCCACAAAAATAATAATTAAATAGCTGATGAAAATCTTCTGGGAGAGCTCTGAAACACAAAAAACAAACAACAACTGCAAAACCTGCAGCACCCATTGAAACACACCCACAAAAACAAATAGCCAAGAGTAGGAGGAATTTTACCTGCGTCACTCTGTGCCCCACTGCTTCATAGCTCAGCATCAACAAGGATCCAGTCAGCTGTAACATCCCTACAAGGAATGGAAAAAACAGAAGGACCCTGGAAACCTATACCTCTAGTGGAGAATCACCACTTCCAACACAGATTACCCCACTTCCAGTCTTTACCAGTGCATATCACAGCTGACAGAGCTACTCAGAGTCCATGCCAGTGTGCACCCACAGAGAAAGAACTACTGCTTTGTGCCCCACTCCCGATTCTGATACCACTGTGCACATGCTAAAATGCCAGATCCATGATTCCTCATGTGTGCCCATGCCCTGGACCCCAATGCCACCATTGCTCCATGCATGAATGCACCCCAGACCCTGGCTCTGAAGTTGTTCTACAGCCGCCCACATCATGAATCGCCAGTGTCATTGCTGCTCTGCATGTGCCAGCATCCCACACTCCAGGTCTGTGGCCACGCCACATATATATACATGCTGAATCCTGGCCCCATGGCTACTATACAACAGACCTAGTGTCACAAGCACTGCATATCAGCTATACCCCCGTCCCTGGTGTTACCACTGCTTTGTACTTTCCCATCTCCCAAACTCCAGCTTTGTGGTCCCTCTGTGCATGCTTAGACCTAGACAATGGTGTGACCATAACTTCATGTGCACCTGTGTCCCAGAACTGTCACCATGTACAAACATGCGGCCAAGATACAGACACCACTACTTTTCTGCCCACAGCTGCATTCTTGACCAGCATCAACATCATGTGTAGGCCCACACCCTAGTACCCTGTGCAAAGATAGATCCCTTTGGCCATGTTTGTAACCAGCCCCACACTCAGCCACTGCCACTGAGAACCCCAGCAATGATTTCTACTGCCATGATTGCTCACAAATTTGGCTACTGAGGACACACACTGTCTTGGCTTATCCTAAGGTTAGAGGATGAGTACGTTGAGTTTATGCTACTATGCTCCCTCAGAGCCAGCCAGAGCCACCACTTAAAACTTGCTATGTCTTGAGAAGGAAATGAACATCTAATCAATGAGACCTAAAGTGCCCAAATAGGATCAACTAAAGACTACAGCGATTTGCATATCAGTAAATTGCCAAAAGTCCAGGACAAAGAAGAGAGTTTTGAAAACAGAAAGAGAAAAATAACTCCACATATAAGGGAACACCTGTAAGACTGTCAGTAGATTACTCAGTAGAAACTCTAGAGGTCTGGAAAAAAGTGAGAGATATATTCAAGTGCTAAAAGAAAACACACACACACAAGAATAATTTTAATGTCAAAATTATTTTAACGTGAAGCAAGTCTTTCCTAGGCAAAAATCAAAACAAAAACACAACTAAATAATCACCAACAGACCCAATACACACAAAATACTTAAGGGAATTATTCAATATAAAATGAAAACACACTAAACAGCAATGTGAAAGCTCATGAAAATATAAGCCTCATTGCTAAATGTAAATACTAGACAAATACAGATTAATGTAATACTGTAATAATGGCATATAAATTACCTTTAAAACTAATATAAAAGTTAAAAGATAAAAAAATTTGTTAGTGAGTACACAATATAAAGATATTCTCTAGCTATAAGAACAAAAAGCATGTGGGAAGAGTAAAAGTACACAGTTTTTTATGCAATTGAAGTTGTTAATTTAAAAGAGACCGTTTTAACTACAAGACGTTTTATCTAAGCCTTGAGCTAAGCATAAAGAAAAAACGTAATAGATACACAAAAGATAAAGAGGAAAGCATCAAAGGAAACCACTATGAAAAATAAGTAACAAGGGAACTTTGCAGACTACATTATAAAGGTATAGTAAGTGAAATAAGGTGGTACTGGCATAGAACAGACATGTGGAACAGAATAAGAGCCCAATAATAAACCCATGCATATATAGTCGACTAATATTTAACAAGAAAGCCAAGAAAACTCAATGGAGAAAAAACAGTGTCTTCGGTGAATTGTGCTGGAAAAATTGGATGTTTTTATGTAAAAGAAAGAAACTAGACCCATATCTTACACTGCTCACAGAAGTTAACTAAAAATGGCTTAAAGACTGAAATGTAGGACTGGAAAGTATAAAACTCCTAAAAGAAAACATAGGGATAAATCTCCTTCACATGGGTCTTAGCAATGATTTTTTTTTGACATGACATATAAAGCACAAGTAACAACAATAAAAAAGTGAGACTACATGAAATGAAAAAACTCAGCAAAAGAAATAATAAAAAAATGAATAGGCAACCTATGGAATGGGAGAAAACATTTGTAAACTATCTATTAAGGGGTTAATATACAAAATATAAAAAATAACTCCTATACCTCAATAGTAAAATAATTCAATTTAAAAATGGACAAAGGACATGATTGCTTTCAAAAATATATTTGAATGGCTGACTGATACATTAAAAGGTGTTCAACATCACTGATCATCAGAGAAAAAGCAAATAAAAAACACAATGAGAGATCACCTTATATCTGGTAGAATGGCTGTCATCAAAAAGACAAGATAACAAATGCCCAGCAAGGGTATGGAGAAAAGGGAACCCTTGTACACCATTGGTGGGATATAAACTGGTTCAACCACTCTGGAAAACAGTATGGAATTTCCTCAAAAAAGTTAAAAATGGAAATAACATTTGACTCAAAAGTTCCCCCTCTGAGACTATTTCTGAAGGAAATAAAGTCATTATGTCAAAGAGATGCCTGGACACTCATATATTTGCAGCATTATTTACAATAGCTAAGACATGAAAATAGCCTAAGTGTCCATTGACAGATGAATGGGTAAAGAAGATGTGACCTATGTATACCGTGGAATACTATTCATCCATAAAAACGAAATCCTACAGTTATGACAACATGGGTGGAACTTGAGGGCATTTTCGTAAGTGAAATCAGTCAGAAAAAGACAAATACTATATGATCTCCCTTCTCTGTGGAATATAAAAACCAACTTCTTGGGGCGCCTGGGTGGCGCAGTCGGTTAAGCGTCCGACTTCAGCCAGGTCACGATCTCGCGGTCCGTGAGTTCGAGCCCCGCGTCAGGCTCTGGACTGATGGCTCAGAGCCTGGAGCCTGTTTCCGATTCTGTGTCTCCCTCTCTCTCTGCCCCTCCCCCGTTCATGCTCTGTCTCTCTCTGTCCCCCAAAAAATAAATAAACGTTGGAAAAAAAAAAATTTAAAAAAAATAAAAAAAAAAAAAAAAAAAAAAAAAAAAAAAAAAAACCAACTTCTTGAAAAAGAGGTCAGATTTATTGTTACCAGACATGGAGATTGGGGGATGGGGGAATTGGGTAAAGGTCGTCAAAGGGTACAAACTTTGAGATTTAAGATAAGTACTGAGGTTATGACTATAATTAACATTGCTGTATGGTATATTTGAAAGGTACTAAGAAAGCAAATCCTAAAAGTTCTCATTAAATGGGAAAAAATTCTAACTATATAAAGTGCTGAATGTTAACTAAATTTTTGTGATAATCATTTCACAATATATGTAATCAAGTTATTATAATGTAAAAATTATACAGTTATAAGTCAATTATATCTCAAACTGAAAAAAAGGAAGAGAGAAACACAGCTGTAAAACAGAAAATTTTAAAATTGCAGTGTTAAGCCCTCAATTGATAATTATTTTACATATAAGTGGCTTAAACTTAATACTAAAAAGGCATAAAGTAGCTGAATGAATGTTTAAAAAGAATAAGATCAAGTGATGTGCCCCCTACAAGAGAACCAATTTAGGTTTAGAGATTCACAAAGGTCGAAAGTAAAGGAATAGAATAAGATATCTCATGCTAATGGTAACCAAAAGAAACCAGGCATGGCTATATTTTTTATCAGACAAAATAGATTAAGTTTAGAACTGCCTACAGACAAAAAGTCATTATATAATGATAAATGGGTCAATTTAACAGGATGATATAATAATTATAAGTGTACATCCAATATTAGAGCAGTTAAAATATAAAGCCAATGTTGGCATATCTCAAGGCAGAAATTGACTTCAAAATACACAAAAATTAAATGACTGATTTGAACAACACTAGCCTGAAGAAACCAGTAACAAACATGAAGACAGAATTAGTAACAAAACACTTTTCCAAAAATAAATGCCCAGGTTAAGATTGCTTCACAGGTGAACTCTACCAAATGTTTAAAGAAGTAATACCAGCCCTTAAACTTTTTCATAAACTAGAAGAGGGAACATTTTCTTTTCCTTTTTTTAATACAATTTATTGTCAAATTGGCTTCTATAAAACACCCAATGCTCATCCCAACAAGTGCCCTCTTCAATGCCCATCACCACTTTCCCCTCTCCCCCACCTCCCATCAAACTCAGTTTGTTCTCTGTATTTAAGAGTCTCTTGTGGTTTGCCTCCCTCCCTCTCTTTAACTTTTTTCCCCCTTTCCTACCCCCATGGTCTTCTGTTAAGTTTCTCAAGATCCACATATGAATGAAAACATATGGTATCTGTCTTTCTCTGACTGACTTACTTCACTTAGCCTAATACCCTCCAGTTCCATCCACATTGCTGCAAATGGCAGGACTTCATTCTTTCTCATTGCCAAGTAGTATTCCATTGTATATATAAACCACATCTTCTTTATCCATTCATCAGTTGATAGACATTTGGGCTGTTTCTATAATTTGGCTATTGTTGAAAGCACTGCTATAAACATTGGGGTACATGTGCCCCTATGCATCAGCACTCCTGTATCCCTTGGGTAAATTCCGTAGTGTAGTTTATTGCTGGATCGTAGTGTAGTTCTCTTTTTAATTTTTTGAGGAATCTCCACACTGTTTTCCAGAGTGGCTGTACCACTTTGAATTCCCACCAACAGTTCAAGAGGGTAAGAGGGAACCTTTTCAAACTCATTTTATGAGACCAGCATCTCCCTGATACCAAAACCAGACAGACACTGCAAGTAAATAAAACTGTAGGTCGATATCCCTGATAAGTATAGATGCAAAAATTCTCCATAAAACACTGGCAAATCAAATTCAGCACATTAAAAATAATTATACACTATGACCAACTGGATTTTATCCCTGGGAAGCAAGGATGTTAGGACATGTGCAAATTAATGTGATATAACACATTAACAAAATGAAAGACAAATACCACACAGTTATTTTAGTTGTTGTAGAAAAAGCATTTGATGGAGTTCAATATCCATTCATGACTAAAAGTCTCAACAAGATAAGTATAGAAGGAACTTATCTCAACACAGTGAAGTCCATATATGAAAAGTTCACCACTAACATCACAATTTAGGGAAAAATCAGAGCTTTCTCTCCAAGATCCAGTATAAGGCAAGTCTACCCACTCTCACCACTTCTTTTCAGCATGGTCCTATATTTCTAGTCAAATTAATTAGGCAAGAAAAAGAAAAGGCATCCAAATCATCAAGGAAGTCCCAAAAATGTCTATGTTGACAGATGACATGATTCATATACATAGAAAACCCTAAAAACTCAAAAAGTTAGAACTAATAAATTCAATCAAGTTGCAGGGTACAAAGTCAATGTAAATTGATATAAAAATCTGAAGGATATAAAAATAGTTGTTTTATCTTTTTATCTAAAAAGAAAATTAAAAAAAAAAAAAAACAATCCTATTCACAATAGCCATAAATAGAATAAAATACTTGGGAATGAACTTAACCAAAGAGATGAAAGACATGTAATGCCGAAAATGCAAAACATCAAGAAGGAAAATTAAAGAAAACATAGATGACTGGAAAGTTATCTGTGTGCATGGATTGAAAGAGTTAATATTGTTAAAAGGTCCATACTATCCCAAGCATCCTAGAGATTCAGTGCAATCCCTATCAAAATCTCATTGTCATTCTTCACAGATATTAATCAAGTCTAAAATTCACACAGAACCATAAAAGACCCTTGACAGCTAAGGCAATCTTGAGCATGAAAAACAAAGTTTTCTCTGATTTCAAACTATATTATAAAGTATTGGTAATCAAACCAGTATGGTACTGTCATAAAAACTGACATTGAGATAAATAGAATAGAAAGCCCCAAAATTCACACATCTATAGGCAACTGATCTTTGACAAGGGTGGCAAGAACACGCAATGGGGAAAAATTAGTCTTTTCAATAAATGGTGTTGAAAAATGGATATCTACTTGCAGAATAATAAAATTGGACACATCTCACACCATATACAAAAGTCAATTCAAAATGGAGTAAATTTAAGACTTAAAGAAAAAAAAAGACTTAAGACCCAAAGCCTTGAAACTACTAGAGAGAAACAAAGACAAAAATCTGGGAAATAATTTTTTGGCTATGACACCAAAAGCACAGACAGTTAAAAATAAACAAGTGAGTTTGTATTAAAATAAAAAGCTAGTGCACAGCAAAGAAAATAACAAAATGAAAAGGCAACCAATAGAATGGGAGAAATATTGGCAGACTGTAGATGATGAAGAGTTAATATCTAAAATATGTGAGGAATTCCTGTGACTCAATAGCAATGAATAAATAAATATTTAACCAGATTAAACAATGAGCAAAGAACCTGGATAGGTATTTCCCATAAGAAGACACACAATTGTCACAAGATATGTAGAATTAAGAAAGGAATTAAGCAAAATTTTAAATTATTAAATGTACCTAAAATATTATTTTAATTGATTTAATGTTTGTGATGCAGGGTTTATATTTGAAATTCATGTAACACATACAAAATAACAACTTCCAGCAAATGCTCATAGCATATCCCAGAGTACGTAAAAGCTTAATATGCCTTGTAGATCTATTATAGAATTATCAGATTGCTGTACTTGTTTATGTTTTCCTGTAATTTGAGAACTCCTAGTTATCATAGCACTTATTTTATTGATGGACATGGAAATGATGCTCAAAAATGATCCCTCCCTTAAGCCTACTGAATTGGTCAAAGCTGGGCCAATTATTCCTTTCCTTGGAAATTTAGAAATCAGGGTAAGACCAAAGTAAGTCCTTTCCTGTGGCAGAAACCGTGTGTGTGTGTGTGTGTGTGTGTGTACACACACACACATTTTAAATGTTTGTTTACTTTTGAGAGAGAGTGAGCAAGAGCGTGCAGGTAAGGGGCAGAGAGAGGGACATGGGATTTGAAGCAGGTTCTGTGCTGATAGCAGAGAGACCAACGCGGGACTCCACCTCAGAAACCACAAGATCATGACCCGAGCTGAAGTGGTCAGATGCTTAACCTACAGCCACCCAGGTGCCCCAGAAGCCATTTATTTTATTTTATTTTTTTTTAAATTTTTTTTTTCAACGTTTATTTATTTTTGGGACAGAGAGAGACAGAGCATGAACGGGGGAGGGGCAGAGAGACAGGGAGACACAGAATCGGAAACAGGCTCCAGGCTCTGAGCCATCAGCCCAGAGCCTGACGTGGGGCTCGAACTCACAGACCGCGAGATCGTGACCTGGCTGAAGTCGGACGCTTAACCGACTGCGCCACCCAGGAGCCCCAGAAGCCATTTATTTTTAATTTGGGGCATTATCAAAGCTTGTTGTGATGAGCACTGGTGTTCTATGTGAGTGATAAATCACTAAATTCTCTCTTGAAACTAGTATTACACTATATGTTAAGTAACTAGAATTTAAATAAAAACTTGAGGGGCGCCTGGGTGGCTCAGTCAGTTGAGCATCTGACTTCAGCTTAGTTCATGATCTCATGGTTCCTGGGTTCGAGCCCCTCATCAGGCTCTGTGCTGACAGCTCAGAGCCTGGAGCCTGCTTCAGATTCTGTGTATCCCTTTCTCTCTGACCCTCCCTCTGTCTCTCTCTCTCTTTCTCTCTCTCTCAAAAATAAATAAACATTAAAAAAAAAAAGTTCACTTTGAAATTGTTACTTTAAAAAAAAAAATAAAATAAAACAAAACTGTTCAAATGAGTGATTAAGAAGAATTAGCCTAAACAATTTATAATCGAATTAAAATGGGACACAAATAATGATTTATACAATGTTAGAAAAAATAACATTTTAAAATTCTCAGTTGTTTTGCCAAATATTTAGAAATATTTATTCAAAAGGTAATCCATTTCTTGAGTTGACTTTTAAAAATATTTACAGGTATTTTGAAAACATAAAAGTAATCTTTAACTGAAATTAGTATAAACTATAAGACAAAAACAAGCATGTGTATAAAATCCATTTTGTTTCTAATGGAAACAAAGCACAAAAATGAAAAATCATAAAGTAAGAATGACAGTAAACTAAAATGCTTCACAGTATTCAGTTTTTGTTGTGTTATTATTACAAAGTCTGTAAGATTAGAAGCTGGAACTATAAGAAATCTCAAAAACCCATTTTATAAGAAAAAGAATAGAAAAGTCAGAAATCTCACAAATTCATGTTGGTTATATACCTCGCAGATTAATAAATTAGATGTAAGCAAAGATGGCAACATAGATCAAAAGATTTAAAGACAAAATACATTAAATCAAAGAGTGTACTTACAACTTGATAGCCAATAAAATTTACAATGAAGTGAAAAGAACTCCAAACCACTTTTGCAGAATAAAACAGCATGCAAATTTTTAAGAAAAAAGCTGTTCCAATTGAAGCTAATTATAAGGGTTTTATTTTGTTTTGTTTTGATCTTTACGACTCCCAGGTTGAGGTTTCTCTACAGGATACCAAAACATTAAATATTAACTTGACGACTCATAGAATTATTTTAACAACTTACTGAAAAAATCAAATTAACTTGTAAAAATAAAAACTAATCAAATGTCAGTGGAAAGAAATCCACGAGATTAAAAAAAAAGATGAATTTTAAACTAGACATCAATATGGTAGGCTGTAAAACTTTATGTAAACTTTAGGAAGATTAGTACTTGGAGTTCATCTTCTACCATAAGATGCTCACAGGGCAGTAGTGATCAGCAGTGATCATTTCTTTGCTATTGGCTCTGGGTGACCTGTTTTGCACACAGTCTGATACATCTCTGTAGGGAATAAACTATCTGAATTTTCTTTTTCTCTCCCAACCTTCAGGCTTACCCTAGAAGAAAGATTTAAAGAAAGTAATAATAGGTAATTTAGAAACATTTTATAAACAGCATATGTGCCTATTTTAAAATGTACTGTTGTTAAATTAAAAATTCTAATTTAGGTTAGATTTTTGCTTCTGTGTATATGAAGAGAGAGGTGGCTTTTTATAGTTTATATTTAATAAGTTTAAGTATTCTCTTGGTCTAAGTAACTAAGTAGTATGTAATTAGACGGTGTCTACTCAGTTTGTAATTATTCCAAGATGATAAATAAGGGGCACCTGAGTGGCTCAGCTGGTTGTGCATCTGACTCTTGATGTTGGCTCAGGTCATGATCCCAGGCATTCGGGGATTGAATCCCACTTTAGGCTCTGCACTGAGTGTGGAGCCTGCTTAAGATTCTCTCTGCCCCTCTCCCCTGCTTGCACCTTCTCTCTCTCTCAAAAAATGACATTGTTTGAAGTTTTTGTATAAGCCAACATTGCTTATTGTATGTATTTATATAATTTTTAATTATTTATTTTATAGAGCACACAAGTAAGAGAGAAGGGCACAGGGAGATAGAGAAAGAATCTTAAGCAGGCTCCATGCTGAACACAGAGCCTGACATGGGGCTCAATCCCATGACCCTGGGATCATGACCCAAGCCAAAATCAACAGCGGGATACTCAACCAACTGAGACACCCAGGCACCTCCAACACTGCTTATTTTAAATAAAGTTTCCTTTATGTATTGGGTGCCATATCTTTATTTCTATCTTAGTCTGTTTAGGTTGCTATAACAAAATACCATAGGCTGGATGGCTTTTAAATAATAGATATTTCTCACAGTTCTGGATGTTAGAAAGTCAAAGATCAAAGCACCAACAGATTCCATGTCTGATCTGGACTGCTTCCTGGTTCATTAACAGTCATCTCTCTGTATCCTCAAAGACAGAAGAAGTGAGGGAACTGTGGGATCCCTTTTATAAGGACACTAATAACATTCATAAGGGTAGGGCCTTTGCGACTTTATCACCTCCCAAAGGTCCCATCTCCTACAACCATCATATTGCGGGTTAAGATTCAGCATATAGATGTTGGGGAGACACTCCAGACACTCATTCAATTACTCTGAATTATATCTCATGATACATGATAATTTGTCATGGATGTCTTATATTTTGGCAGTAATTTCCAATGTATAAATACATTTGCATAGTCTATAGCATGTCTGAAAAATTATCATTGGCTTTTAATTAAATTTCTATTTTTCAAAAAAATCTATAAGGTAACATGATTTGCTCTAGAAATTATGATTAATTAAATATGTCTTCTCTCAAATTTTATCTAAAAGTCAATATTAATAAAACAATTACAAATGTTTTTAAAAGCCCATGTAAATACTTTTATAAGACATGATAAATGAATCCTAGAAAATAAATACTGGTTAAGACTTTGGGATAATTGGAAAATATGGACTGTGCATCAAATGATAATGTAATATTAATGTTAAATTCTTGTGTGATTATTATGTTTATACAGGAGAAACTTCTTGTTTTCATCATGATAAATGTTAGTGTTTAGGAGTAAAGTGCTATTCTAACTACAAATAATACTCACACAATTTATTACCAGATGATGTACATATGGGGAGAGTGAGAGCAGGAAAGGGAAGGAAAAAATAGGGAGAAAGAGAGGAATGTTAACAGTCCATGAATGTTTCAGGGAGTAAAAAGATGGCTATTTTTTGCTGTTTTATTATTCTTACAATAGCCCAAAATGAAACTGGAGAGAAAAGGAAGGACAAAAATATGTTTCACAGATTCCAGTGCATGCCTTGTTTCACAACATGTGAATGATGATGATAGAAATCAAGTCCCATTATGTTTTTACCTTTGTAAAATGTTTCCACAAGTTGAACTCCCCTTATTTCCATATGAAACACCTACTAAAAAACAGAATAAAATAGCCATCATTGATTAAGGATCTATCCTTTTCCAGGTTTTATTTGTTTATTCATTCATTCATTCATTCATTCTTTTGACTTTAGTAACCTCTTGGGTTAGGTCTACTTATGGTACTTCTTTTTAGAAGAAGAAGTTAAGACTAAAAGTGACTAACTAAGGTCACAATGTTACCAAGTAGGAAGGCCTGAAACCAAAGCCAGTTTCATTAAATTTCCAAACCTTAGAATATTTGTGCTGCTTCAAAAAAATAAAATAAATTTGCACTTGCCAGAGGCCAATGTGCTTTGCTGGTTAGTGATCAGGAAGGAGGAGAATGTCCTTCACCTGAATCCTAATCTTTACACTGCTCCTCCCAGCAATGATATTTCTAAGAAGAATGGCTGATATGTTACTTTCAAATAGTTGGCCTAGCTGCATTTTTATAAACTGTGCCTTTTTTTTTTTTTTTTTTTTTTTTTACAAATATCTTGGCAAGTAATCAAATGGTTTTATGAGCTCTTCCACTGTGTTCTCAGGAATGCTTATATAACCTGATAAGCCATTATTCAATGAGGAGTGTTGGCATTTTTATTTACATGATAGCTTCGGCCACATCTAAAGCAAGAAAGAAATCCTAAAAATACCTCATTTGTAATGGCAATCTTGGTAGTAAGTGTGGATTTCCATATTGCTGTTTCAGGAAGGCAGAATGTTATCGGGTGTGAAAGCAACTGTATAAAGGATTAGAAGGCACAGTCAGTTTCTAATTCACTAGCTCCCTATAATCAGAATCTCAGTCACTATATAAATCACTTATAAAGACAGAGTCCTTCATGGTGACACTTGGAAGCATTAAGTTTACCCTTAGTAAATCTATTTTGATCAATTTGTGAAATCCTTGGGTTTTTAAACATCAAACACATGTGAGAAACAACTGCATGCAAGATTTAAAGTGCGTATGATGTAGTACAAATTTTAGTTTATCACTTGATTGGTATTTGCTTTTTGGTATTTTCTTTTATCCCCTCCCCCCCATTTTACTGATATATAATTGACACACAACACTATACAAATATTAGGTATACAGCATAATTATTTGACTTACATATATTGTGAAATGGTTAAGACAATACATTTAGTGTAACATCTATCCTCTTATATAGATACAAAAAAGAAAACAACATGTTTTTCCCCTTATATTGAGAACTTTTAGGATTTATTCTTAAGACTTTCAAATATACCATACAGGTGTGTTAACTATAGTCATCATGTTGTATGTTACATCCCTAGGATTTGTTTGTAAGTGGACGTTTGTACCTTTTGATCACTTTTATCCAGTTCCCTCACCCACTCATCCCTTGCCTCTGATAACCACAAATCTTATCTCTTTTTGAATGATTTTTTGTTTGTTTATTGTGCAGGGTTTGCACATACAAGTGACATCACAAAGTATTTCTCTTTGTATGATTTATTTTACTAGCATAACATGCTCCAAGTCTATCCATTTTGTCACGAAGGACAAAATTTTCTTTTTAATGGCTGAATAGTATTCTAGCCTCTGTGTGTGTGTGTGTGTGTGTGTGTGTGTGTGTGTGTACGCGCGCGTGTGTATTCTTTATTCTTCTATCCAGAGTCATTTAATTTGTTCCCATGTTTTGGCTATTTTAATTAATGCTACTCTGAATAGAGCATGCATGTATCTCTTCAACATGGTGTTTTCATTTCCTTTGGATATATTTCCACAAGAAGAATAACTGAATCATATAATAGTTCTGTTTTTAGTTTTTTGAGGAAACTCCGTACTGTTTTTCATTATAACTATACCAGTTTACAAACCCAACAGTGGCGTACCAGGATTCCGTTTTCTCCATATGCATGCCCACATTTGTGGACAGCAGTGAGCCTGATGGAGGGCTCAAACCCAGGAACAACGAGATCATGACCTACCTGAGCTGAAGTTGGATGCTCAACCAACTGAGCCACCCAAGCACCCTAGATATTCTTTGTTTCTTAATGTAGGCATTTATTGCTATAAACCCCCATTCTTTAAGCTGTTTTCACTGTATCCCATACATTTTGTGTACTTTGTTTTCATTTATTTGTTTCAAGATTTTTTTTTATTTCCCCATTTAATTTCTTCTTTGATCCATTGTTATCCAGGACAGTATTGTTTAATTTACTTGTATTCATGAATTGTCCAATTTTCTTCCTGTTATTGATTTCTAGTTTCATACCATTATAGTCAGAGATTATAACTGGTATGATTTCAGTTTTCTTGAATTTTCAGAGACTTATTTCATCATTTAGCATATGATCTATCTTAGAACATGTTCCTTGTGCACTTGAGAGAAATGTATTTTTCTGTTGTGGAGTAGAACATTCTGCATACCTTTGTTAGACCCATTTAGGATCATTTGTTCCAATTAGTTTTCTTATTGATTCTCTGTCTGGATGTACTATTCATTATTGAGGGTGGGGTATTAAAAATCCTCAGATATTATTGATGTTTTTTTCTTCTTTTATCTGTTAGTTTCGCTGTTTATATTTATTTGTACCTATAATGCATGCCTAAATATTTACATTTGTTATATCTTCTTGATGGATTATCCCATCATTACACCATAATGACCTTGTCTCTTTTTATCATTTTTAGTTTGAAGGCTGTTTTGCCTTATTTCAGTAAAGCTACCCCTGCTTTTATTGTCGTTGTTGTTGTTGTTGTTGTTGTTACTATTTGAAATATCTTTTCTCATTCTTTGACTCTCACTCTCTATGTGCCTTTAAGGCTAGGGTGAGTCTTTGATAGGCAGCATATCATTGAATCTTTTACTTTTTCCATTTGTTCGATGGCTTTGGATGGGGAAATTTAATTTATTTACATGTAATGTAATTACTGATAAGTAAGGATTTACTATTGCCACTTTGGTAATTTTTTTCTGGCTGTTTTGTAGATCCATTTTTTCCTTTCTTCTCATTCAACTGTGTGTGTTTGGTCTTTTGTATATATATGTTTTGACTGCTTTTTCATGTTCTTTTGTGTAATTACTACAGGTTTTTCCCATGCGATTACCATGAGGCTTACATTTAAAAATCTAAGACTTATAAAACCTTATTTTAAACTGATGGCAACTTAATTTCAATAGCATCCCTAAACTTGATACTTTTATTTATCTTCCCCATCATATTTTGGGTTATTGATATTATAGTTTACTCATTTTTGTATTGTGTAAGCAGTAAATATATTGTAATTTATTAGGGTTGTATTTAGGGTTATATATTAGGGTTACATTTAGTATTTTTTTTAATTTGTATTTACTTATTTATTTTTAAAAATATGTACCATTTCCAGTGACCCTTTATACTACCTTCTTATGTTTTTTATTATTTTAATTAGTGTACTTTTACTGCCACTCAAAAAATTCCTTTTAACACTTCCTATAAGGTAAGTGTGGTGGTTATACACTCCCTGTGACTTAGTTTGTTTGGGAAAATCTTTATGTCTCCTTCATTTCTGAAGGACAGCATTGCCAGGTATAGGACTCTTGGTTGGCAGGCTTTGTTATTTCAGTATTTTGATTTAATCACTTTATTGTATCCTGATGTGATAAGCTTCTATTGAGACATTTGACAAAGTCTTAACTTGTGAAGTTTTCAGCCATCATTGCTTTAAATGTACTTTCTGTCTCTTTCTCTTCTGGAATTTCCATAAAGTAGATATTGTTTCCATTGATTGTGTCCTATAATTCCCAAACCTTTCTTCATTCTTTCTCATTCTCTTTTTCTTTTTGAATCTCTAACCAGATAATTTCAAATGTTCTGTCTTCTAGGTCAGTGATTCTTTCTTAAAATCTTATTTTGCAGATCTTGTTTGAAGTCTTCAGTTTAGTTACTAAAGTTTTGAGTTCTAGGATTTCTGGTTTTTTAATGGTTTCAATGTCTTTGTTGAATTTCTTGTTTTGTCCATGAATTGTTTTTCTAATTGTAGTTAGTTGTTTGTTCTTATAGTTCAATAAACTTGAAGATAATTATATTGAATTTTTGACAGTTCATCTCTCTTTCTTTAGAGTCAGTTGTTGGAGCTTTATTACTTTTCTTTGGTAGTGCCATGTTTACCTGATTTTTGTGATCCTGTTTATTATGTTGGTATCTGCACATTTGAGTAAGCAGTATCCTATTCCATACCTTACAGGTTCACTTTGGCAGAAACATCTTTTCACCAGTCAACACAGTTTAGGTTTCTGGATCTATCTGTTGTGATGTCCTTGGTCTTGCTATCAGGGTCTATTTTTTGGTGAGGATGCAGCCTGAGCTCTGAAGTTGGGATGGCAGTTGCCACTGGCTATGAACAGTTTGATAGGACTGCTGGTTTGGTTCCCCACCCAAATAGGCCATAGGATTGGCTTCATCAGACTTCCTAGGTGATCAGAACTGCGTATGATACTCAGCAATAGGCAAGACTATGAATTAGCTCCCTTCCCCGGTAGAGTAGCAGAGTTGCTCCTAGGACCTCCATAGCTCATTGTTTGGGAACATAAATTAGGCAAGCCTGTGCACTGAATTTCCTGGCCAGAAGGAGCCACCTGTTTTGCTCTATAGATGGCCTAAGCCATGGGATGTGTTCTTTGTTCAAGTGCCCCTGTATGCTGGGCTGTTGGATGGGTTACACAGATTTTGGTGTGCTCTGATTTAGTTCCCTGATGAGGTGATCTGAAGGCTGTATTTAGTGATTTGTAGGACTGAATTGATTTCTCTGCCTAGGCCAAGCAGAAGAACTGACTCCAAGTGTGGCCAGTCTCTTTGTTTGTGGTCTTGAATTGAGCCTACCCGCTCCTCAATTTTCCTGACTGAATGGGGCCATTGGCTTTGTTCTGAATGATCTACTCTGTTAGGATCTCTGCTCCAATGTTGCTGGACTATACAGCTTCCAGGTATTCTAGCCAGGTTTTCTGGTCAGGCATGGCTGGGAGCTATACCTGACAGTGGGTGGGGTTTTGAGTTTGCTCCCCTGCCTAGGCAGGGACCGACTAGCCTCCAGGGCGTGGCTCTTTGTTTGAAGACCCAAATCAGGCAGACCTGTACACTGCCAAGTTCCCTGGTCAAACTGGGCCACTGTCTTGACTCCACAGATGAATAAAGATGGTGGTTGGAACTACCTGGGCACTGCAGGTAGGAACTCAGTCTGCCAAAATCTGAGCGATGGTTATTGCAAGCCTCTATCTCTTTTCTTTTCACTGGATTCCCAGTGGTTAGCCCTGCATATCCTCACACAATCACTATAGAATGAGACTGAATTAGAGGCTCCCAAGAAGTGAGTGATCCACAACACTGAAGGAATTGCATACCTGTCTTAGCCTCTTTTTACCCATTGAAATACCTTAGGCATAGGGAAAACCAGTCATGTTATGTTGCACCAGCCTGAATGGAGAGCAGTTTTTTTTTTTTTTTTCCAAAAACCATCCATCCAATGTGGTCTGTCTTGGGACCCCAGCTGCTTCTCTCAGAGACAATGAGCTGGGCAGCTAGGCAGCTGGATATTGGCCTCTGATGATCTCTGAGAACATGAACTGGAATCTGGAGGCAGTAGAGGCTCAGAAGAGCTTCTGGCAGCAGCTCTGGGATGATATACAAAAGTGACTGCAGGAAGAGCCCAACTATAGCCCCCAGCACTTCCCTAATATTCACTGAGCCTTGCTGATGATCCCTAGCTCTTTGTGCCGTGGTCCTCCCTCATCAGGGGACCATTTCTCCCAACTTTCTTCACAGTATTTGAGAAATAAAAATCACTCTTTAGCAAATGGTGCTGGGAAAACTTGACAACAACCTGCAGAAGAATGAAGTTGGAACACTTTCTTACACCATACACAAAAATAGATTCAAAACGGATGAAAGACCTAAATGTAAGATAGGAAGCCATCAAAATCCTAGAGGAGAAAACAGGCAACAACCTCTTTGACTTCAGCTGCAGCAACTTCTTACTTGACCTGTCTCCAGAGGCAAGACAAACAAAACCAAAAATGAACTATTGGGACCTCATCAAAATTAAAAGCTTCTGCACAGCAAAGGA
The DNA here is from genome assembly GCF_028749965.1 of Puma concolor. NCBI lineage: Eukaryota > Metazoa > Chordata > Mammalia > Carnivora > Felidae > Puma > Puma concolor. Next base: position 56,742,058 of record NC_141675.1, read on the forward strand.
AACAATCAGCAAACCTAAAAGGTAACCAATGGAATCGGAGAAGATATTTGTAAATGACATATTGGATAAAGGGTTAGTATCCAAAATCTATAAAGAAATTACCAAACTCAACACCTGAAAAACAAATAATCCAGTGAAGAAATGGGTAGAAGACATGAATAGACACTTTTCCAAAGACGTTCAGATGGCAAACAGACACACGAAAACATGTTCCACATCGCTCATCATCAGGGAAATACAAATAAAAACAACATTGAGATACCACCTCACACCTGTCGTGGCTAAAATTAACAACTCAGGAAAAAACAAATGTTGAGGATATGGAGAAAGGGGAACCCTCTTGCACTGCTGGTGGGAATGCATACTGGTGCACCCACTCTGGAAAACAGTATGTGGAGGTTCCTCAAAACATTAAAGATAGAACTACACTATGACCAGCAATTACACTACTAGGAATTTATTCAAAGGATACAGGAATGATTCAAAGAGGCACATGCACCCCACTATTTATAGCAGCACTATCAACAATAGTCAAATTATGGAAAGATCCAAAATGTCCATCAACTGATGAATAGATAAAGAAGATGTGGTGTGTGTGTGTGTATGTGTATATATATATATACACACACATACACACACATACACATACATACATATACAATGGAATACTACTCAGCCACGAAAAAGAATGAAATCTTGCCATTTGCAACAATGTCAATGGAAATGGAGGGTATTATGCTAAGCAAAACAAGCTAGATACAGACAGATATCATATGATTTCACTCACATGTGGAATCTGAGAAAGCTAACAGATGACCATAGGGGAAGGGAAGGAAAAATAAGGTAAAAACAGAGAGGGAGGCAAACCATAAGAGACTCTTAAATACAGAGAACAAACTGAGGGTTGATTGGGATGGGTGTTGGGGAACTGGGGAGAATTGGTAATGGGTATTGAGGAGGTAACTGGTTGGGATGAGCACTGCTAGTTATATATTAGTGATGAATCATGGGAATCTACTCCTGAAGCCAAGACTACAATGTATGTTAGCTAACTTGAGAAAATAAGTAGATAAATAAATAAAAGTCAAATTTTACTCGTTCAAAAAAAAAGTCTCTGTGGTACTAGTGGCTGCTTCAGTCTCACCCCCCCGTGTTCTAGGCTTTTTTCAGGTGTACCTTGTCCAGGAATGGTTGTTAGTTGTTCTTCTGAGGGAAAGCAAAGGTAGGAATAATTTATGTTGCCAACCTCGTAACATTAATTCTCTAGTATTTTCCTTCATTGGTGCATCTCTCTGTTATTGGGCAATAAACATTAAACTATTATTTGCATTAATTTGACATGTATTTAAGTTAGAGGGGTATTTTTGTGTGTCCTCTTTAGGCTCAAAATTTTCTATACATTGGTTTTTATAATATAGGTATTTTATTTAGCCTTATATATGGTATACAGCATGGCTTCTATCTGAAAAGCATATGAAATAATATATCTCATCAAAAGAGCAAATATTCGAAGGCCATACTCAAATTCTTTGGTTTTGATATTCAGTTATTTAAGTACATTTTCATACACACACTCAAAGATCTCTTTCAGAAGTACCTCGAAATAAGTAATTGCAAAGGTAGCTCCTTGAAAATATTAAAGCCCTTCTTTTAAGACAGAAGTATGCTTGAGAGCCTAGAAAGGACACTTATGCAAGTGTATTATATAAATTGTAAAATCGACTTGCTCTATGCTCATCTGTGAATTTTGTAAATCATGCAGAGCCAAGCGTAGGGAAAAAGGCATTTTAGTAGCTTTCTAGTTTTGGGGTGTCTGGGTGGCTTAGTTGGTTAAGTGTGCAATTTCAACTCAGGTCATGATCTCACGGTTCATGAGTTCGGGCCCCATGTCAGGCTCTGTGCTGACAGCTCAGAGTCTAGGGCCTGCTGCAGATTCTGTATCTCACTCTCTCTGCCCCTCCACCACTCACGGTCTGGTTCTCTCTCTCTCTCTCAAAAATAAACATTAAAAAAATAAAATAGTTTTCTACTTTCTAGTTCTTCCCCATCAGCTCATAGAGGAAATAGTAACTCCTTTCTGTGTTTAACAAACCAAAAAAGAACAAAAGAAAAAAAATATATATATATGTATTAACATTGTATATATGTATATACATATAAAAAACCAAAAAAGAAGAAAAGAAAATATATATACATACATATATAATATATATTAAGCAAAACTATATATATACACATATATGCGTGCATATATATAGGCATATATATATGCACGCATATATGTATACACACATACATGTATATTTGATTTCTACCTTGTGAACCAATTCAGCACAGATAATCCTGAAAGCATTTACAATAACCAAAAAGAAAACCTGTGAGCTTGTTTTAACTCTTTTGTTCACTCCCTCATTTAAAGTCATGAAACTTATGAAAGGTCAGAACTGGTATTCAATGGATAGCTAAGGAGCATTGGGAAGTAGGGCAGTAAGGCTTATACTATGGACATTTTTAGAGGGATAGACAATGGGTCTCCAGAGGAGTGTCAGCTGCTTGAGATTAGGATCAAATTATTTGTGTGGGAAGATAATTCCACTTGCTTTTGTACAAAAGGGAGAGTACGGTTTTAGTTGACCCTGCCACAGCATCTTTGTGCTATTTGGTCTATTTCAAAGTGCATCCCTTTGGCTGTGGTACTTCTGATTAACTTCATAAAGTCATTTTTAAGTAAGTTACACATGTTTTAAAGTTGAAAACTGAATTAGTAAAAAGAATGAGATTAAAAAAGAATTTTAAAATAAAACACCAAATGGACAGACACTAAACCAACATTAGTAAAAATTGGACACATGGATACAATGACTGAGGACTTTTTTCTTTTTTTAAAAAAAAGTTCATTCATTTTAAGAGAGACAGAGTCCGAGTTAGAGAGGAGACAGAGAATCCCAAGCAGAGTGCACTGCCAGCACAGAGCCTGATGCAGGGCTTGGACCCATGAAACCGTAAGATCATGACCTGAGCCCAAACCAGGAGTCAGATGCTTAATCGACTGAGTTTGTGTGCCCCAGAACTTTCTTTATTTCTCAATTAAAATAGCTAGAAGCAGGGGCGCCTGGGTGGCGCAGTCGGTTAAGCGTCCGACTTCAGCCAGGTCGCGATCTCGCGGTCCGTGGGTTCGAGCCCCGTGTCAGGCTCTGGGCTGATGTCTCAGAGCCTGGAGCCTGTTTCCGATTCTGTGTCTCCCTCTCTCTCTGCCCCTCCCCTGTTCATGCTCTGTCTCTCTCTGTCTCAAAAATAAATAAAACGTTGAAAAAAAAATTTAAAAAAATAGCTAGAAACAGAAGAACATGTTCTGAGTAGTTTTAGGTTTACTACTGGAAGCATTCTAAGTATGAAGGACTCTATTATTACCTCTTTTCAAAGAGTCTGAACTTAGAATCATGTATCATTTTTGTTTTCCCAATGATCAGTTACAGTGTCATCTCTTACTCTCTTACCCCACCCCCCCTCCACCCTCCAGCTTAGCTTCATACAGGCAGGGTTACCCAGCAGCCACAGATTGCATGAAATTAACTGGGACATTCTGAACAGATGTTGCCAGCCAGAATGGAGCTAAATTCTAATGACACATCAATGTGAAGCTGTTTTGGAAAACAAGGCTTTGCTCCCCCAAATAAAGAGTGGTTTACAAGAATTCTTACTAAACCTATTTTTTTGTTTTGTTTTGTTTTGTTTTGTTTTGTTTTGTTTTGTTTTGTTTTGTTTTGTTTTCATGGTAGTTCTTTCCAGTCTTCCCTCAATATATAAAGTGTTTGTCTATTTACTTTTCTATGTTTGGTATGGTACTAGACACATTGTTTTTACTCTCTTTTTTTTACTTCACATTAATAATACTGTTTAAAAGCTTGATTTTAATGGTGTTTTAGTCAGCCTGAGATGCCATAACAAAATACCTACCATAGATTGGGTGGCTCGAACAACAGATAACTATCCTCTCACAGCTCTGGATACCGGAATTCCAAGATCACGGTACCAACAGGGCTGATTTCTGGCAAAGCTTATCTTCTTGGTTTTCAGATAGTCACCTTCTCATGATCAGGAGTGATTGGGGTTTTGAATTACAGTGTGGACTTAGGTGGACTTATGGGTAGATTCTGATGAATTGAAGACCTTGAAATTTCATTATGAGCTTCTCTTGTGGGTAGAAGTAGCAGAATCCTCCCCAATGAAGGGATTAGCTAAGTATTGCCTTATCTCTCCATAGAGATCTCACCTGACTGTGGCTTTTTAGGTGGATGCCTGTTCTCAGTTTCTACATCCGTTACTTTTCCCTGTGCTTAGACTTCCAACTAGATGCAGCAGACTACAAAATCCCAGGAGACCATAAAAGGATGACTACAAAGTCTAACCTGACAGGATGCACCAGACAAAACAAAGAATTATGGAATTTTACCAGGCTATATTGACACAGACCTGATAAGTTCAGGTGAGAATAAGTTTAAGAGCGCTATACGAGGGATTAAAAAATATATGTTTTTAGGTCTGGCTGAATTGATTTCATGTGGGTACACTGATCAAAAAGACCCTGAGCAATAAATTCTGGACATTAACAATATTGAATCTCCTATTTTGAACATGAGAAGATAGCTCTAACACTTTACTCATTTGTTAGAATAAAACCTGGGCTCAAAAGTGGCCTATATTAAATGAAGTTGGGATTTCAGAACATACTTGTTATCCTCTAAAGGGAAAATCTAAAGGTTCAAGGAGATGAGTGTAAATATAAACTTAACTATGTTTGATCTCGCTATTCCTTAGCTGTCACCTGGGAATGTCCAGAGGACATGTCTTCCACTAATAACACCTTTGAATGTTTGAAAAGCATCCACCTCACTGAAAAAGCTCTATATTGGGGTGACTGGGTGGTTCAGTTGGTTAAGCACCTGACTCTTGTTTTCAGCTCAGGTCATAATCTCACAGTTTGCAAGTTTAAGCCCTGCATCAGGCTCTGTGGGGACAGCATGGAGCCTGCCTGGGATTCTCTCTCTCCCTCCTCTGCTCTCTGTCTCTTAAAATAAATAGACTTAAAAAAATTTAAAGAAAAAAAATAAAGAGCTCTGTATTAATTGGCTGTTATCTGCGAGAGAGCAGTTTTTTGTTTTTTTTTTTTCCAAAAACCATCCATCCAATGTGGTCTGTCTTGGGACCCCAGCTGCTTCTCTCAGAGACAATGAGCTGGGCAGCTAGGCAGCTGGATATTGGCCTCTGATGATCTCTGAGAACATGAACTGGAATCTGGAGGCAGTAGAGGCTCAGAAGAGCTACTAGCAGCAGCTCTGGGATGATATACAAAAGTGACTGCAGGAAGAGCCCAACTATAGCCCCCAGCACTTCCATAATATTCACTGAGCCTTGCTGATGATCCCTAGCTCTTTGTGCAGTGGTCCTCCCTCATCAGGGGATACTGTAAGATACTGTCACTGCAGTGAGTTTTCAGATGTAAATGGGATGATAGAATCCCAGGGCTGCAGATAGAGCTTCATCATCAGAAGCTGGGTGAACATGGTCATTGTAAGGGGCAGCAGAGTTTGCGGTAATCAGAATCTTTTGACACAGATCTTTGATCGGGGCTGAGTGTAGGGACGCTAGGATTGAGATAGATGACTGTTTCACTAAACTCAAGTGAGAAAACTTCATGATTTACTCAATTTCCAGACTTGAGCCAATTCACAGACCTATATTGTGAACTTTGAATCAACTAAGTGGTTTGTTCCATCGTGAATATACGAGTTCTAGCTATGCGTCAAAGCCACCTGCTCTAATTAAGACCATTCCAAGACAACAGGCTTAGCTTGGAGGAAATCTAGGGCAAGCAGCGATTCTTTAAGGATGTTTTATAAATCACATATTCTCATATTCCATTGGCCTGAAATACTATCACAGCAGTATGTCACTGCTCAGGAAGTTGAGGATGTAATCTCAGAACTAAGAACCCATATATATGCCTATTAAAACTTAAAGAATTCTACTAAAACCAAAAATGAATAATGAATAAAAATAGCAGTATCTGTTAAAGCATTAATAGTGCTTCCTTCCCTCCCCATTTTGCTTCTTTATTTTTAACTTAATATAGATTAACAACTTTCTTTCTTAATACTACTTATCACTGCCTACTTGAGATAACAAATATATTTGGAATTCTTAATGATAGATTTTTTAATAAAACAGATTTTTTTAACAGATATAATTTCCAAAAGTTCATCATAAGTCTGTGCCATAAAGCCTATTTCAGTAAATATCAGAGTTGAACTTACAGAACCAATTTTTCTTAACCACGATGAGAGATACCAGAAATCAATAACAAGAGATAATTGAACACTTTGTCTCTGAGAAAACACCAAATGGTGGATAATGCTGGTGCAGGACCCTAGAGGACCCCAGAATGGGCGACCTTGGAGGCTTCAGCAGTGGCATCCGTGGGCCAGGTTGGGGCTGCAGCTGAGGCCCCGCAGCTCACAGAGACAAGGCAGAGGACAAAGAGTGAATCCCTGTCAACAAGGGAGGCCACTTGGTCAAAGACATGAGGATTAAGTCCCTGAAAGATATCTATCTCTTCCCCATGCCCATCATGGAATCCAAAATCATTGACTTTTCCTGGGGGCATCTCTTAAGAATGAGGTTTTGAAGGTTATGCCTTTGCAAAAGCAGACCCATGTTGGCCTCTGGACAGGGTTCAAGGCATTTGTTGCCTTTGGAGATCCCAATTAACACCTTAGGGGCACCTGGGTGGCTCAGTCAGTTGAGCATGTGACTTCAGCTCAGAGCCTGGAGCCTGCTTCTGTTTCTGTCTCACTTTCTCTCTGCCCCTCTCCTGCTCACACTCTCTTTCTCTCAAAAATAAATAAAAAGAACATTAAAAATTTTCTTAAAAACATTATCAACAATGGCCATATTGGTGTGGGTGTTAAGTGTTCCAAGGAGGTAGCCACTGCCATCCCTGGGGCCATCCTGGATAAGCTTTCCATCGCCTTATGCAGTGAGGCTACTGGAGGAACAAGATTGGCAAGCCCCACACTGTCCTATACAAGGTGACCAGCCCCTGTGGCTCTGTGCTGGTGTACCTCATCCTGGCTCCCAGAGGTATTGGCATTGTCTAGGCCCCTGAGCCCAAGAAGCTACTGATGATGGCTGGTATTGACAATTGCTATACCTTGGCCAGGGGCTGCATTGTCACCCTGGGCAACTTCAAGAAGGCCACTTTTTTTTTTTTTAAGTTTATTTATTTATTTTGAGAGAAAGAGGCAGAGAGAGAGGGAGAGAATTCTAAGCAGGCTCCATGCTGTCAGCCTGGAGCCTGACTTGGGGCTCAAACTCACAAACCATGAGATCATGACCTGAGCAGAAATCAAGAGTTGGCCACATAACCATCCCATGTTGCCCACATAACCAGTATTTATTTTGGCCACATAACCAGTGGCCCAGTTGCCCACAGAGCCATCCACACATTCCTGACAAGGCCACTGTTGATGCCATTTCTAAGACCTACAGCTGTCTTATTCCTGATCTCTGGAAAAAGACTGTGTTCACCAAGTCTCCTTATCAGGCATTCACAGACTGTCTTGTAAAGACTGACACTCAGAATGTCCTTGCAGAAGACCCAGACACCAGCTGTGGCTACCACATAGTTTTATACAAGAAAAATAAAGTTAATTAAAGCCTGTTTAAAAAAAGAGGGAGAGATAATCGGACAAAAACCTTGTTTTCAAATTAAATAATAATTTACTTTAATTCATGGTTCTAAATAAATAATAGTGAAAATTTAAAAATACTTATAATAATGAACCAAAAATGCACATGAGATGAAGCTAATGCAGTTGTGCTTCATCTAAATGCTTATATAAGAAAAAACAAAATTATAAAAACAAAGAGCTAAGTGCCCAGGGTAACAACTTAGGAGGAAACAGCAAAATAAGAAAGATCAATATAGGGGCACCTGGGTGGCTCAGTTGGTTAAGCATCCAACTTCGGCTCAGGTCATGATCTCACAGTTTGTGAGTTCAAGCCCCGCATTGGATTCTGTGCTGACAGCTCGGAGCCTAGAGCCTGCTTCAGATTCTGTGTCTTCCTCTCTCTCTGCCCTTCCCCTACTCATGTTCATTATCTCTCTCTCTCAAAAATAAATAAACATTAATTTTTTTTAATAAAAAAAGAAAGATCAATATAAAACTTTACTGTTCTACAGTAAAGCATTTCCGTCAGTATGCTGTTTTCCTGTCAACTGCTAAGAACAAAAGTAAAGTTACTTTTCAACTTGTAATTCTAACATGCAGTTCAAAATTCACATGCCCAAACTTGAGCTCTAACCTGTTGACCTTGTCTTCTTCATTTCAATGAAGGTGAACTCTAGTCCTCATAACTCTAGTCACTCATAACAAATATTTGGGCAGCCAATTTGATTTCTCTCTTCTACCACTGATCCATAGACAACATTTTTTTTTTTCTGACTTCAGAGTAAGTCTGGAGTCTTATCACTTAGAAACACTTTCACAGCATTAAAATGGAAGAAATTGCTAATAATGCTGGTACCATCAGTGATTCAAACAAATATTTTGCCGGAATGTGAGAACATGAAAGTGAAACAGTACATATTGTACATTCTGTTTACAAGATGTCCTAAAACTGGTCTATAGTTTCAAAAAAAAATCAAAACAATGATTCTCTCTGGTTGGGATATTGACTGAGAAGAGATGTGATAGAACTTTCTAGTAATGTAATTTTTCTATTGATGGCTATATAGTTTATCCAGGTATATGCATTATTAAAAATTCATTGAGTTTTATTATGAAAATGTGTTCAGTCACTATATGCAAATTTTACATGGCACCATGGGAACAAGTATTTAGTTTCTAGGTTTGTTTTTCACATCAGTATGGGTAAAAAAGCCTAAAACTACTCTTTGTTATACTAGGCTTAAGCAAAGGAGTTAATACTTTGAGGATAATAAAAGTTGTATTTCTCTATGTGGTGAAAGGAGTTAAAGATGGGGAAATTTGAAAAGGCTAGAATGAAACTTGTTGCATAGAATTGGGGATATCAGGATAGACTCATTATATAGATAAAGAGATATATAGATATATATCTAGACTCACTTTATAGATCTATCTATATGCTATATGTATGTATAGATTTATGTATCTGCTCCTATATCTGTTTACGCAAAGGACCTAAAAGCAATGATACACCAGTGACAATGAGCATTCCTAGAATCCAGTTTTTGGTTTCTAAATAAAATTCTCCACTGAAATAAACCAAGAGAAATAGTCTGTTCCAGAGTGTGGCTGGTAAAGTAGAAGTTGAACCTGGTATTTATTTTTTACACTGGAAAGTGAGGAAGTAATAAAATAATTACAGGACCATGTCAAAAGGACACAAATTTAGTTTGAAGAGGCTTCCAACTGGTCAAGTTTGGGACAAGTCAGGCATCAAAATACATAATCAAATAACAATAATCCATTGAAAGCAACGAGAATTCATAAAATCCTACTGATATATTAAATATATGTTACACAAAAAAAGGAAAGCCATTTCTTATAGAATAGAGGCCTATGAATGAAGTAGCATTGTTGAAACTAGAAAATCATCAATGGATGTTAAACTATTCAGTGAAATTTTGATAAAAAGAATATTGAAATATTTTCATACGTTTTCCCAAAATTATTCATTAGGAAAAAAAGTAACTTTATAGAGAAACCTGACAGGTATAAATTTAGGTGATTAATATTAACATCACCAGTTTGGGGAAATGTGCTTTCTGAAATAATGCACTGAAGAGGACATTATATTATTTAAGTGGTAATTCCACTCCACATGTCATGAAGAAACATCAGAAATACACAAAGGGCATTTTACTAAAATAAGTAACTTACATTCTTAAAAAATATTAAGACAAGAATGACAAAGGAACAGATTCAAATTTTAAGAAACTGGTGATATGACAACTAAAGGCAATACATCATTCTGGATTTGGTCCTGGCTAGGGAAACATATATACAATGTACATTATTAGGGAACTTGTATGATCTTAGATAGTACTGTTGTGCCATTAAATTTTGTAATTTTTATAATTGTACTGTGGCTAAGGTCCTTATTCGGAAACACATACTGAACTATTTAGTGTGAAGGAATATATTGTTTGCAGTTATCAAATTGTTCATGTAATAATATAGAAACTGCTAAAACAAATAGAGTGCAATACTTATCAAATGGTGAATCTGAGTAAAAGGGACTGTGGGAATTTCTTGTATTCCTGAACAATTTATGTAAGTTTGAAGTTAACCCAAAATTTAAATAAAATCCAGTATGGATTATTCTAATAAATACAGAAATTCATACAAAAAAGTGGGGTGATGTCAGAACAATAACCTGATATATGTACAGCATTAGATTAGTGGATTGCATGTGTGTGAAAATAGATCTATGTTTCAAATAGCAACATGAATAAATAAATTTTTTGAAAAAATATCAAAAGATCAATATATAAAGGTCAACACCACCCCAGAATTGAAACACAAAGACAAAGCATTTTATACACCTGATTCAAAGTAGCTGTTTTGCATGTAGATTGTAAATACAACAAACCAGAGTGAATATCTATTTAGAAAGAGGTATGAGATGGAGAAAGAGGAAAGGGTGTAGCATTAAAACAATGAAAAATTAAAATAAGTGGTATTGAACTCTTAGTACTATTGTCTGTCATGAATCTACAGGTGTGGTTAATTGCCTTCACATTCCAAAATTCCAATAAAACATGAAAATGTATTTAATGAAATTGAGATTGTTTTAAAAAATAAGGCATTGAACATTTATCACAGTTCTCCAATGTAGTCTTGTGCCCTTCAGTCCTCCTTAATATCCTATGTTCTAGACTATAAAAGGAGGGTTCAGTAACTTCAATTTGGTAAACAATATAGCATATCCACCATGACACAGGTATTTATACATAAGGGCCACCTAATGGAACACATTACTCTGGCTGACAAAGAAATTGATATTTAACAAATATCTGGAAAGCATTTCAGGTAAATAATATGAGATCCATTTTACTGGATAGTACTTAAAGCAACAAGAGTTTACACCAAAGAGCATTTAATATTTATTCATTTCCCCTACTTCTTTCTCCAGTTTCGTTCATTTAGTAACAGTTAAGCAGATGCACTTCCTTAATCTTGGAAATCTTGCATTCATTTTCAGGAGCAACCTTTTTGTTTTAAATTTTATTTGATCGTTAATATGTTTTGGTATTTAATTGCAATGCCACAGAGTTGAATACATCATGGTGACCACAATAAAACCACAATGGAAACCTGCTGTTCTTCAGGGAACATGATGTGGTTTTACTGGCTTGGTAACAAATGACAAAGAACAAACAGATTGGAAACAAATCAATCACCAGTAACATTTTTTTTTTCAATTGACTGAGCTTTTGTCAAAGTCACAAAATTGCAGAACATTGGAGATTTAGACTGCGTAAAGCTGTAAGCATTCAGTTCCTCCTCTGTGATTTTTTTTCCACCTCATTTTGTTGTATTTAAATGGGCTTTGTTTCAGTTTCCAGCTGGTGGGTGTCCTACAGGAGTGAATTCTGATACAATGTTTTCAAAAGACTTAAAACAACTTCAGTGATTATTTAGGCTTAGCAGTTTGTGGGATAATAAGTTGAAGTTTATCACTGCCAGCATTTCAAATGAATGAAGTTCATTTAGGAGTGAAGAGGTCAGTAATTCAGAATGTTCTATTTCAGTTGGGGAAGAAAAGTAGATGGAGAAAGTCCCTGTAGACTCTGTCATCAGCACAAAGCACAGGATGGAAATTAGGAAGGCTGCAAATCTAAGAAGCAGTAGCTTTTCCAAGAAGAGAGAAATAAAATAGAAATAAAATGTTGGTAGAAAGGATACAGTTTAAAGGTACCCAGGAGAAATCATCACAGAGTTTTGAGTGATGATCCTTTCATGAACAGTAGGAGGTTGCGTGATACAGTTTCACTTGCCATTGCAACCATAATTACTAGCCTACCTGCATTTTGCATTCTGATGAGAGAAAAGAGGTTTAAATTATTTTGGTAGTTCCTTTTTTTCTGAAATGTTCCAAGGTAATCAATCTATATCAGTGATTCTTTCTGTAAAAGGCCAGAATGAGTATATTCCATTTTGGGTGCATAAATAAAGGTTTCCTAATTTGGTTAATTTTGGTTTGGGGGAGAAAAATTGAGAAAGTCCTTCTTCTGGAAATGGCAATTCATCAATACCAACTACTAGTAGTTCCCACCTGTCTTGTCTCTTCCTATGGAGATCATTTGAAGATCAAATGAGGGCTTATCACTAATTTGAGAATTAATAAAACCATTCTCTCAAGGATGCTCTTAGAGGAAAAAAAGAGAAACACAAAAAAGAATTATGAATTGGAGAAACATCACACAATGTATTACATTTTATGTTTTGAATTATCTTAGGTAGCTTTGATTTCCTGTTCAAAAATTAAATATAGTCCTGAGAGCAGGAAGATGGCGGCGTAGGAGGACGCTGGGCTCACCGCGCGTCCTGCTGATCACTTAGATTCCACCTACACCTGCCTAAATAACTCAGAAAACCGCCAGAGGATTAGCAGAACGGAGTCGCCGGAGCCAAGCGCAGACAAGAGGCCCACGGAAGAGGGTAGGATGGGCGGCGAGGCGGTGCGCGCTCCACGGACTGGCGGGAGGGAGCCGGGGCGGAGGGGCGGCTCGCCAGCCAAGCAGAGCCCCCGAGTCTGGCTTGCAAAAAGCGGAGGGGCCTGATGGACTGTGTTCCAACAGCAAACGCGACTTAGCATCTGGGAGGTCATAAGTTAACAGCTCTGCTCAGAAAGCGGGAAGGCTGGAGGACAAAGGGAAGGAGAGCTGCTGAGCCCCCGGACGACAGAGCTCAGTTTGGGGGGGAACAAAGGCGCTCGCCAGCGCCATCTCCCCCGCCCATTCCTCAGCCAAAATCCCAAAGAGAACCAGTTCCTGCCAGGGAACTTGCTCCCTCAGCGCAAACACCCAACTCTGCGCTTCTGCGGAGCCAAACCTCCGGCAGCGGATCTGACTCCCTCCTGCTGCCACAGGGCCCCTCCTGAAGTGGATCACCTAAGGAGAAGCAAGCTAAGCCTGCCCCTCCTGCCCCTGTGCACCTTGCCTACCCACCCCAGCTAAGACACCAGATCCCCAGCATCACAAGCCTGGCAGTGTGCAAGTAGCCCAGACAGGCCACCCCACCCCACAGTGAATCCCGCCCCTAGGAGAGGGGAAGAGAAGGCACACACCAGTCTGACTGTGGCCCCAGCGGTGGGCTGGGGGCAGACATCAGGTCTGACTGCGGCTCCGCCCACCAACTCCAGTTATACACCACAGCACAGGGGAAGTGCCCTGCAGGTCCTCACCATGCCAGGGACTATCCAAAATGACCAAATAGAAGAAATCCCCTCAGAAGAATCTCCAGGAAATAACAACAGCTAATGAGCTGATCAAAAAGGATTTAAATAATATAACAGAAAGTGAATTTAGAATAATAGTCCTAAAATTAATCGCTGGGCTTGAAAACAGTATAGCTGACAGCAGAGAATCTCTTGCTACAGAGATCAAGGGACTAAGGAACAGTCACGAGGAGCTGAAAAACGCTTTAAACGAAATGCATAACAAAATGGAAACCACCACGACTCGGATTGAAGAGGCAGAGGAGAGAATAGGTGAACTAGAAGATAAAGTTATGGAAAAAGAGGAAGCTGAGAAAAAGAGAGATAAAAAAAATCCAGGAGTATGAGGGGAAAATTAGAGAACTAAGTGATACACTAAAAAGAAATAATATACGCATCATTGGTATCCCAGAGGAGGAAGAGAGAGGGAAAGGTGCTGAAGGGGTACTTGAAGAAATAATAGCTGAGAACTTCCCTGAACTGGGGAAGGAAAAAGGCATTGGAATCCAAGAGGCACAGAGAACTCCCTTCAGACGTAACTTGAATCGATCTTCTGCAGGACATATCATAGTGAAACTGGCAAAATACAAGGATAAAGAGAAAATTCTGAAAGCAGCAAGGGGTAAACGTGCCCTCACATATAAAGGGACACCTATAAGACTCGTGACTGATCTCTCTTTTGAAACTTGGCAGGCCAGAAAGAATTGGCACGAGATTTTCAGTGTGCTAGACAGAAAAAATATGCAGCCGAGAATCCTTTATCCAGCAAGTCTGTCATTTAGAATAGAAGGAGAGATAAAGGTCTTCCCAAACAAACAAAAACTGAAGGAATTTGTCACCACTAAACCAGCCCTCCAAGAGATCCTAAGGGGGACCCTGTGAGACAAAGTACCAGAGACATCACTACAAGCATAAAACATACAGACATCACAATGACTCTAAACCCATATCTTTCTATAATAACACTGAATGTAAATGGATTAAATGGCGCCAACCAAAAGACATAGGGTATCAGAATGGATAAAAAAACAAGACCCATCTATTTGCTGTCTACAAGAGACTCATTTTACCTGAGGACACCTGTAGATTGAGAGTGAGGGGATGGAGAACTATTTATCATGCTACTGGAAGCCAAAAGAAAGCTGGAGTAGCCATACTTATATCAGACAAACTAGACTTTAAATTAAAGGCTGTAACAAGAGATGAAGAAGGACATTATATAATAGTGACAGGGTCTATCCATCAGGAAGAGCTAACAATTATAAATGTCTATGCACCAAATACCGGAGCGCCCAAATATATAAAACAATTGCTCATAAACATAAGCAACCTTATTGAGAAGAATGTGGTAATTGCAGGGGACTTTAACACCCCACTTACAGAAATGGATAGATCATCTAGACACACGGTCAATAAAGAAACAAGGGGCCTGAATGAGACATTGGATCAGATGGACTTGACAGATATATTTAGAACTCTGCATCCCAAAGCAACAGAATATACTTTCTTCTCGAGTGCACATGGAACATTCTCCAAGATAGATCATATACTGGGTCACAAAACAGCCCTTCATAAGTTTACAAGAATTGAAATCATACCATGCATACTTTCAGACCACAATGCTATGAAGCTTGAAATCAACCACAGAAAAAAGTCTGAAAACCTCCAAAAGCATGGAGGTTAAAGAACACCCCACTAACGAATGAGTGGGTCAACCAGGCAATTCGAGAAGAAATTAAAAAATATATGGAAACAAACGAAAATGAAAATACAACAATCCAAACGCTTTGGGACGCAGCGAAGGCAGTCCTGAGGGGAAAATACATTGCAATCCAGGCCTATCTCAAGAAACAAGAAAATTCCCAAATACAAAATCTAACAGCACACCTAAAGGAAATAGAAGCAGAACAGCAAAGGCAGCCTAAACCCAGCAGAAGAAGAGGAATAATAAAGATCAGAGCAGAAATAAACAATATAGAATCTAAAAAAACTGTAGAGCAGATCAACGAAACCAAGAGTTGGTTTTTTGAAAAAATAAACAAAATTGACAAACCTCTAGCCAGGCTTCTCAAAAAGAAAAGGGAGATGACCCAAATAGATAAAATCATGAATGAAAATGGAATTATTACAACCAATCCCTCAGAGATACAAACAATTATCAGGGAATACTATGAAAAATTATATGCCAACAAATTGGACAACCTGGAAGAAATGGACAAATTCCTGAACACCCACACTCTTCCAAAACTCAATCAGGAGGAAAGAGAAAGCTTGAACAGACCCATCACCAGCGAAGAAATTGAATCGGTTATCAAAAATCTCCCAACAAATAAGAGTCCAGGACCAGATGGCTTCCCAGGGGAGTTCTACCAGACGTTTAAAGCAGAGATAATACCTATCCTTCTCAAGCTATTCCAAGAAATAGAAAGGGAAGGAAAACTTCCAGACTCATTCTATGAAGCCAGTATTACTTTGATTCCTAAACCAGACAGAGACCCAGTAAAAAAAAGAGAACTACAGGCCAATATCCCTGATGAATATGGATGCAAAAATTCTCAATAAGATACTAGCAAATCGAATTCAACGGCATATAAAAAGAATTATTCACCATGATCAAGTGGGATTCATTCCTGGGATGCAGGGCTGGTTCAACATTCGCAAATCAATCAACGTGATACATCACATTAACAAAAAAAGAGAGAAAAACCATATGATCCTGTCAATCGATGCAGAAAAGGCCTTTGACAAAATCCAGCACCCTTTCTTAATAAAAACTCTTGAGAAAGTCGGGATAGAAGGAACATACTTAAAGATCATAAAAGCCATTTATGAAAAGCCCACAGCTAACATCATCCTCAACGGGGAAAAACTGAGAGCTTTTTCCCTGAGATCAGGAACACGACAGGGATGCCCACTCTCACCGCTGTTGTTTAACATAGTGCTGGAAGTTCTAGCATCAGCAATCAGACAACAAAAGGAAATCAAAGGCGTCAAAATTGGCAAAGATGAAGTCAAGCTTTCGCTCTTTGCAGATGACATGATATTATACATGGAAAATCCGATAGACTCCACCAAAAGTCTGCTAGAACTGATACATGAATTCAGCAAAGTTGCAGGATACAAAATCAATGTACAGAAATCAGTTGCATTCTTATACACTAACAATGAAGCAACAGAAAGACAAATAAAGAAACTGATCCCATTCACAATTGCACCAAGAAGCATCAAATACCTAGGAATAAATCTAACCAAAGATGTAAAGGATCTGTATGCTGAAAACTATAGAAAGCTTATGAAGGTAATTGAAGAAGATTTAAAGAAATGGAAAGACATTCCCTGCTCATGGATTGGAAGAATAAATATTGTCAAAATGTCAATACTACCCAAAGCTATCTACACATTCAATGCAATCCGAATCAAAATTGCACCAGCATTCTTCTCGAAACTAGAACAAGCAATCCTAAAATTCCTATGGAACCACAAAAGGCCCCGAATAGCCAAAGTAATTTTGAAGAAGAAGACCAAAGCAGGAGGCATCACAATCCCAGACTTTAGCCTCTACTACAAAGCTGTCATCATCAAGACAGCATGGTATTGGCACAAAAACAGACACATAGACCAATGGAATAGAATAGAAACCCCAGAACTAGACCCACAAACGTATGGCCAACTCATCTTTGACAAAGCAGGAAAGAACATCCAATGGAAAAAAGACAGTCTCTTTAACAAATGGTGCTGGGAGAACTGGACAGCAACATGCAGAAGGTTGAAACTAGACCACTTTCTCACACCATTCACAAAAATAAACTCAAAATGGATAAAGGACCTGAATGTGAGACAGGAAACCATCAAAACCTTAGAGGAGAAAGCAGGAAAAGACCTCTCTGACCTCAGCCGTAGCAATCTCTTACTCGACACATCCCCAAAGGCAAGGGAATTAAAAGCAAAAGTGAATTACTGGGACCTTATGAAGAGAAAAAGCTTCTGCACAGCAAAGGAAACAACCAACAAAACTAAAAGGCAACCAACGGAATGGGAAAAGATATTTGCAAATGACATATCGGACAAAGGGCTAGTATCCAAAATCTATAAAGAGCTCACCAAACTCCACACCCGAAAAGCAAATAACCCAGTGAAGAAATGGGCAGAAAACATGAATAGACACTTCTCTAAAGAAGACATCCGGATGGCCAACAGGCACATGAAAAGATGTTCAGCGTCGCTCCTTATCAGGGAAATACAAATCAAAACCACACTCAGGTATCACCTCACGCCAGTCAGAGTGGCCAAAATGAACAAATCAGGAGACTATAGATGCTGGCGAGGATGTGGAGAAACGGGAACCCTCTTGCACTGTTGGTGGGAATGCAAATTGGCGCAGCCACTCTGTGAAGCAGTGTGGAGGTTCCTCAGAAAATTAAAAATAGACCTACCCTATGACCCAGCAATAGCACTGCTAGGAATTTATCCAAGGGACACAGGAGTACTGATGCATAGGGGCACTTGTACCCCAATGTTCATAGCAGCACTCTCAACAATAGCCAAATTATGGAAAGAGCCTAAATGTCCATCAACTGATGAATGGATAAAGAAATTGTGGTTTATATACACAATGGAGTACTACGTGGCAATGAGAAAAAATGAAATATGGCCTTTTGTAGCAACGTGGATGGAACTGGAGAGTGTGATGCTAAGTGAAATAAGCCATACAGAGAAAGACAGATACCATATGGTTTCACTCTTATGTGGATCCTGAGAAACTTAACAGGAACCCATGGGGGAGGGGAAGGAAAAAAAAAAAAAAAAGGTTTGAGTGGGAGAGAGCCAAAGCATAAGAGACTGTTGAGAACTGAGAACAAACTAAGGGTTGATAGGGGGTGGGAGGGAAGAGAGGGTGGGTGATGGGTATTGAGGAGGGCACCTTTTGGGATGAGCACTGGGTGTTGTATGGAAACCAATTTGACAATAAATTTCATATATAAATAAAAAAAAATTAAATATAGTCCTATCAAAATTTTTATTATCCATAATTTCTTTAAGAATAAGTAACTTTAGCATTAGGTAGCATTTTATCACATATATACACTCAAGGGTAACATTAATAGGACTCATCATTTAAATTAAATAATATATGTATTCTATTGAATTGTTTGTTTTTAAAGGTTGTGCTTGTCTTAAATTTATAATCACAATTTGTATGGGTAACCTCCACACAGTCCCTGTGTGTCTATCTGATAATTGCTAATTTCATCATACACTATCTGTAACGATAAAGCCACAGTTCAGTTAATACACGTCATTGTGGGTTTTAGAAAACAGATTTAGGAAAATCCTCTCATGATCACCTTATTTTCTTTCTGATTACTGTGGATAAAATGTTAGCAGTAAAGAGTTTTAATTAAAGAACCATTGGAGAAGGGCCTAGCAGTAATCATTAGAAGCACCTAAGAGGGGCTCCTGAGCAGCACAGTCAGTTAAGCATCCACCTTCAGCCCAGGTTATGACCTCACAGTTTGTGAGTTCCAGCCCTGCGTGAGGCACTGTGCTGACAGCTCAGAGCCTGGAGCCTACTTCGGATTCTGTGTCTCCCTCTCTCTCTCTGCCCCTTGCTGCTTGTCCTCTGTCTCTCTCTGTCTCTCAAAAGTAAATGAACGTTAAAAGAAAAAAAAAAAAAAACGGGCAAGATAACCTGAGTTAAACTATAATATATATTTGTCAATTTGCTATAATCTTGAGGATTTGAAAATCAAGGGCTTTTATTTATTAAAAGCATTACAAAATCTATAATTATTCTGCTAATAGGTCATAATAAGTCTTGTATAAACATAGGCATAATAATTGGTTTGTATTTTCATGGATTAACCCACTCATTAAAAAAAATCTCACAGTACATATTTATCTTTGTCTGATTTATCTCGCTGTCGCAAATGGCAGGATTTCCTTTCTTATAGATGAACAATATCCCATTGTATATGTTTACCACAACTTCTTTTTCCATTCATCCATGGGCAGACATTTAGGTTGTTTCCATATCTTGGCTATTGTAAATAATGTGGCAGTAAATATGGAAGTGCGGTTATCTCTTTGAACTCTTGTTTTCATTTCCTTTGCATACATACCTGGCAATGGAATTACTGGACCATATGGTTCAGTAATAAATTAATTTTTTTTTAATTTTAATTTTGTTTTTTTAATTTACATCCAAATTAGTTAGCATATAGTGCAACAATGATTTCAGGAGTAGATTCTTTAATGCCCCTTACCCATTTAGCCTGTCCCCCCTCCCACAACCCCTCCAGCAACCCTCTGTTTGTTCTCCATATATATGAGTCTCTTCTGTTTTGTTCCCCTCCCTGTTTTTATATTATTTTTGCTTCCCTTCCCTTATGTTTATCTGTGTCTAAAGTCCTCATATGAGTGAAGTCATAGGATATTTGTCTTTCTCTAATTTTGCTTAGCATAATACCTCTAGTTCCATTCACATAGTTGCAAATGGCAAGATTTCATTCTTTTCGATTGCCGAGTAATACTCCATTGTGTATATATACCACTTCTTCTTTATCCATTCATCCATCGATGGACATTTTGGCTCTTTCCATACTTTGGCTATTGTTGATAGTGCTGCTATAAACATTGGGGTGCCTGTGTCCCTTCGAAACAGCATACCTCTATCCCTTGGATAAATACCTAGTAGTACAATTGCTAGGTCATAGGCAATCTATTTTTAGTTTCTTGAGGAACCTCCATACTATTTTCCAGAGTGGCTGGACCAGCTTGCATTCCCACCAGCAATTCAAAAGAGATCCTCTTTCCCCACATCTTTGCCAACATCTGTTGTTGCCTGAGTTGTTAATGTTAGCCATTCTGACAGGTGTGAGGTGGTATCTCATTATGGTTTTGATTTTGTATTTCCCTAATGATGAGTGATGTTGATTATTTTTTTTCACGTGTCGGTTGGCCACCTGGATGTCTTCTTTGGAGAAGTGTCAATTCATGTCCTTTGCCCATTCCTTCCTGGATTATTGTTTTTTGGTGTTGGGTTTGATAAGTTCTTAATAGATTTTGGATACTAACCCTTTATCTGATATGTCGTTTACAAATATCTTCTCCCATTTAATTGGATGCCTTTTAGTTTTGCTGATTGTTTCCTTCACTGTGCAGAAGGTTTTTATTTTGATGAGGTCCAAATAGTTCATTTTTGCTTCTGTTTCCCTTGCCTCTGGAGACGTGTTGAGTAAGAAGTTGCTGCAGCCAAGGTCAAGGAGGTTTTTGCCTTCTTTCTCCTCAAGGATTTTGATGGCTTCCTGTCTTACATTTAGGTCTTTCATCCACTTTGAGTTTATTTTTGTGTATGGTGTAAGACAGTGGTCCAGGTTCATTCTTCTGCATGTCGCTGTCCAGTTTTTTCAGCACCACGTGCTGAAGAGACTGTATTTATTCCATTGGATGTTCTTTTCTCTTTGTCAAAGATTAGTTGGCCATACATTTGTGGGTCCATTTCTGGGTTCTCTATTCTGTTCCATTGATCTGAGTGTCTGTTTTTGTGCCAGTACCATAATGTCTTGACGATTACAGCCTTGTAGTATAGCTTGATCTCTGGGATTGTGATGCCTCCAGGTTTGGTTTTCTTTTTCAAGATCGCTTTGGCTATTCGGGGTCTTTTCTGGTTCCATACAAATTTTAGGATTATTTGTTCTAGGTCAGTGAAGAATGCTGGTGTTATTTTGATAGGGATTGAATTGAATATGTAGATTGCTTTGGGTAGTATTGACATTTTAACAATATTTGTTCTTCCTATCCAGGAGCATGGAATCTTTTTCCATTACTTCGTGTCTTCTTCAATTTCTTTCATATGATTTCTATAGTTTTCAGTGTATAGATTTTTCACCTCTTGGTTAGATTTATTCCTAGGTATTTTATGGTTTTTGGTGCAATGGTAAATGGGATCGATTCCTTGACTTCTCTTTCTGTTGCTTCATTCTTGGTCTATAGGAATGCAACCGATTTCTGTGCATTGATTTTATATCCTGGAACTTTGCTGAATTCATGGATCAGTTCTAGCAGTTATTTGGTGGAATCTTTTGGGTTTTCCATATACAGTATCATGTCATTTGTGAAGAGTGAAAATTTGACCTGCTCCTGGCCAATTTGGATGCCTTTTATTTCTTTGTGTTGTCTGATTGCAGAGGCTAAAACTTCCAATCCTATGTTGAGTAACAGTGGCAAGAATGGAAATCCCTGTCTTGGTCCTGACCTTAGGGGGAAAGCTCTCAAATTCTCCCCATTGAGGATGATATTAGTGTTGGGTCTTTCAGATATGACTTTTATGATCTCAAGGTATGCTTCTTCTATCCCAACCTTTTTAAGGGTTTTTATCAAGAAAGGATGCTGTATTTTGTCAAATGCTTTCTCTGCATCTACTGAGGGATCATGTGGTTCTTGTCCTTTCTTTTCTTGATGTGGTGAATCATGTTAATTGTTTTGTGGATATGGAACCAGCCCTGCATCCCAGGTTTAAATCCCACTTGGTCGTGGTGAATAATTGTTTTTAATGTATTGTTGGATCCATTTGGCTAATATCTTGTTGAGGATTTTTGCATCCATGTTCATGAGGGAAATTGGTTTATAGGTCTCCTTTTACTGGGGTCTTTGTCTGGTTTTGGAATCAAGGTAATGCTGGCTTCATAGAAAGAGTTTTGAAGTTTACCTTCCATTTCTATTTTTTGGAACAGCTTCAAGAGAATAGGTGTTAACTCTTCCTTAAATGTTTGGTAGTATTCCCCTTTACAATCTAAAAAAAAAATGCTTATTTAATAGTAGCTATATGTGAAGGTAGAAATGTGTGGAAATATATAAGTAGATATATGTAAAGGAATGTACATAAAAGTAAGAAATATATGAAGGAACATACATATAGAAAAAAATAAGTAGAAATATGTAAAGGAATGTATGTATAAAATTTCCACACTGTTGTGTTCAGAGGAAAAATTGAGCTTGTGTTAAGAAAAATACAGTTTTCCTCTAAACAGAAGAATGTACATATACCTAGACACATGACTGTCAGTTTATGTTTGTGTGTGTGTGTGTGTGTGTGTGTGTATTGATTTACTTTTCAACTTGAATACATCCATGGACACATGAGCATATGACATACATGTATAAATATTATTTTTAATTTAAATATTTGTATGTATTTTGGGCATTTTAATCTAAATTCCAAAATAGTAGTGTGGTATTTGCAAATGTGGTATTTTGGTATTAGGGATCACAGCTAACCTAACAGTCAATTTTTTTTTTAATTTTTTTAATGTTTATTTATTTTTGACAGAGAGAGACAGAGCATGAGTGGGGGAGGGGCAGAGAGAGAGGGAGACACAGAATCTGAAGCAGGCTCCAGGCTCTGAGCTGTCAGCACAGAGCCCGACGTGGGGCTTGAACTCACAGACCATGAGATCATGACCTGAGCTGAAGTCAGACGCTCAACCGACTGAGCCATCCAAGCACCCCATAACAGACAAATCTTTTAATGAAATGTTCAATTAATCAGTCATGGTTACTTCCAAATAACACTAATGAAATTAGGGCTATATAAAGAAAAAATATTATTCAGTAATAAAGGTTAATTAATATGAATGGCTAAGTACTTAATATTTCACATTTTTTAATAAATGTTTTGCTAAACTGGGTCCCACAAAACATAATAAAACAAATCGTATTTTTCTTTATCATGATCATTGTGGAAAAAGCAAAAGAAATTTTATTATTTCTTCTTTTATTTATTTATTTATTTTTTTTATTTATATATGAAATTTATTGTCAAATTGGTTTCCATACAACACCCAGTGCTCATCCCAAAAGGTGCCCTCCTCAGTACCCATCACCCACCCTCTCCTCCCTCCCACCCCCCATCAACCCTTAGTTTGTTCTCAGTTCTCAACAGTCTCTTATGCTTTGGCTCTCTCCCACTCTAACCTCTTTTTTTTTTTTTTTTCTTCCCCTCCCCCATGGGTTCCTGTTAAGTTTCTCAGGATCCACATAAGAGTGAAACCATATGGTATCTGTCTTTCTCTGTATGGCTTATTTCACTTAGCATCACACTCTCCAGTTCCATCCACGTTGCTACAAAAGGCCATATTTCATTTTTTCTCATTGCCACGTAGTACTCCATTGTGTATATAAACCACAATTTCTTTATCCATTCATCAGTTGATGGACATTTAGGCTCTTTCCATAATTTGGCTATTGTTGA
This sequence comes from Puma concolor, assembly GCF_028749965.1. Classification (NCBI taxonomy): domain Eukaryota; kingdom Metazoa; phylum Chordata; class Mammalia; order Carnivora; family Felidae; genus Puma; species Puma concolor. The sequence goes on from NC_141675.1 coordinate 56,765,795, forward strand.
GAGTGCTGCTATGAACATTGGGGTACAAGTGCCCCTATGCATCAGTTCTCCTGTGTCCCTTGGATAAATTCCTAGCAGTGCTATTGCTGGGTCATAGGGTAGGTCTATTTTTAATTTTCTGAGGAACCTCCACACTGCTTTCCAGAGCGGCTGCACCAATTTGCATTCCCACCAACAGTGCAAGAGGGTTCCCGTTTCTCCACATCCTCTCCAGCATCTATAGTCTCCTGATTTGTTCATTTTGGCCACTCTGACTGGCGTGAGGTGATACCTGAGTGTGGTTTTGATTTGTATTTCCCTGATAAGGAGCGACGCTGAACATCTTTTCATGTGCCTGTTGGCCATCCGGATGTCTTCTTTAGAGAAGTGTCTATTCATGTTTTCTGCCCATTTCTTCACTGGGTTATTTGCTTTTCGGGTGTGGAGTTTGGTGAGCTCTTTATAGATTTTGGATACTAGCCCTTTGTCTGATATATCATTTGCAAATATCTTTTCCCATTCCGTTGGCTGCCTTTTAGTTTTGTTGGTTGTTTCCTTTGCTGTGCAGAAGCTTTTGATCTTCATAAGGTCCCAGTAATTCACTTTTGCTTTTAATTCCCTTGCCTTTGGGGATGTGTCGAGTAAGAGATTGCTACGGCTGAGGTCAGAGAGGTCTTTTCCTGCTTTCTCCTCTAAGGTTTGGATGGTTTCCTGTCTCACATTCAGGTCCTTTATCCATTTTGAGTTTATTTTTGTGAATGGTGTGAGAAAGTGGTCTAGTTTCAACCTTCTGCCTGTTGCTGTCCAGTTCTCCCAGCACCATTTGTTAAAGAGACTGTCTTTTTTCCATTGGATGTTCTTTCCTGCTTTGTCAAAGATGAGTTGGCCATACGTTTGTGGGTCTAGTTCTGGGGTTTCTATTCTATTCCATTGGTCTATGTGTCTGTTTTTGTGCCAATACCATGCTGTCTTGATGATGACAGCTTTGTAGTAGAGGCTAAAGTCTGGGATTGTGATGCCTCCTGCTTTGGTCTTCTTCTTCAAAATTACTTTGGCTATTCGGGGCCTTTTGTGGTTCCATATGAATTTTGGGATTGCTTGTTCTAGTTTCGAGAAGAATGCTGGTGCAATTTTGATTCGGATTGCATTGAATGTGTAGATAGCTTTGGGTAGTATTGACATTTTGATAATATTTATTCTTCCAATCCATGAGCAGGGAATGTCTTTCCATTTCTTTAAATCTTCTTCAATTACCTTCATAAGCTTTCTATAGTTTTCAGCATACAGATCCTTTACATCTTTGGTTAGATTTATTCCTAGGTATTTGATGCTTCTTGGTGCAATTGTGAATGGGATCAGTTTCTTTATTTGTCTTTCTGTTGCTTCATTGTTAGTGTATAAGAATGCAACTGATTTCTGTACATTGATTTTGTATCCTGCAACTTTGCTGAATTCATGTATCAGTTCTAGCAGACTTTTGGTGGAGTCTATCGGATTTTCCATGTATAATATCATGTCATCTGCAAAGAGCGAAAGCTTGACTTCATCTTTGCCAATTTTGACGCCTTTGATTTCCTTTTGTTGTCTGATTGCTGATGCTAGAACTTCCAGCACTATGTTAAACAACAGCGGTGAGAGTGGGCATCCCTGTCGTGTTCCTGATCTCAGGGAAAAAGCTCTCAGTTTTTCCCCGTTGAGGATGATGTTAGCTGTGGGCTTTTCATAAATGGCTTTTATGATCTTTAAGTATGTTCCTTCTATCCCGACTTTCTCAAGAGTTTTTATTAAGAAAGGGTGCTGGATTTTGTCAAAGGCCTTTTCTGCATCGATTGACAGGATCATATGGTTTTTCTCTCTTTTTTTGTTAATGTGATGTATCACGTTGATTGATTTGCGAATGTTGAACCAGCCCTGCATCCCAGGAATGGATCCCACTTGATCATGGTGAATAATTCTTTTTATATGCCGTTGAATTCGATTTGCTAGTATCTTATTGAGAATTTTTGCATCCATATTCATCAGGGATATTGGCCTGTAGTTCTCTTTTTTTACTGGGTCTCTGTCTGGTTTAGGAATCAAAGTAATACTGGCTTCATAGAATGAGTCTGGAAGTTTTCCTTCCCTTTCTATTTCTTGGAATAGCTTGAGAAGGATAGGTATTATCTCTGCTTTAAACGTCTGGTAGAACTCCCCTGGGAAGCCATCTGGTCCTGGACTCTTATTTGTTGGGAGATTTTTGATAACCGATTCAATTTCTTCGCTGGTGATGGGTCTGTTCAAGCTTTCTCTTTCCTCCTGATTGAGTTTTGGAAGAGTGTGGGTGTTCAGGAATTTGTCCATTTCTTCCAGGTTGTCCAATTTGTTGGCATATAATTTTTCATAGTATTCCCTGATAATTGTTTGTATCTCTGAGGGATTGGTTGTAATCATTCCATTTTCATTCATGATTTTATCTATTTGGGTCATCTCCCTTTTCTTTTTGAGAAGCCTGGCTAGAGGTTTGTCAATTTTGTTTATTTTTTCAAAAAACCAACTCTTGGTTTCGTTGATCTGCTCTACAGTTTTTTTAGATTCTATATTGTTTATTTCTGCTCTGATCTTTATTATTTCTCTTCTTCTGCTGGGTTTAGGCTGCCTTTGCTGTTCTGCTTCTATTTCCTTTAGGTGTGCTGTTAGATTTTGTATTTGGGATTTTTCTTGTTTCTTGAGATAGGCCTGGATTGCAATGTATTTTCCCCTCAGGACTGCCTTTGCTGCGTCCCAAAGCGTTTGGATTGTTGTATTTTCATTTTCGTTTGTTTCCATATATTTTTTAATTTCTTCTCGAATTGCCTGGTTGACCCACTCATTCGTTAGTAGGGTGTTCTTTAACCTCCATGCTTTTGGAGGTTTTCCAGAATTTTTTCTGTGGTTGATTTCAAGCTTCATAGCATTGTGGTCTGAAAGTATGCATGGTATGATTTCAATTCTTGTAAACTTATGAAGGGCTGTTTTGTGACCCAGTATATGATCTATCTTGGAGAATGTTCCATGTGCACTCGAGAAGAAAGTATATTCTGTTGCTTTGGGATGCAGAGTTCTAAATATATCTGTCAAGTCCATCTGATCCAATGTCTCATTCAGGGCCCTTGTTTCTTTATTGACCGTGTGTCTAGATGATCTATCCATTTCTGTAAGTGGGGTGTTAAAGTCCCCTGCAATTACCACATTCTTCTCAATAAGGTTGCTTATGTTTATGAGTAATTGTTTTATATATTTGGGCGCTCCGGTATTCGGCGCATAGACATTTATAATTGTTAGCTCTTCCTGATGGATAGACCCTGTCACTATTATATAATGTCCTTCTTCATCTCTTGTTACAGCCTTTAATTTAAAGTCTAGTTTGTCTGATATAAGTATGGCTACTCCAGCTTTCTTTTGACTTCCAGTAGCATGATAAATAGTTCTCCATCCCCTCACTCTCAATCTAAAGGTGTCCTCAGGTCTAAAATGAGTCTCTTGTAGACAGCAAATAGATGGGTCTTGTTTTTTTATCCATTCTGATACCCTATGTCTTTTGGTTGGCGCATTTAATCCATTTACATTCAGTGTTATTATAGAAAGATATGTGTTTAGAGTCATTGTGATGTCTGTATATTTTATGCTTGTAGTGATGTCTCTGGTACTTTGTCTCACAGGGTCCCCCTTAGGATCTCTTGTAGGGCTGGTTTAGTGGTGACAAATTCCTTCAGTTTTTGTTTGTTTGGGAAGACCTTTATCTCTCCTTCTATTCTAAATGACAGACTTGCTGGATAAAGGATTCTCGGCTGCATATTTTTTCTGTCTAGCACACTGAAAATCTCGTGCCAATTCTTTCTGGCCTGACAAGTTTCAAAAGAGAGATCAGTCACGAGTCTTATAGGTCTCCCTTTATATGTGAGGGCACGTTTACCCCTTGCTGCTTTCAGAATTTTCTCTTTATCCTTGTATTTTGCCAGTTTCACTATGATATGTCCTGCAGAAGATCGATTCAAGTTACGTCTGAAGGGAGTTCTCTGTGCCTCTTGGATTTCAATGCCTTTTTCCTTCCCCACTTCAGGGAAGTTCTCAGCTATTATTTCTTCAAGTACCCCTTCAGCACCTTTCCCTCTCTCTTCCTCCTCTGGGATACCAATGATGCGTATATTATTTCTTTTTAGTGTATCACTTAGTTCTCTAATTTTCCCCTCATATTCCTGGATTTTTTTATCCCTCTTTTTCTCAGCTTCCTCTTTTTCCATAACTTTATCTTCTAGTTCACCTATTCTCTCCTCTGCCTCTTCAATCCGAGCCGTGGTGGTTTCCATTTTGTTATGCATTTCGTTTAAAGCGTTTTTCAGCTCCTCGTGACTGTTCCTTAGTCCCTTGATCTCTGTAGCAAGAGATTCTCTGCTGTCAGCTATACTGTTTTCAAGCCCAGCGATTAATTTTATGACTATTATTCTAAATTCACTTTCTGTTATATTATTTAAATCCTTTTTGATCAGCTCATTAGCTGTTGTTATTTCCTGGAGATTCTTCTGAAGGGAATTCTTCCGCTTGGTCATTTTGGATAGTCCCTGGCGTGGTGAGGACCTGCAGGGCACTTCCCCTGTGCTGTGGTGTATAACTGGAGTTGGTGGGCGGAGCCGCAGTCAGACCTGATGTCTGCCCCCAGCCCACCGCTGGGGCCACAGTCAGACTGGTGCGTGCCTTCTCTTCCCCTCTCCTAGGGGCGGGATTCACTGTGGGGTGGGGTGGTCTGTCTGGGCAACTTGCACACTGCCAGGCTTGTGATGCTGAGGATCTGGCGTCTTAGCTGGGGTGGGTAGGCAAGGTGCACAGGGGCAGGAGGGGCAGGCTTAGCTTGCTTCTCCTTAGGTGATCCACTTCAGGAGGGGCCCTGTGGCAGCAGGAGGGAGTCAGATCCGCTGCCGGGGGTTTGGCTCCGCAGAAGCGCAGAGTTGGGTGTTTGCGCTGAGCGAGCAAGTTCCCTGGCAGGAACTGGTTCTCTTTGGGATTTTGGCTGGGGGATGGGCAGGGGAGATGGCGCTGGCGAGCGCCTTTGTTCCCCACCAAACTGAGCTCTGTAGTCCGGGGGCTCAGCAGCTCTCCTTCCCTTTGTCCTCCAGCCTTCCCGCTTTCTGAACAGAGCTGTTAACTTATGACTTCCCAGACGCTAAGTCGCGCTTGCTGTCGGAACACAGTCCGTCAGGCCCCTCCGCTTTTTGCAAGCCAGACTCGGGGGCTCTGCTTGGCCGGCGAGCCGCCCCTCCGCCCCGGCTCCCTCCCGCCAGTCCGTGGAGCGCGCACCGCCTCGCCGCCCTTCCTACCCTCTTCCGTGGGCCTCTCGTCTGCCTATTATTTCTTCTTTTAGAACAACTTGCTTATTGAGTCTTTGTGTATCTACACAGGATAGCTACATAATCATCTTATATCATTTTGAGCCACCTTTTTAATCAGGCCATTGCTGCAGGCACCAGAAGTTTGCAGGAGTCCACTGGGCACTTTTCTCAGTCCACAGTGCATCTCTTGCTTCCTTTTCCCCAGCATGTATCTGCCATCACTACATGGTTTACCTGTAAGACTTGCTCAACCATTCTAGTTCAAGCACAAACTTGGAAAGGTAAGGTACTTAATGGCTCCTGAAGGAACCCTTGATGATTTGACAACAGAAGTCTGTGGATGAGTACTTCTCTGTTCCTGTTAAAAATCCTGAGGTGTAGTTCGTACAGGTACATGAAGTAATTCAAGGGATTCATGTCAGCCATATTTCAGCAGAGAAGTAGAATCATTCTGTTAGAGATTAGATAGATAATAGATGAGAGATCAACCTATAAATTTCTAGCAAGGAGTTGGCCTATGCAGTTGAGGAGGGCTTGCTAGGCAATTTCCAGTTCTGTGCAGCATACCATCAGGAAGGGCAAGCTGGAACTTCCAAGTCAAAAGCTGAACTGCTGCCCATAGATGGGAGTTTCTTCTTCAAGAAAGGCTCAGCTCTATTCTTAAGGCCTTTCAACTGACTGAATCAAGCCCACCCTGATTATCTAGAATAATATCCCCTACTTAAAGTCAAGTGATTAAATAAAGTCAATTTTTATAACATCTATAAAATATTTTCACAGGAAAATTAGATTGGTTTATGTTAAATGACTTAGGACTATGGTCTGGCCAAGTCAGCACATCAAGTAGCCCTTCCTAGGGTCTGAGCCTTATTTGTCCTGAACATAAACCACTTCAATAATACATACTTAGTTTGACTTTAGTGTTTTATTCTTCCCTCATGCTCTAATCCTTGTCCCTAGGAGAAAATCCTCACATAAACTACCTGCATGCTAACCCTGGTTGTAAACTCTATTTCCAAAGATGGGGAGACAGACAACTGATATGAGATAATTGGTATCACAGTGGCCTTAGAAAGCAGATACTCAACATGCATTCTGATGAGAGATCACCCGCAGGACAGACAGCAATAAGGACTCCACTGATGTTATCAGTCGTGGTAACAATAACCCGTGGAATGCAGAAGCATTATCATTACTAAGAATCTCACTGGTAGAACATTTTTATGAGGTGTGTATTGGTGTCATGGTGCGGCCATGACAAATTACCACAAACAAGGATATTCTTCATTCTCTCACGGTTCATAGTCCAGGAGTCTGAGATGAGGGAGATGGCAAGGTTATATTTCCTCCAGAGGCTTTAAGAGAATCTATTCCATGCCTCTCTCCTAGATTCTGTTGGTGTTCCCTGATTTGTAGCCATTATTCCAATCTCTACCTTTTTCACTTCTCTGTGTATCTGTTTTAAAGAAACCTTATTTTCATTCTTATAAGGATACATGTGATTGTATTTGGGGCTCACCCAGAAAAATCAATGGTAAACTCCTCCTCTGAAGATTCTTAATCACTTCCTTTTCCATCCATCTAAGACAATATTCACAGGTTCAGAGGATTAGAACATAGACATCCATTATTTAAAGCCAACTTCCAGCATGCAACTGGGTAGGCTGTGAAACTTTGACTTATAATGTAGGGATTATTCTTCAACATTCTGGAACATTTTGGACATCATAAGGATTTGGTTGATGTCCTGAGATTAATTTTAGGAGCCCTGAAAGAAAATGATAGACTCAGATTAGCAAACTATCAATGGCACACTATGACTGTCAGAATAATTCCATGGGGACATTTTAAGAAACTCGTCACCTACAGCTGAGAGGTAGACTGTACCGAAAAATCAGGCTGAAATTTAATTTAAGTGGTAGCAGAGCTTCAAAGGATACCAAATGTACATATTCGGAGATCTATGCCAAAGTCAGGACCCAGATAGGGAAAAAGTATAATGATGGTATATATGATGGTGAAATTTGTGTTGGTGTAGCTGAGCATCTTGAACTCTATATTTCCATCCAAGGGAACCAGCTCCTTCCTTGCTATAAGACAACAACAGCAGAAATCTCACTTGAGGCATTTGCACAAAGATGCTCTATGGCTATCTCAGTGCTTCAATTCTAGGCCATTCTTCAATTTATCTTAAAGCCAATAAATAGGCTAGGTTGCTGCAAAGACTAATTTGAGAACAACTACAACTTTATTTGGTTGCCAGGAAATACTCAAAAGCAACTTTTTCCATCAAGGTAGTAAGAAATACGCTGGTAAGAACACAGGAGGATATTTATGAAACTCAAGAGGTCAGAGTTGACAGAATAAACTAATTTACCTTGGTGTTCCCATTACCATGGTATTGCGATGGAACTAGTTTACTTTGTAGTGTATTGGTAGGATTGTTAGTATTCTCAAAAACCAGAGACTGAGATTGGTACTCCATGGTAAGAAGCAAGATGGAAATAATGACCAAAATAGATTCTAAGTTGGAGTGGTATCCAGTCCTGATCTGTATGTTCCCAGGAGCAAATGAACAACTAGTTTAGTCTATTACAAGACACATTAGCCTGCTATGCTATTACAGAAAACTCTAGTAAATATACTCAGTCAATGGTAGCTGAGTTAATAAAATGATAATCTGTAAAAACTGACCATAAATTGATATGCAATTTAAAATTGGTGTGTGTGTGTGTGTGTGTGTGTGTGTGTGTGTGTGTGTGTATTTTTTCATGTTGAAGGTTGTGGGGATGAAACCAGATAGACAAGTATTCTAGAAAATTAATACATAATACAATTCTGAAGACTTTGTACATTTTGCACTTTGGGTTATTCTGAAGACTAGAGTGACTTATTCTATATCTCTTCTCCTAGTACACCAAGGAGTTAGCTGACATCTGTAACTGTGAACCCATAAATCTTCTGTGGGTTTAGCCGTTGGCTTTTTAAGGAAAAATTGCTGATAAAGGAATTTATTCTCTCAAAATTTACAAGTAAATAAATGAAATATTTCAATGCTTTAACTTTGTAACCTTAGAGAAGGATTATTTCTGATAAAAGACTTTTCCTAAATTTATAACTCATCTTAATTAGGTTTTCAGTTCTTTCTCAAAAAATATGAAGCACATTCAAAGAAAAAAAAAGTCTAACTATAATTTCCTGAAAAAATTTCCTATGAATGGATGCAATTATGCATATTTTAAATGAAAATTACCTAAGCTTTCAGTAAACACTGACAATTTTCATATTTGAACAATCTATATTGCATAGCATGTTAATTTTCATCATTAATGAGAGGAGTATTATACTCTAATCAATTTTGTAATTAACAGAATGGTATTTAAAATGTCAAATAATCTAAAAACATGAAATGCAGATTTTAAACAGAGTGCATTATCATAATGTAAATCATTATTAACATAAGCTAAGTGGATTTGTTGATGTTTATTTAAAGCAGGTACTTTAGGGGCGCCTGGGTGGCGCAGTCGGTTAAGCGTCCGACTTCAGCCAGGTCACGATCTCACGGTCCGTGAGTTCGAGCCCCGCGTCAGGCTCTGGGCTGATGGCTCAGAGCCTGGAGCCTGTTTCCGATTCTGTGTCTCCCTCTCTCTCTGCCCCTCCCCCGTTCATGCTCTGTCTCTCTGTCCTAAAAATAAATAAACGTTGAAAAAAAAAATTAAAAATAAAATAAAGCAGGTACTTTAATTGTTAAAAAGAATATTCTCTACAGGGATACACAGAATTTGAAATGGCTATGCCTCTCAGGGTTATACTAGGAGCTTATTCTGAGCAGGTTTATGGCTTGCTCCTCTAATTCTGGACTCTTGCAGTCTACAGGTCATAGTAACCAAGGGATGATGCCACCAAGGCACACTGATAACTGCCTCATTGCAGTCAGTGCTCCTCACTAGATGATTGGAAACAGGATAGAATATATATGTGGTGAGTGACTATGACTATGAAGAAGAAAGAGGGCTTATTTTCCAGTAAAGACCTAAATGAAATTTCTAATTGTGACACATTTGGAGTACTTCATAGTATTCCTATGCTTAGAGGCAATGATTATCAGGAGGCAGAAGATGAGCGACAACAACACAGGCAGGCCACCAAAGTGTTTGGAGGTTATTCTCACGTAAGAAAAACATTATTAGAGGCGCCTGGGTGTTTGAGTCAGTTAAGTGTCAGACTCTTGAATTTGGCTCAGGTCATGATCTCACAGTCATGGAATTGAGCCCTGTGTCAGGGTCCACCTGAGCATGGAGCCTGCTTGGGATTCTCTCTCTCTGGCCCTCTCTCTCCTCCCCCCGCCCCACTCTCTCTCTCTCAAAATAAATAAACTTTAAAAAAAGGAAAAACATTATTATCTTCCTTCTTACTGTAATATTACATAGGGTTAGTAAGAACTAGAAGGAAAATGAGCAGTGCCATCAATTAGTGGTTCTGGATTCTGAGAGCAATGACTTCACAATATTATCTTTTGGACACAGTAGCAAATTGAAATCTTGTGTTTCTGTCACTGGACAGGGAATGAATCTCTATCTTTTTTGTTTGAAGAAAAGTTGCATGCTCATTGGAAAGATTTTTTGGGTTTGTATGTGTAAAAAGATAGTTTGAATGCACAGTGGTCCCCGAGTGCAACATAGAGGCAACTTCTTTTTCTTTGTTTTTTAAAAAATGTTCCCTTCCAATAAGTATCTTTTTTTCCTCTACTTTGTGTGAATCTCAATGAAAGATAATTACAGGACTCCAATTTCAACAATATATTGCTGGGCCAAATTGGACTACTTTTTAATCTCTCACCTAGGAATGTAAATGGTGACCAGATAATTTGAGAGAGCATAATCTAATTTAGTATCATAAAAATAAGATCTAAGATTTCCTGCTGCTTTTGAAAGCCTGGGTCTTTTCTGTTTCCTGTTGTTACTTCAAGTTAATCACATATTCCTTCATCCTGTGACCATACATGCTACTTATGTTGAGATTTTTGTTTTTGTTTGTGGAGCTGAATATTTCCCTAATTTTGGTCCTTAGTTCAGAATTAGTAGTTCTGATTTTCATAATCAGGAAAAAAAGGAAAATTATTATGGGCATAAAAACTGAATAAACATTTAAAAACTTTAGCATTTTACATTCATTTTAGTGTGAATAAAAGACTTAAAAAAGAAATTATAATTAATGTATCATAATATTTCAAGGATATTGCTTAAAATAAGGCTAAGGAAAAACAAAATGAGTCATATTCAAGAAAAATTAAAGAAAATTATTAAATAGCATACTAGTATGAAAAAAGAATACTTGTTAAAACTGATTAAATATGTAACATGCATAAGTTGCTATGAAAATGAGCCAAATATAATAGCAATGTAGAAGATGATCATTTGTTTATATATGTATGTATAGAGAGAGAGAGACAGTCATGGTCATGAGAAAAAATATTTATGGTAGCTACTTTTGATTTATGAATAATTTGTTTTCTTGTTTATAATTCCTATACTATACATTTATATATAGGTTTATAACATTTCTAAGTTTAAAACCAAAATCATATTCTCACGTCTTGAAATTATTAAATCAGAAACTATAAGGGAGCTTAGATTTTTCTTGTTTACATGCATATGCATATAGACACCCCAACAGAAATACCAGCTCTCTGGGTCAGAAATCAGGGGTTTCTTTACCTATAGCAACATGGAAGAATGATACTCTAGCATTGATCCCTAGTATGTAACATATCACAGGTAGCAGAATGACAGCCAGATGCACAGTCTACACATATAATGGGATTGTACTATAGGAGAATGTTGTGTGAGTCTCAGTCTACTGAACTTGATGTTCTCAGCTAGGAATGCTTGAGGCACTTACCTGGGCCCAAATATACTCATAAGGGAGCACTAGAAACATCTTTCCTGTACCATCCACCACCAGATATTATGGCTGAATCAACCTTTGTGAGTCTTTTTTTTTCTTTATAGGTATATGTGTATATATATACATATGTGTGTGTGTGTGTGTGTGTGTGTGTGTGTGTGTATACATAAACCTCTTAGATTCATTCATCTGTGTATGAATGTTTGGGCTGCTTCCATATCTTGGCTACAGTAAATAATGATGCAATAAACATAGGGGTGCATCTACTTGTCCAAATTAGTGTTTTCATTTCTTTGGGTAAATGTGCAGTAGTGGTATTACTGGATGATATGGTGTTTCCAACTTTAATTTTTTGCGGAAACTCCATACTGTTTTCTACAATAACTGCACCATTTACATTCCTACCAACAATGTAAAATTGTTGCCTTGTCTTCACATCCTCAACAACATTTGTTATTTCTTCTGTTTTTGATACCAGCCATTCTGACTAGTATGAAGTAATATCTCATTGTGGCCTTAATTTGCATTTGCCTGATGATTAGTGATGTTGAGTATGTTTGCATGTGTCTGTTGGCCATCTGTGTGTGTTTTTTGGAAAAATGTCTATTCAGGTCTTCTGCCCACTTTTTTGGTGTTGAGTTGTATAAATTCTTTATATGTTTGGATATTAACCCCTTATCAGATGTAGCATTTATAAATATCTTCTATTAAATCATTCACCTTTTTTGTTTTGTTGATGGTTTCCTTTGCTGTGCAAAAGCTTTTTATTTGGTATAGTCCCAATAGTTTTGTTTTTGATTTTGTTTCCCTTAACTGAGGGGACAAATACATAAACATGTTGCTAAGGGTTATGTCCTAGAGATTACTACTTATGTTTTCTTCTAGTAGTTTTATGGTCTCAGGTTTCACATTAAGGTCTTTAATCCATTTTGAGTTCATTTTGTGTATTTTGTAAGAAAGTGATCCAGTTTCATTCTTTTGCATGTAGCTGTCCAGTTTTCCCAACATCATTTATTGAAAAGACTGTCTTTTCCCCACTGTGTATTCTTGTCTTCTTTTTTTTTGTTGTTGTAGATTAATTGATCAAAGTGTAGGTTGATTTCTGGGCTCTCTATTTTCTTCCATTAATCTACATGTCTATTTTTGTGCCAGTCCCATACTGTTTTGGGTACTATGGCTTTGTAGTATATCATGAAATCTGGGATTTTGATGCCTCCAGCTTTGTTCTCTCTCAAGGTTGTTTTGATTGTTCATGGTCTTTTGTATTTCACACAATTCTGAGGAATATTTGCTCTAGTTCTCTGAAAAATTGTTAGTATTTTGATAGGGATTTCATCGACTCTGTAGATTGCTTTAGGTAGCATGGACATATGTTAGCAATATTAATTTTTCTAATCCATGAATATGAAATATCTTTCCATTTGTGTCATCCTCAATTTCTTTCATCAATATCTTAGAATTTTCAGGGCACATATCTTTACCTCTTGTTTAACTTTATTCTTAAGTATTTTATTCTTTTTGTTGCAATTATTTTGTATTCTTGATCTCTCTTTCTACCTTATTGTGTATAGAAATGAAACCTATTTCTGTATATTAATTTTGTGTCCTGCAACTCTACTGAATTCATTTATTGGTTCTAATAGTTTTTTGGTGGAGTCTTTAGGGTTTTCTGATTATTCAAAAGTCTCCTAAAGATGACTGCCCCTCTAACACACTTTCTGAGATTAGCAAATAAATCTTTTTGTATACCTGAGGTGCTTTTCAAACTTCTACTTTGCTGTATCTTGGTGAGGTTGTTTGTTATGCTATGTAAGGGCAAGGACAACTTCTTGTCACCCTCCAGCTCTCCAAGAGTTGAGCCTGCTAATTTTTAAACTTCCTGGGATTAAGCCCCACTGATTATAAAAACCCTCTAAGTGAAGGCCCTCTAGTTTTTAAAGCCTAATTTCATAGGGACTTGTCTACTCATGCAGGTTTCCCATGTCTGGGATGCTTGGTGTGGGGTTGATTCCTCTCCCTTCCCCATGCTTGTGGTGTCCCTCCTATTTATGGCTAGTCTGACAGGTTAGTTTGGTTCCCCACTGGGACTCTGCCTTTCCCACTGTTTTCAATGTAGTTATGATTAACTGTGGAAATTTGTTCTGTCAATCTTGAGTTTGTTTCCTGGTTTGCACTGATGCAGCTGTTATCTAGGTGTTATCATCCTGTGAGACTGGGTAAACTAGGATCCTCCTAATCTGCTATATTCCTCTATCATTTCCATCCAAGATTTTCTACATATACTATTATGTTATCTGCAAATAGTGAGTTTTACTTTTTCCTTACCAATTTGGATGCCTTTTATTTCCTTTTCTGGCCTTATTACTTTTGCTAGGACTTCCATTTGTATGTTGAATGAAAGTGTGGAGAGTGCATATCCTTGTTTTCTTCCTGATCTTAGAGGAAAAACTCTGTTGTCCACTGTTGAGCATAGAATGTTAGCTGTTGGTTTTTCATATATGATCTTTATTATATAGAGGTATGTTTCCCCTAAACCTTCTTTGTTGAGAGTTTTTTTTTTTAATCATGAATAGATTTTGTAAATTGTCAAATGCTTTTCTACATCTATTGGGAAACTCATATGGTTTTTATCCTTCCTGTTATTAATCTAATTTATCACATTGACTTTCAAAAATTGAATGACCTACTTAATCATGGTGAATGATGACTTTTAATGTATTGTTGAATTCAGTTTTCTAATATTTTGTTGAGGATTTTTGCCTTTATATTCATCAGAGATATTAGCCTGTAGTTTTCTCTTTTTGTAGTGGTTTGTTTTGGTCCAGGGTAATGCTGGTCTTGAGAGTGAATTTGGAATTTTCCTTACTCTTCTATGTTTTGGAGTAGTTCAAGAAGAATAGATATTAACTCTTTAAATGCTTGGTAGAGTTGACATGTGAAGCAATTTGTGGACCAGCCCTTGTGATTATTATGATTATATATGATACATCTCATCAAAACCATCAGAGAACTTATTTATTCCTCACAGATCCTGGAGGGTAAAGAGCATACCCAGGCCCATAAAGTGAGGTTATTGGTAGAGAGAGATAGAAGGACCTGGAGCTCTGCCTTTATTAAGGTCCAAGGGTGGAATAGGTTCTCCACTTCACTCTTTATTGATGAATTTAAAGTGTAAGAGCAAGAATCAGGGCACAGGAAGAAAGAAACCAGGTCACTCAAGCCATCAGTTATCTAGGTTACACTGGGCTTTCTAAAAGGGGAATTCCATAGTTGAGAGAACCCAGTTTCTTATCTAGTTGTTTTACTAGTAGCTGTATCATACATCTGGTAATACCTTTATTTGAGATAGATGTCTTTGAAATGGATTTCAAGGCAATCAAAAGTTTAAAGTCAGGCACTTACATTACAGTCAAAAAGCTTACTGTCAGCCACATATACTACAAAGAGGCTTCCCAAAATATGAATCTGAAAGTTTATAAAGGAGTGGGACAGCTGTTCCGTCCTTCCTTTTAGTCAAAGATATCTTTGCTTCTTACCATAAGGAAATTTTCCTCAGGAAGTGAAAGTGAAGGATTCAAGATTTTTACATATTAGAATATAAATAAATATATCCAGAGGAAGGATAAAACAAGCATTATAAACATTTTATATTAGTATGACACATTTGGCATAATTAATGAACATAATTATTGATACGTTATTAATTAAAGTTTATTTTTCAGACCTCCTCAGTTTTCCCCAATACCACTTTTCTCTGTCATTATCTCCAACCAGTATACCACATTGCATTTAGTTGTCATGTCTCCTTAGGCTCCATTTGGTTTTGATAGTTTCTGAGGCTTTCCTTATTTTTGATGACATTGACAGTTTTGAGGAGGACCAGTCAAAAGTTTTGTAGAATGTTCCTAAAATTTGTCTGATGTTTTTCGCATGATTAGATTCGGGTAATGTGTTTTAGGAAAGAAGACCAGAGAAGGAAACTGACATTTTTATCACATTATATTAAGGATATGTGCCAATCACTATGACATCACTTTGATGTTGACTTTGATCAACTGGGTTGAGATAGTGTTTATCAGTTTTATTCACTGTAAATTTACCTTTTTCCTTCATTTACATACTGTAATCTTTGAAATTATTATACACTTAAGTAAGAAGATATGCTTTACCTCTTTAAAGGAGAAATGGTACATAAGTTACTTGGGATTCTTCTGCATGGAAGATTTACCTATTCATTTATTTATGTGGTCAATCATTTATTTATAGCATGGTATGTTCAAATAATGTTGCTCAAATTCTTTCAGCTTCAAACATTAGCTCTTTCATTTGGCCCCTGTGTCCCCTGGCATATGTCTTTAATTGATCTTTTAGTACTTCCTTACTTTCTACACTACAAGGTATTCCAAGATCATCTTGTGTATTACCTGTCTCAACCCTAAAATCAACCATTTCTCCAGGAGCTCTGGTTTCTTCTATTAGAGAGTGTTATTAGAAACTAAGGACCTTGGTACCTAGGCATACTTATTTCTACTGGGGTATTGTTGTGTCTAGGCCATCTCAATAACAAATGAAGGAAAAAAAATACACACACACACACACACACACACACACAATTGCCCATAAACATTTCTGTATCTGCGTCTATATTAAAGTAAACACAAGTTCACATTGATATCTTCAAATCTAATCCATTACCACATGGATAATACTAGTCTTCTCCTCCTACCTGTCGTAATATCTCTACAACAGTAAGAAAACCGGCTCCCACCATCTGCCATCAATTTACAGAATTGTTCAATTATGGTATACTTATATGTAGAGTTTTCAGGACTGTTTATCTGTGCACCATGGAACATGACATCATCAAATCAAGTACAGTGATTATTTACAAGTCTCTGCATTCTGTTGATGTAATCATATGGTTTTTCTCATTCAGTCTGTTAATCTGATGAAATATATTGATATATAAAGGTTAAAATAGTATTTCATGGAATTAACTTGGTCAAAATGTAAAATCCTTTTTATATATTGTTGGGTTTGCTTTGATAATATTCTGTTAAGGACTATTGTGCTTATGTTCATAGGAAGTTTTGGCCTGTAATTTTCTTTTTTTGTAATGACTTTACTGGTTTTGATAATGGGGTAATGCTGGTTGCATAGAGTGAGTTAGAAAATGTTCCTTTTGCTTCTATTTCTGGGATGAAATGTTTGGAATAATTCATCAGTGAAGTCATCTGGACCTGGAGCTTTTCCTTTTGGAAGGTTTTTAATTATTGATTCAATTTAACTAATATAAGGAAATTCAGATTAGCTATTTTCCTTTTGTGAGTTTTGATAGCTGTTGTGTTTCAAGGAATTGTTTTAAGTTATCAAATAGGTCAGCACAAAATTATTTATAGAATACCCTTATTGTCCTAATTTTCATGGCATTCATTGCAATGACTCACTTTCATTTCTGATATTAGTAATTTATGCCTAATCTCTCTTTCTGTCTCTTTCGCGCTTTCTTTTTGTTAGTCTGGGTAGAAGTTTTGTTTTGTTTTTCCCAAAGAACCAGGTTTTGATTGCTTTAATTTTATCTATTGCGTTTCTATCTTCAATTTCATTGATTTTGCTGTAATTGTTTATTTTCCTTTTTTTTCTTTATGCTTAATTTTCTCTTGTTCCTCTAGATTTTTAAGATGGAAGCTTAGACTATTTCAGGTCTTCTTTTTTTACACATGCATTTAATGTTATAAGTTTCCTTCTCACTATACCTTTGATGTACAAATTTTGATAAGTTGTATTTTATTTACCTTAGATTGAGATAGCATCTTTGACTCAGGTTATTGGGAAATGTGTTGCATAATTTGTAAATAGTTTGGAGACTTTTCAGCTATCTTTCTGCTCTTGACTCTTGCTTAATTCCTTTGTGGTCTGAAGTCATCCTATATAGGGATCTATTCTTTTAAATTTATTACAGTGTGTTTTATGATATAGTATGTGGTCTTGTTGAGAGTTTCATGTGAGCTTGAGAAGACTATTCTTTTGTTGGATGGAGTTTCCTATATATGCACATTAGATCAGTGGTATGTGATAGTGCTGCTAGGGTGATCTATATCCTTACTAATTTTGTGCCTGCTTATCCATCAATTACTTAGAGAGGGTTGTTTAAGTCTCCAACTGAAATACTGGATGAAAATAAAATAAAATAAAGTAAAATAAAATACAATAAAAATAAAATAAAATAAAATAAAATACAATAAAATAATAAAATAAATAATAAAAAAATAAAATGGATGCTCCTGAAGTTCTATCAGGTTTTGTCTCATGTATTTCATATTTGTTGTTCAATAAGCAGATATATAAGATACTTTACTTTTCCTGGAGAATATAACTTTTGTATTATGTAGCAGTTCCACTTTATTTCTGATACTCTTCCTTGTTTCCATGTCTGCTTTATTAGAAACTGATAAAGCTAGTCCAGATTTCCTTTGATTGGCATTATCATTGTGTGCATTTATTTATCCTTTTACCTTCAACCTACTTGTGTCTTTATATTTAATGTGGATTTCTGGTAAGCAACATATACTTGATGCTTGTTTTTAGATCATCCATTCTGATAATTTCTTTTAATTGGTGCTTTTAGGCATTCACAGTTAAAGTGCTTATTGGTATTTTTGGATTACCATGTTTGTAGTTGTTTTCCATTCATTGCTCTTGCTTATTTTCCCTCTTTCCTTTGTCTCTCTCTCTCTCCCTCTCTCTTTTCTTTAACGTTTATTTATATTTGAGGGAAGGAGAGAGACAGAGTGTCAGTGAGAAAGAGGCAAGAGAGCGAGAAGGAGACACAGAATCAGAAGTAGGCTCCAGGCTCCAAGCTGTCAGCACAGAGCCCTACTCAGGGCTCCAACAAACCATGAGATCATGACCTGAGTCGAAGACAGATGCTTAACAACTGATTCACCAGGTGCCCTGGTCTCATTTTAATTAAACATTTTAATTCATTTTATTTTACTCTTAACATATTATATATCTTTTAAAAACAGTAATTGTTGCCTTGGAGTTTACAGTATATATTTTCAAATAATCTAAGTCCAATTTCATGTAATCTTATACCACTTCATATGCAGTTCAGGAACTTTTTTTTAATTGATTTATTTTTTAATTTACATCCAAGTTAGTTACCATATAGTGCAACAATTATTTCAGGAGTAGATTCCTTAATGCCCCTTACCTTTTTAGCCCATCCCCCCTCCCACAAACCCTCCAGTAACCCTCTGTTTGTTCTCCATATTTAAGAGTCTCTTCTGTTTTGTTCCCCTCCCTGTTTTTATATTATTTTTGCTTCCCTTCCCTTATGTTTATCTATTTTCTATCTTAAAATCCTCATATAAGTGAAGTAATAGGATATTTGTCTTTCTCTGACTGATTAATTTTGCTTAGCATAATACCCTCTAGTTCCATCCACATAGCTGCAAATGGCAAGATTTCATTCTTTATGATGATTCAGTAATACACCATTGTATGTATATATACCACTTCTTCTTTATGCATTCATCCACCAATGGACATTTGGGCTCTTTCCATACTTTGGCTATTGTTGATAGTGCTGCTCTAAACATTGGGGTGCCTGTGTCCCTTCGAAACAGCACACCTGTATCCCGTGGATAAATGCCTAGTAGTGCAATTGCTGGGTCATAGGGTAGTTCGGTTTTTAATTTTTTGAGGAACCTCCATACTGTTTTCCAGAGTGGCTGCACCAGTTTGCATTCCCACCAGCAGTGCAAAAGAGATCCTCTTTCTCTGCATCCTCACCAGCATCTGTTGTTGCCTGAGTTGTTAATGTTAGCCATTCTAACAGGTGTGAAGTGGTATCTCATTGTGGTTTTGATTTTGTATTTCCCTGATGAATGATGTTGAGCATTTTTTTCATGTCAGTTGGCCATCTGGATGTCTTCTTTGGAGAAGTGTCTATTCATGTCTTTTGTCCATTTCTTCACTGGATTATTTGTTTTTTGGGTGTTGAGTTTAATAAGTTCTTTATAGATTTTGGATTCAACCCTTTACCTGATATATTGTTTGCAAATATCTTCTCCCATTCTGTCAGTTGCCTTTTAGTTTTTCTGATTGTTTCCTTCACTGTGCAGAAGTTTTTATTTTGGTGAGGTCCCAATAGTTTATTCTTTGCTTTTGTTTCCCTTGCCTCCGGAGATATGTTGAGTAAGAAATTGCTACAGTCAAGATCAAAGAGATTTTTGCCTGCTTTTTCCCCAAGGATTTTGATGGCTTCCTGTCTTACATTTAGGTCTTTCATCCATTTTGAGTTTATTTTTGTGTGTGGTGTAAGAAAGTGATCCAGGTTCATTTTTCAGCATGTCACTGTCCAGTTTTCACGGCACAACTTGCTGAACACACTGTCTTTATTTCATTGTATATTGTTTCCTGCATTGTCAAAGATTACCTGGCCATACATTTGTAGGTCCATTTCTGGGTTCTCTATTCTGTTCCCTTGATCGAAGTGTTTGTTTTTGTGCCAGTAGCATACTGTCTTGGTGATTACAGCTTTGTGATACAGCTTGAAGTCCAGGATTGTGATGCCTCCAGCTTTGGTTTTCTTTTTCAAGATTGCTTTGGCTATTCGGGGTCTTTTCTGGTTCTGTACAAATTTTAGGATTGTCTGTTCTAGCTAAGTGAAGAATGCTGGCGTTATTTTGATAGGTATTGCAATTGCATTGAAGATGTAGATTGCTTTGGGTAGTATTGACATTTTAACAATACTTATTCTCCTATCCAAGAGTATGTAATATTTTTCCTTTTTTTGTGTGTGTCTTCTTCAATTTCTTTCATAACTTTTCTACAGTTTTCAGTGTATAGATTTTTCACCTCTTTGGTTAGATTTATTCCTAGATATTTTATGGGTTTTGGTGCAATTATAAATGGGATAGATTGCTTGACTTCTCTTTCTGTTGCTTCATTCTTGGTCTATAGGAATGCAACCGATTTCTGTGCATTGATTTTATATCCTGGAACTTTGCTGAGTTCATGGATCAGTTCTAACAGTTATTTGGTGGAATCTTTTGGGTTTTCCATATACAGTATCATGTCATTTGTGAAGAGTGAAAATTTGACCTGCTCCTGGCCAATTTGGATGCCTTTTATTTCTTTGTGTTGTCTGATTGCAGAGGCTAAGACTTCCAATCCTATGTTGAATAACAGTGGCAAGAGTGGACATCCCTGTCTTGGTCCTGACCTTAGGGGGAAAGCTCTCAAATTCTCCCCATTGAGGATGATATTAGCATTCGGTCTTTCAGATATGGCTTTTATGATCTCAAGGTATGATTCTTCTATCCCGACCTTTTCGAGGGTTTTTATCAAGAAAGGATGCTGTATTTTGTCAAATGCTTTCTCTGCATCTACTGAGAGGATCATATGGTTCTTGTCCTTTCTTTTGTTGATGTGGTGAATCACATTAATTGTTTTGTGAATATTGAGCCAGCCCTGCATCCCAGGTTTAAATCCCACTTGGTCATGGTGAATAATTTTTTTTAATGTATTGTTGGATCCATTTGGCTAATATCTTGTTGAGGATTTTTGCATCCATGTTCATGAGGGAAATTGGTTTATAGGTCTCCTTTTTAATGGGGTCTTTGTCTGGTTTTGGAATCAAGGTAATGCTGGCTTCATAGAAAGAGTTTGGAAGTTTACCTTCCATTTCTATTTTTTGGAACAGCTTCAAGAGAATAGGCATTAAGTCTTTTTAAATGTTTGGTAGAATTCCCCTGGAAAGTTATCTGGCCCTGGACTCTTTTTTTGGGGGGGAGAATTTTTATTACTAATTCGATGTCTTCACTGGTTATCATTCTGTTCAAATTTTCTGTTACTTCCTGTTTCATATTTGGTAGTTTATACATTTCTAGGATTTTATCCATTTCTTCCAGATTGCCCATATTATTCGCATATAATTGACCATAATATTCTCTTATTACTGTTTATATTTCCGGTGTGTTGATTGTGATCTCTCCTCTTTCATTCTTGATTTTATTTATTTGGGTCCTTTCCTTTTGCTTTTTGATCAAACTGTCTAGTGGTTTATCAATTTTGTTAATTTTTCAAAGAACCAGCTTCTGGTGTCATTGATCTGTTCTACTCTTTTTGTGGTTTTGATAGCATTGATTTCTGCTATAATCTTTACTATTTCCTGTCTTCTGCTGGTTTTGGGTTTTACTTGCTGTTCTTTTTCCAGTTCTTTGAGGTGTAAGGTTAGGCTGTATATCTGAGACCTTTCTTCCTTCTTTGGGAAGGACCAGATTGCTATATTCTTCCCTCTTATGACTGCCTTTGCTGTGTCCCAGAGGTTTTGGGCTGTGGTGTTATCATTTTCATTGGTTCCATGTACTTTTTAATTTCCTCTTTAAATCCTTGGTTAGCCCATTCATCGTTTAGTGGGATGGTGAGGTACTTTTTAGTATAATAGTCCCAATTTTTTTCTTATTGCCCCTTATGACATTGCTGTCACTTAATTCATTTATTTGTACTCTGTAATCACCTATGCATGGTCCCTACTATTTACTTAAATACTTATCTTTTAGATAAATTACAAGTAAAAAATACAGATTTTGCTTTCATTCATTCATTCATTCATTCATTCATTCATTTATTTATTTATTTATTTATTTATTTATTTATTTATTTTTTGGTACTTTTCATTTCTTTATGTAAGTCCAGGTTTCTAACCTATATCATTTTCCACCTCCCCAAAAAACTAATTTTAAAATTATTGCAGGACAAGTATGATGGCAATAAAATCTCCCAGTTTTGTCTAAAAAGGTCTTCATTTCTCATTCATTTTTACAGGATGATTTCACTGATTATAGAATTCTACTCTTTTGTTTCTTTTAACATTTCAAATATTTCACTCTGCTTTTTTATTCCTTGCACTTTTTATAGTGATACATCCACTGTAAATGTAATGCTTGTTCATCTACAAATAGGGTGTCTTTTTTCCTCTTTTAATATTGTCTTTTTGTGAATGTCTT
The DNA here is from genome assembly GCF_028749965.1 of Puma concolor. Taxonomy (NCBI): domain Eukaryota; kingdom Metazoa; phylum Chordata; class Mammalia; order Carnivora; family Felidae; genus Puma; species Puma concolor. The sequence continues at coordinate 56,788,041 of NC_141675.1, forward strand.
ATCCTTTGGGGGGGTGTGTATGTGTGGGTGCACATATATTTTTCCTGGTTGGTGTTGGCTAAATTTACTTTGATGTAGTTTGGTGTCTTTCATTAATACCAAAAAGTTCTCCACCATTATTGATTTAGATAGTTCTTCTTTCTTCCTTTTTTTTTCTAGTCGTATTCCAATTATCTGTATGTTTCTACTGTCTATCCTTAACTTCACTGATTCTGTCTTAGCTATGTTGAGTCTACTGATGAGCCCCAGAAAGGCAATTTTTATTTGTATTATTGTTTCTAACATTTCTTTACTATTTTAGTTTCCATCTCTCTGCTTCTATTATCTCTATGTTATTTTATGTTGTCTAATTTTTTCATTAGAGTCTTTAAGTTTCTTCATCATACTTATTTTAGATTTCCTATCTGATAATTCTCACATCTATGTCATATCTTAGGCTCGTTCTCATGACTGCTTTGTTTCTTCAGGTTTCATTTTTTCTTGCCTTTTATAATGTTTGCATATTTTTTGAAAGTTGGACTTACTATCTGAGAAATTGGGGAACAGGAAATGAGATAAACATGTCTTTTTTATGAGGATTTAAGTTAATTTAGTTAGGAGTTGGGCTATGTTTAATGTTTGTTGAAGCTTTATGTACCAGGTGATTCAAATGCTTTTGATGTTTCTATGTCCTATCTTGACTTTGAGGAGATGGATATCTTTATAGAGGGTCTGTATTATACATCTTTTTTATCTAACCCCACTATAATTATGTTACACTGGAACTCTGTGTGGTAATAAAGTGGTGGGGAAGGAGGATGTTCTATAATCTACTGACTGAGAAAGTGTTTTAGTGAATCTGTCTTTCAGTACTGAGACTTTCATAAGCATTTCTCTCATTAATACTGGAAAGTTCTCCACCATTATTAATTTAAATATTTCTTACATTCTTTGTCCTGTCTGTATTCTATAATTTGTCCTATTTCCTACTTTTTTCCCTGTCCGAAAAACTCCCAGCCTATTTCCTTGAAGCCTTGTCTCCTGTTGACTGTTATTTTTTTTTAATCATTTTTTGGAGTTCATGCTGGAGGGAACTAAAGGGTGGATCATCTCTTTTCCAAGAATGAATAAAGTTTAATAACTGTGCTGTCAAAATAGTTTTCCCTGGAGACAAGTCTTTTGTTCTGCTGTGGTTCATAATACTCTCCCTCTCTTCTGACCAGAGCCAAGAGGGGATATTTCTTGGATCCTCATAGTGAGAACTCAAAATTTATGGGGTTTCTAGAAGGAAACCCACAAAAAACAGGCTGCTTGAGAATGTGGCCCCATAAGTTCCTCACTCTTACATTAGTCTTCACTCAGCCTCATGTTCACACAGGTCAACATGAAAAACTTTTTTCACCTTCTCTTAGAAAGTTCTCTAACTTGCACTTTGCTTATCTGCTGATGCTTATAAACAGTATAAAATATCCCATATTATGCATATTAAACATATGAAAATCATAATATACAACACACCCTTCAGAACAGTCTTCATTCCTAGTCTAATCCTGAACAGGTTTTTGGAATGTGCAAATCAGTCTCCAGCACTTCATGCATTTGTTTTCTGAGTTCTATACCCCAAAAGAAAACCCTGGAGCATACTCTGCATACAAGAATTTTTCCATATAGAGTACTGATTCTCAAACTGACAGCACTGAAGAGGGACTGATTCTATTCAGTCCCTGGATTAAAAAAAGGAACAGAAGTGATTTTTCTTTATTAAACTTTTTAAGTGATTGAAATGTACAAAGGAGTTAAAAAAAACTGGTACCTGCAATATTAGGCTTGATCAAATTCAACAGCCCTGTGCTTGAAAAGACACTAATAATATGAAAAGGAAAACTGCGGAGTAGAAAAACTATTTGCAAATCATATATGTGGTAATGGGCTTGCATCCCGAATATAGAAAGATCCTTTAGAATTTAAAAACTACAAATAATTCAAGTAAAAAGTGAGCAAAGGATTTTGAATAGAAACTTCACCAAAGATAGGGGAATGGTCAGTAACCATATGAAAAGATCTTCAACTTCATTTTTCATTAGGGAAATGCATTTTAAAACCATAATCAGATAATGCTTCACAGTTACTAGAAAACACACATAATAAAGTGTTGTCAGGGATGGAGAGACATGAATCCTCATGTATTGCTGATTGGGATATAAAATGTTTCAGCTGCTTTGGAACATAGCTTGGTAATTTCTAAAAATGTATATTTTTTAATATTTATTGATTTTGAGAGGGTTAGAGAGCACACTTACATGAGCAGGGGAGGGACAGAAAGAGAGAAACCCGAGCAGGTTCCGCACTATCAGCACAGTGCCCAATGCAGGGCTTGATCCCACAAACCATGAGACCATGACCTAAACTGAAACCAAGAGTCGGATGCTAAACTGACTGAGCCACTCAGGTGCCCCTTTTCTAAAAATCTTAAACATGAGGGGCGCCTGGGTGGCTCAGTCAGCTGAGCGTATGACTTCGGCTCAGGTCATGATCTCACGGTTGGTGGGTTTGAGCCCCGTTTTGGACTCTGTGCTGGCAGCTCAGAGCCTGGAGCCTGCTTCAGATTCTGTGTCTCCCTCTCTCTCTGCCCCTCCCCACCCCACACTGTCTCAATCTGTCTCTTGAAAATAAATAAATGTTATTTTTTTAATCTTAAACATGAATTTATTCCCAGGTAAGAGAAATGGAAAGCGTGTCCACACAAATACTTACATATGAATGTTTATAGCAGCTTTTGGCAGAATAATCAAAAATGTAGAGATTGATAACATCAATGGATGAACATACTGTGGTATATCCATATGATGGAAGACTATTGAGCAATAAAAAAAAAATCAAAGTACTGATGCTTGCAACAACCTGGATGATGAACCGTAAAAGCATTAAATGAAAGAAAGCTAGATGCAAAAGACCACATATTATGTAATTTTGTTTATATGAAATATCCAGAAAAGACAAATCTAAAATGGAAAGTAGATGAGAGATGTCGGGGTCATGAATGAAAAAGGGCATTCACTGCAAATGAGCATAAGTATCATCTCAGGGTGATGAAAATGTTCTAAAATTAGATTATAATGATTTCTCAACTCTGAATTTACTAAAAATCATTATATACTTAAAGTGGAAAAACTAGGGGCGCCTGGGTGGCGCAGTCGGTTAAGCGTCAGACTTCAGCCAGGTCACGATCTCGCGGTCCGTGAGTTCGAGCCCCGCGTCAGGCTCTGGGCTGATGGCTCGGAGCCTGGAGCCTGGAGCCTGTTTCCGATTCTGTGTCTCCCTCTCTCTCTGCCCCTCCCCCGTTCATGCTCTGTCTCTGTCCCAAAAATAAATAAACGTTAAAAAAAAAATAAAAAAAAAAGTGGAAAAACTATATGGTATGTAATTTATATATCAAGAAAGCTGTTAAAAGCACTGATTGATACAGAACATGAGAAGAGATGAATACTAAAAATTCACATACAATAACAATCTGCCTGGTAGAAAAATAGTTGCATAACATAAAATTACTATTCTATGATTTCACACATTAAAATATCAACATATATGACAAAACATACATCACTACTGTCTTTTCAAAATTGAAGATGAAATACATTAAAAATTAACAACTTGGGTTCCCCTATGTACAGAAAATACTTAGCAGAAGTACATTTTGTAGTTTACATAGACATACATTGAACATGTCTAATATGTTGAGTCCTCTGTGATTTGGGTTTTTTATGTACAAATTGAGTATTCTAATGTTTTCCCCCACTGTATTAGCTCTTGTCAGAATGTAAAAGATTGAAATAAAAAGCACTTAACACAGGCCCGGGAATTTAAGAGAAAATACTCCTTATGATATGTAACTGCATGAACAACTTCCTAGCAGGTTGTATCTGTTTCTTTGAGCTGTGGTAACAAATGACCACAAACTGAATAGCTTAAAACAAAATAAATTTTCTCACGCTTATGGAATCTAGATGCCAAAATCAAGAGATGAGTAAGGTGATATTCCCTCCGAAGATTCTAGGGAAGGGTCCCTCCTTTCCCATTTCAGGTGGTTGTCAGCCATTCTTTGTGTTTTTAGCTTACTGTCTGTCACTCCAGATCTGCCTTTGTTGTTATATAGTTGTTCTCCCACTGTGCCCAAATTTCTTTATTACAAAGATGTTAGTCATTAGATTAAGTCCCATCTTAATCACATATGACCTTGTCTTGATTACTTCTGCAAAGATCTGGTTTTCAAATTAAATCACATTCACAGCTGCTGGGGTTTTGGGACTAGAATATATTTTGGAGGAGTAGGGGACCAGATATAATTCAAGCCACAAAACAAGTTAAAATAAACAATTATGTAAAACCTGTCTTAAAAAAAATACTAGTATGAGGACCAGTCTAAATCAATGCTTTTATCGTGATTAAAATAATTTCCAGTAGGGCTTCTGTGAAGTAAGCTGCCTTATTAAATTTTAAAATGTATTTGAGTTATTAAGAGTCATTTATACCCATGTATATATATGTTTCCTCAGGACTCAGTTTTTTGGTGCCCCTTATCAGGAGTTACAAAAGTCTATTTTTTATAAAATATAATAATAAATGTTTCCAGTATAAATTGTTTACACTTATGCAATATCAATTTCCTGAAAACATTTGAGAAACAGGATTTAAAGACAGTTATATATTACAAAATGAAATGAAAGAAGATTCAAATCATGTTAATTTGTGTGTGTCTTTAAGGCATCTTTTACTATCAGCAAGAAAGAAGATTGATTACGAATACACGTGTAAGAGACAGTGTAATTATTTTCACAGTCAGGAATTAATCTTGTTCCATATTTGTTTTTCCAAGTTCAATGAAACTTCTGTTGGGTCTCTAACATAACTTAGCTTACAGGTGACTAATGAAAATTAGAGTTGTAGAAAAATTTCATTCCAGTTAATCAGAGAAATAATATATTGTTGATTTGATTTCCTTTTGAGAGATTTGACATTTTACACACTTTCAAGATAAATATATTAAGATCCATTTGTGGAGATAAGCACGTGTCTAACTAAATATAGTGAGTTACTAGAAGCTGGACCATAATTGCTTAAGTACATTAAAATAGAGAAGCAATTTAGAAACATGATAATGTTAAAATCCCTCATTGAGTTAAAATTAGTTTTAAAATGTTAACGCATTTTTTATTTGAAAAAATAATTCAAATATTAATTTTGAGCCCTCAAATGAAGCATAATTGAAGCTTTTGTGAACTATTTATTTCGTATCTACTCTGGGTCATCGAAGTCACAACTGGTGAAACAGGTGACAACTTAGATTTTAAATTTACCTCGCATTTGTCAGTTACAACGTATACCTCAATTTTTAAGTGGATGCTTTAATTCTGATAGAAACATTTATGTCTTATAACCGTCTTGATTCTCCATAATGGTCTTCTTAAATCTGGTGTTATATGTTCTATAATAAACTGATACATTTTGTAATAAAATGCATTAGGGACAAACAGTTCATAAATCACCAGTGGTGTTAAAACTCCAGTTTAGCAAATCTTCTCACCATAGAGGTAAATAGACATCTGCACGTGTTCATGCGTGGATCCCCACGTGCACACATCTGAGTTCAGACTTGTTAAGGGGAAGAGCTCATTCAAAAAGAACAGCTTTATTTGCCAGAGATGCAGAGAACTTCTAGTGGTGGTTTCCACAGATTGTTCCAAAACACTCCTGTTTTCATGTATCTCTTATATGTAATCCAGAACTGTTATTGATTCAGTAGTTTTTCTGTCACATTTGTGGTCTAAAGTCACAATTCATGGCTTATATTCCAAGAACGTTAGATCTTGGTGTATTCCTATATAGCAACATATTCCAGTTAATGTCATACAGTTTCTTGAAGACCTACTGGAACTCTATACAAATTCCTCCCTGCAAAATTATTTTTGTTTTATTTTTATTTTTTGTTAAATGCATTTTAAAAATAATTGTGACCATAACAATTGTTCTAAATTAAAAAAAAAAAATCCATTTCTTTTTTTTTTTAATTTTTTTAACATTTATTTATTATTGAGAGACAGAGCATGAGCATGGGAGGGGCAGAGAAAGGAGGAGACACAGAGTCCAAAGCAGGGTCCATGCCCTGAGCTATCAGCAGAGAGCCTGACGCGGGGTCCCAACCCACAAACCGCGAAATCATGACCGGAGCCGAAGTCAGACGCTTAACCGACTGAGCCACCCAGGTGCCCCTCCATTTCTTTTTTAATGCAATGTTATTACAAGATTATTGGAACAGAATAAGATACAGAAACAAAGTGATACACAAAACAGCGCTTGATTTGTAGTGTGATACTAGACACAGCTTTTTCACCAAGTATTACCAGGTAATCTGGATTTACATATGGGGAAATAAAAAAAAAAAAAAAAAAAGCCAGATTCTCCCATCTCATATTGTATTGATTCAGTCACCATTTTGGAATGGTCTGCTCCAGACGAGCATATGCACATCTTTGAACCAGCAGTTTCATTCCTAGACATATACCTAGCAGAATTGCATGCACATATGCAGTGAAGACATATCAGAATGTTCATAGCTTCATTATTTGTGAAAATCGCATAATGAAAACAACGCAAATGCCCATCAGTGTAAAATATATAAATGATAAACTTGAAATTATACACAATTAAAATAAGCAAAAGGCTGCACTTCTGAATGTATATGATACAAACACATATTTTTGAAGTAAACTAGACAGGAAAAAGTGAAACCTATGTGATTCAGTTTATATAACTATCAGCCATCAAAATCAAACTTTAAGAAACAAGATAGTAGTAACTTTAAGAAGGAGGTAAAAAAGTCGTGGTTCCTTTAGAGGAGTTTTACAAATGCTGAAAGTTTTCTAAACAGTCCGCCACATTTTATTTACTCTCTTTGATAGTGTTTCAACTTATGATAACACATCAAGCTTCAAGTTTTAATGTGCACTTTTATATATTGTATTCCTAGTATAGTTTTTTTCTTTCTCTTTCTTTTTTTAATGTTTATTTTATTTTTGAGAGAGAGAGACAGAGACAGAGACAGAGCCTGAGTGGGGGAGGGGCAGAAAGAGAGGGAAACAAAGAATCTGAACCAGGTTCCAGTCTCCTAGCTGTTAGCACAAAGCCTGATGCAGGCTTGAACTCAAAAACCACAAGATCATGTCCTGGGCCGAAGTCCAATGCTTAACCAACTGAGCCACCTGGGCCCCCCAGTATAAAACTTTTTAAGCACATACAATATGTTAATAAAATTTAGATGTCCTAGAGAGAATAAAATTTTTTAAATAGTTTTTGTTATTAATCTGATAGAATTTTTTTCATGTTGCCCATACTTAAGTTAAAAATGGACTATTTTTTTTTTAATTTTTTTTTCAACGTTTATTTATTTTTGGGACAGAGAGAGACAGAGCATGAATGTGGGAGGGGCAGAGAGAGAGGGAGACACAGAATCGGAAACAGGCTCCAGGCTCTGAGCCATCAGCCCAGAGCCCGACGCGGGGCTCGAACTCACGGACCGTGAGATCGTGACCTGGTTGAAGTCGGACGCTTAACCGACTGCGCCACCCAGGCGCCCCAAAAATGGACTATTTTTATACTACAAAATGTTTTATCACAGAATATTTATCTCATATAGAAAATTAAAAATTTGAAAAAAATATAAACCCTGCCAACTAAAATGCTTCTAAAAGTTCAGAATGTGATACCAGTGATGAAATAAATATGCAGTAGCTCATAACAGAAATGTATGCAAAACACCCCACACTTTATACATATCAAAGTAAAACATGTATGGTATATGCTACAGCAGGAACATCTGAGAATGTTATTGAAGTCAGGAGAATGTATGCATGACAACTGAAAGAAGTTTCACAGTCATGAGAATTAAATCTACAAACTAAAGATACATGTGGTTAAATCATTCCATAGACATCACATTTCAAGTTGGCATAAATCCAATTAAATACACTGAAATGTGCACATAAATCTTAGAGATAAATGGGCTTCATTTCTTGTTAGGTCGGTGCATGTCTTCATTTAGAAATAATCAGAAGAAGACCTGAATTATGAATTAAGGCTATTCCATTAACTCAGGATTTCTCAAAAAGATAAAAGATTTGATTTAGTTCTATAAAATCATGTTTTAAATCTAGAAGATATCTTACAGCTCATACAGTCTAAGTCTCATTTTACAGATGTGCGAATGAAAAACTCAAAGGAGAGAGTCATAATCACAAAAGAAAACTTGTGTACAGCAGTCTTTAATGAATGATAAACACACACACACAGAAATTCAGAAATTACTAGCAAATTATAATCAAATAGATTCTATAAATCTGCATTTATAGCACCCTTTTAAAGATTAGCAATCTTAATCTACATTAATAGTTCTTAACGGATCACGTTCTTGATAGTCATTGATACAAAAGGATCACAAAATTTCTACAGCTTACAAAAATGAAAAATAATTAACCCAGATTTTCCCAAGGTTATTTGGCCACAGAATATACTCTCTCTCCCCAACCCTGCCCCCAATCTATAACCCTTACCAGAGAACTGTTGACAGTGAATTCTTATAGTTTTTTTATTAATTGGGGCAGAGGTGCAATGGTAGGGAAACTTCTAACCTGTTCCCTGAGATTTTTCCACCCTTTTTCAAGGAGAGTAGACTGGGACAGGGTAGTCAAAAAATATGTGGAGACAATAATTTGCCTCTGTATCAGCCAAGTAAAATTTGAAAATCTACAAGTAAATTTTCTATCTGGAGATTACAAGCACCTAGAACAGTGCCTTTTCAAGTTTCAAGTTTTGAATCTAACTCTTGTTATTACTTCCTTTAGAGATGATTTTCTTTAGTTTGCTCTGGCTATGCAACTAAGGATTGAATTTTGAGGGGCTCTGCTATATTATATAAAGTATGGACCTCTCATGGAAGATTTCTTTTATGGGAGGAATATGTGAATATGCTTTGAAAATTAAAAGTACTAAACAAATGTATGTGTCCATTACTCCACTATCAATTCAACAAATTATAACTGACTACCTAACCTATGCATGGCTCTAGTTAGAGGAACTAAAAATGATTCCTATCCCCAAGAAACTCAAACATGGAAGATGTTTGAGTGAAAATAAGGTTCATTTGGAAACATCATGAAATACGACGACAAAAATGCAATAGGGAACTAAGTTTAAAAGTCAAAAAAGAATAATTACATTGGAAGAGAGAAAAGTGGGTCAAGGAGCATTCACAGAAAATCTTATTTTTTTTTTATTCCACCCTCCCCCCTCTTCCTTGTGAATCTTAATTTAGGAAAAAGAGTCTGAGAGGTGAACGAGAAGGTATCTTGCATTCAGGCACCACAAATTTTTATCAAAGGCACAAAAGAACATACCTTGTTTAGGGAACCATAATTTTTTGGTAATATTTAGGTTTATACATGAAAAATATGAAGAAGTATTAGAACAAGTTATGTCAGCATTAGGTATGTAAAGAAGAAAACTGAAGGAAATGGGGAAGAAGGAAGGTACTAAAGAAAAATTTCACCTAGTTTTATAAAGATAATTGTACTTCATGATTATATTTAAGGTTGTATTTATCTATGTTAGAAATAATAAATATTGGCTGGATTAAGATCAATTTATATTTTGATATGCAAGTATTTTTCTGAAATGCAGAAAATTATCAAACTTGAGTAAGAATAATAGCATTAATAAAATTTGTAGAGATTATAAAGAAGATATTCCCACCGGCCCTTATTTATTTTTGTTTTATTGTGATAAGAGCACGACATGATATCTACTCTTTTAACAGGTTATTAAATGTCAATATGGTATTGTTGACTATTGAGCGATATTGTTCAGATTTCCAGAACGTATAAATCTTGCATAATTAAAACTTCATACCCTCTGATTAGCAATTCCCCATTTCCTTCTCCTCCCGAATCTGGCAATCTCCTCCCACTATCCTATTCCATTTCTATGAGTTTGACTATTTGAGATATCTTGTATAAGTGAAATCATTCAGTATTTGTCCTTCTGTGACCAGCTTAGTTCATTTAGCATAATGACCTCAAGGTTCATCTATTTTGTTGTATGTTGCAGGATTTCTTTTTTTAAGCTGAATAATATTTCATTGTATGTATATACCATTTTTTTTTAGTATAGTTGGCACCCAGTGTTAACATTAATTTCAGGTGTAGAACACAGTGATTCAATTTCTCTATGCTATGTTCATCACAAGTGTAGTTAACATCTGTCACTATACAACCCGATTACAATACCATCGAATACATTCCCTATGCTGTAACTTTTATTCCTTTTATTCGTTAGACTTATTACATAATTGGAAGACTCCCATTGCTTTTCACCCATTTTGGCAATCACCCCCTTTCCTCTAGCAACCATCCATTTGTTCTCTATTTATAGGTCTGATTGTGCTTTTTGTTTATTGTTTTGTTTTTAAGTTCCACATACAAGTGAAATAATATGGTATTTGTCTTTTTGTATCTTTTTTATTTCATTTAACATAATACCCTCTAGGTCCATTCATGTTGTTGCAAATGGCAAGATCTCATCCTTTATATGGCTGAGTAATATTCTATTTTATTTATATATTCCACTTCTACTCTATCCATTCATCTACGAATGGGCACTTGGCTTCTGTAACTTGGCTATTGTAAATAATGCTGCAATAGACATAGGCATAAATATATTTTTTTGAAATAGTGTTTTCATTTCCTTTGTGTAAATTCCCAATTGTGGAATTAGTAGATCATATTTCTATTTTTATTTTTTTTGAGGAAACTTGATACTGTTTTCCACAGTGGCTGCATTAATTTACATTTCCACCAATAGTACACAGTCTCCCTTTTTCTCCACATCCTCAGCAACAGTTGTTATTTCTTGTTTTTTATTATTTTTTTTTAATTTTTTTCAACGTTTTTTAATTTATTTTTGGGACAGAGAGAGACAGAGCATGAACGGGGGAGGGGCAGAGAGAGAGGGAGACACAGAATCAGAAACAGGCTCCAGGCTCCAAGCCATCAGCCCAGAGCCTGACGCGGGGCTCGAACTCACAGACCGCGAGATCGTGACCTGGCTGAAGTCGGACGTTTAACTGACTGCGCCACCCAGGCGCCCCTTATTTTTATTTTTTTTTATTGTAGGCATTCTGAGAGGTGTAAGGTGATATCTCATTGTGGATTGATTTGCATTTTCTGGCAATTAGTTGCACATCTTTTCATGTGTCTGTTAGCCATCTGTATGTCTTCTTGGAAAAATGTCTATTCAGGTCCTCTGTCCATTTTAATTAGATTGTGTGTGTATTTTGGATATTACCCTCTTATCATATATATCATTTGCAATATCTTTTCCCATTCAGTAGTGTGCCTTTTTGTTTTGTTTATGGTTTCCTTTTCTGTACAAATGTCCTTTATTTTAGTATAGTCTTAATAGTGTGTTTTTGCTTTTGTTTCCCTTGCCTCAAGAGACCCATCTAAAACAATGTTGCTAACTGCTGTCAGAGAAATTACTACCTGTGCTCTCTTGGGGGATTTTTATGGTTTCAGGTCTCCCATTAATCTTTAAACCATTCTGAGTTCATTTTTGTGTATGGTGTAAGAAAGTGATCCAGTTTCATTCTTTCACATGTAGTTGTCCAGTTTTCCTACATCATTTAGTAGAGTCTGTTTCCAATTGCATATTCTTGCCTCTTTGGTCATAAATTAATTAACCGTATAAGCATGGTTTCTTTCTGGGCCACATTTTTTGTTCCATTGATTTATGTTTATTTCTGTTCTAGTACCGTACTGTTTGGATTAGTACAGCTTTGTAATTTTTCTTGAAATCTGGTATTATAATACCTCCAACTTTTTTTGAACTCAAGATTGCTTTGGCTATTCAGGGTCTTCTTTGGTTCCATACAGAGTTTTGTATTATTTGTTCTAGTTTTGTGAAAATTTCTATTGGTATTTTCAGAGGGATTACATTGACTTCTAGATTGCTTTAGATAGTATGGACATTTTAATAATAATATTCCATTCCATGGGCATGAACTATTTTTCCTTTTGTTGTGTTTTCTTCAATTTTTTCATCAGTTTATTATAGTTTTCAGAGTATGGGTTTTTACCTCCTGGGTTAAGTTTATTCCTAGGCATATTATTATTTTTGATGCAATTATAAATAGGATTATTTTATACATTTCTTTTCCTGCTGCTTCGTTATTGGTGTATAGAAATGCAACTGATTTCTTGGCATTACTTTTGTATCTTGCAGCTTTACTGAATTCATTTATTACTTCTTAAAGTTTTTTGTTGGAGACCTTAGGGTTTTCTCTATATATTATTATGTCCTCTGCAAATTGTAACAGTTTAATTTCTTTTCCAATATGGATGTGTTTTATTTCTTATTCTTTTCTGATTACTGTGGCTATAACTTCCAGTACAATGTTGAATAAAAGTAACGAGTGCTCTTTATCTTAAAGAAAAGTTCTCATTTTTTAATTATTGAGCATGATGTTAGCTGTGGATTTTTCATATATGGCCTTAATTAGGTTGGGGAATGTTCTCTCTAAACCCACTTTCTGGAGAGATTTTATTGTAAATGGATATTGAATTTTGTCAAATGCTTTCTCTGAATCTGTTGAGATAATCATAAAATTTTTATCCTTCATTTTATTAATGTGGAGTATCACATTGATTAATTTGTGATTACTGAACCATCCTTCCATCTCTAGAATAAATTTCACTTAATCATGGTAAAATATACTTTAAATGCATTATTGAATTCATTTTGCTAATATTTTAATCTATCTTTGTTAGGAATATCAACCTATAGTTCTCTTTTTTTGTGATATCTTTGGTTTTGGTATCAGAGTAATGATGGTTTTGTAGAACATAAAAGTTTCCCTTCCTCTTCTATTTTTTTAAATATTTTGAGCATAACAGGTATTAAGACTTCTTTAAGTGCTTGGTGGAATTCATCTGTGAAGTCATTTGGCCCTGAACGTTTCTTTTTTGGTACTTTTTAATTTTGTTACTAATAATTGATCTGTTCAGAGTTTCCTGATTTACTTTTGGAAGATTGTATGTTTTTATGAATATTTTTTTCTGGGTTCCATCTATTTGGCATAGAACTGTTTTTAATATTCTGTTATAATTCTTTGTGTTTCTATGGTGTTGGTTGTTATGTCTCCTCTTTTTTATTTTATTTGGGTCTCCTTTTTTAAATTAAATTTAATTAATTTATTTTTTTGACGAGTCTACTAAAGGTTTATCATATTTTTTTTTTTTATCTTTTCAAAGACCAGCTCTTGGTTTCATTGAATTTTCTATTGTTTTATTTAGCCTCTGTGCCATTTATTTCTGCTAGAATCTTTATTATTTCCTTCTATTCACCATGAGCTTTATTCTTCTTTTTCTAGTTCCTTTAGGTGTAAAAATAGATTGTTTATTTGAGGTATTGTTTTTTTTCTTGAGGTGGGCCTGTATTGTTATGTATTTCCCCCTTAGAATTCCTTTTGCTAGTTTCAAAGATTTTGGAACACTGTGTTTTCATTATCAGTTGTCTCCATGTATTTTTTTAAATTTCTTCTTTGATATCTTCCCCATTGGTTGTTTTGTATCATGTTGTTTAGCAGCTATGTGTTTGTGTTTTTTAAGGTTGTGATGTGTGTGTGTGTGTGTGTGTGCGTGTGTGCATGTGTATGATTGATTTCTAGTTTTATACCATTATGATCAGAATAGATGTAAGGTATACTTTTAATTTTTTTTTTTTTTCAACGTTTATTTATTTTTGCGACAGAGAGAGACAGAGCATGAACGGGGGAGGGGCAGAGAGAGAGGGAGACACAGAATCGGAAACAGGCTCCAGGCTCTGAGCCATCAGCCCAGAGCCTGACGCGGGGCTCGAACTCCCGGACCGCGAGATCGGGACCTGGCTGAAGTCGGACGCTTAACCAACAGCGCCACCCAGGCGCCCCAATGTAAGGTATACTTTTAATCTTCCTAAGTTTATTGAAACTTGTGACCATGAAGTTATCTATACTGGAGCATATGTTCCATGTGCACATGCAAAGAATGTGTACTGTGTTGTTTTTGGATGGATGTTCGTATATACCTGTTATGTCCATCTGGTCTAAACAGTCATTCAAAGATACCACGTTTACTGATTTTTTGGATGGTACATCTATTGATGTAAGTGGGTGTTAAAGTCCCCTACTTTTATTGTATTATCACCAATTTCTTTATGTATTTAGGTGCTCCAGTGATGGGTGCGTATATATTTACAACTATTATATCTTTTTCTACGTTTGATCCCTTTATCATTATTTAATGCCCTTCCTTATCTCTTGATACAGTCTTTGTTTTAAAATCTATTTTGTTTCTGGGGCACCTGGGTGGCTCAGTCGGTTAAGCGTCCGACTTCAGCTCAGGTCACGATCTCACAGACCGTGAGCTCGAGCCCCGCATCGGGCTCTGGGCTGATGGCTCAGAGTCTGGAGCCTGCTTCCGGTTCTGTGTCTCCCTCTCTGTCTGCCCTTCCCCCGTTCATGCTCTGTCTCTCTGTGTCTCAAAAATAAACGTAAAAAAAATAAATAAATAAAATCTATTTTGTTTAAGTATTGTTACCCTGGCTCTTTTTTCACAGCCATTTGCATGGAATATCCTTTTTTGTTCCTTTACCTTCAGGCTGTATTTGCTCTTAGGTCTGAAGTGAATCTCTTCAATGCAGCATACTATGCAAGCATAGTCTTGCTTTTTTTTTCCCATTCTTCCACTTTATGTCTTTTGACTGACGCATTTAGGCCATTTACATTTAAAATATTTATTGATAAACAGGTACTTATATTGCCATTTTGTAAATTGTTTTCTAGTTTTGTTTGTAGTTCTCTGTTTCTTTTTTCTTGTGCTCACTTTCTCTGTGATTGATGACTTTTCTGTCTTTATACTTTGTTTTCTCTTTTTTTGTATGTGTTTCTATTACAGTTTTGGGGTTTATGGTTAACATGATGTACATATATATCATTCTAATTATATAGCAGTGTATATTAAGTTAATGGGCATTTAAATTTGAACACATTTTTTAAAAAATTAGTTTTTACTCCCTCCTCCACATTTTATGTATATGTTGTCATGTTTTATATGTTTTTATTCATAATATTTTTTACACTGAATTATAGTCTTTCCTCTTTCTCTTAAAGAAGTCCCTTTAACATTTCTTGTAAGGCCAGTTTAGTTGTGGTGACTTTAGTTTGAATTTTGTTTAACTTTTATTTGTCTGAGAAACTCTTTATCTTTCCTTTCATTCTGAATAACCTTGGCAGGTGTAATATTCTTGGTTGTTAGTTTGGTTTTTATTCCTTTAAGCCCTTTGAATATATCAGTATATCACTTCTGGCCTGCAAAATTTCTGCTGAAAAACTCAGCTAATAACCTTATGGGGTTTTCCTTGTATGTAACTTTATGGTTCTCCCTTGCTGCTTTTAAAATCCCATTTATCTCTAAACTTTGACATTTTAATTATTATGTGTTATGGTATAAACCTCCTTGGGTTCATCTTGTTTGGAACTCCCTGTTATTCCTAAACCTGGAAGTCTATTTCTTTCTCTAGATTGTGGAAATTTTATAGCTATTATTTCTTTAAATAAGTTTTCTGCCCCCTCTATCTCCTTCTGGGACCCCTAAAATGCTGATGTTTGTTCACTTGATACTCTCCAAGAGATCCCTTAACCCATCTTTATGTTGAGTTTTTTTTTCTTTCTGCTGTTCAGCTTGAGGGCTTTCCATTACCCTGTCTTCCAGATCACCGATATATTCTGCACCCAGTAATCTGTTGATTACCTCTTGTGTATTTTTATTTTATTTATTGTATCCTCTTCAACTATGGTTCTTTTTAAATATATTCTATCTCCTCTTGGAGGTCTGAGTTCTTCCACCCTCTCTTTAGCCCAATGAGCACATCTTTACAATTATTATTTTTAAGTCTTTATTAGACATATTGCTTATCTTTGTTTAATTCTTTTTCTGAGGTTTTGTCTTTCGGAACATACATTTCTCAGACCATTTATGTGTGAATGTTTTCTCTGGGCTCTCAATTCTGTTCCATTGGTTATGTGTTTGTCTTTATGCCAGCATCAGCTGTTTTAAAACTGTAGCCCTGTGATACATTTTGAAATCAGGAATGGTGATATCTCTACTTGTGTTGTTCTTTTTCAAGATTGTTTTGACTATTCAGAATCCTTTGAGGTTCTGTCTGAATTTTAGGGAGGTTTCTTTCTAATTCTGAAAAAAATGACATTGGGATTATAATAGAGATTGTACTGAATCTGTAGATCATTTTGGGTCATATGTATATTTTAACAATATTACCATGAATCCATGGCCCTGGGGAGGGGGACTTTCCATTTGTGTCTTCTATGATTTCTTTTATAAGTATTTTGTAGTTTTCGGTGCACAACTCTTTTACCTCCTTAAATTTACTCTAAAGTATTTTATTCTTCTTGATGTTATTGTAAGTGAAGTTGTTTTCATAATTTCCTTTTCAGATAGTTTGTCATAAGTGTATAAAAAAAGCAACTGGTATTTGTACGTTGATTTTGTATCATGCAACTTTAGTGAACTTGTTAATGAATTCTCCAAGTTTTTTTGGTGATGTCTTTAGGGTTTTCTTCACATAAGATCATGTAATCTGCAAACAAAAACAGTTTTCCTTCTTTCTTTCTGAATTAGATGCCTTTTATTTAGTTATTTTGGTTCATTATTCTGGCGAGGACTTCAGTCTATTTTGAATAAGAGTGGCTAAAGTGTGAGTATTTTTAACCTTATTCTTGATTTAGAAGTAAAGACACTACAAAAAAAGAAAGCTATTTCTGATGAATATAGAAGAAAAAATACTCAGAAAAAGATTAGCAATTTGAACTTACCAGCACATTAACAAGATCATATAACATGACCTAGTGGAATTTATTACTGGATGCAAGAATGT
The DNA here is from genome assembly GCF_028749965.1 of Puma concolor. Taxonomy (NCBI): domain Eukaryota; kingdom Metazoa; phylum Chordata; class Mammalia; order Carnivora; family Felidae; genus Puma; species Puma concolor. The sequence continues at coordinate 56,805,057 of NC_141675.1, forward strand.
TTCAACATGTAGAAATCAATTAATAGGGTACCTGGGTGTCTCAGTCAGTTAAGCATCCAACTTCAGCTCAGGTCATGATCTCATGGTTTGTTAGTTTGAGCCCTGTGTTGGGCTCTTTGCTGACTGCTCAGAGACTGGAACCTGCTTCGAATTCTGTGTCTCCCTCTCTCTCTCTGCCCTTCACCTGCTCATGCTTACGCTCTCCCTCTCTCTCTCTCAAAAATAAATAAACATTAAAAAGGAAAGAAATCAATTAGTAGGATATGACACACTAACAGAATGGAGGATAAAAACCACATGCTTATCCTAGTGGAGGCAGAAAAAGTGTTTGTTAAAATTTAGACTCTTTCATTATGAAATTCTCAGTAAACTTAGAAGGAAATTACCTGAACATAATGAAGGCCATATATGAAAAGTCTACAACTAACATCATAGTCAATGAGCATGGTTTTTCTTTTAATAATGAACATAACTTTGAATTGAAAAAAAATATATTCATTATTTTTAAATATGTAATCATTGTATCTAAATCTTTTCATTAAGTAGGTTTAAAGCACTTTTTTATGACAGAATATTACAGTATACTTTAACAAGGTTATGGATAATTATATAACCATAACTCTCATTTACAAAGTCAGAGGTACTATTTTATGTGAATTGAAACGAATTAATGATTATTAAAGTATTATGATTTTCTGAGCAGAGTATAGATTTGAAAATGTTTGAAGATAATTTAATTTTGCATTTGAAAACTCTAAGAATGAAAAGAAATTGGAAAATCCATTGGACAAGAAAACATTATGGTTTTACCAAAAATAATTTATTAGAACAAAACAACAACTAAAATAAGAGATTAATGGGATATCAACTGTTTAAAATATTTGAAACAAAATGGTGTGTGTTTTTTTTCTTTTTACAATCTTTGACAATTCCAGCTTTCCATGTAAATTCCAAAAGGCCTGGATGCTTAATTACTAAAATGACTAGGCTACTCTAGAACAAAAAGAAAAAAAAAGCTTGGAATTATTAAAAATGTTTTACTTAAGGCTTATGATCTGGTAGTTAATAGTATGCTTTATATGGAGTTGTCTAGAATCTACATTTTTTAGTAAATTGTGAAATACTATATATGTTCTTTTAGCTTATAAACTTCTATTGAAACAATAATACCAAATACAATAACTTACATACACAATATAAAATATATATCATTTAATCCTCCTAAAAACTCAAGAAGTCTTAAAAGTTCAAGAAGTTGGATGAATTTACAAAAGAGAAAATTTGTGTCATGGAATTGAAAAATCATATCTAAGGTAACACAGCTAGAATGTGATCAAAGCAAAACAAATTTCATGTACTTTATCTCAAAATTCTACTTTTTCCTCACTTTGCTAAATTTCCAAAGTTACTCTCTTGAATCAGAGGAAAGTCCAGAAAATGAACATAATTGTTGCAGATCTTTATATAAACAAGAAAAAGGGAATGAATTTTAAACACAAAAATGGGACAGCTTACTTAGCTTATTGGGCATTCTAAAACCTCTACAGCTGATATATGATGAGTAGTAAACAGTCTAGCCCAAGTGGAAGAGTAGAGAAGTATCCTTGTTAAAGTATCACATAACCAGCACCCTCACCATGTTAATTGAGCACTTGTTCCAAAAACTTAGTTTGCTCTCTTCTACACCAATAGCAGAAAAGTTCTAGATGGCTTTTCTTTCCACTATGAACAGAATCTCTGCTATAATAATCAACCTGTGTCTTAACCAGGAAAGCAATCACTATCTGGTGGTTTGATAAGTGAGAGAGACAGGAAGATAAGATAGCCCAGTCAAAGCACACACCTCATGAAATAGTTATATTGGAGGAACTGATTAAAATTCTCAATTAAAAAAAAAAAATCACCTGAGCTACAACCACACAAAGAAAAAGCCTTTTTGCATTTAATTTAAAAACCATATTTCCAAATAAATTGAAGGAAAGAAAGACAATACTGGGTCTCAAAGTTGAGGTGAAGGATTTATTTCATAAAACAGGAAAAATACAAGTCAAAATTATAAGGGCATATGTGAGACTTGAAGAATAAAGTTAGGAGAGGAATAGTGAAATAGCAGAAATTCAGGAAAGAGAAGGAATAATTGATCAAATAATAGAGATGTTCTTGAGATGAAAAAACAAAGGACCTCAATTTTCCAAATGAAAGCGTTCACTAGTTTCCAGGCTAGACTGATAATAGCAGAATAATAATTAATAATTAATAATAATAGCAATAATACTTTCATAGAGTACACTTTTATAGAACTTACTACATGCCAGGCACTGCCAGAAGCATTTTCCATACATTCATTTAATATTTGCAGTAATCCTGTAAATTAAGTACTATTTTATGGTTTTGGGATCTATGGCACAGACATATCAAGTAAATCAATTGAGTGTCAGAGTCAGAGGCCATATTCTTAACATTATACTGACTTTTGAAGGACTATGCAAATTCTCAAACATATTGGAAATCTAAGGTTAAAGAGAATGTCTTTAAAACATTGAGGCAGCAAGGGCTCCTGGGTGGCTAAGTCCGTTAAGCGTCCAACTTTGGCTTATGTCATGATGTCACAGTTCATGAGTTTGAGCCCTGTATCATGTGCTGTGATGACAGCTCAGAGCCTGGAGCCTGCTTTGGATTCTTTCTGCCCCGCACCCCTCATTGTGTGTTCGAGCGCGCATGCGCTCTCTCTGTGCCTCTCTCTCTCTCTCTCTCTCTCTCTCTCTCTTTCTCTCTCTCTCAAAAATAAATAAACACTAAAAAAAATTGGGGCAGCAATGACCTCAAAAGGAAAAACAACCAGATGGATGTCATATTCTTAACTATAACCTTGTAAACTAGAAAGTAGTAAAAAAAAATATTATCCACTTCACATAGCTTTTTAAAAAGTTCATTGAAGTTATACAAGAATTAAGAGTGATTTGATAATCTGAGGCAAGTGGTCATGAAAAGTCCAATCAATTCAAATGAAACAGCACCAAAGACATGTGTAAGCAAAGATAAAAAGAAAAGTGAATACTCATGAACAACACAATTTGCTACATACGTATTTCAATTTACATTTAAAGATAAATGTTGGGTTAAGTTTCCTAAGATTCAAGGGATGAATTCTACAAAACCATTAAGTAAGTCTTGAGAAATACTGTTAGAGCATTCTTAACATTTCAAAGGGTGAAAAAAAGATAGGAAGGGCCTGACCAATTTCTTTTGGGAGATGAAAGGCAAGGTGGAAGATAAATTCATTTTTGTGAAATAGATATTGTGTTTGGGATGGCAAGAAGTTCATGCTGTTTTTCAAATAACAGAAAGACATAGTTGTGAACCAGAAAAAGTTTAAAGACAGATTTGAAACGTACCACTTAATTTCCTGTTTAACAATGCATGATGATATCCAAGAAGTTAAAAGAAAAAAAAAAAAAATGAAGGGTAACATGTGTTTATATATTTGATGGCCTTGTGGTGGTAGGGGGAAAATAGCAGCCTGATTAGATACTAGAATATGAGATGTTAAAGTAAATTGTTCATTTGGTTTGACAACTGAAATCGGATTCAGTAGAATAGAGAATCTACAAATAGATCTTCATATATTTGAGAATTTAGTATTTACTAGTTTAGGGTCAAAGGAATGGATTATATAATAGGACTGTTAATTACACTAGCTATTTATTTATAAATACAATATAAAAAAATACCCAAGTTAAGTCTGGATGGCTTTAGTATTTGAAATACTCAAATTGAGTATTCAACATAAAGTATTTAAAAATAATTAGCAGGATTAAGCAATAAGTTTCAAAAACCAAAATGGAGGTGATGCCAATTAAGAAGACCCCGTATCTTTTCACTCAGTTTAAGAATGTATGTAATTGACAGTGACTCACAGGTTTCGTGATTCCACTTACACTATAAGCTGCTAAAACCGTATCTTTAATTACTTGTCTGGAGGTGGGAGCCTGGGAATTGAACTGGAGATCAATGAGCAAGGATTCTGTTTTGCTGTCTTCCTCTCCAGGGATGTTAGGAAAGAAAAAATAGCAAGGAGTTACTTTTTATTGAGTTGTTTACTCTTGAAAGAACTCAAGAGAAGGAGAGTTTGATTTTTGTGGTTACAATAGTTTTATCTTGTTCTGAAGACAAAGTATAGGAATCCTAGGAAATAAAATATTTTTTAATGGCCACATCTTGCTGTGAAGTATAAAGTTTACTTTAGTTTTTTGGGTTTTTTTTTTTTTTTGTTTTTCTCCAAATTTATATGTTTAAATGAGCATTCCCACCCTCCGCCCACCATCAAATACCAAGAAAATTATATAAAAATTGATGTATCTCATTTATTTGTAATCATATTTATATAATGTATATAACATATAATTATGTATACAATTTTCCTGTTTGGGAAATGAATTTGAAATTAGAAAGGCACACTAAATATTCATTTCTTTAAATGATTTGACAGAAAGGTATATGAGGGGTGCCTGGGGAGCTCAGTCATTTAAGCATCTGACTCTTGATTTCAGCTCAGGTCATGATCTCACTGTTCATGAGTTTGAGCCCCGCATTGGGCTCTGTGCTGACAGTGTGGAGCCTGCTTGGGATATTCATTCTCAATCTCTCTCTCTCTCTCTCTCTATCTCTCTCAAAATCAGTAAGTAAACTTAAAAAAAAGAAAGGTATATGAAAATCAATAGGACTGGAAATTAGAATTTTTTAAATGTACATTAAATGCAGGTTATGAGTGCTTATGAAATGCATATATCTGATAAGTATAATAGGAATTCTTTTATAAATTTTACTTCTACTGACCTGGTCCTTCTACATGCCTTCTACACAATTCTATAATATAGTCCATCTCATAGACTGAGATAAAGATTTCTCTCAACACTGCTCTGGAATCATATGAGAGGTTAAAAATAAAGTGTTAGTTGTAAAGAGAAGTCAGCAATTAAAATATTAGATAGTTCCAGAGGTTTAACTTCCAAAAAGAATATTTGAGTTAAATTGTTTTCTTTATAAATAAAACTATAGATTATTTGTCTGGTTTAAAATACCACCATTTCCTCCTTTATAAATATGCATGAAATAGAGACATTATCTTTTTTTGCAGGGCAAAAATACGGAAGTCAGCATTTTGTCTGGCTCATCTCCCCTGGTCTCTGCTTCACTCCCCTTGGCTTCAACATCTCACCGCAGGCAAGCCACAGTGTTCTTTCTCTTGTGGCATCACCTGGAGTAAAACAAACGATTGATAAACAGAGAAGACTCTGTTTTGAAAATAAAATTTTTTAGAACTCTGAATTTACTGGGTAACAAATGAAAAATCCCAAGAGGGAGGAAACTCCATAAGGCTAACGATTATTATTTAATGTTTCACATTCTTTCGTTTTCTCATGTACCAATTCAGGGAGGCAGGCATTGTGTCCTCTCCCAAATTTGCCTATTCTTTTTATGATGTTTTCCCTGCCTTTTTTTTTTTTTTTCATCCAGAGGTTGTGCAAATTATTTCCCCTTGTATTCTCTTGTTCTTCTATTCATGTATGGCTCTCTCAAGATTTCACCTATTAATTGTATACAGAGCCCTCTCATAATGAGAATTTGGAAAATGACATCTTTCCTGTCTCTATTTTAATTAGACAAACTCGAACTACTTCCTGGAAATTTCTACCACCATGGAATATTCTTTTTACTATTGGATAATAGCCTCAGTTTTCTTTTCCTGTTCTTCATTCAATCATTTCAATTCAAACAGTTTAATTTTTCTTATACTGTGTTTAAACATTAAAACTGAAAATCAAATATATCTGCCCTGCTGCGTGGGTTAAATTATATTCCTTTGACGTTAACTACATGTATATGTCAACAAACACATATCACAGTCAAAGTGTGCTTCTTTGAGCTGTCTCTCAAGGAGGTAATTATTAAATGATGAAATTCAAATGACACGTACTCAATTTAAGTATCCAGCATATGGAGAAAAACAGAAGAAAGAGCCTTTTGTCTCTTTATTGACTACCTCCTATGGAGATAGAAGGGTGTTTGTTCTGGTTTTCAGGTACTCCTATTTCCAATTTATATTCCCAGTGGTAGAGATAATACAGGCACACTCGTGGTAATTATCAAATAAATGGCATTAAACAAACATTTACTGAGTGCCTTTTATGTAAGGAAAAATAATAGGACATATTTGTTTAGGTACGAGATATTCACTTCATTCTTACTTTGACTAGGTCAGATCTCACCATGGGGGTATCATAAAATCACCCAGGTCAGGATTTTATAAATTGCAAAAATCAACATTATAAAGATGCGAATACTCTCCCAATCTGATCTACAGATTTAATTCAACCTATCAAAATTGTATAAAGACAATAAAAACATTTTTTGGTGGATATTGATAAGCACATTCTAAATTGTCTAGGGACCACAAAGGTTCAAAGAATAGCCCAGAAAATCTTAAAGAAAAATCAGGTGGGAAGATTTATACACACAGGTGCAAAATTATAATAAAACCATGACAATTAAGACAGTTTGGATGCAAAGATAAATACAAAAAAATGTATGATTGAAACAAGCGTAATGATAGCCCTAATGTAAGAAAAAGCTCAATACAAAACATTAACAAAACTTTTTTTCTTTCTTTTTTTTTTTTTTTTTTTTTTTAAATAGGGCTCTGTTGGTTAAGAGTCCAACTTCAGCTCACATCCTGATTTCAAGGTTCATGGGGTTAAGCCCCACATCTGCATCCGGCTCTGTGCTGACAGCTCAGAGCCTGGAGTCTGCTTCAGATTCTGTGTCTCCCTCTCTCTCTCTGCCCCTCTGCCACTCTGCCACTCAAGCTCTGTCTCTCTCTCTCTCTCTCCAAAATAAATAAAACATTACAAAAATTGAAAAGAAAAACCTCAATCCAATGGAAATTGAGTTTTTCATTAATTAACTAGGGTCAATTTGAATATGAATGTGGGAAACATTAATATTAACCCCTAAATCATACCATACAACAAAAGTAATTTAATATTGACTGTACCTCTAGATGCGAAAGACAAAAACATATACATTTTAGAATAACAGGAGACTGACTATTCAATGAGCTTGGTTTGGGTAAATGTATTTTGAACAGGACATATGCATACACACATAAATGTACTAATCATAAAAGAGAAACACTGATAAATTGAACTTCATTAAAATTAAGAGCTTCTATACACCAAAAAAAATCACAATTAAAACACTGAAAATGCAAACCAGGAGTGGGAGAAGATATTTGTGTTATATATGTTTGACAAAGAACTCAAAACCAAATTACATTAAAAGAAACAAGATATATACTAATTAATACAAAAAAGCAGGTAGTCATTTTTTAAATGGATATAGGTTTTCAACAGGCACTTCAAAAGATATACAGTGGTAAATTAACATTTGAAAAATTGTTTAACATCATTATTTATCAGGGGGCACCTGGGTGCCTCAGTCCATTAAGCATCCAACTTTTGATTTTGGCTCAGGTCATCATCTCTTGGTTCCTGGGTTCAAGCCCCACATAGGGCTCTGAGATGACATTGTAGGGTCCACTGGGGATTCTCTGTAACCCTCTCTCTCTGCCTCTCCCCTACTCATGTGTGGTTGGTCTCTCTCTCTCTCTCTCAAAAATAAATAATCATTTAAAGTAAAAAACCATCATTAGTCTTCAGGGACTTGCAAAATAATTCTGGATACCTTTCTTTAAGTTTTTTTTTAATTAATTTTTTAAATTTATTTTGGACCTGCTAGGGACATGAAGCCACTGAAACTCGTATGTACTGCTGGTAGAACAAAAATTATTACATTCAATTTGGAGAACTCTGGCAGTATCCACTGAAAATATTACAACTTCTTGTATTATCAATGAGAAATGTGTACATATGTTTATCAAGAACATTTACTAGAATCATTCATAGAAGCATTATTTATAATAGCCCAAAATTGAAAAAAAAAAAAGTCCAGAGATCCATCAACAGTAGAATGGATAAATTGTGGTACAGTTATACAACAGAATATGCTAAAATAATGCAAACAAATGAACTGTTGCTAAAGATAACAATGTGCAGGAATCTCATAAACATAAATATAGTGCACAAGTACTCAAAAACCAACATAGTGGTTTAATGTGTTATTAATGGCTATACCAAAAACTAAGGATATTATTGCTTGTAAAATGAAATATTATGCAACCATTGAAGTAAGAAAAGGAAAATGTACTGGCATGACAATATTTCATATTGGAAAGTGAGAGCAAATGAGTGGTATATAGTCTGACATGAGCAAATTATTCAGTATGATTTAAGATTTATATACTTCATGAATTATCTCTGTACATGCAAAGACGGTGTTTGGAAACCTGGGCACAGGAATCTAGTAAAAGGAAGCATGGTACAGTGGCCAGAAATGAGGCCTTTATATCTTACCAAGAGTTAGATGGAAAAGGAAAGTAGCCTCAGTTCTTTTCACTGCCCCAGTAAAGAATTGCAGGACAGTGAAATGAACGCAGAGCAAAGTGTTATTAAAGGATGCTCCAAGAGGGGAGCGGGACAGTTAAGATAGAAAAAGGCCCTGGAAACTGTGGAATGTGGGTATATCAATTTTTCTTTTGAGTGAGTCCTAGGGTCCCAACATTTGAATGACAGGCCTATATTATATACTAATTACCAATTATGCATGTCCTTCCCAAGATGTATTTGAAATGGCTGCGTGAAATAGGAAACTGTAACATTATTTCCTTTTTGTTTTTAAGAGAGAATGCATGAGGAGGGGGAGAGAGTGGGGATGGGGGTGAGAGAGAGAGAGAGGGAGGGAGGAAGAGAGAATCTCAAGCAGGCTCCACGCTCAGGATGGATCCAGAAATGGGCTTGATCTTAGCACCATAAGATCACGACCTGAGCCCAAATCAAGAGTTGGACACTTAACTGTGCCAGACAGGTGCCCCATATTTCTATTCTAAAGACATAGGTCAATGGGGCGCCTGGGTGGCCTGGTTAAGCCTCCAACTTTGGCTCAGGTCATGATCTCAGGGTCTGTGGGTTCCGGCCCCGTGTCAGGTTCTGTGCTGACAGCTTGGAGCCTGGGGCCTGCTTCAGATTCTGTGTCTCCCTCTCTCTATCCCTCCTCCACTTGCATTCTGTCTCCCTGTCTCTCAAAAATAAACATTAAAAAAAACATAGGTCAAATAATAACTGGAGACACAAGAGCAAAAAGCACAACAAACTTAACTCTTCCTCTGCCAGAATTTTTTTTTTAAGTTTATTTATTTATTTTGAGAGAGAGAGAGAGAGAGAGAGAGCAAGAGAGAATCCCAAATAGGCTCTGCTCTGTCACCACAGAGACTGACTTGGGGCTTGATCTCATGAACCCTGAGATCATGACCTGAGCCAAAATGAAGAGTCTGATGCTATCTGATTGAGCCACCCAGATGCCCCTTTCTGTGAGGATGTTGTAACCACAAACCAACTGCTAACTGGGTAGAATGGGGTGGTCCCTGGGCAGCTCTAGTTGGGGTTCTCCATCAGGACGTCTAAGGCTCATCCTCAAGTAGCTCATGACTAGCTTCTTGACTAATATTTAGAGTCACAACACCTGGGTTAAATAATGTCTTCAACAACTACTAGCTGTGTTAAATAACAATGTTTCATAAATTCTTCAATTAGTTTGTTTAACTTTGTTGCTTGGTTTAAACATAGATATTGGGAATATTTAACTTTGTGAAAAGTTTTATTTTGTTTTTATGAGGGTAAAATACAGGATAGTATCTGACACATTGCAAGTTGTTATAATTCCTATATTATAAGTTATTATATGGATCTTATATTAATAATTTTTATTATATTAACAATAATAGTATCTTGGGAGAGAAGTTGAGCCAGACAAAAAAACTAAAGATCAGGTGTAGGTTATAATTATCAAAGTAATAGATCTATAGTAAGTGTTGAAGTTTCAACTGTGCCGTGTCTTTATTTCAAGGTAAAGGATATGATTTGGAAAGACAGGATCTCTGAGATTTGACATAGGAACTCGAAAACCTTGAATTCATAGAATCCCCCAAGTCCTTTGAATATGTTGATATGGCTCACTCTTCCTTATTAGAAGCAAGTAGTTATTATACAAACATGATGCATAGGGAAATTACTTGTGTCTCTGTAAGGAAGTATACTCACATCCCCTCTGGCCTGACAAATCAGCACCTGGGATTATCTAATAATCCATTTAGTGAAGAATTGGGTTTGCCAAGGGAGGAAAGCTCCTACTCACTCAAGAAGTTGTAGAACCTAGCTAAGCGTAAATGGGCACATAGTTAATAGTAAATGGTTGAATGGTTGATAAGAGTCTTGGAATGAAAAAAACAATAGCAGTTTGGGGACAGAAAGTCTTAGGAGGAAACCTATGGATTCACATATGAGAGGGCATGTAGTATGAAGGTATTCGTGTTGCACATGAATGCCCATCAGAAAACAGCTACCGAAGCAGAAGCACTAAGAAACCAAGTAAGTAGAATGACTCATCCAGCTGATGTCAGCCATCCTTTTCACCTTTGTATCCATTGTCCTTGCCCACCCCAGTTCCAGATAAATGGATTCATGGGTGGAGTAGCCATAGTGCCATCAATGGACATTATGTGTAAGTCCCAATCCCATGGGAACACACATGGACAAGCTGATATATCTACTGCTACTGCTCAGTGTTCAGCATGTCAGTAAAAAAATGAAAGCTATGCCCTATATATGGCCTCATCCCTCAGAGACCAACCAGCTATTAAGTGGGCAGATTGGCCACATCAGAACCCTTCTAGCTGGAAATGGCAGAAATTCATCTTTACTGGAATAAACACATATTCCCAGTTAGTCTTTCCTTTTTTATTGATGACAGGATCTTGGGCAGCACCTTTCTCTGAATGCTAAATGTTTGCCCCATCTAAATGGGATCAGCTATTTTCAGAAGTATTCCTTTATAAATCTGATGCACACGTATCTCTACAAGTTCATTACCCAGGGAACCTGTCTCAATACAACACATAGGCATGTAATATTAAATATTTGAGAAACAAAGGCAAGCAAACATCTTAAAAACCCCTCGACACACACACATACACAAAGGCCTATTCAAAGTAGCAATAAGAAGACTGACAACAGGAAAACTGGGAGGCAGAAGTAAAGAAATGACAACCTTAAAGTGCTGAAAGGAAACCTACCAATGTGTCATATCATACCCAAGGAAAATAATATTCAACCATTGAAATGAAATAATTTTCAGAGAAACAAACTGAGGATTTTTTTTTTTTGCCAGAAATCTTCACTAAAAGAGAGAAAATAGAGTACCTCAGGAAGAACAATGATCCCAGGCAGAAACCTGGAAGTGCAGGAGAGAAAGAAAAGAAAACAAAACAAAACAGAAAAGAAAACAACAAAACTTAGCAGGATAGAAATGGAATAAAAATAGGTAATCCAAAAGAATGCAAAAAGGAGGAAAAAGGAAAATATATAAATGCAACATTATTATCTTTTAATGATTCTCTGTTTTGGTTTCCTTTTTGAGTATGTGTGAAGATAGGGAGCCTTTTAACTCACCGTTAAAGGAGCATCAAAGCACTTTTAATTACTGAGAATTCTGGCACAAAACCAAAAAAGGGAATAAATTTCATTGTCCCTATGTCACCATTTTAAGGAATGGGTCTGCATATTACATGCCAGTTCCAAGTTTCAAAATAAAATCCATGGAGTAGAACATACTGACATAATAAAAATGGGTTTAGAAAATGCTAAGTTAGGAATTTGATTTCTATAGCTGAAATAATCACATGACAAAGATAGAAGGCAGTGAAAAGAAAAATTCTATAACTGAAAGAATTAAATGGATATTAAACAAAAAGGAGAACCACAATGAGGTAAGAGGCTTAAACCAGAAGATAAATCAGTGTACTCAATCCTTCACCGAGAAAGTCTTGAAATGGAAAACAATGTCAGTTTGACTAGTGACTTACTTAATTTAGATTCTGGTAAAACTCATTGATTCTATGCAGACCCTGTAAACCAATAGCAAATTCATAAATAAAAGCTTGTATAGCAACGATTTCTATCATACCCTATTAAGTAAAAAAGATTTTTTAATAGTTCTTCTTAAAAATATTAATTGCATGGGCACCTTGGTGGCTCAGTTGGTTGAGAATCTAACACTTGATTTTGGCTCAGGCCATGATCTCACGGTTCCTGAGTTCAAGTTTTGCAATGGGTTCTGTGCTGACAGTGAGGAGCCTGCTTGGGATTCATTCCCTCTTCTCTCTCTTTCTCTCTCTCCCTCCCTCCCTCCGTCTCCCTCTTCCTCTCCCCCTCCCCCTGACTTTCTCTCTCTCTAAAATAAAAAAAAAAAAAAAAAAAAACTCTAATTGCAGAATAACTTCAAGGTAGACTCTTATCAAAGCATCACTATTCCAGATAACAGCACGAGTAATTTGTCTTATTTCATCATGTCCACGATTAAAAAGAGAATGAAGCAAGACTAATAAAAGTAGTTAATGCTATTACTTTTATAATATGGGCCTTTTACATATTTAAAGGTGGAATTATGTAGAAAGAATAGATATTCTAAATTTAGAGTGCTGGAGAAAATAATTCTCTCTTCATAAGAAAGCATAGAGAGTAATAGTCTCCCAGGAGAGGACACACTTTATCAGAAGAATTCTCCAAACAAAATTCTCCTCTACATCCATAGGTAAAGATACCCTATCCTAAGAAGTAAATTCACAAAAGTTCCTAAAAGTATATTCTACATCGTTTTCCACAATGGAATTCAAAACATTCTGAGGAAACTCATAATAACTATGGTACAGTTTACCAGTGCTCATTTCTTAAGGTAAAACTACATTTTGAGGTCTCCTTGAGTCAAAATGACTATGTTATTAGTTTTCACCAATGTAATAGGAGTGGAAGTATGATTTCTAGGCTGGGGTGCTGACACTGGCAAATGGGAATGTCTTCTGCAATCTTTTTTTTTTTTTTTTGCCCTCCCAATCCAGTAACTATTTTGAGAGGGCTTAAAGACCTTTATGAGGGGAGAGCCACCAAAATGGAATGGAGGAAGACTAGTTTCTGAGTTACTGCTTAAATTCCATTCATTCAGGAGAGCCACCTATTCAGAAATACCCCTTAGGGGAATTGGATGAAGAGAAAATACATTACATTTTTATATATTATGGCACTGAGTTTTTAGATTTACTCTTTACACCATCTAGTATTACTTTCATCAATAAAAAATTAAATCTGTCCCCTTTTCCTGAGTCCATCTATTTACATAAATAGCATGTATAAATTATTTAATTTCTTTCCAAAACATTTGTGGATTTCTTGCCAAAACAATTGTGGATTGCCTCATACCCAATTAAAATATAAAATTCTCTTGAGTATTTAATGGTGTGCAACCCAACATACGTATTTTGGTAGACAGATGGGTATTATACCAAGTCTCAGCTCTCAGTGAATTCACAGCCTTACTGGAGGAGAGGACAAAATATATAAGTAATCTTCAAGAAAAGAAGAACAAAATGCCAGCTGGCACAGAGGTTCAGTTAATATAAATCAGGACCATTTCTAAATGGTGTCCACTTGGATATAAGGATGTCAGATTAGGGTACATGAAATTTGAAAACTGCTTATTTTAAACATTTACATGCATTTATAAATCATAAATTTATCAAAATATGAAGTAGACAACTATAATCTCTTTGAATTAGAGTTCTGGCATTAGTTTGTATATGTGTCATAAATATCTGTTGTTTATGTTAAGCTGAGTAATATTCATTTAGTGTCCTTATTTTTACAGTTATTTTTATCTTTGAAATTAAATAAATTTATATTTCTCTTTACATTCCCCCCCAAAATAATAAAATAGTAAATTATAATACATGCAAGGTATGGGAATTAACCAAAAAAAAGACAACAAAATTCAGTCAAACATGAATACATAAATGATACATATATTTTACTTTGGTTAATTGAATTTTACCAATGTAAAAGGAAATTTTTCTTGGTTTAATTCCATCTTAATTCTTTGCAAGAGAAATTAAAGCTATTTAAGTGACTGATGAACTTGCTGGGAAATGAAACTTACAGATAATTTACAAAATTAGTAGTCCAAATATAGGAAAACAATACAGTTAGACACCAATACAATGCAATATACTCCCACACAAAGTCTGCTAAGCAATTATTTGCTTGCAATAAAGATCCTTAAATTTCAGTTAACTCATTATCTTTTACTGGTATTGCTAATGTAAAATCTAGTATTTGAAATTTTTTTCTCTTGATTTTCAAGCTTTGTTTTTAAAAATATTTTCAATTAAAATCCTGGATGATTTTGTACATCCCAAAAATTATTGAAATTTTTAAGTGTTCTTAGTTTCTAGAAAATATATATTGAAATAGAGATGTTTTTCTTCATTGCTTAAATTTGAAGGCACGCTATATAATTAAATCAAATACTTCTATTTAACACAACTAGCTTAGGAAGAAGCCTCATACAGCACACTATTTTTAGGAATTAGTTGAAGGACACTTTTTCCAATTGAGCTTTAGGATTTGGAAATATAATTACAATATAAGTTTAAGTTCCATAATTGCTTTCAATGACTATAGAATCCAGATATTACAATTGCATGCAAACTTAATAAAATGTTAGCTCCTATAAGTATAATTTTATTTGAATTAATATTATGCTTTGGGTTTGACTTGCTAGAATACCATTTTTAGACATTTTTTTCATATTAAATTAGATATAACTTTTCAGAAAGTCTCAGTATTAAAAATTTTAGATGTCCCTTGGTTTGTTCTAAAAGTCTAAAATTAAAGTTAACCAAAAGTTATGTTTATATTTAGAAACTGATACAAAAGCTAACATTTTTATTATATAATTAGATTTAAAGAGACATAAGATGTCACTCTAGTAGCTATTAGTTTATTGAGTGGAAGGTTTCTGTTTGTGTTTTGTTATTTATTTACTTTTGTTTCTGTGGGTGGGACGTACTCAACAGTGCTATACCAATAATACAGAATAATAAAAAACATGGATTATTTCTACAATGGTTCAAATTAAATATGTTCCTATAAAATGCCATCATCCATTTCATAAAATGGGAAGCATCTAAAATATTTTTAGGATTCTATTTTCTTAAAACATATTTTAAAACATTTCAGATTTAATATGTAACTGTAAATTTTCAATCTTTATTTTCTTCAATACCTCTTGTAGAAATGGAAGCTAACTGTATAAATGTGTTTGAAATAAAATTACACTACATAAATTTAGTGGATTCTCCATTTTCTAGCAATTTAAAAGTGATGTGAAAAATCTATTTTCCAAGACTCCTAACAGTTTGCTGGTTAAGAATCATGGAAAGGGCCATGGTATTTATTTGAGAAACTGTTTTTTGAGGGGAAACCTGGATAAACAGCAATGTGCAGCATACAAGCAGGAGCAGGAAGTGCAGAAGGAGTTCACAATCATCTGGTCAGGCTGTTCAGCTATTTTTAACTTGTCTGATTATTGATACATAAACTTTTCTGAGCTTTTGTTCTCTTATCTGCAAAGAAATCAGAATTATATTATCTATAAGGTTGCTATTACAGTTTCATTCTCTCCTACATAAAAATTATTTATTCAATATTGTTTTTCTCTCCTGTAGCAGTCACTGTACTTGTGGATGTAGCAGTATGTATTTTACTATGACTGTGTAATGAACTTGATGGTTTAAAACAACACAATCTATGAGCTCCATTCTGTAGGTTAGGAATGGGCCCAGCATAACTGGAATCTCTTCTGAGATTCCCATAAGGCTGTGATAGCTAAATTTTGGTCCTATTGTGGTTCTCATCTAGAGTTTGGGATTTGTTTCCAAGCTCATTTATGTTGTTGGCAGAATTGTTTCTTGTGGATCTAGGAATGAAGGTCATGTTTCCTTGCTGTCTGTCAGCCAAGGGCTGTGTTCTACTCTCAGAGGCATCTACACCCTCCATCTTAGAAGCTGGCAATAGAAAATCTGCCTTACGTTGAATCTATCCCATGTGTAGAATTTCTGTGACTTTGGATCTTTCACCGGAAGAGTTCAGACCCCTATAAGAACTCACCTGATTAAGTGAAGCTCACCAATGATAATCTTCCTATCTTAAGGTCAACTGATTTGAGATCTTAATTACATCCACAAAATACCATCATAGTAGCACTCAGGTTACTGGTCAATTGAATAACTGGTAAGAAGTGTGTGTTTCCTGGTCAGATGGGAATCTGGGGACACATCTTAGAATTTTGTCTGCCAAGCAGTGAATAATCTCTTCTTTTGCAATGAATAAAATCAAGTTTGGGGAAAAATACACAAATAATGACTTAAATGTATATGTGATAATGTTAAATAAAGAATTGTAGGTTGCTTTGAGTGCAGTTTACCAAAATCATCTTAATTGGACAAAGAAATTGAACTATCCATTTGAACTCAAAACATACCCAGTCTTTAGTTTCATTGAAGGAATTTATCTCCCTAAATCTTTCTTCAGTCAAAATTTCTCATGCAGATTTTACATGGTATTTGGATATTGCACTGGCTATTATCCATTTACCCCTTCAAATCTACATCCTCCTTTTTGCATCATGCTTTGCCCACCCCTCATACCTTCCCCCGGGAGGTGTCACTTTATGGACTATTTTAACTGAGTTCAATACCCTTTGTCTTCTGGTTGAATTTGACAACGGCAGACACCAGCAAGAGATCAGGGGTGGGAAGACAGTGATATTGTGGTATTTTTTTCCTCCTTCGCTAACCTGTAGATTGACAGAGTTCCTGTCCAGGATACTGTCCATACAAATACAGGTCTATTTCTCTGGACAATAACACCTCCCTCTGTTTCCTTCAATCTGGCATAGTAATAACTTTCTGCTATTTCTGACCTTGAATTCTTTATCATCTCTCTTTGATTCCCCTTACCATTACTCGAGAATTAATGGTCTCTCCTCAATTATCTTATTTGAGTGTGGAATCTCTTACTGGATACTCTAATACAAATATCTTATTACTACCTGGTATTTTTTTTCTGGCCAAAATAACACCCAATTTGTTTAGGGTGGCAACGTGTTATGTAAAGCACATGAGACCATGAAACATAGTTTTTCCCAATTGACCGTAATTAGATAAGCATTTCTGGAAAAGCAGCTTAATTTCCTATTTCAGATGATGACCATTCCTTATTCTCCCTTCCTGCTTCTTCCTGTTTGGTTGGGAGGAGGAGACATGTAACCATAAAACCACAGGAATGTGGTGAGAGACCAAGCCCCTAGGGTGAGAGAGTAAAAAGATGGAAACAGCCTGAATTCCTAGTGACAACTTTGAGCCACCACACCAACCCTGAGCTTTATGATACAAATAAATTCGACTGTCAGCAGTATATTTTTGTTTCCAGCTGGCAGATGAATGTAATTTTGACCAATATATCCACTAATATATCCGCCTACCCTGTTTTGCTCACACTTCTTTCCATACAACAATGTCATCAGCAGTTTAAGTGAGGAAATATGTATTCGTGGAACATTTACTTTATTATTTCATCAGTCCGTGATCAAAGCTCGGGAAGACAAAATAGGCTTGCAATTCCCAAGAGCTTCTTAAACATGCAAGGTCAAGCTACCCTTCATTACACACCTCTAATTTCTTATTTTCAGTAGAAACCCATCAAGATTCCTATCCAGACTTTCTCATAATATTTTGATAGAATTTCGTGTTCCTCAGCCCATAGTTTCTAATTACTTTACAGAATAAAAATAATGTAAAAATCATGGATGGGGTGGCAAGTTCAGTGCACTTTTACAAGATATGTGTGCAGTTCAGCATTCATAGGCATCTGAATACTATTTGATTAAACTACGTGTTTTGTTGTTGGCTCACCTCACACCTCACACTTCTGGTGGCAAGAAAACAAACGACTGCATCCCTCTGTTTTGACTTTTCCTCCATATATATCAACTTGATGGTCTGTGTATTTTGTCCTCGATCTGATTTTTTAACTCATTATATTTTTACCAAATAGTCCTGTGGATCTTTTTTGTCTGTTACATGGTTAATATACTCTCTGATTCTCCTCTGATAAGTACTGGTCATTTCACGTTTTATCTGTGAAATGTTAATAGCTGATCTTAATGACATTTAGAAAATTGGATGAACAGAAACAACCTATTTTTTTTTTTAATTCCAGGAATGTCTGATTTCTTTACCCACAATTGAAGCCATATGAGCATTCAGAGATTTCGATCAGACATCTGCCTCTATACAGGTCTTAATTTAGCTCATAGAGGCTTGAAGTAATTAATCCTGAGAAAGTTTTTCAGCATATATGGGACAAAATGGATCTGAGAGATAACAAGGAGGAAAAACCGTCAAATGATAGTAAATTTTATTTTATTAACATATGACAGAAGGAGTCTCATCATACATAATGTCTGATAATTAGTGGTATTTGGTAGAGAAGAAGCAGATTTGGTGAGGCAAAGATATTTCGAAATTAAAAGACTGGATCATAAGGCAGCATGATACTTTTTTTAATGGGATATTCTTTCACATAACATTGATAGGATTCTGATTTCTGGGGCTGAGCTTTGCTACAGACCATTAAGTTTTGACTGTGAGCTACTGAGATGAGACAGCAGCAGGATAAAACAGCAAACAAAATTTAATGTGAGAAATTGAAATGGTCAGCTTGTTGAACTTGGCTACATTTTACTAATATGAAGGAAAAGAAAATCTGTTGCTGAAATGATAAGGAAATGCTGGCAAATGTTTTTATATATTCATTTTCTGTCTCATTATGGTAAACAATTAAAGCTGAAATTGCATTACCAGTATTACTGCTGTTGCAGTGATATTTCATAGATACTATTTTGCCATACACAGAGTGATAAAAGGAAGCAATACACATTTTATGCTTTTGTGTAATAAAGACTTTTCATGCTTCTCTTCAAACTTTGAGATTATTCTTACTAACGAAATTAAATAAAATGATGAT
Source organism: Puma concolor (assembly GCF_028749965.1). Classification (NCBI taxonomy): domain Eukaryota; kingdom Metazoa; phylum Chordata; class Mammalia; order Carnivora; family Felidae; genus Puma; species Puma concolor. Next base: position 56,824,145 of record NC_141675.1, read on the forward strand.
TTGGGGAATTCTCTGTCACTGCCACTATGCTTTTTCTGGCTTATACGTACTTTTGAAGGGTTTATGTAAGTACAACAATACATGACACAGCTTGGATTAACTTCCTTTTATCTCCAAATGCAAGAAAGTGCCATTTGTCATATTCTTGAATCATTTTCAGAGGAGTGTGATACTAACATCAAATTTGCCCATATTTCATAAGTGGCAGCATGCATTTATATCGTTAGGTGCCAGAAGTGAGGAAGAAATAGATGGGTAAACTGGAAGTGATGCCATGGTGGCTGGATGGGAGTCAGACAGGACTTGGTGATAAGATTATAATGTGAGTCCCGAGACATAAACCATAACCTCATACCCACATAAAGCCTGGAGCTGAAACTGAGCTGCCCAAATCTACCACACCACCCTCCCTAATGGATGTAAAGCAGTGGGGTAAATGTTTAAATACAACATATAGCTGTAAGCAACAATTAGGGTAGTAGTATGCTTTCTTTCTGCTTATACACTTGGTCAAAAACATGACCAAGATAAACAAGGCACATGTGTAGGTGGCTAATGGATTTGATCCAATTTGATCCTATCCCTTCCTCTACCCAAACAAAAAAGCGGCCTTGAGGTATTGGATTTTTATTGGTTGTGTTCATGGTGGTCACTTCAGTGACTTCCACAGAATAGATGTTAGTAAATATTTGCTGAATGATTAAGGTCATTTCTTTGCATTTTCTTTTTTATACAGGCAAGTTATCTAAAAAAAGAGTATTATCTAAACATATTTAAAAAAGACGTCCAGGAATGGCATCATGCCATGTAAACAAATTACAGATGCCACAAATTTCTTACTAGATTTGATTATATTTAAAATCTTTTTCAAAATGAGTTTGCAGTATATTTCATATATAAAAGTTACGTTACAGATAAACTTACTCTAAAAGATAAGACGTGAAAGCTTTCATTTCAAAATTACAGGTTTTATTGAAAGAGCTCCATGGATCCATTAATATATATATTTTTTTTAATATATGAAATTTATTGTCAAATTGGTTTCCATACAACACCCAGTGCTCATCCCAAAAGGTGCCCTCCTCAGTACCCATCACCCACCCTCTCCTCCCTCCCACCCCCCATCAACCCTCAGTTTGCTCTCAGTTCTCAACAGTCTCTTATGCTTTGGCTCTCTCCCACTCTAACCTCTTTTTTTTTTTTTTTTTTCCTTCCCCTCCCCCATGGGTTCCTGTTAAGTTTCTCAGGATCCACATAAGAGTGAAACCATATGGTATCTGTCTTTCTCTGTATGGCTTATTTCACTTAGCATCACACTCTCCAGTTCCATCCACGTTGCTACAAAAGGCCATATTTCATTTTTTCTCATTGCCACGTAGTACTCCATTGTGTATATAAACCACAATTTCTTTATCCATTCATCAGTTGATGGACATTTAGGCTCTTTCCATAATTTGGCTATTGTTGAGAGTGCTGCTATGAACATTGGGGTACAAGTGCCCCTATGCATCAGTACTCCTGTGTCCCTTGGATAAATTCCTAGCAGTGCTATTGCTGGGTCATAGGGTAGGTCTATTTTTAATTTTCTGAGGAACCTCCACACTGCTTTCCAGAGCGGCTGCACCAATTTGCATTCCCACCAACAGTGCAAGAGGGTTCCCGTTTCTCCACATCCTCTCCAGCATCTATAGTCTCCTGATTTGTTCATTTTGGCCACTCTGACTGGCGTGAGGTGATACCTGAGTGTGGTTTTGATTTGTATTTCCCTGATAAGGAGCGACGCTGAACATCTTTTCATGTGCCTGTTGGCCATCCGGATGTCTTCTTTAGAGAAGTGTCTATTCATGTTTTCTGCCCATTTCTTCACTGGGTTATTTGCTTTTCGGGTGTGGAGTTTGGTGAGCTCTTTATAGATTTTGGATACTAGCCCTTTGTCCGATATGTCATTTGCAAATATCTTTTCCCATTCCGTTGGTTGCCTTTTAGTTTTGTTGGTTGTTTCCTTTGCTGTGCAGAAGCTTTTTATCTTCATAAGGTCCCAGTAATTCACTTTTGCTTTTAATTCCCTTGCCTTTGGGGATGTGTCGAGTAAGAGATTGCTACCACTGAGGTCAGAGAGGTCTTTTCCTGCTTTCTCCTCTAAGGTTTGGATGGTTTCCTGTCTCACATTCAGGTCCTTTATCCATTTTGAGTTTATTTTTGTGAATGGTGTGAGAAAGTGGTCTAGTTTCAACCTTCTGCATGTTGCTGTCCAGTTCTCCCAGCACCATTTGTTAAAGAGACTGTCTTTTTTCCATTGGATGTTCTTTCCTGCTTTGTCAAAGATGAGTTGGCCATACGTTTGTGGGTCTAGTTCTGGGGTTTCTATTCTATTCCATTGGTCTATGTGTCTGTTTTTGTGCCAATACCATGCTGTCTTGATGATGACAGCTTTGTAGTAGAGGCTAAAGTCTGGGATTGTGATGCCTCCTGCTTTGGTCTTCTTCTTCAAAATTACTTTGGCTATTCGGGGCCTTTTGTGGTTCCATATGAATTTTAGGATTGCTTGTTCTAGTTTCGAGAAGAATGCTGGTGCAATTTTGATTCGGATTGCATTGAATGTGTAGATAGCTTTGGGTAGTATTGACATTTTGATAATATTTATTCTTCCAATCCATGAGCAGGGAATGTCTTTCCATTTCTTTAAATCTTCTTCAATTACCTTCATAAGCTTTCTATAGTTTTCAGCATGCAGATCCTTTACATCTTTGGTTAGATTTATTCCTAGGTATTTTATGCTTCTTGGTGCAATTGTGAATGGGATCAGTTTCTTTATTTGTCTTTCTGTTGCTTCATTGTTAGTGTATAAGAATGCAACTGATTTCTGTACATTGACTTTGTATCCTGCAACTTTGCTGAATTCATGTATCAGTTCTAGCAGACTTTTGGTGGAGTCTATCGGATTTTCCATGTATAATATCATGTCATCTGCAAAGAGCGAAAGCTTGACTTCATCTTTGCCAATTTTGACGCCTTTGATTTCCTTTTGTTGTCTGATTGCTGATGCTAGAACTTCCAGCACTATGTTAAACAACAGCGGTGAGAGTGGGCATCCCTGTCGTGTTCCTGATCTCAGGGAAAAAGCTCTCAGTTTTTCCCCATTGAGGATGATGTTAGCTGTGGGCTTTTCATATATGGCTTTTATGATCTTTAAGTATGTTCCTTCTATCCCGACTTTCTCAAGAGTTTTTATTAAGAAAGGGTGCTGGATTTTGTCAAAGGCCTTTTCTGCATCGATTGACAGGATCATATGGTTCTTCTCTTTTTTTTTGTTAATGTGATGTATCACGTTGATTGATTTGCGAATGTTGAACCAGCCCTGCATCCCAGGAATGAATCCCACTTGATAACGGTGAATAATTCTTTTTATATGCCGTTGAATTCGATTTGCTAGTATCTTATTGAGAATTTTTGCATCCATATTCATCAGGGATATTGGCCTGTAGTTCTCTTTTTTTACTGGGTCTCTGTCTGGTTTAGGAATCAAAGTAATACTGGCTTCATAGAATGAGTCTGGAAGTTTTCCTTCCCTTTCTATTTCTTGGAATAGCTTGAGAAGGATAGGTATTATCTCTGCTTTAAACGTCTGGTAGAACTCTCCTGGGAAGCCATCTGGTCCTGGACTCTTATTTGTTGGGAGATTTGTGATAACCGATTCAATTTCTTCGCTGCTTATGGGTCTGTTCAAGCTTTCTATTTCCTCCTGATTGAGTTTTGGAAGAGTGTGGGTGTTGAGGAATTTGTCCATTTCTTCCAGGTTGTCCAATTTGTTGGCATATAATTTTTCATAGTATTCCCTGATAATTGTTTGTATCTCTGAGGGATTGGTTGTAATCATTCCATTTTCATTCATGATTTTATCTATTTGGGTCATCTCCCTTTTCTTTTTGAGAAGCCTGGCTAGAGGTTTGTCAATTTTGTTTATTTTTTCAAAAAACCAACTCTTGGTTTCATTGATCTGCTCTACAGTTTTTTTAGATTCTATATTGTTTATTTCTGCTCTGATCTTTATTATTTCTCTTCTTCTGCTGGGTTTAGGCTGCCTTTGCTGTTCTGCTTCTAGTTCCTTTAGGTGTGCTGTTAGATTTTGTATTTGGGATTTTTCTTGTTTCTTGAGATAGGCCTGGATTGCAATGTATTTTCCTCTCAGGACTGCCTTCGCTGCGTCCCAAAGCGTTTGGATTGTTGTATTTTCATTTTCGTTTGTTTCCATATATTTTTAAATTTCTTCTCGAATTGCCTGGTTGACCCACTCATTCGTTAGTAGGGTGTTCTTTAACCTCCATGCTTTTGGAGGTTTTCCAGACTTTTTTCTGTGGTTGATTTCAAGCTTCATAGCATTGTGGTCTGAAAGTATGCATGGTATGATTTCAATTCTTGTAAACTTATGAAGGGCTGTTTTGTGACCCAGTATATGATCTATCTTGGAGAATGTTCCATGTGCACTCGAGAAGAAAGTATATTCTGTTGCTTTGGGATGCAGAGTTCTAAATATATCTGTCAAGTCCATCTGATCCAATGTCTCATTCAGGGCCCTTGTTTCTTTATTGATCGTGTGTCTAGATGATCTATCCATTTCTGTAAGTGGGGTGTTAAAGTCCCCTGCAATTACCACATTCTTATCAATAAGGTTGCTTGTGTTTATGAGTAATTGTTTTATATATTTGGGCGCTCCGGTATTCGGCGCATAGACATTTATAATTGTTAGCTCTTCCTGATGGATAGACCCTGTCACTATTATATAATGTCCTTCTTCATCTCTTGTTACAGCCTTTAAAGTCTAGTTTGTCTGATAGAAGTATGGCTACTCCAGCTTTCTTTTGGCTTCCAGTAGCATGATAAATAGTTCTCCATCCCCTCACTCTCAATCTAAAGGTGTCCTCAGGTCTAAAATGAGTCTCTTGTAGACAGCAAATAGATGGGTCTTGTTTTTTTATCCATTCTGATACCCTATGTCTTTTGGTTGGCGCATTTAATCCATTTACATTCAGTGTTATTATAGAAAGATATGGGTTTAGAGTCATTGTGATGTCTGTATGTTTTATGCTTGTAGTGATGTCTCTGGTACTTTGTCTCACAGGGTCCCCCTTAGGATCTCTTGTAGGGCTGGTTTAGTGGTGACAAATTCCTTCAGTTTTTGTTTGTTTGGGAAGACCTTTATCTCTCCTTCTATTCTAAATGACAGACTTGCTGGATAAAGGATTCTCGGCTGCATATTTTTTCTGTCTAGCACACTGAAAATCTCGTGCCAATTCTTTCTGGCCTGCCAAGTTTCAAAAGAGAGATCAGTCACGAGTCTTATAGGTCTCCCTTTATATGTGAGGGCACGTTTACCCCTTGCTGCTTTCAGAATTTTCTCTTTATCCTTGTATTTTGCCAGTTTCACTATGATATGTCGTGCAGAAGATCGATTCAAGTTACGTCTGAAGGGAGTTCTCTGTGCCTCTTGGATTTCAATGCCTTTTTCCTTCCCCAGTTCAGGGAAGTTCTCAGTTATTATTTCTTCAAGTACCCCTTCAGCACCTTTCCCTCTCTCTTCCTCCTCTGGGATACCAATGATGCGTATATTATTTCTTTTTAGTGTGTCACTTAGTTCTCTAATTTTCCCCTCATATTCCTGGATTTTTTTATCCCTCTTTTTCTCAGCTTCCTCTTTTTCCATAACTTTATCTTCTAGTTCACCTATTCTCTCCTCTGCCTCTTCAATCCGAGCCGTGGTGGTTTCCATTTTGTTATGCATTTCGTTTAAAGCGTTTTTCAGCTCCTCGTGACTGTTCCTTAGTCCCTTGATCTCTGTAGCAAGAGATTCTCTGCTGTCAGCTATACTGTTTTCAAGCCCAGCGATTAATTTTATGACTATTATTCTAAATTCACTTTCTGTTATATTATTTAAATCCTTTTTGATCAGCTCATTAGCTGTTGTTATTTCCTGGAGATTCTTCTGAGGGGAATTCTTCCGCTTGGTCATTTTGGATAGTCCCTGGCGTGGTGAGGACCTGCAGGGCACTTCCCCTGTGCTGTGGTGTATAACTGGAGTTGGTGGGCGGAGCCGCAGTCAGACCTGATGTCTGCCCCCAGCCCACCGCTGGGGCCACAGTCAGACTGGTGCGTGCCTTCTCTTCCCCTCTCCTAGGGGCGGGATTCACTGTGGGGTGGGGTGGTCTGTCTGGGCTACTTGCACACTGCCAGGCTTGTGATGCTGGGGATCTGGCGTCTTAGCTGGGGTGGGTAGGCAAGGTGCACAGGGGCAGGAGGGGCAGGCTTAGCTTGCTTCTCCTTAGGTGATCCACTTCAGGAGGGGCCCTGTGGCAGCAGGAGGGAGTCAGATCCGCTGCCGGGGGTTTGGCTCCACAGAAGCGCAGAGTTGGGTGTTTGCGCGGAGCCAGCAAGTTCCCTGGCAGGAACTGGTTCTCTTTGGGATTTTGGCTGGGGGATGGGCGGGGAAGATGGCGCTGGCGAGCGCCTTTGTTCCCCACCAAACTGAGCTCTGTCGTCCTGGGGCTCAGCAGCTCTCCTTCCCTTTGTCCTCCAGCCTTCCCGCTTTCTGAGCAGAGCTGTTAACTTATGACTTCCCAGACGCTAAGTCGCGCTTGCTGTCGGAACACAGTCCGTCAGGCCCCTCCGCTTTTTGCAAGCCAGACTCGGGGGCTCTGCTTGGCCGGCGAGCCGCCCCTCTGCCCCGGCTCCCTCCCGCCAGTCCGTGGAGCGCGCACCGCCTCGCCGCCCTTCCTACCCTCTTCCGTGGGCCTCTCGTCTGCGCTTGGCTCTGGCGACTCCGTTCTGCTAATCCTCTGGTGGTTTTCTGGGTTATTTAGGCAGGTGTAGGTGGAATCTAAGTGATCAGCAGGACGCGCGGTGAGCCCAGCGTCCTCCTACGCCGCCATCTTCCGCTCTCCCCATTAATATTTTTAAGAAAAATTTTTTCATTCTTGAAAAAAATTTCTAGTTATAATTCTTTCTAGCTATATTTTTCAGTATTTGTGATTTAAAATCATCATTTTAGCATTTTTTAAAAAATTATCCTCTATATTTGCCAATTCATTCTTGACCCACATCTCTTTGTTAATAACAATAATACTAATAATAAGACACAGTGTGGTTAACATGCAATTCTGCTTTAAATATTAACTTTGAAAAGATGCTATTAGGTATTTTTCTCTCATTTGATTATCTCTCCCTTTTTAAAATGATTCATAAATATTTAATATATTTAAAATTCCAAGAAAAAACTACATAAAAAAAGAATTTTAACTATAGTATTATCTTCAAAAACTTAATTCAATTTAGAAATAATGCAGAGAGAAGACATAAACTTTGAGAAGAAAATTTGATTGTATTAAGTCACTTTATATTCAATATGCTCATTTAGGCATGTACACCTTTTAATTTGATGGTATTCCTATTACAAAAGTTAACAGACCTAGCGCATTTATCTGAATGTTATTTTTGTTCCTGCTAAAATTCCAGAAATAACATAGCTGGAAGAATTACTGTCTGATTGGAGCATAAATAGACACTGCTAATTCAAATGATAATTCTACGATTTAAATATACTTTAACACTTACCTAGGGGTAATTATTGTTAGGTCTGAGGTATGCTTCCCTACTCTCAGTAAATCACTTCAAAGATGTTAATTTTCCCTATTAAACAATCCTAATTATGTCTAAGAGAACAATATCCTTCATCTGTGCCTGAGATTCCTACAACCGTCAATTTTAGTATGAATTAGTTACTTGCACACCAGTTGTGTCCATGGTTTTTCATATTGATTTTCCGTGATTGCAACACCCTGGTTCCCAGCCATTAAAGTCAAAATTCCTTCTGTTATGATATAGAGTCACTGCCTTCTTATTTATTTGAATCTGATAACACTTTTCCCAATTAAAAATCAGAATTGAAAATGTTAAAAATAAAATCCACTTTAATTCAAAATTGTTTTCAAAAATGAAATGTTACATATTCTTCTCTCACTCTCTCCCTCATTCTCTCTCTACTCTCTCACTCTCTTTTTTTCTCATTATTTTACTTTTGATAATAGTAGCATGTAGAACCTGCTACTATTTTGTTTATGTTATGAAATAAATTTCATGTCCTATGCAATGCATCTGATCATAAAGAGTAAATTAGAAATTTAAGAAGTAGGCATTGTTTGTTAATATGATATTTCATCACGGGTTATAAAACTTACCATAATATATTATGACTGAAGTGTCAACCTTTCTAGTGGACTGTATTAGTCATACAGTAAATATTACTTTGGCAAATAAGCTAATATAAAATGGCTATTACTAAAAATTTTTCCTGAGAGGATGGAACTTTAATTCTCTTTGTTTCAATCTATTGTAATTATACGGTGAGGGTATATCTGGTTCTTAGCAACAGTTCATACTTCTCTGACAGTAATAGGACTTTGGGAATGTCATTTAATGTATCATAGTCTTTTCTTCCTATGTTTACATATGAAGGTGAATGTTATGGTTTATTTTATCATTAAATATTTGGTTAGAAGAACAATCAAGGGGTGCCTGGGTGGCACAGTTGGTTGAGCATCAGACTCTTGATTTTGGCTCAGGTAATGATCTCATGATTTGTGAATTTGAGACCTGGTGACTTCTTGGGATTCTCTCTCTCTCTCTCTCTCTCTCTCTAATAAATAAATAGCCTTTTAAAAAAATCAAGCTAAGAGAAATGACACTACTTGCAGAAAATAGTTTCATAAAGGGATAACCAAATACAAAAAAAATATTACTAAATAACAGAGAAGAGATAAGTGGATATAAGTAATATATTTTAGAAAAATGTGACCTACCACTTTTGGACTTCCTACGTCTATATTATTTTCCATTGTTTGAAGGATTTTCCTCTGTATCCTCTTCTGTTTTTCATTTATTATTATTTTAATTTCTCTAGGAAAATCTATTTTGTATATGTATTGCTGAAGTCTGTAAGTCTTAGAATTCAGTAGAAAAAATGAAAATGAAACCAGAAGTAAAAAAATTAATTTAAACATGCTAATTATACTTTCAAATATTATATGGCATGAGAATCACAAAATATACAAAAGATACTATAGAAGACTAAATACAGCAGACATGATAAAAAAAATCACATTAGAGTAAGAAAATAAAGTTTATTTCCTGGAGCAAAGTTCTGAAAATATACTCTTCATCTAGAACTTAAATGATATATAAGCTTCAAATTTGGTATTATTTTCATATCTTCAAAATTTACATATTGATTTCCCCACTTTTAATTATTCTAGAAAGAAGACAGATAAGATTGCTATACACTTATAAAGTATGCAGGTGACTCATTTTGAAGTCTCCTTTGGGACTGTCATTGAACATCATTACCAAAACCCTGTGATAATACTTTGTATTATTATATGTCATTTATCATACTGAGGAGTTTGGAGCAGATCGAAAGCTATGGAGAGGAAAAATTCATCTTTGTATTATTTCCTGAACCTCAAAAGTGGGTTTTCCTTGTTTCTTTGGCCTATTCTTTAAGTGCGTGATAATCTTCTGTTAGACTCTTTCTTTGATCTTCTATCTGGTCACTAGTTATTGACCAAAAGAAAAACCAGGTATTTTCTATGAAATTAAAGTTTCTTTTCTATTTTTATTTCATAAACATTTTGCATTTGAATCAATACATAGGAGATTGAAAAAGTTTAATAAACAATGTTATTTTTCCATCATTAGGTAGAATGTTTTTCTTAGGTTGTTTTTCTACCTTCATTAAAAGTTGTTTGGGGCGCCTGGGTGGCTCAGTCGGTTAAGCATCCGACTTCGGCTCAGGTCATGATTTCACGGTCTGTGAGTTCGAGCCCTGCGTCAGGCTCTGTGCTGACAGCTCAGAGTCTGGAGCCCATTTCAGATTCTGTGTCTCCCTCTCTCTCTCTCTGCCCCTCCCCTGTTCATGCTCTGTCTCTCTCTGTATCAGAAATAAATAAACTTTAAAAAAAAAATTAAAAAAATAAAACAACTTAAAAAAAATTTTTTTTTAATGTTTATTTATTTTTGAGACAGAGAGAGAGCATGAGTGAGGCAGGGGCAGAGAGAGAGGGAGACACAGAATCAGAACCAGGCTCCAGGCTCTGAGCTGTCAGCATAGAGCCCGACGTGGGGCTGAAATTCACAAACCATGAGATCATGACCTGAGCTGAAGTTGGTCTCTCAACCAACTGAGCCACCAAGCGCCCCAAAAGTTGTTTTATATAGTCATGCCCTCACCAAAGGAACGTATCATGCCAGTTTCATATATTTTAGAGAAATATTTTTAGCTATAATATTTAGTAGTTGTTAATAGCCATAGTTTGCTAACATATTTTTCCTAAGACTTTCAGAATTGAATCCCCAATATATTTTATCAACATATTAATAATAATTCTAATAGAAATTATACTATAATATCACTGTATTTTATATTTCTACTAACATAGAGACAGCTAGTTGGCATTTTCAGTGAATTGTAAAATATGATCTTTCACATTTTGGAGAACAGAAAGTAAAAATTGTATGTATGGAGCTTTCATGTTGAAATAAACTATGCTATGAATTCCTATGTAATATAAATTTTTTTTTACCACTTCTCTAATTAATTACTAATGTTCAGACTGTAGTTTTATCAAGAACCCATTCTTTTTAAAGCCAATTTAAATATTCTTATTTTAATGTTTATTCATTTTTGAGAGTGAGAGAGAGAAAATGGGGAGGGGCAGAGAGAAAGGAAGAGAGAAAGAATCCTGAGCAGGCTGCACAGTTACAGCATGGAGCCTGACTTAGGACTTGAACCCAAAAACTGTGAGATCATGACCTCAGCTGAAATCAAGAGTCGGATTCTTAACCTACTGAGCCACCCAGGCACTCCTAAATATTCTTTCTTACCATGATGATGTCTAAATATATTATCTGGTAAATTACTTTGTATTTAGCAAATACTACTTATCTCTAAAACTAGACTTTATCAAAGGGCCTAAGTTTAAATTTTACAACACTTGTAATTTTGTATTTGAGTTGAACTTTTTAAAATTGAACACACTTTTAAAAATAATTATATTTCTTTTTTTTAATGTTTATTTATTTTTGACAGAAAGAGAGAGCATGAGCGTAGGAGGAACAGAGAGAGAGGGAGACAAAGAATCCGAAGCAGGCTCCAGGCTCTGAGCTGTCAGCACAGAGCCTGATGTGGGGCTCGAACTCACAGACCGCGAGATCATGACCTGAGCCTAAGTTGGACGCACAACCAACTGAGCCACCCAGGTACCACATAAAATAATTATATTTCTAATCACTAGATAACAAAACACTGTATTCCAACTATAGCTCTTTAAATTTGTTTATACCAGAAAAGACATAACTTCTCTAGACAGAAAATAATACAGCTGCATATGATATAGCAGAGTTAAAAGTATATGGTTTCTTCACAGAAAATGAGATACTAAAGCTTTTGGTTATTACCAAGCAGGTGGAATAATTTTAATGTTGGTAAAATATAAATGAAATATATGACAAGTTAAATAGTCTGATTAATGCACTGAAATCACATTAGATTCCAAACTATTTTTATACTTCAAAATATAGAAATTGAAAAAAACTATATGTCATGCATTAAACCAAGAAGTCAAATTTTAATTTTTAAAATAGTAAATTATTTTTAAATAAAATTTTAAATAAATATTTTTAAATAATTGAGGCTTTCTTTTTTCTTTTCTTTTTTTAAAATAGTTCAATATATAATACTTTTTTTTAATATGAAATTTATTGTCAAATTGGTTTCCATACAACACCCAGTGCTCATCCCAACAGGTGCCCTCCTCAATACCCATCACCCACCCTCCCCACCCTCCCATCCCCCATCCACCCCCAGTTCTCCGTTTTTAAGAGTCGCATGTTTTGGCTCCCTCCCCCTCTAACATTTTTTTTTCTTCCCGTCCCCATGGGCTTCTGTTAAGTTTCTCAGGATCCACATAAGAGTGAAAACATGTATCTGTCTTTCTCTGTATGACTTATTTCACTTAGCATAACACTCCAGTTCCATCCATGTTGCTACAAAAGGCCATATTTCATTCTTTCTCATTGCCATGTAGTATTCCATTGTGTATATAAACCACAATTTCTTTATCCATTCATCAGTTGATGAACATTTAGGCTCTTTCCATAATTTGGCTATTGTTGAGAGTGCTGCTATAAACATTAGGGTACAAGTTCCCCTATGCATCAGTACTCCTGTATCCCCTGGGTAAATTCCTAGCAGTGCTATTGCTGGGTCATAGGGTAGGTCTGTTTTTAATTTTTTGAGGAAACTCCACACTGTTTTCCAGAGCAGCTGCACCAGTTTGCATTCCCACCAACAGTGCAAGAATTGCCATTTCTCCACATCCTCCCCAGCATCTGGAGTCTCCTGATTTATTCATTTTAGCCACTCTGACTGGCATGAGGTGGTACCTGAGTGTGGTTTTGATTTGTATTTCCCTGATGAGGAGCGACGTTGAGCATCTTTTCAGGTGCCTGTTGGCCATCTGGATGTCTTCTTTAGAGAAGTGTCTATTCATGTCTTCTGCCAATTTCTTCATTGGATTATTTGTTTTTTGGGTGTGGAATTTGGTGAGGTCTTTATACATTTTGGATACTAGCCCTTTGTCTGATATGTCATTTGTAAATATCTTTTCCCTTTCCGTTGTTTGCCTTTTTGTTGATTGTTTCCTTTGCAGTGCAGAAACTTTTTATCGTCACGAGATCCCAATAGTTCATTTTTGCTTTTAATTCCCCTGCCTAAGGGGATGTGTCAAGTAAGAAATTGCTGAGGCTGAGGTCAGAGAGGTTTTTTCCTGCTTTCTCCTCTAGGGTTTTGATGCTTTCCTGTCTCACATTCAGGTCCTTCATCCATTTTGAGTTTGTTTTTGTGAATGGGGTAAGAAAGTGGTCTAGTTTCATTCTTCTGCATGTTGCTGTCCAGTTCTCCCAGCACCCTTTGTTAAAGAGACTGTCTTTTTTCTATTGGATATTCTTTCCTGCTTTGTCAAAGATTGGTTGACCATACTTTTGTGGGTCTAAGTATAGAGTCTCTATTCTATTCTATTGGTCTATGTGTCTGTTTTTGTGCCAGTACCATGCTGTCTTGATAATTACAGCATTATAGTAGAGGCTAAAGTCTGGGATTGTGATGCCTCCTGCTTTGGTTCTCTTCTTCAAAATTACTTTGGCTATCTGGTCTTTTGTGGTCCCATACAAATTTTAGGATTGCTTGTTCTATCTTTGAGAAGAATGCTGGTGCAATTTTCATGGGGTTGCATTGAATATGTAGATAGCTTTAGGTAGTATTGACATTTTAACAATATTTATTCTTCTAATCCATGAGCTTGGAACATTTTTCCATTTCTTTATGTCTTCTAAATTTCCTTCATAAGATTTCTATAGTTTTCAGCATTCAGATCTTTCATATCTTTGGTTAGGTTTATTCCTAGGTATTTTATGATTCTCAGTGCAATTGTGAATGGGATCAGTCTTTATTTGTCATTCTGTTGCTTCATTATTAGTGGTTGAGAATGCAAGTCATTTCTGTACATTAATTTTGTATCCTGCGACTTTGCTGAATTCATATATCAGTTCTAGCAGACTTTTGGTGGAGTCTATTGGGTTTTCCATGTCTAATATCATGTCTTCTGCAAAAAGCAAAAGCTTGCCTTCACCTTTGCCAATTTTGATGCCTTTGATTTCCTTTTGTTGTCTGATTGCTGATGCTAGAACGTCCAACACTATGTTAAACAACAACGGTGAGAGTGGACATCCCTGTCGTGTTCCTGATCTCAGGGGGAAAGCTCTCAGTTTTTCCCCATTGAGGATGATATTAGCTGTGGGCTTTTCCTAAATGTCTTTTATGATGTTTAAGTACGTTCCTTCCATCCCGCCTTTCTCGGGGGTTTTTATTAAGAAGGAATGCTGAATTTTGTCAAATGCTTTTTTCTGCATCAATTGACAGCATCATATGGTTCTTTTCTTTTATTAATGTGATGTATTCCATTGATTGATTTGTGAATGTTGAACCAGCCCTGAAGCCCAGGAACAAATACCAATTGATCATGGTGAATAATTCTTTTTATATGCTGTAGAATTCGATTTGCTAGTATCTTACTGAGAATTTTTGCATCCACATTCATCAGGGATATGGGCCTGTAGTTCTCTTTTCTTGCTGGGTCTCGGGTTTGGGAATCAAAGTAATGCTGGCTTCGTAGAATGAGTCTGGAAGTTTTCCTTCCCTTTCTATTTTTTGGAAGAGCTTGAGAAGGATAGGTGTTATCTCTGCTTTAAATGTCTGGTAGAATTCCCCAAGGAAGCCGTCTGGTCCTGGACTCTTATTTGTTTGGAGATTTTTGATAACTGATGGAATTTCTCTGCTGATTACGGGTCTGTTCAAGTGTTCTATTTCTTCCTGTTTGAGTTTTGGAAGTGTGTGGGTGCTTAGGAATTTGTTCATTTCTTTCAGGTTGTCCAGTTTGCTGGCATATAACTTTTCATAGTATTCCCTGATAATTGCTTGTATTTCTGAGGGATTGCTTGTAATAATTCCATTTTCATTCATGATTTTATCGATTTGGGTCATCTCCCTTTTCTTTTTGAGAAGCCTGGCTACAGGTTTATCAATTTTGTTTATTTTTTCAAAAAAACAACTCTTGGTTTCATTGATCTGCTCTACAGTTTTTTCTTAGATGCTATATTGTTTAATTCTGCTCTGATCTTTATCATTTCTCTTCTTCTGCTGAGTTTGGGGTGTCTTTGATGTTCTGCTTCTATTTCCTTTAGGTGTGCTGTTAGATTTTGTATTTAGGATTTTTCTTGTTTCTTCAGATAGGCCTGGATTGCAATGTATTTTCCTCTCAGGACTGCCTTCGCTGCATCCCAAAGCCTTTAGGTTGTTGTATGTTCATTTTCATTTGTTTCCATATATTGTTTAATTTCTTCTCTAAATGTCTGATTGACCCATTCATTCTTTAGTAGGGTGTTCTTTAACCTCCATGCTTTTAGAGCTTTTCCAGACTTTTTCCTGTGGTTGATTTCAAGTTTCATAGCATTGTGGTCTGAAAGTGTGCATGGTATGATCTCAATTCTTGTATACTTACGAAGGGCTGTTTTGTGACCCAGTATGTGATCTATCTTGGAGAAGGTCCCATGTGCACTTGAGAAGAAAGTATACTCTGTTGCTTTGGGATGCAGAGTTCTAAATATATCTGTCAAGTCCATCTGATCCAATGTATCATTCAGGGCCCTTGTTTCTTTACTGATCCTGTGTCTAGATGATCCATCCATTGTTGTAAGTGGAGTATTAAAGTGCCCTGCACTTACCACATTCTTACCAATAAGGTTGCTTATCTTTGTGATTAATTGTTTCATATATTTGGGGGCTCCCATATTCGGCGCATAGATATTTATAATTGTTAGCTCTTCCTGATGGATAGACCCTGTCATTATTATAGAATGCCCTTCTTCCTCTCTTGTTACAAGCTTTAAGTTGAAGTCTACTTTGTCTGATATACGTATGGCTACTCTAGCTTTCTTTTGGCTTCCAGTAGCATGATAGATAGTTCTCCATCCCCTCACTTTCAATCTAAAGGTGTCCTCAGGTCTAAAAGGAGTCTCTTGTAGATAGCAAATAGATGGTCTTCGTTTTTAATCCATTCTGATACCCTATGTCTTTTATTTAGAGCATTTAGTCCATTTACATTCAGTGTTATTATAGAAAGATATGGGTTAGAGTCACTGTGATGTCTGTAGCTTTCATGCTTGCAGTGAGGTCTCTGGTACTTTGTGGGCCTTGCAACATTTCACTCACAGAATCCCCTTAGGATCTCTTGTAGGGCTGGCTTAGTGATGATGAATTCCCTCAGTTTTTGCTTGTTTGGGGAGACCTTTATCTCTCCTTCTATTCTGAATGACAGATTTGCTGGATAAAGGATTCTCAGCTGCATATTTTTTCTGTTCATCACATTGAAGATTTCCTGCCATTCCTTTCTGGCCTACCAAGTTTCAGTATATAGGTCTGCTACCACCTTTATGTGTTTACCTTAGTATGTTAGGGCCTGTTTAACCCTTGCTGCTTTCAGAATTTTCTCTGTATTCTTGTATTTTGCCAGTTTCACTATGATATGTCTTGCAGAAGATTGATTCAATTTACATCTAAAGGAATTTCTCTGTGACTCTTGGATTTCAATGCCTTTTTTCTTCCCCAGATCAGGGATGTTCTCAGCTATGATTTGTTCAAGTATACCTTCATCCCCTTTCTCTCTCTTCTTCTTCTGGAATTCCTATGATACGGGTATTTTTCCATTTTATTGCATCACTTAGTTCTTTCATTCTCCCCTCATACTCCTGGATTTTTTTATCTCTCTTTTTCTCAGCCTCCTCTTTTTCCATAATCTTATCTTTCCATAATCTTATCTTTCCATAATCTTATCTTCTAATTCACCTATTCCCTCCTCTGCCTCTTCAATCCATGCTATGGCCACCTCCATTTTATGTTGTACCTTACTTATAGCATTTTTTTAGCCCCTCATGACTATTTTTTAGTCCCTTGATCTCTGCAGCAAGTCTCTTCTATCCTCTATGCTTTTTCAAGCCCAGCGATTAATTTTATGACTATTATTCTAAATTCTTGTTCTGTTATATTGCTTAAATTGTTTTCTATCAGTTCGTTAGCTGTCGCTACTTCCTGGAGTTTCCTTTGAGGAGAATTCTTCTGTTTTGTCATTTTTTGAAATCCCTGGAAGGCTCCAAACTGCAAGGCACTTCCCCTGTGCTGTCAGGAGAAACTTGTGTTGGTGGGCGGGGCCACAGTCAGACAGATGTCCGACCTAGCCCACTGCTGGGGCCACAATCAGACTGGTGTGTACCTTATCTTCCCCTCTCTCAGGGGCAGGACTCACTGTGGAGTGATGTGGCCCCTCTCTGGGCTACTTGCACACTGCCAGGCTTGTGGTGCTGTTTTGATGGGATCTGGTGTATTAGCCGGGGTGGATCTCAAAGTGCACAGGGTCAGGATGGGCAGGCTTAGCTCCCTTTGCCCTCGGTGGTCCTTGCGGCAGGGGCCCTGCAGCACCAGGAGGGAGGCAGACCTGTTGGAGGGATGGATCCACAGAAGCGCAGTGTTGGGTGTTTGTGCCGTGCAAGCAAGTTCGGTGATGGGAACTGGTTCCCTTTGAGATTTTGGCTGGGGGATGGGAGGGGGAGATGGTGATTGCCATCACCTTTGTTCCCTGCTGAGCTGAGCTCTGTCTTCCAGGGCTCAACACCTTTCCCTCCTGGTGTCCTCTCGCCCTCCTGCTCTCTGAGCAGTTCTGTTGACTTATAACATTCCAGATGTTAAGTCCCGCTTCCTGTCAGAACTCACAGAGTCCGGCCCCTCCACTTTTGCAAGCCAGACTTCAGTGGCTCTGCCTTGCCAGGTGGGCTGGCTGCCCCTCCACTGCCCTGGCTCCCTCCCACCAGTCCGTGTAGTGCGCACGGCCTCTCTGCTCTTCCTACCCTCTTCCATGGGTCTCTTGTCTATGCTTGGATCCAGAGAGTCCGTTCTGCTAGTTTTCTAGCAGTTTTCTAGGCATGTGTGGGTGGAATCTAAGTGATCACCAGGACGAGGTGAGCCCAACATCCTCCTACACCGCCATCTTCCCTAAAAGTCTATATATACATTACATTTTTGAGTCGTGACCCTGTTTGCGTAGTATGACCAGTGATTAGAAAATCCCTGAGAAACATACTGAAAACAATCTAATGTTAGTTTAATATATATTAGAATGTATGTACTCAGAAGTAATAAGAGTCTTAAATATCTCCCACAAATTACTTAATAACTTTAAACTATGAAGTAATGAAACCAGACAATACTTCATACAAATGTTCCAAATTAACATGGCTAATATTGACAAACAGGTATATGTTAATGAAAATGTGATATTCTGAAAAAGAATAATTAATTGTATATTATTATAGCCAAAAATACATAATCTGAACCACCTAATGAGAAAGAAAGTCAAAAAACAACCAATCTCAAATTGAAATAACTGGTAGAGCAAATGCCAAGAAAGACACTGAAAAATTGAGGAAAGCTTCCAGATTAAACAAAACTAACGGAAGATGGTAGAGAACTAGGGGAACCAGGATTTCCCTCATCCCTGGAACACAGCTGTATTGAGGTCAGAACACTTGGATCACCCATGAAATCAGTCTGCAGAGTTATAGAAAAAATCTCCACAGGTGGATGGAGACAGCTTGACTGAACAGAGGTGTGTGTATGCAAATTGGGAGAGATGATGTTGGCGTAGGTATGGAGGGGAGGGAACACCTTCAGGGTAGAGACAAAGGGAAAGAGGGGCTGAAGAAGTACTGTATTGTGTTAGGAAAAGAGAAAAACCTTTCTGGACCATGGACTGGGAAATGATAAATATGGAGAGTGCCAGTTTCTACTTTGCAAACAGCCTTAGGAGCTGAATATCAGAGTTTTCATACATGTGCAACTTTGTCCTGACCAAAGCCTCTGCCATATGCATGTGCCTGGGAGTTGGATGTTCATGTGCCTGGGGGAATGAGCCCCAGGGTCAGTAGCAATCTTGGGGGCACAGTAAGAACAGTCCCCTGCCTTGAGTACTATGAGAAGAGGGCTTATTGCCCTCCAACCAAGGACAAAAGACTCTGCAGGTGCCAGCCAGAATCAGTCCCTTTGTACGCTGGGCAGAGTGGTGCTACCCCGGAACCAGGGCTGCCTCGTGAGAGATCCTTTAAGTTCCTTTATGAATCCCAACTGAGCGCCTAGGAGGTGTGGAAGACTGTGGTGCAGGAAAAGCCAGCTGCCTGCACTACTCTGTGAGGGCTGTCTGAACAGTGTGGTTTGAGACACCTGGTCTGGGAAGGACCCAGGTATCACCATTTGTCTGCCCAACACCAACATGGTGGGGCTTCAGGGAATAGCACACTGGCCCCAAGTGGAGGCAGGACCCGCTTACACAAAACCCACCTACCTGTGCCTGGTAACTGCTTATATACCAGAACAGGACTAAAACTGACTGAACCAGATGGCCTCTCCTCTAGACCAGCACAGCCACTGGTCCCAGGCATCAACAGACAACTGTCCTGTGGTTTTGTATGTTAGTCTGTTTTTTTGTTTCCCTCTTTCTACCCTCTTCTCTCTCTCTCTCTCTCTCTCTTCTTTCTTTTTTTCCCTTTGGAATCAGACTAATAGTTTCTGATTTGATTTTTGGTCAATTCTTTGTTTTCTATATTTTGCTGTTTTGTTTGTTTAATCAGGCATTTTTACTCTATTCTTTTTACACCTTTTCTGTATCTCCTTCTTTATTTTCCTTTCTCTCTCTCTGAATTAAGCCTTATAGTTTATTTGATTCCCTCCTCGGTCTTTTTTTTTTCTTTTTTCTGACCCTTTCATTTTTCTTTTTGTATAAGATCATACAAAGAGAGTTACTTTTCTTTTTTCAAGAGTTACTTCAATGAGCAGATCAAAGCACACCTGGGTTGAAGGTCCAACAATCTACCACTACAAGCAAGGAGGAGCTTTGTAAAGGACTGACCAGTGGAATAGAACAGCCAAATATGCAAAAACAGAGTGCATGAAAACACACTCCAAAAAAACTTCCTGAAGTGCCAGGCCCTGGACAGTGTATGAACACTTTTTAATATAGTAGTATTCGCAGATGCAGGACATATAATAAGCTATTAAAACATGCAAAAGACAGAAACTTAGCCAAAATGATGAAAAAGAAGATTCTTCTCAAAAGAATTCCATGAAGAAATAACAGCCAGATAATTACACAAAAGATATATGAACAATATATCTGATCAAGAATTTAGAATAACAATAATAAGACTAATAACTGGGCTTGAACAAAATATGGAAGACAACAGAAAATCTATTGCTGCTGAGATCAAAGACCTAAGAAATAGTCATGATGAATTAAGAAATGCTATAAATGAGATGCAAATAAACCAGATGTAGTGACAGCAAGGATGGAAGAAGCTTAGGAGAGAATAGGTGAAATAGAAGATAAAATTATGGAAAATGATGAAGCTGAAAAAAGAGGGAAAGGAAATTACTAGACCAACAAGGGATAATTAGAGACCTAAGTGATTCAGTAAAACAAAACAATATCTGTATCATAGGAATTCCAGAAGAAGAAAAAGAGAGAAAGGGGCAGAAAGTTTATTTGAACTAATTATAGCTGAGAACTTTCCTATCTGGGGAGGGAATCAGGCATCCAGCTGTCTTTTGACATCCAAGTCCAAGAGGCACAGAGAACTTGTTTCAAAATAAATAAAAACAAGACAACACCATGACACGTCATAGTGAAACTGGCAAAATACAAAGATAGAGAATTCTGTAAGCAGCTAGGGACAAATTGGACTTAACCTATAATGATAGACACATAAGTGTGGTAGCAGACTTGTCCACTGAAACTTGGCAGGCCAGAAGGAAGTGGCAGGAAATATTCAATGAATAGGAAAAAATATGCAGCCAAGAATCATTTATGAAGCAAGGCTGTCATTCAGTATAGAAGGAGAGAAAAGGCTTTCCCAGACCAACAAAAACTGAAGGAGTTCATGACCACTAAACCAGCTCTGCAGGATACCCTAAGGAGGACACTGTGAGTGGAAAGCAGCAAAGACTACAAAAGACCAGAGACATCAACACAAGCACAAAACCTACAGAAAACACAATAATAACTAAATCCATATCTTCCAATGATCATTCTGAATGTAAATGGACTAATACCCCAAGCAAAAGACATAGGGTTCAGAATGGATTAAAAAATAAGATCCATCTATAAAGAATCTACAAGAGACTCATTTTAGACCTAAAGACACCTACATATTGAAAGTGAGGGGATGGAGAACCATCTATCATGCTACTGGATATCAAAAGACAGCTGGAGTAACCACACTTATATCAGACAAGCTAGATATTAAAACAAAGTCTGTAACAAGAGATGAACATTATAATTAAGGAGTCTATCCATCAAGAAGGGCTATTGATTGTAAATGTTTACACCCACAGTGCAGAAGCACCCAAATACACAAATATAATCACAAACATATGCAGATAATAATATTGTGATGTAGGGGACTTTAATACTCCACTTAGAGTAATGGACAGATCATGTAGGCAGAAAATAAGTAAGGAAGCAACAGCTCTGGTTGACACATTGGATCAGATGGACATAACAGATATTTTCAGAACTTTTCACCCTAAATCAGCAGAATACACATTCCTCTCGAGTGCACATGGAACATTCTCCAAAATAGATCACATACTGGGTCACAAAAAAAGCCCTCAAAAAATATAAAAGGGTTGACATCATAGCATGCATATTTTAGATCACAACATTATGAAACTTGAAATCAACCACAAGAAAAAATTTGGAAAGCCCCCAAATACATAGAGGTTAAAGAATATTCTACTAAAGGACGAATGGGTCAACCAGGAAATTAAAGAAGAAATTTAAAAATATATAGGAACAAATGAAAATCACAACAGTCCAAACCCCTTGGGATGCAGCAAAGGAAGTTCTAAGAGGAAAATACATTGCAATTCAGGCCTATCTAAAGAAGTAAGAAAGTTCCAAATATAAAACCTAACCTCACACCTAAAGGAACTAGAAAGGCAGCAGGAAAGAAAGCCCAAACCCAGAAGAAGAGAAGTAATAAAGATTAGAGCATAAATAAAGAGTATAGAATCCAGAAAACAGTAGAACAGATGAATGTAAGAGCTGATTTTTTTAAAGAATAAATAAAATTGATAAGCCCCTAGTAAGACTTCTGAAAAAGAAAAGATGATCCAAATAAGTAAAATCATGAATGAAGGAGGAGAGATCACAACCAACATCACAGAAATACAAACAATTATTAGAGAATACTATGAAAAATTATTTGCCAAACCTGGACAATCTGGAAGAAATGGACAAATTCCTAAATTCTCACACACTACCAAAACTCAAATGGGAAGAAATAAATAATTTGAACAGACCCATAACCAGCAAAGAAACTGAATTCGTTATCAAAAATCTCCCAACAAATAGGAATCCTGGACGAGAGGGCTTCTCAAGGGAATTCTGCCAGACATTTAAAACAGAATTAATTCCTACTCTTCTCAAGCTTTTTCAAAAAATAGAAACAGAAGGAAAGTTTCCAGACACATCCAATGAAGCTAGCATTACGTTGATTCCCAAACACAAAGGCCCCAATAAAAGGAGAATTACAGGCCAATATCCCTGATGAACATGATGCAAAAATTCTCAACAAGATACTAGCAAATTGAATTCAACAGTATACTAAAAGAATTATTCACCATGATCAAGTGGGATTCATTCATGGGCTGCAGGGCCGGTTCAATATTGACAAATCAATCAACAGAATCATCATATTAATAGAAGAAAGATAAAAACCATAATAGATACAGAAAAAGCATTTGACAAAATACAGCATCCTTTCTTCATAAAAACCCTCAAGAAGGTCAGGATAGAAAGAGCCTACCTTAACATCATAAAAGCCATTATGAAAAACCCACAGATTGTATCATCCTCAATGAGGAAAAACTGAGAGCTTTCCCACTGAGATGAGGAACACGGCAGGGATGCCCACTCTCACCACTGTAGTTGAACATAGTATTGGAAGTCTTACCTCAGCAATCAGACAAGAAAACGAAATAAAAGGCATCCATCCAAATTGGCAAACAAGAAGTCAAACTTACACTTTTCACAGGTACAGGATACTCTACATGAAAAACCTGAAAGACTCCACCAAAAAACTGGTAAAGCTGATACATGAATTTAGCCAAGTGGAAGGATATAAAATCAATGTACGAAATCACTTGCATTTTTATACACCTATAATGAGGCAACAGAGATATCAAAGAATTGATCCCGTTTACAATTGCACCAAGAACCATAAAATACCTAGCAATAAACCTAACCAAAGATATCAAAGATCTGTAGGCTGAAAGCTATAGAAAACTCATGAAAGAAATTGAAAAAAGACACAAAGAAATAGAAAAAACATTCCATGCTCATGGATTGGAAGAGCAAATATTGTTAAAATGTCAATACTTCCCAAAGCAATCTACACACCCATGCATTTCCAATCAAAATAGCACCAGCATTCTTTACAGAGCCAAAATAAAAAATCCTAAAATTTGTATGGAACCACAAAAGACCCTGAATAGCCATAGTAAGGTTGAAACAGAACCAAAGCTGGAGGCATCACAATCCTGGACTTTAGCCTGTACTACAAAGCTGTGATCATCAAGACAGTAAGGTATTGGCACAAAAACAGACACAGAGACCAATGGAATTGAATAGAGAACCCATAAATAGACCATAAATATATGGCCAACTAATCTTTGAAAACGCAGGAAAGAGTATCTAATGGAAAAAAAGACAGTCTCTTTAGGAAATGGTGCTGGGATAACTAGACAGCAACATGCAGAAGAATGAAGTCGGACCACTTTCTTACATTATACACAAAAATAGATTCAAAATGGATTGAAAGAATAAATGTGAGATAGGAAACCATCAACCCCTAGAGGAGAAAACAGGCAAAAACCTCTTTGACCTCGGCCACAGCAACTTCTTACCTGACATGTCTCCAAAGGCAAGGGAAATAAAAGCAAAAATGAACAATTGGGACCCCATCAAGATAAAAAGCTTCTGCAGAGCAAAGGAAACAGCAAAATTAAAGTGGAACCAATGCAATGGGAGAAGATACTTGCAAATGACATATCAGATAAAGGGTTAGTATCAAAAATCTATAAAAAAAAACTCCACACCCGAAAAACAAATAATACAGTGATGAAATGGACAGAAGACATGAATAGACACTTTTCCAGAGAAGACATCTAGATGGCCAACAAACACATGAAAACATGCTCCACATTGCACGTCATCAGGGAAATAGAAATCAAGACCACATTGAGATATAACCTCACACCTGTCAGAATGGCTAAAACTAACAACTCAGGAAATAACAAATGTTGAGGATGTGGAGAAAGGGGAACCCTCTTGCACTGTTGGTAGGAATGCATACTGGTACAGCCAATCTGGAAAACAGTATAGAAGTTCCTCAAAAAATTAAAAATAGAACTTCCCTGTGACCCAGCAATTGCACAACTGGGTATTTATCCAAAGGATACAGGTGTGCTGATGCATAGGGACACATGTACCCCAATGTTTGTAGCAGTGCTGTCTACAATAGCCAAAGTATGGAAAGAGCCCAAATGCCCATCAATGGATGGGCATGGATGAATGGCTGGATAAATAAGATGTGGTATATAAATACACAATGAAATGCTCTCCAGCAATGAAAAAGAATGAAATCTTGCCTTTTGAGACAATGTGGATGGAATTGGAGGGTATTATGCTAAGTGAAATAAGTCAGTCACAGAAAGATATTATATGATTTCACTCATGTGGAATTTTAAAAAGTTAAGAGATGAACATAAGAGAAAGGAGAAGAAAATAAGAGACAAACAGAGATGGAGGCAAACTATAAAAGACTCTTAAATACAGAGAACAAACTGAGGGTTGATGGGGGTGAGGAAATTACCTATTGGCATTGAGGAGGGCACTTGTTGAGATGAGCACTGGGTGTTGTATGCAAGTGGTGAATCACAGGAATCTATTCCTGAAGGAAAGACTATACTGTATGTTAGCTAACTTGACAATAAAAAAATTTTTTTGTCAAAAAAAATAAATAAGGGAAACTGAGAATGAAAAACAGTGAAATATTTTCCCCTGAATAAATCCTTTATAGGAAAAGCAAGCAAACAAAATCCTTTGTAGGACATTATTGTGAAATATAATGAATTTAAATATATAATTCAAGTTAAAGTGTATGTAAATGTTAAATTTTCTAAACATAACTATAGCATTGCTGTTTAAATATGTTCTTTAAACATGATATTTATAGCACTGAAATACTCGGTTCTTAAGAAATACACTGAATAGGGGTGGCTGGGTGGCTCAGTGGGTTAAGTGTCTGACTTCACCTCAAGTCATGATCTCACAGTTCATGGGTTCAAGCCCCGTGTCAGGCTCTGTGCTGAGGGTTCAGGGCCTGGAGCCTGCTTCAGATTCTACGTCTTCATCATTCTCTGCCCCTCCCTGCTCTCACTCTCTTTCCCCCTCAAAAATAAGTAAACGTCAAAAGGTTTTTTTTAAAATTTTAAACGAAAGAAATACACTAAATTAAGTAGTAAGGGGTGAAGTGTTATGTCATAACTTGTTGAACCTGGACAAAGAGTACATGGAATTATTTTGTATATTTTTCCAAATTCTCTCAAAGTTCAAAACTTTTAATTCAAGTGTAATTAACATACAATGTTATATTTGTTTCAGGTGCACAACATATTGATTTTACTATTCTATACATTACTCATTGCTCACCATGATGTGTAGGTACCATCTGTCACCATTTATTATTATAGTATTATCAGCTATATCACCTTTGCTGTGCCTTTTATTCTCATGACTTATTTATTTTATAATTTGAAGGTTAGACTTCGCCATTCTCTTTCTGACTCATTTTGCTTAATATAATACCACCTGGGTCCATTCATGTTGTTGCAATGGCAAGATCTCATTCGTTTTTATGGTTCCATTGTGTGCCTGTGTGTGTGTGTATGTGTGTACATATATTCTTTATTCCACCAATTATTCTTTATTTTATGTATAGATGGATGCTGGGTTGCTTCTATATTTTGGCTACTGTAAATAATGCTGTAATAAACAGGGATGCATATGTCTTTTTGAATTAGTGTTTTTGTTTTCTTTGAGTTTTCCTTGTACTGGATCACATGGTATTTCTATTTTTTTCTTTTTGAGGAAAATCCATTTATTTTCACAGTGGTTGTGCCATGTTAAATTCCCATTAACAGTGCTTGAAGGTTACTTTTTTTCCCCTATCCTCAACAACACTTGTTATTTCTTGTCTTCTTGATTGTAACCATTCTGACAGATGTAAAATCTCATTTTGGTTTTGACTGCATTTTCCTGATGATTAGTACTATTCAGCATATTTTCATGTATCTGTTGACCATCTGCATGTCTTTGGGAAAATGTCTATTCAGGTTCTCTGCCCATTTTTAATTGGATTATTTAATTTTAATTACTGAGCTGCAGAAATTCTTTGTATATTTTCAATATTAACCTCTTATCCAATATATCATTGCAAATATCTTCTCCCATCAGTGGGTTGTCTTTTCATTTTGTTGATGGTTTCTTTTTCTGTGCTAAAGTTTTTATGTGTAGTCTCAATAGTTTATTTTTGCTTTTGTCTCCCTTGCCTGAGGAGACCTATCCAGAAAAATGTTGGTAAGGTCGATGTCAATGAGATTACTATGTTTTCTTCTATGAGTTTTATGGTGTTAGGTCTCACATTTAAGTCTTGAATCCATTTTCAGTTTATTTTTGTGTATGCTATGAGAAACTGGCCCAGTTTCAGTCTTTTACCTGTCCAGTTTTCTCAGCATCATTTATTGAGGAGACTTAATCTCCTTTGTATATTCTTACCTCCTTTGTTGAGGATTAATTGACCATATATGTGTGGGTTTATTTGGGAGCACACTATTCTTTCCATTATTCTGGGTCTATTCCTATGCCAGTACTATGCTGTTTTGATTGTTACAGTTTTGTGGTATATCATGAAATCTAGGATTGTGATATTTATAGGTTTGTTATTTCTCAAAATTGCTTTGGCTATTGTGGTCTTTTGTGGTTCCAAGAAATGTTAGTATTTGTTCCAGTTCTGTGAAAAATGTTGGTATTTTGATAATAATTATGTTAAATTTATAGATTTTTTTTGAGCAGTGTGGACATTCTAATAATATTCTTCCAATCCTGAATGTGGAATATCTTTGCATTCATTTATGTCATCCTCAATTTCTCTTGTCAGTGTCTTACAGTTTTCAGGGTACACATCTTTCACCTCTTGGTTAGGTTTATTCCTAGGTATTTTTTTCTTTGGTGCAAATGTAAATGGGATTGTTTTCTTGATATCTCCTCCTGCTACTTTGTTATTAGATATAAATGCCACATATTTCTGTATTTGAATTTTGTATCCTACAACTTTACTGAATTTATTCATTGGTTCTAATATTTTTTTGGTGAGGGTTTTCTATATTTAGTATCATGTCATCTGCAAATAGTGACAGTTTTACTCCTTCCTTACCAGTTTGGATGAATTTATTTATTTTTCTTTTCCAAATACAATGGTTAGGACTTCCAGTACTAAGTTGAATGAAAGTGGTAAAAGTAGATATCCTTGAAATTAGAAGAAAATCTTTTTTATTTTCATCATTGAGTATGATATTAGCTGGGGGTTTTAATATATGACCTTTATTATGTTGAGGTATGTTCCCTCTAAATCTACTTTGTTGAGTCTTTGTTATCATGAGTGGATGTTGTATTTTGTCAAATGCTTTTTGTGCATCTAACATAATGACTATATGATTTTTATCCTTTTTCCTTTGTTAATGTGATATATTGATTGATTTTCAGATATTGAACGACCCTTGCATTCCTGTAATGAATGTTCCTTGATCATGGTGAGTAGTTTTTTTTAATGTGTTCTTGAATTCACTTTTCTAATACTTTGTTGAAGTTTTTTTTGCATCTATTTTCACCAGAAACATTGGCCTGTAGTTCTCTTCTGTAGTGTCTCTGTCTTGTTTGGGTATCAAGGTAAAGCTGGACTTGCAACATAAATTTTTAAGTTTTCCTTACTCTTCTATACTTTGGGATAGTTGGAGAAAAATGGGTATTAACTCTTCTTTAAATATTTGGTAGAATTCATCTGTGAAGCCGTCTGGTCCTGGATTTCTGTTTGTTGTAATTTTTTTATTACCAATTCAGTTTCATTACTAGTAATTGATTTGTTCAAATTTTCTATTTCTGATTTAGTTTGGGGAGGTTATATGTTTCTAGGAATTCATCCATTTCTTCTAGGTTGTCTAATATGTTGCATATAATTTTTCATAATATTCATTTATACTCCTTTGTATTTCTGTAGTATTGATATTTCTCCTCAATCATTTCTGATTTTATTTATTTGAATCCTCTCTCATTTTGTTGATGAGTCGTTCTAAATATTTATTAATTTTATTGCCCCTTGCAAAGCACCCACTTTTGGTTTCACTAATCATTTCTTTTTTTTTTTTTTTTTTTTTTTGGTCTCTGTTTCATTAATTTCTGCCTTAATCTTTATTATCTCCTTCCTTCTGCTACCTTTGGGCTCTGCTCTTTTTCTCACTCTTTTAGGTGTAAGATTAGATTATTTGAGATTTTTCTGTTTCTTGAGGTAGGTCTTCCCTCTTAGAATTGCTTTTGCTGAATCCCAAAGATTTTGGAACTTTGCAGTTTCATTTTCATTTGTCTCCATGTATTTTTTTAATTTCCTTTTTGATTTCCTGGTTGCCCAATTCATTGTTTAGCATCATGTTGTTTTGCATCCATGTAGTTCTATTCTTTCTAGGTTTTTTTCTTGTAATTTATGTCTAATTTTATGCCATGGTGGTCTACCTAGTTTTTGTTTTGTCACCTAACATGTAATCTATCCTGGAAAATGTTCCATGTGCCTTTGAAAAGAATGTGTATTCTGTTGTTTTTAGATGGAATCTTTGGTATATATCTGTTAGGTTTATTTGGTGCAATATATTGTTCAAAGTCCCTGTTTTCTTGTTGATTTTCTGTCTCAATGATCTATCTATTGATGTAAGTGGGTTATTAAATTCCCTTGCTATTATTATATGTTTCCTTTATGTTATTATTTGCTTTATATTTTAGATGCTCTTAAGTTGGGAGCATAGATATTTACAATTGTTTTATCATCTAGTTGTATTGATCCCTTTATATGTGGGTCCTTTCTGTCTCCTGCTATGGTCTTTGTTTTAAGTCTGTTTTGTATGACATAAGTATTGCTATCCTAGAATTTTTCTCTTCCTTTTGCAAGGTATATGTTTTTCTAGGCCTTCACTTTCAATCTGTATCTTTAGGTCGGAAGTGGGTCTCTTATAGGCAGATGTAGATGGGTCTTTCTTTAATCCATTCACTCATATTACATCTTTTGATTGGAACATTTAGTCCATTTACATTTAAAGTAATTATTGAGGGGCGCCTGGGTGGCGCAGTCGGTTGAGCGTCCGACTTCAGCCAGGTCACGATCTCGCAGGCCGTGAGTTCGAGCCCCGCGTCAGGCTCTGGGCTGATGGCTCAGAGCCTGGAGCCTGTTTCCGATTCTGTGTCTCCCTCTCTCTCTGCCCCTCCCCCGTTCATGCTCTGTCTCTCTCTGTCCCAAAAATAAATAAAAAACGTTGAAAAAAAAAATTTTAAAGTAATTATTGATAGTCATGTGCTTATTGCCATTTTGTTAATTGTTTAATGATTGCTTCTGTAGTTCTTCTGTGTTCCTTCCTTCTTCTCTTGCTCTCTTCCATTCTCATTTGATAGCTGTCTTTGCTGTTATGGTAGACTCCTTTCTCTTTTTGTCTGTGTGTATATCTACTATGGGTTTTTGATTTGTGGTTATCATTAGGTTTATATATAACATCTTTATGTGTATATCAGTCTATATTAAATTGATGGTCCCTTAAGTTTGAATATATTCTAAAAGCACTAATATTTTACTCCCCTTCAATTTTTTTATTTATATGATGTTGTATGTATATCTTTTTATTTTGTGTATCATTTTACTGATATTTATAGAAAAATTAATTTCACTAATTGTGTTTTAACCTCCATACTAGGTTTCTAAGCAACTAATCTGCTACCTTTACTATCTTTTTGTGTTTTTCTGTGAAGTTGTTTTCCTTTATAATTTTCTTCTGGTTTTGTCTTTTATTCTATTTTAAAAAGTCCCTTTAAAGTTTCTTGTAAGGCTGGCTTAGTGGTGATAAACTCCTTTATCTTAACTTCTGTTTGTCTGGGAAACTCTTTATTTCTCCTTTTATTTGGAATAATAATCTTGCTAGGTGGAATATTCTTGGTTGTAGGGTTTTGTTTTGTTTTGTTTTGTTTTGAGCACTTTGAATATACCATGCTGCTCCCTTTGGCCTGCAGAGTTTCTGCTGGAAAATCAGCTTTTCCAGCCTCATGGGGAAACCATGTATGTAATTTTTTCTTCTTCCTTGCTGCTTTCAAAATTCTCTCCTTATCATTATTTTTTTTGCCATTTTAATTATTAGTGTCTGGGTGTGGATATCCTTGGTTCAAACTGTTAGAGGATCTCTGTGTTTCTGGATCTAGATGTCTATTTCTTTCCCTAGATTAGGGAAGTTTTCAGAAATTATTGCTTCACATGAGTTTTTAGCCCCTTTTCTCTCTTCTCCTGGGATCTCTATAATACAGATGTTATTACTCTTGATGATATCACTGAGTTTTCTTAAACTATTCTCACTTTTTATTCTTCCTCTTTTCTTTTATCTGTTCTGCTTGGTTGCTTCTCATTACTCTGTCTTCCGGGTCACTGATCCATTCCCCTACATTCTCTAATCTTTTATTGATTCTCTCTAGTGTATTTTTTATTTCAGTTTTTTAGTGTTTCATCTAATTTTTTTTATTTTGTAACTTTTTGTTGAAATTCTAAGTTCACCCACTCTTTTCTGAAGTCTGCTGAATGTCTGTATAACCATTACTTTGAATTCTTTACAAGGTATATTGTTTATCTCTGTTTATTTAGTTCTCTTGGTGTTATTTTGTCCCGTTTTTAAATTTGGGACATAGTCCTCTGTCTCTTCATATTCCCTAATTGTCTGTGTTAGTTTTTAATGCATTATATAATTATGTATTTTAATGTAAGTTGTGTCTCTTGATCTTATAAGTAGTGGTTTTGTATAGAAGAGGTTCTATAAAATTATGCCCTGTAGCATCATCCCCTCTGGTCACCAGAACCAGGCACTGCAGGGGTGTCCCTGCGTGGACTCTATACACTGTAGTGTTGTGGCTGAGCTGTTTGCCTTCAGCCCAGCCAGATGCAATAACCTTCTTTGGCTACTATGGACACAATGGACAGTTTGTTCCCTTGCTATAAGATTCCTGTGTGAGGTCACCACAGACTCACAGGTGGGGCAAAGGGGATCAGCAGTCAGAATAGGTATCTGCCATTAGCCTCTGTCACAGTTGTGGTTTCAGCAAAAAACAGAATTTTCTCATTATGTGGCCAACAGAGTAATTGGTGGGCAAACCTGGCAGTCAGATCAGGTGTCCACAATTAGCCTCTTTGCCATGTTTGTGGACACCCTTAACCACAAGGCTTTATCCTTGCTCAGCCAGCAAAAAGATTTAGTTGCTGAAACTGCAGTCACACTAGTGGAGGCATTATTGCCTTCTCTCCCCAGGACAGGAGTCACTTTGGACTGGCACCAGTCCCTGCCTGGACCATGTACAAAATATGCTGGGGCAGTAACTTCTTTGGAGGAATGCATGCCCAGGTGAATAGGTTGAATAGGTGGCTCCACAAAGGAATGTAGGGGTGGGACACATAGTGTTGGCAAGATAGGTGGAAATTATTAGTGCTGGAGCCTGCAAGTGTCTGGCTATCTAGGATGGGGAAGAGAAGAAAAATGGTGTTTGCCACACTTTTGTATATCTTTTGCTTAACCTGAAGTTCAACCCTGCTGATTTTAAAACTTCTCAAGCTAAGGCCCACTGGTTTCTCTAAGGCCAGATGTTATGGGAACTCATCTTCCCAGGGTGGATCACTGGTTCCTGAGATGCCTGGGGCGAGGTCTGAGCCACTCACTTCTTTGGCCTCCCATTTGTGGTTAGTTTTGCTGGGGTTCCATTCCCAACTGTGACTCTGCCTCTCTCACCCTTTTCAATGTGGTCCCCTCTCTATGATTGAATTTGGAAGCTATGCCAATGCTCAGGTCTTTTTCAGAGTTAGCTGCATAAACTAGCTATTATTTAGCTGTTATTTTGTTATGTCCATTGAACAAGTGAGCTCAGGATCCTCTTACTCTGCCATGTTCCCTGTGACTTTAAAATTTGAAGATTATTTTAAAATAAAATATTAAAAGATAAAAAAATAAATGTCCAAATGCATGCTTGAGAATCCAAAATTCTTAGCAGCTGAATTATGGACATATAAATTTGAATTATTTATTTTCTTTAAAAAGCATGTGCATTTCCTGAATTTTAAAGAGAGAGATGGAAGATTTATTTACATGAAATTTAGACCGAATCTATCTAGTTCAATAAGTGTATGCATTAAATCTTTCATATATCTGTAAGGGTATCATAAAAATTAAAAGAAAGTAGAAACAAAAAAATGAAGCTTACTAAAATATTAAAAAGTCCTAAAAGCCAGGTGGAAAAATTAAAATGACTCCCAAGTGATTTAGAATAGTGGCTATTAATTTGGACTAAAATAAAATTATAATTATTTTATTCAAGAATTAAAGGGAGGGGCTCCTGGGTGGCTCAGTCAGTGGAGCATCCAACTTTGTTACAGGTCATGATCTCACAATTCATCAGTTCATGCCCCATGATGGGCTCTGTGCTGACAGCTCAGAGCTTGGAGCCTGCTTCAGATTCTGTGTCTCCCTTTCTCTCTGCCCCTCCCCAACTTGTGCACTCTCTCTCTCTCAAAAATAAATAAATATTTTTAAAAATTTTCAAAAAGAATATGAAGGGAAATATAAACCAAATACATGAGGAATTATATAATTTAAACAAAGAATTAAAATCTAATCTTAAATTTTTAAATGGCTGAAGTTAAGGAATTATTATGTTTAATAGCAGAATACAGAATTGTTCATATGAAAGACTATAAAATATAAAATTATGGAGAACTAAACTGATGAACAGAAAAAGAAAGAAGTAAAGGAAATGCAGAAGTAAGCATAAAAGAGCTAAGGAATACAGGCAAAATATCTAAGTCCAAATAATATATCAGAATAAAAGACTGAAATTGAAGCATAAAAAATATTCAAAACGATACTGTCTACTAAACTTCTAGACTTGAAGAAAGATTTTAACCCACAGAATCGTTGAGTTTGGACTGCCCTGTAAGGAAAAGTAAAAAGAAAGAACCATACACAGACTACCATAGTCAAATTTCCTAAAACCAGCAATGAAGATAAAATCCTTAAAGTGGCAAGAGGAAAAAAAGACACAACACCTTTACAAATACATGGAGTCTTTGGCTCACTATTGAACAGAAACTACAGATGCCAAAAGTTGAAGGAAAGATAATTTAAATGTTGAAAATAAAAAATATATATTAACTTAGAATTATTATGAGAATTGAATACTTTTGGAAAATACATGTAGAATATATATATGTGTGTGTGTATATACACATATACTTTTGGAATACTTTTGGAAAATACATGTAGAATATATATATATATGTGTGTGTGTACATATATATATATACATATATGTATATATATATATATATATATATATATACATATATGTACACACACATATATATACTCTTATAAACAAATTTGAAATATTGAAAGCCTGATAATGAAAGGTCTAATGTTGCCTGTTAAGAAGCTAGAAAAATATAAAAACACAAAACAAAAAAAACAGCAAAGAAGAATAAAGTTAAACACATAGGAGTTTTTAAAAAGTAAAAAAAAAAAAAATCTTAATCTAGGAAAGCCAAAATTAGTACTTTGGGAAAGATTACTAAAATGATTAACATCTTGGAAGATTAATCAAGAAAAAAAATTATAGTCGCCATTAATAAGTGTGTTATTACTACAACTATAAGTCAATAAAAGAATGGAACATAAAAGAATCCAGACACAGAGCTAAACATTATGCTAAAGCGTACCTAAAACTGGAGGATACAACATTACTATTTGGACACCTGATCAATCCAGACATACACTGTAGTTTGAGGTATTGGATGGCAATACCAAGTTTTAAGTTGTAGCTTTTTCAACTCATATGATCATCAGTTTTTCACACTCTTACTGCTGTACAATTATTTATTGTGTTAGTTGACAGATAATAGCTGTATCACAAAAATTAAAATTCTGGGGCATCAGAATTTTGTACTCTTGTACACACTCTTGTACACAACAATGAGTATATAAGCTAGAAAGAATATTATCATTAAGAGTGTATTCCTGAGACGATCCCCATATTTCACAAATCTTGTCAATGAATGTAATTTAAAGCCAGGCCAAGAGAAATCTCCTGCTTTGGCACCATTCTTTTTGAGAAATCACCCATTTTCCTCATTTCAATATTTCTATATAAAGTTAATTAGGTAGATAAGAGCCCCACGGAAGAGGGTAGGAAGGGCGGAGAGGTGGTGTGTACTACACAGACTGGCAGAAGGGAGTCCGGGGGTAGAGGGACAGGCCTCCGGCAAGGCAGAGCCCCTGAAGTCTGGCTTGCAAAAGTGGAGGGGGCAGACTGCGTGAGTTTTGACAGCCAGTGGGACTTAACATCTGGAATGTTAAAAGTGAACAGCTCTGTCCTCGGAGAACGGGAAGGACAAGAAGACTCCAGGAGGGAGAGTTGTTGAGCCCTGGAAGGACAGAGCTCAACAGGGGAACAAAGGCACTGGCAAGCACCATTTCCCTCTCCCATCCCCCAACTGAAATCCCAAAGAGAACCAGTTCCCAGCAGCAATGTTGCTTGCACCATGCAAATGCCCAACACTGTGCTTCTGTGGATCCATCCCTCTGACGGGCCTGCCTCCCTCCCGGTGCTACAGGGCCCTTCTGGCAGGGGACCACCGAGGGCAAAGCGAGCTAAGCTTGCCCTTCCCGCCCCTGTGCACGTTGTGGATCGAACCCAGCTAATACGCCCTTGGCCAGATCCCATTGAAGCAGCACCATAAGATGGCAGTGTGCAAGTAGCCCAGACAGGGGCCACACCACTCCACAGTGAGTCCTGCCCCTGGGAGAGGGGAAGGTAAGGTACACACCAGTCTGACTATGGCCCCAGTGGTGGGCTGGGGTTAGACATCGGGTCTGACTGCGGCCCCGCCCACCAACACAAGTTTCTCCTGACAGCAGAGGGGAAGTGCCCTGCAGTTTGGAGCTACCACAAAATGAGGAAAGGGAAGAATTCTCCTCAAAAGAAACTCCAGGAAGTAGCGACAGCTAACGAAATGTTCAAAACTGATTTAAGCAATATAAAGGAAAAAGAATTTAGAATAATAGCCATAAAATTAACCACTAGGCTTGAAAAAAGCATAGAGGATAGCAGGAACTCTATTGCTACAGAGATCAAGAGACTAAGAAATAGTCATGAGGAGCTGAAAATGCTATAAATGAGGTACAAAATAAAATGCAGGTGGCCATAGCATGGATTGAAGAGGCAGAGGAGGGAATAGGTGAATTAGAAGATAAAATTATGGAAAAAGAGGAAGCTGAGAAAAAGAGAGATTAAAAAACCCAGCAGTATGAAGGAAGAATTAGAGAACTAAGTGATGCAATCAAATGGAACAATATCCATATCATAGCAATTCCAGAAGAAGAAGAGAGAAAGGGGATAAAGGTGTACTTGAACAAATAATAGCTGAGAACTTCCCTGATCTGGGGAAGGAAAAAGGCATTGAAATCCAAGAGTCACAGAGAAATTCCTTTAGATGTAAATTGAATCAATCTTCTGCAAGACATATCATAGTGAAACTGGCAAAATACAAGAATACAGAGAAAATTCTGAAAGCAGCAAGGGTTAAACAGGCCCTAACATACTAAGGTAAACACATAAAGGTGGTAGCAGACCTATATACTGAAACTTGGTAGGCCAGAAAGGAATGGCAGGAAATCTTCAATGTGATGAACAGAAAAAATATGCAGCTGAGAATCCTTTATCCAGCAAATCTGTCATTCAGAATAGAAGGAGAGATAAAGGTCTCCCCAAACAAGCAAAAACTGAGGGAATTCATCATCACTAAGCCAGCCCTACAAGAGATCCTAAGGGGATTCTGTGAGTGAAATGTTGCAAGGCCCACAAAGTACCAGAGACCTCACTGCAAGCATGAAAGCTACAGACATCACAGTGACTCTAACCCATATCTTTCTATAATAACACTGAATGTAAATGGACTAAATGCTCTAAATAAAAGACATAGGGTATCAGAATGGATTAAAAACGAAGACCATCTATTTGCTATCTACAAGAGACTCCTTTTAGACCTGAGGACACCTTTAGATTGAAAGTGAGGGGATGGAGAACTATCTATCATGCTACTGGAAGCCAAAAGAAAGCTAGAGTAGCCATACTTATATCAGACAAAGTAGACTTCAACTTAAAGCTTGTAACAAGAGAGGAAGAAGGGCATTCTATAATAATGACAGGGTCTATCCATCAGGAAGAGCTAACAATTATAAATATCTATGCGCCGAATATGGGAGCCCCCAAATATATGAAACAATTAATCACAAAGATAAGCAACCTTATTGGTAAGAATGTGGTAAGTGCAGGGCACTTTAATACTCCACTTACAACAATGGATGGATCATCTAGACACAGGATCAGTAAAGAAACAAGGGCCCTGAATGATACATTGGATCAGATGGACTTGACAGATATATTTAGAACTCTGCATCCCAAAGCAACAGAGTATACTTTCTTCTCAAGTGCACATGGGACCTTCTCCAAGATAGATCACATACTGGGTCACAAAACAGCCCTTCGTAAGTATACAAGAATTGAGATCATACCATGCACACTTTCAGCCCACAATGCTATGAAACTTGAAACTAACCACAGGAAAAAGTCTGGAAAAGCTCCAAAAGCATGGAGGTTAAAGAACACCCTACTAAAGAATGAATGGGTCAATCAGACATTTAGAGAAGAAATTAAACAATATATGGAAACAAATGAAAATGAACATACAACAACCTAAAGGCTTTGGGATGCAGCGAAGGCAGTCCTGAGAGGAAAATACATTGCAAACCAGACCTATCTCAAGAAACAAGAAAAATCCTAAATACAGAATCTAACAGCACACGTAAAGGAAATAGAAGCAGAACATCAAAGACACCCCAAACCCAGCAAAAGAAGAGAAATGATAAAGATCAGAGCTGAATTAAACAATATAGCATCTAAAAAAAAACTGTAGAGAGGATCAATGAAACCAAGAGTTGGTTTTTTGAAAAAATAAACAAAATTGATAAACCTGTAGCCAGGCTTCTCAAAAAGAAAAGGGAGATGACCCAAATCGATAAAATCATGAATGAAAATGGAATTATTACAACCAATCCCTCAGAAATACAAGCAATTATCAGGGAATACTATGAAAAGTTATATGCCAACAAACTGGACAACCTGAGAGTAACGGACAAATTCCTAAGCACCCACACACTTCCAAAACTCAAACAGGAAGAAATAGAACACTTGAACAGACCCATAATCAGCAGAGAAATTCAATCAGTTATCAATAATCTCCAAACAAATATAGTCCAGGACCAGATGGCTTCCCTGGGGAATTCTACCAGACCTTTAAAGCAGAGATAACACCTATCCTTCTCAAGCTCTTCCAAAAAATAGAAAGGGAAGGAAAACTTCCAGACTCATTCTATGAAGCCAGCATTACTTTGATTCCCAAACCAGACAGAGACCCAGCAAGAAAAGAGAACTACAGGCCCATATCCCTGATGAATGTGGATGCAAAAATTCTCAGTAAGATACTAGCAAATCGAATTCTACAGCATATAAAAAGAATTATTCACCATGATCAATTGGTATTCGTTCCTGGGCTGCAGGGCTGGTTCAACATTCGCAAATCAATCAATTGGATACATCACATTAATAAAAGAAAAGAGCAGAACCATATGATGCTGTCAACTGATGCAGAAAAAGGCATTTGACAAAATTCAGCATTCCTTCTTAATAAAAACCCCCGAGAAAGGCGGGATGGAAGGAACATACTTAAACATCATAAAAGCCATTTAGGAAAAGCCCACAGCTAATATCATCCTCAATGGGGAAAAACTGAGAGCTTTCCCCCTGAGATCAGGAACACGACAGGGATGTCCACTCTCACCGTTGTTGTTTAACATAGTGTTGGACGTTCTAGCATCAGCAATCAGACAACAAAAGGAAATCAAAGGCATCAAAATTGGCAAAGGTGAAGGCAAGCTTTTGCTTTTTGCAGAAGACATGATATTAGACATGGAAAACCCAATAGACTCCACCAAAAGTCTGCTAGAACTGATACATGAATTCAGCAAAGTCACAGGATACAAAATTAATGTACAGAAATGACTTGCATTCTCAACCACTAATAATGAAGCAACAGAAAGACAAATAAAGAAACTGATCCCATTCACAATTGCACCGAGAATCATAAAATACCTAGGAATAAACCTAACCAAAGATATGAAAGATCTGTATTCTGAAAACTATAGAAATCTTAAGAAGGAAATTGAAGAAGACATAAAGAAGTGGAAAAACATTCTGTCCTCATGGATTGGAAGAATAAATATTGTGAAAATGTCAATACTACCCATAGCTATCTACATATTCAACACAATCCCAATCAAAATTGCACCAGCATTCTTCTTGAAGCTAGAACAAGCAATCCTAAAATTTGTATGGAACCACAAAAGCCCCCGGATAGCCAAAGTAATATTGAAGAGGAAGACCAAAGCAGGAGGCACCAAAATCCCAGACTTTAGCCTCTACTACAAAGCTGTCATCATCAAGACAGCATGGTACTGGCACAAAAACAGACACATAGACCAATGGAATAGAATAGAAACCCCAGAATTAGACCCACAAAAGTATGGCCAACTAATCTTTGACAAAGCAGGAAAAAAATGTCCAATATAAAAAAGTCTCTTTAACAAAGCGTGCTGGGAGAACTGGACAGCAACATGCAGAAGAATGAAACTAGACCACTTTCTTACCCCATTCACAAAAATAAACTCAAAATGGATAAAGGACCTGAATGTGAGACAGGAAAGCATCAAAACCCTAGAGGAGAAAGCAGGAAAAAACCTCTCTGACCTCAGCCTCAGCAATTTCTTACTTGACACACCCCCATAGGCAGGGGAATTAAAAGCAAAAATGAACTATTGGGATCTCATGACAATAAAAAGTTTCTGCACTGCAAAGGAAACAATCAACAAAACAAAAAGGCCACCAATGTAATGGGAAAAGATATTTGCAAATGACATTTCGGACAAAGGGCTAGTATCCAAAATCTATAAAGACCTCGCCAAACTTCACACCCAAAAAACAAATAATCCAGTGAAGAAATTGGCAGAAGACATGAATAGACACTTCTCTAAAGAAGACATCCAGATGGCCAACAGGCACATGAAAAGATGCTCAATGTCACTCCTCATCAGGGAAATACAAATCAAAACCACACTCAGATACCACCTCATGCCAGTTAGAGTGGCTAAAATGAGTAAATCAGGAGACTATAGATGCTGGTGAGGATGTGGATAAATGGGAACCCTCTTGCACTGTGGGTGGGAATGCAAGCTCGTGCAGCCACTCTGGAAAACAGTGTGGAGGTTCCTCAAAGAATTAAAACAGATCTACCCTATGAACCAGTAATAGCACTGCTAGGAATTTACCAAGGGATACAGGAGTACTGATGCATAGGGGCACTTGTACCCCAATGTTTATAGCAGCACTTTCAACAATAGCCAAATTATGGAAAGAACCTAAATGTCCATCAATTGATAAATGGATAAAAAAAGTTGTGGTTTATATATACAATGGAATGTACTTGGCAATGAGAAAGAATGAAATATGTAGCAACGTGGATGGAACTGGAGAGTGTTATACTAACTGAAATAAGTCATACAGAGAAAGACTGATAACCATATGTTTTCACTCTTATGTGGATCCTGAGAAACTTAACAGAAGACCATGTGGGAGGGGAAGGGGAAAAAAAGTTACAGAGGGGAAGGAAGCAAACCATAAGAGACTCTTAAAAACTGAGAATAAACTGAGGGTTGATGGGGGGTGCGAGGGAGGGGAAAGTGGGTGATGGGCATTAAGGACGGCACCTGTTGGGATGAGCACTGCGTGTCGTATGGAAACCAATTTGACAATAATTTTCATATTAAAAAAATAAAGTTCATTAGAAAATTTTAAGGTTTAGAAAATCTCTAGGAATATATATATGTAGATATGTATATAACGTATATGTATATATGTGTGCCTGTGTGTGTGTGTGTGTGTGTGTGTGTACACACACAACATTCTTCATTAACGACAGCATGAGAACTTCCTTGAGAAACTGAAAAAGGGTAGATGATGCCTCTACTATATGTAACTACTTATCCATTTTTGTTACTATTCTTCTCATTACATCAGTAGTCTTGGTGGAATTGACCATCCCTGGGTATTTCTTTTTACCATGGCATGGATGATAACTCAACTTTTTGAACTTCCTTCATAGCCTGAAATGAGATAGCATTGGAATAGAAAATGACTCTCTAAAATTCTTTGTGAACAGGCTTAACATGTTGAGCACTAATTTGTTAGATTCTTCTTGAATTAGAATATTATTTTTCCCCATGGCTAATCATCTAAATTACTCCATTTGCAAGCTATGGTGGTAAAAATATGTGAAAATCCTAGACGAGGACCTGGAGCTATAACTGGCCCTGGGAAATAAATCTGAGGGAGTACTAAATGGTAGCAGCTATGTAACAGAACAGTCAGTATTTGAGGCAAGACGTTCCTTCACATTTTTCTAGAAAATCAAGAACACCTTAATTGAACAAATGCAGTACTAAAACTTAGGAGCTAACCATCGGGGAATTTTATTGCCAGAGTATTGCAGTAGGATTATTTAGTAACTTGTACTTCATTTTTTGTTTTCTTAAAAGAAGTCATTTCCACCTGTCCAGTCCTAACTCTACCCTCAACTATAGAACAGGGATAAAGAAAGGACACATGATGTTTTAGGCTGAGAATTGCCTGTTAAACTTCATTCATGGCACAGACACATAAATGCAAATATTATTGAATCAGTAATATCTGTTCTGAGATTTGTATGCCTTTTTTCACTAATCATTTTTTCTTCTTTTGTGTGGATCACATCATAAACTACATTCAGTCTGGTTTATCATATCTATAATGGTAATGATTTTCAAAAGCTCATTATGTCTATTTTTCCATTCTTGTCTCAGAATGAATATTTTGATCTTTCTGACAATAGTATAGAGACTGACAGAAGTCTCCAAAGCAAAATAGGAGCATATCTAAAACCTGGTATTTCTCTGAGCATTTTATTGTTGAATCGACCATTTTTAACTGGCTATTGCTCTCTTATCAGAAAATAAACAATGGTGCCCATACTAATAGTTATAGGCAAAAGGTTGCTGGAAAAAACAAACAAACAAAAAAACAAAACAAAACCCTCACTTTTAAATGACAGAAAATGGCATCTAATGCTGAGTAGAATGACTTAACTAAAAAATAAATAAATAAAACAATACAAAACCAAAACCAAATAAAATGATAGAGACACAAAATAGAAAGGTAAGATCTTGATTCAGTGCCTTAGGTGAAAGTTGTACCTCACATTGTCAGTAGCATGATTTTATGATCTTTGAATAGCTCTCTTTCATTTGATGTCTTCTATTTATGGAGGACTTTTGAGAATGCATAGTTTTAAAACTCTCACTGAGGTGAAGACAAAGATGATAAAGAGTGACAACTTGTGTGTCTTCTCAATTGAGGGTCATCTATTGAAGGACCTATATCCTGGTGATTAACTGCTATTCTAGTGGCTATAAGTATATGACGGTGTGCCATTTTTAATGCACTTCTAAGACATTTTCATTTTAGGAAAAGACATCAAAAAAAGTCCTCAGATTTTGAGCTTGTGGAGACTCCTTGGAAGGATCCTGAGAACAAGCAGATTACACCTGGATGCAATAAGGCTAAGTTTATTTCATGAGTCCTTTTAAGACCTTTTCATGTCATCTTAAACTACTTTAAAGTCCAAAATTGGGGGAGAAATAGCCAACTTTGTCGAATAATACTTGATAAATTTTACTGTGAGAATCCATGATTCTGTAGGGCATACAGGCCAGAGAGAACACAATTATTTATGGAAGCCCAAGAGTATCTGATTGTTTGGATACTATGAATTGAATAATGTCAGTGGCTAGCTCTACCTGAAAATGGAGGAGGAACAATAATATTTTATATAAGACAAGGATTTCCAAAGCTCTTTTATACAGTCTCAACAAACTGGTTGCCCTTATCATTAGAGTAATAGATTGGAATTCCCAAGTTGAGAGCTCAAAATCTAAGTGTGACATCAGCAAGATGGAGGATTATGAAACGCTAGACACTCCTTGTCATGGAGACATGGATTAACAACAACATTCTGATAAAAAACGTCAGTGAGAAATTCAGAAAGCAGTTAAAAGGTTCCTACATCCCAGGTGAGAACAAAACTAATTGCATCAAATCCCCAGTAGGAAATTTGTGACACTTTCTACTCTCTCAGGCTTCTACCCTCCAACCCCACATTAAGTGCAGTACATTTGGGAAGATACCTCCAATTCACATCTTGCTGAGGCAGGAAAGTCAAAAGTACATCCAATTGACATTTAGGGAGGCTAACCAAGAGACCACTTTTTGTCTCTCCTGTATCCAAG
Source organism: Puma concolor (assembly GCF_028749965.1). NCBI lineage: Eukaryota > Metazoa > Chordata > Mammalia > Carnivora > Felidae > Puma > Puma concolor. The sequence goes on from NC_141675.1 coordinate 56,866,791, forward strand.
TACTGACAGGAACTGGGCACTTGGCTGAGGTCTCTGAAAATAAATATGTTAACTGTGCACTTGAGTCTGCAGCACCATAGATGAAGACTAGCTGTAATCCCAGTATGGTGATTTACTACAGGACCAGAGAGGGTGCAATATCACAGACACCAGGGGGATCTTCTGAGCAGAAACTAGCAACCTTTTCAGATTGGAGATTACATCCCAAAGCCCAGAGAATATGTACCCAGAAAAGGCTTGAAAGGTCTCCAAATCTCTAGCAGTAATGAGACCACAGGGTCTGAGATATTTGGCTGATTCTTCAAATGTTGAAATCCCAACAAAATATAATAAGACATGCAAAGAAACAGGAAACTGTGGTACAAAGAAATATATTAAATCTCCAGAAGTTGAACCAGAAATTGAATTATCAAACAAAGAAAGCAAAATTACCATTGTAAGTATTCTGTCAATTTAAAAGAGATCACAGATAGACAACTAAATGAAATCAGGAAAATGTATAAAAAGTGAGTGTATGACCAGAGGGAGAGAAAATATTTATTAAAAATAAACAAATTTGGACCTAAAAGAATATAACTGAATTGAAAATTTTACTAGCAGAAACAACACCTAACTTGACCAGATAGAACAAAGAATCTGAATTTGAAGGAAAGACTTCCAGATTTACCAAGGCAGAAGAGCAAAAAAAAAAAAAAAAAAAGGCACGTGAAAAGATCCTAAGGGATTTATAGAAGACCATCAAGTAGAACCATGTATGCATTATGGGAGCCCCAGAGGGAGTAGAAAGGAAAAGGTGCAGAAAATCTCTTTAAAGAAACAATGGATTAATTTTTTTCAAATCTGAGAGAGAAATGATCACATAAATTCAAGAAACTTAAAGAACTCCAACTAGGATAAATTTGAAAACAGCTACACCAAGACATGTTATAAGCAAACTGTCAAAATCACAAAAAGAAAAGGCAAGAACTTTCATGTATAAGTAAACTCAGATTATCAGTATTTCCCAAGAGAAACCTTATAGGCTATAGGGAATGAGACGTTACATGCAAAGTACTGGAGGGCAGGGGAGATTGCCAACCAAGAATACATTATCCATTAAAACTGTCCTTTAAAAACAAGGAAAAAATTAGGACTTTCCCAGGTAAACAAAAACTAAGGGAATTTGCCACCACGAAGCTTACCTTGTAAGAAATGCTAAAGAGTCCTTCCTACTAAAGTAAAAGATGATAAGCAGCAACATAAAACCACACAAAAATATGAAATTCCCTAGGAAAGGCAAATATAAGATGGACCACATGTTAGGCCCCAAAATTTAACAAAATTAAGGAATATCAAAACTATATAAAATATCTTGTCTTAACAAATTTTAAAAGAGTGAAACTTATAAAAAGTATCTTCTCTGACCACAGTGGTATTAAACTAGAAATAAATAGAAGGAAAATGGGAAAATCCACTTGGAAACTTAGAAATGCCTTCTTACACAACCAATGGGTCAAAGAAAAATTATAAGAGAATTTAGAAAATATCTGAAGATAAATGAAACTGGAAACACAATACATCAAAACTTATGAGATGCAACAAAAGCAGTACCAAGTTGAAAGTTTGTAGAGGTAAACATACTAAAATTTAAGAAAGAGTCAAATAATGACCCAATCTTATGCATCAAGACACCCCAATAATAAGAACAAGCTAAACCCAAAGTGAGCAGAAGGAAGGAAATAATAAAAATTGGACCAGAGATAAATGATAGAGGAGAAATAATAGAAAAAAATTGGTAAAACCAACAAAATGGACAAACCCTTAACAATCTAAGAAAAATAAGTAAATTCAGAAATAAATATTGTAGAATATTACTATAAACAATTTTTAACAATTATAGACCAAATGTATAACCTAGAAGAAATGGATAAATTCCTAGAAACATATAGCCTAACAAATTGAGCCATGAAAAATACATAATCTGAACAAAACTACAACCTAAGGGCTTGATGCAATAGTCAAAACCTGGCAATATAAAAAAGTCCAAGACCAATAGATTCCCTAGAGAATTCTACCAAACTATTTTTTAATGTTTGTTTATTCGAAAGTGAGGGAGTTTGAATGGGGGGAGGGGCAGAGATAGGGAGAGAGAATCCCAAGCAGGCAATGGAGCTAGATGTGGGACTGGATCCCACACTGAGAGGTCATGACCTGGGCTGAAATCAAGCCTCAGAGGCCTAGGGGGGCACCTGGGTGGCTAGGTGGCTTAAGCATCAGAATTTGGCTCAGGTCACGATCTCGCAGTTCATTAGTTCAAGCCCCACCTGGGGCTCTGTACTGATAGCTAAGAGCCTGGAGCCTTCTTCAGATTCTGTGTGTCTCTCTCTCTGCCCCTCCCCCACTCAAGCTCTGTCTCTGTCTCTCTTTCAAAAATAAATAAACATTAAAAAAAAAAAAAAAGAGTCAGATGCTTAACTAACTCGGCCACCCAGGTGCCTCACTACCAAATTTCTAAAGAATAACAGCAGTATTTCTCAAATTCTTCCAAAGACTCAAAAAGAAGATGACATTCCCAAACATATTTTATGAGGCTGGTATTACCCTGATAGCAAAACCAAATAAAGACACAACAGAAAAAAACAAAAACACCTACAGACCAATATCCTTGAGGAATACTGATGAAAAGTCCTAAACAAAAAACTGGAAAACCAAGTTCAATAGCACATTTAAAAGATTATATGTCATGAACATATGGGATTTATATCTGGAATGTAAGATGGTTAAATATATAAAAATCCATGTAATTCATAACATCAGTAGAAAGACAAAACCATATAATATGATCATCTCATTAGAAACTGAAGAAGAATATGACAAAATCCATCACCCTTTCATGATGAAAACATTTAACTAGGAATAGAAAGAAACTATCTCAACATAATAAACACCTATATGAAAATCCCACAGCTAACATAATGGGGAAAGACTGAAACCTTTTCTTCTAAGATCGGGAATGAATGAGCAACACATTTGTTTACCACTACTATTCAAAATGATACTGGAAGTTTTAGAGCAATCAAACAAGAAAAAGAAATAAAAGGCATACAGATTAGAAAAGAAGATTTAAATTTATCTATATTCATATATGAGAATATATTATATGTAGAACATTCCAAAGACTTTACACACAACCACAAACAAACAATAAAAAGCCCTGGTACAACTAATAAATGAATTCAACAAAGTTGCTAGATATAAAATCAACAGCCAAAAATCAATCGCAATTCTATACCTTAACAATGACTAATCTGAAAAGGAAATTAAGAAAAAAAAATCTGATTTACTATAGTACCAAAAAGTAAAAATAAAACACTTGGGAATAACCGAGGAGGTAAAAGACTTAAATGCCTTATACACTGAAGATTACAAACCATTGGTAAGGAAATCAAAGACAACCAAAGAAAGAAAGAGAAAGAAAGAGAAAGGAAAGAAAGAAAGAAAAGAAAAGAAAAGAAAAGAAAGAAAGAAAGAAAGAAAGAAAGAAAGAAAGAAAGAAAGAAAGAAAGAAAGAAAGAAAGACATGACCATAGATTATACCACTTACTATTTAAATGTCCACACTACCCACGACATAAAACAATCTGCAGCTTCAATGCAATCCCTATCAGAATCTCAATGTCATTTTTCGCAGGAATAGAAAAAAAAGTCCCACAATTAATATGAGATCTCGAGTGACCCCAAATAACCAAAACAACATTTTTTTTCTTTTTGAAAAAGGAAAAGTTGGGAGGTGTCACACATCCTGGTTTGAAAACATACTATAAAGAAACAGTAACGAAGATGATGTGCTACAGGCATAAAATGTGTATATAGGCCAATGAAACAGAATGGAAAGTGCAGGAATAAACTCTTGCAAATATGGTACGGGGATTTTTGCCATGGTGCCAAGAATGCAAATGGGGAAAAGCAGTTTCTTCAATAAATGGTGGTGGGAAAACTGAATATGCATATGCAAAAGGATGAAGTTGGAGCCATACCTTACATCCTATACAAAAATTAACTCAAAATGGATTAAAGACCTAAATATAAGACCAAAAACTATTAAAACTCTAGAAGAAAACATAGGTTAAAAGCTTCTGGAGGTTGGATTTGATTTGATTCTTTTGATATGACACCAAAAGTATAGACAACAAAATTTAAAAAAACAGACTAATGGGAGTTTTACAAAAGAGCTAATGTCAGGAATACACAAGGAACTTCTACAATTCAACAACAACAAAACCCACATAACCCAATTTAAAAATAGGTGAGACTTAAATATTTCTCCCAAGAATATTTACTAATGGCCAGTAAGCACATGTCAAGATGTTCCCTTTTACTAATCATTAGGGAAATGTAAGTCAAATTACCTCACACCCTAAGGGTGGCCACCATCAAGAGAACAAAAAATAGCAAGTGTTGTTGAGAATGCAGAGAAATTGGAAACCTTTATACACTCTGGGGAATGTAAAATTTAAACACCATATGGAAAACAGTATGGAGGTTCCTAAAAAATGTAAAATAGAATCACCATACAATCTAACATCCAACTTCTGAGTACCCAGAAGAATTCAAAGCAGGATCCCAAACAGATATTTGCACACTTGTGTTTATCACAGCATTATTCACAATTATCTAAGAGGTGGAAACAACATAAATGTCCATCAACAGGTGACTGGATAAAGAAAATGTGATACATACATAAAATGAATTATGCAGCCTTAAAAAAGAGAAGTCCTGTCACATGCATCAAGGTAGATGAAACTCCAGGGCTATATGTTAAATGAAATAAGCCAGTAACAAAAGGACAAATACTTTATATGAGTGTATTTATATGAAATATGTAAAGTAATGAAGGAAACAAATAAGTATTTGCAAGAGCTGGAGGAATTCATGCTCAATGGGTAGAGTTTAAGTTGCAAAATTAAAAGGTTCTAGAGAGCTGTTGCATAGCAATGTGAACATATTTAACACCATTGAACTAAACTCTTAAAATTGTTATGATGACAGATTTAAGTTATGTGTTTTTTTATCATAATAAAAATCTAACTATAGTTTTGCTAGCAACATAGTCATAGCTGTTCGGCAAAGTGAACCCGCCATCCATCTTGAGAATAATGAAATGATAATCAGGATTCTGGTTTTCAAAATTCATCCTGGAGGTGGTTGTACAAAATCTATTTGGAGATATTTAAAAGAATCCTACGTTTTGCACTCTTTCCATATATACCGTGTACACAAAATTATCTTGGTTACATATTAGACATTTATCAGGAACATTTTCAGCTATTTTTGTAGATTGCTGAAGTTGACTGAGTATACTACTGGCGATTTGTTTTGGCTATGGTGGGTAATTTGATGTAATTTTTTTGCAAGATTCCATTTGATGCCTTATGACGTCATCAAATATTATCCTAAAGGCCCCAGAGATTACAATGTTATTTACAACCACATTTTTCCAAATATTTCTTTTCTGATTTTGGAGATGATTGCTGAGCCATCATGGGTTCTTTGATACTCTCCAAAGAGCACTTTATTACCTGGGTAGATTTTAGTGATTGCTCCCTTTCTGGTATAAAGGTCAGCTGAGGCATTTCGTAGGTATTACTCCCTTTTGTATAAGGCTTTACCTTTATACATCTAGGCAATAGAGCACTTAAAATATACTCAATCGTTATTAAAAAAATAATGTTTATTTTTGAGAGACAGAGCTTGCGCACGCGCACACAAGTGGGTGAGGGGCAGAGAGAGAGGGAGGCACAGAGTCCAAAGCAGGCTCCAGGCTCTGAGTGGTCACACCAGAGACCCCTGTGGGGCTCAAACTCACAAACCATGAGATCATGAGCTGAGCCAAAGTCAGATGCTTAACTGACTGAGAGTCACTCAGGCCCCCCAAAATATCTTTACTCTTAATTAAGTTTCTGAGATCAAATAATCTTGTGGTTTCTGTATTATCCCAAATCATGGCCTACTCCAAAAGTATTGCTTCTATCAGCAATTAGCTTTCTTATTTTTTTCCACATACTTAGCAACCTCAGTGAATGATGAGTGAGTTCTATAATCTCAACTGAGGTTTGTATCTGGTAAGGGGACCTATTCTAGGGGTGAAATCATATTTGTTGTGTTGTATAATGCCTGACATTTTCCTGTTCACATCATAGACTATGGTCCCTCAAATACAGAATTTTCTAGGGAAGGCCATTTTAATAAATGTACTTGAAAAATGGGCAGTTGTCAGAAAGATGGTAGGACATTAGTGAGTTTTCCCTTCTTTTAGTAGTAAAAGGAAAGTTGGATGGAAATGTTAGAGGAATAAAGGGATATAAGAATTTACCTCCAAGGTATAAACCATATCCTAGGGTATTTATTACTTTTGACAATATTAACATATGAATTGGAAGTTTAATATTCTTTATGAGCTAAAATAAAAGGTAGGTAGTTGTAATCAATCTTAGAGGTCCCCTTATATTTAATACAAAGAGGTCATTTGCATATTTGGATAATACGAGAATTACAGGGAAATCTATGGATCCTCAAGGTCTTAATATACTTGAAAAGTACTAAGGACAGTGCCTTAGTAAACACCATAGACATAAGTGTCTCAGTATATTGTTGTGTTTTCCAAAAAATAAATGACATTTTTTTGTTGCAAAGGGACACTCATGTAAATATTATAGACTGGGGCATGGGAAGTATCCTTGGGTTATTGAAAACAGACTCTGAGGCAGAACTTGTGTGACAATGACAGATGTTTGAGGTTCATATTCCCATACCTTCATCTATCAAAAATTTGTAGACTTGTTATTTAATACTTAGATGAATATCTCCATGATTATTTAAAGATAAAGTAGAAAGTTGGGCACTTGATTCTCATTCAGATCACCTTCACTGATCAGCCGCTTAAGTTTATTTTTCAGTTTTTTGTTTTTTTTTTTTTTAGTGAACAGGACACTTTCTTATAGAAACAACTGCTTGCAGTTTCTGTCGGTGCCTTCTTAAAAGGCTCTGTTCTCTCATACATTCCTGTATATGTAATGACCAGAAAGGATCACCTACTGTTTTGTTTGTAAGGCTATCAGCATCAGTTTTTCCTGGTTCTCATTCTACTTTATTCTCAATGTTCAGAAAGTAGTTGGAGGTCTAGCAATGGGACAGTCTCCTGTTACAGTTTTGATGTAGTTTAATCTCTCTATTTCTGGTTAAGGCTAGTTACAAAACATGAAGACAAAGATTGGACACATCTGCTTTGAGAATGTACATCTGGTTGGTGCATAAAAGAATTAACCTATTCCTGAAGTCTTTTCTTTGCTTGTAGGACTGTATTAAAATATAATCTATTTTCATGATTCCAAAGATATTATAGAGAATTTTTAGCATTTTGAAAGCACTCTAGTTCCTTATGCAAAATGGGGTCTCTCAAATCAGTCTTAGGATCTTCCTTTTCTTCATTAACAATCCATTACATGCATGTGAGATTCATTCTTAGAACTACTCTAAATTCTTTTATAAATTGATGTTCATCTTTTTGGGTTTTAGGATTTTAACAATATCTTTCACCTATTACCAAGACAAGTTCTTAAAATAAGCTATAAGGGGCTTGTTTTATTCTAATTATAACTCAACTTTAATAGGCAATTAGGCATTGGAAGTTTCATTCTGGGGGAGGGGGGCCAGCCGATAGATCAGATAGAAAGGTAAAGGCAGAAAGCAATGGACTCATATATGATAAGGGAAGGCATATGTTGGGAAAAAAAACCATTAAGTTCAATTTATTGTTTGGGGAATGTAAAAGAGTTAAGTTCTTCATATACTTTGCCTTTGTGACACAATTTAAAATAATTTTGTAATATGAATCTATTTGGAAGCTTTCTTACATCAGTTAAATGCAGAACATTGGATGATTGGGGTTTTAACTTATTTTTCAAATGAATATTTTATTTATAAGTTTAGACTTGGCAAACATAGGAAGAAAAGGGTCTTAGTGAGCAAATCTATTTTTTTTTGAAAAGCAAGCAGTTTTGGGTTTTTGTTTTTTGTTTTTAGTGTGTAATTTATTGCCCAATAGGGCAACTGTTGCCCAGATGAGCAAACTATTTGCCTAGATAAATTGCTTTTCAAGAATTTGCTGAAGCAAATTGTAAAGTTATTTATTGGTTTGTGGACTCATTTTCTGGGCAAGCATTTACTGAAATAAATACCTAAGTTAGGCTGATAAAGACTGTCTATGTTCTAAGTCCCAACAGTTGAGTTATATTGAAACACATGGTATCAATTTCACAGAAAAGTGTAAATCTTTTTTTCAATTATCAAAGCAGGCTATTGGTATCATTGGTCCTAAATTTATTGGGGGAAAAAAAAGGTAGAGTCTGCATACTCTATCACCCAGATCTTTGGGAAACATGAAGTTATACAGGAATTTTATATATAAAAATCCATACATACTATGTAGTAAAGAATTTAACCTGCCCAAGGAGAGGTCTGGCCTTTTCTTTCAGTTTCTGAGAGGTAATCACTAATATTTTGGAATATCCTGCCTGATAAAAGTGCTTGTTTACTTGGGGGCCTTGGGACACACTAAGTTGTCTACCATTGTGATTTCTGGTAAGGATCCCAGTCTTATTGTATCAACTGGACCACCAGATGGCCTGGAGGGTGAGGTCAGCCATGTGGACAGTTAACCATGTCCTGGTGATAAAGTCCAGGTAAAGACTCTACCCATTATGTGTCCTGAGTAACCTCTTGTTGCCAAAACTACATGCATTTGTCATACATAATTGCTGGAAGGAGAGGACAATTGGAAACTCCATGTTTGGAAACTTTTAGACGCTGCCCATGGGTCTCTTCCCTTCACTGATATTAATCTGTGTCCTTTTATTATAACAAACCATAAATGTGAGTATGACTGCTTTCAGTGAACTCTGTGAACCCATCCAGGAAATTAACAAAGCTAAGAGTGATCCTGGCAACCACTGAATTTGCAACCGGTGTCAGAAGTGATGTTGATCTTGTGGTCTGTTTCATAACTTTGCATATACATATATACATGTATATATTTAATATATGTATGTGTATATACATATATACATACACATACATACATATATACTTGCCTTCCTCACTTTTAATATATGAGATATGAAAATGTTACTTTTATAGATGCTACACAGTATATATCTATCATACAGATGTATCAAGAATTCAATCATGAATAATAATTCATCTTTTAAAATAGTCTTGCAGAAGTTTTCATTTACGAATGAGCACTAAAATATTATTATTTTGAGGTTTTCTAGTTTATTTTCATATAATTCTGTCAAAACTGTATAAAATATTACATCAGTGCTCTCTTGAAATGCTTACACATAGTTTAGTATAGATGTATTATTATTTCTCTATTTTAAAACTTTAAAGGCATTTCTTTAATATTACCCAATGTTTCTTATAAAAAAGATTTGTATGATAAACAATTTCTTTCATTCAAAAGAAATAGAAACTTGGTTTAATTCAAAGGGAAAAATATGACTGCAGGTGATTTTCTCTGTAAGATTTTATTATTTTCCTTTGGTTAATTGGGATAATTTTATTTTACTTTAGCAACCAGAAAACTAAGAATCAAATTGAAGCCCAATGTAAAATATAGTCACAATCAGATAATTAAGGTTAAAGCCTTTAATATCTGTATCTAAATATTTTCCTAAATGCTAGCACAATGTTTCTGAAACAGAACTGATTATTATTTACTAATGGCAAATATTGCACCCCAGTTTTCCTATGTCATAATTTCCCCCCTCTAGCGTGATGTGATGAGAAGCAGATATCACCCTAATATACCAGGTCAGGATTATAGGTAAGGAATAATAATAATAAAAATGAATCTGTGCTTTTATTAGAATTGAGAGACAGCTGATGTTTCACCCCTTCCCATTTTGAGAGTCTCCTTAGGAACATAAGGAGAGGGTCCTAGGTCCTCTTGCTTTGTAATGTAAATAAATTTCATCAGGGGAAGGGGTATGGTGCCTGGCTGGCTCAGCACATCACTCTTTTTTTTTTTTTTTTAATTTTTTTAATGCTTATTTATTTTTGAGAGAGACAGAGTGTGAGTGGGGAAAGGGCAGAGAGAGAGGGAGATACAGATTCTGAAGTAGGCTCCAGGCTGTCAGCCCAGAGCCCGATGTGGGGCTTGAACTCACAAACGGTGAGATCATGACCTGAGCTGAAGTCAGACACCTAGCCAACTTACCCCCCAGGCACCCCCTCAGCACACCACTCTTGATCTCAGGGTTGTGAGTTCAAGTCCCACATTGCTCGCAGAGATTACTTAAAATCTTTTTAAAAAAAATTCTTCACTGGGGACGTAAACCTGGAGTTTCCAGCCTTACAACCCAGGGATGTCTCTGCCACTGCTTTACCAGCTGAGTTTATGTAATATTCTCAATTCTTTATTGTTGTTTCAAAAATATTCACAGCATCTTCACTGGGAGTAGAATCTATCTGAACAAGCCACTGATTTTGATCCATAAGAAGCAACTCTTTCATCCTTTGAAATTTTATCATGAAATTGCATGATGTAAATTCATTTACATCTTCAGGCTCCCTTTCTAGTTTTCATGCTGTTTCTACCACATCTGCAGTTATTTCCTCCACTGATGCCTTGAAACCCTCAAAGTCATCTGTGAGGTTGAAATCAGTCTTCCAAACTCCTGTTCATGTTCATTTTTTACTTCTTCCAAGAATCCATTCTAAAAGGTTTTCAATGTACTTTGCCCAGATTCATCAGAGGAAACATTATCTATGGGAGACAGCTATATTTCTTCCACAATAAGACTTGAAATTTGGAATTACTTTTTGATCCATGGGTTGAAGAATAGATGTTTTGTTAGCAGGCATGAAAATAACATTAATCTCATTGAATTTCTTCATCAGAGCTCTTGGATGGCCAGGTGTATCATCAGTGAGCAGTCATATTTTGAAAGAAATGTGGTTTTTTTCTCTTTTTCTGAACAGTAGGTCTCAACAGTGGGCTTAAAATATTTAGTAAACTATGTTGTAAACAGATGTGCTTTTACTCAGGCTTTGTTATTCCACTTCCAGAACAGGAGCAGAGTAAATTTAAAATAATTCTTAAGAGCCCTAGGATTTTTGGAATGGTCAATGAGCATTGGCTTCAACTTAAATTCGCCAGCTGCATTAGCCCCTAACAAGAGAATCAGCTTATTTATTGAAGCTTTGGAGCCAGACATTGACTTCTCTCTAGCTATGAAAGTCGTAGATGGCATCTTCTTCTACTAGGAGGCTGTTTTCACTTATACTGAAAATCTTTTGTTTTAGTGTAGCCACCTTCATTATATTTAGATTTTCTGGATAACTTGTCACAGATTCTACATCAGTACTTGCTTTACCTTGAACTTTTGTGTTATGGAGATGGCTTCTCTCCTCAAACCTCATGAACCAACCTGTGCTAGCTTCCACCTTTTCTTCTGCAGCTTCCTCACCTCTCTCAGCCTTCATAGAATTGAAGAGAGTTGGGGTCATGCTCTGGAGTAGGCTTTGGCTTAAGGGAATGTGTGGTTGGTTTGATTTTCTATCCAGACCACTCAAACTTTCTCCATATCAGCTATAGGCTGTTTTGCTTTCTTTTCATGTGTTAAAAAGTAGTACTTTTCATTTCCTTCAAGAGCTTTACCTTTTCATTCACAACTTGGCTGTTTGGTGTAACGACCTAGTTTTTGGTCTATCTCATCTCTCAACAAGCCTCCCTCACTAAGCTTAATCATTTCTAGCTTTTTATTTAAAGTAAGAAATGTGTGACTCTTCCTTTCACTTGAACACTTAGAGGCCATTATAAGGTCATTAATTGGGCTTAACTTCAACATTGTTGTATATGAGGGAATAGGGAGACCTTAGGAGATGGAGAGAGATGGACCAGTCAGGAGGACAGTCAGAATACATGCAACATTTATTAAGTTCACAATCTTATATGGGCACAGTTTGTGGAACCCCCAAAATTACAATAGCAGCATCAAAGATGACTGATCACAAATCAACATAACAAATATAATAATAATAATAATAATAATAATAATAATAATAATAAAGCTTAAAGTATTTTAAGAATTACCAAAATGTGACATAGAGACACAAAGTGAGTAAATGCTGTTGAATAAATGGTGTTGATAGATTTGCTCAACAAAGGTTGCCACAAGCCTTCAATTTGTAAAAAGTACAGTATCTGTGAAGCACAATAAAATGAGGTGTGCCTTTATGCCACTTAAATTTTTGTTTTCTGTTTGTTTCTCCATTTTTGTAGAGAAAAATATTTAGTCTCTCTGTGTTCTCTTTCCTGTGGGTTCATTACATTGTAGAATTCTCTTTTTATGGTTTTTCTAAGGATTGTTTTAAGCATACATCAAATGCAACATGTGCAACGTGTGTATGCATTACATTATATTAGAATTGATTGTTGCTATTATTTTAGAGTTTTACTAAAGTGTAGAAATCTTATGTCTCTTACTATGCCTTTAGTCTTCCTTATTTGTAACTGTCTTCAATATTGCTATAATTTTTTTATTTAACCACCAAGCAAAATTTAGAAAACTCAAAAGAAGGAAAATCTATTGGATTTACCTTTACTTACATTTTCCTATTGCTCAAGATTCCTTCTTAATCATTCTCTGAGGGTGAGTTTTCTGACAACAAATTCTCATTGTTTCTTTGTATCTGAAAATATCTTGATTTCCTTTTCATTCCTGAAGGATATTTTAACTTGATATAGGACTCTGGGTTGCCAGTTCCTAAGAAAGGAACACTGATGTATCACTTCCTTCTGGTCTCCATAATTTATAATGAGAAATTCACTTTCATTTGAATTGTGTTTCCTTCATTGATGAGGTTTTGTTTCTCTCTCACTGCTTTCAGTATCTTTAGTTCACCGTTCTCTCTGACACCACCTGGGCATCTGTGAGGGTGGATTAGGGAATTTTATTGTATCTTTGTAAGTGGTGGACATCTAGCCTCTCTACTCAGTTTTTGGTGGTATGGATTGGGGTGGGGCCAGTACTTGCTGTGTTGTTTGTCTGTAGTCTAGCAGTTTTCTAGAAGTTTTCTGTTGTCCAAAGCTGTTCCTTTCCTTGTCCTTTAGATAAAGACAGCACGAATTTTGAAGGATTACTTGCTCCCATTGACATTTCTGAGTTTGTGGCTTCTTCAGCACAAAGTATGGGAATCATGTGGCAAAAACAAAACTTAAGACCTCAACACTGTGTCTTCCATTGGGTTGCAAGATCCATAGCCAGTCTGGTTTTGTATGTAATGTTCAGGGGGTTTAGTTGTATTTAATGAGAGAAATGTGCAAAAGTATGTTTCCTCCATCTTTCTGAAAGTGAAATCCTTCCATTGGCTTTGTAGATGGCATTTGTTTCTTTCCTCTTTCTTTCCATCTGTCATCTATATATCATCTATTATCTATCTGTCTCCAAAATGTTCCAAAATTATCTTTGGTTCATTATTCTATAATGCCTCATGCATTCCCCTTCCTATTTTCATTTTTAAACAGATTCTACACAAAAACTGCGAGGAAATCTTAAATCAGTTTTGTTCTGAGTATATGTGCAGGAAAATGTGCTCAGTTTGCTAGTTTTCTTTTATGGCATATAACATAATAGCTATACTTATTTATAGTCCATTATTCTGCAAAATAATTTAAACACCAGAGGGTTAAGTATGCAGTGACTTCCAAGGTGTATCTAGGAAATGTAATCTAATCAGGCAACTAAGATATACCCTCCAGCAAGCAGAGTATATGAAACTGTTAACCTAAGGTTAGAAATAATTTCAGAGGGAATGACTTCCAATTAAATGCAATTCCTGTCTCAGTGTAGGCGGAATCAGCACTGTACATGCAATTTTATGCATTGCAGAAATAAAACATCATCAACAAGTAATCAAAGATTCTAAACCTCATGGCCAGATTTTTCTTCTTTTCTGTTTTCTAGATGAACTCAATTTCAATCTATCTAGGACCATTTCAATAACATGGAAACATTTCTAACACAGATATCTATATTACTAAAACTGACTGATTTACATAATCAGCATATCATCAGATATTGAGTACTGGGAATACTTGTAAAAAAATGTCTAGAGCCAGAAACACTTTGTGAACAATACTGCTTGTACTATGGTTCTATAATAGTGACCAGCTGTACCTATGGAACAATCTCATTTGGTTTTTATTACTTTTTATTTTTAACTTTAGCACTAAAATGCTGAGACAGCTAAGTAAGCACAGAGCACTTTTTGAATACTAATCTCTTAGATAGCAACCTCTGTTATAGCAAATACATTTTTAATGGAAAAAAAAGATAGAAAGTTTGAACACTAAATTAATTTAGAATTTACCTTTTTTTCTTATGAGATGTAAATTTTCTACCTCATGATTATTCTTTTTATTACTTTAGTAGAGTAAATGTCATTTGCAGAACTCGTGAGCTGCTACAGAATACTATTTATAGCAAAAACAACTGCTACTTTAATCATATTGACACACTTTATGGCTATGCTGTAAAGTATTTTTTATACCTGACACTTATGACAGAAAACCAAATCAAACTAAGCCTTATGATTGCTGTTACTCTCTGAATATATGAAGCAGAAGAATGTAATAATAATTCCTGAAAATATATTTTCAGGAATTAAGTATTCAAGAACAAGTAAAATAACTATTTAAATTTGATCAGAAACAATATGTAATTAGAAAGTGAAAGAATAAAATCTCTATCAAGTCTATGATTATGCAGGTTATATTTTTTATAATTTGGAATAGGGCATATTTTCAATTATTTCTAATAGATGAAAAAACCAGAATTAATCATCTAAACATTATCATGAACTTATTTCCTTGATTCCTCAATATTTTTTAATATTTACTGAAGCTAATCACAGGTAAATTGGTGCCTAGGCTATTATTAAAACATCAGTTTAAATGCCCTGTTGTATTAATTGTAAGTGTTCACTATACAGTAATCTAGCCATCTTTATTCTTAAGGAATGTGCAAATTTCCCAAGATAACTTATATTTGAAATATCACCAGCAATCTCACCATTCTCTATTTAAGTTGAAGTACATCTAATTTAGTGGTGGGTGTCACCATCTAAATATATGGGGACTGGCCAAAATCAAATAGTCTCCTTAAGAACTGATGTCATTTTAGGGTAAGTCAGATGATTAACTGAAGGAAAGAATAGAATCTGAAAAAGTATCAGGTATTGCTTTCTAGCCAATCATTTCACCTAAGCAAACACATCAGATGGGAGATACAAACTCTTTCGATCTTTATGTTATATATTATTATTGAGATAACCTTTTAAATAATGTTTTATTGTCTACAGGGGGAAATTTTAAGTTTTTATTTTTATCAGTGATTCAAGTATTTTTCCTAAATACTGAAATAAGTGCCTTATGTGAAATATTTTATTGTATAGTGTTGTATTATTATTTATTATAATTGTAATGTTAAGTCTATATTTGTTATGGGAAGTTATTGATTTGTATGTACCCTATATAGATAGATTTACACATTTGTGTATGTGTATACATATGTGTGTATAGATACAAATATTTTATATATAAGAGTTTGCTTTCCCTAGCTTTCACACTGTATTAGTAAATTTAGATTTTTCTTTGACCCTTTTATTATGTAATCTAATTTTCATATAATTAATAACATTGAATTTATGTATAAAAAATACCTTTACAAAACAGACAGTATTAAATTATTTATTAGTTATACAGCAAAATGTTTTCTTTTTTATTGCAGATGGTTGACATACAATATTATTAGTTTCAGATGTATATCATAGTGATTTGACAACCACACACGTGAAATGCTCACCACAATCATCACAGTTACCCTCTGTCACCATACAAAACTTATTGCAGTATTATTTACTATATTCTGTACTTTCTATCCCTGTGAATTATTTAATTTATAACTCGAAGTTTGTATCTTTTATCCTCTTTACCTGTTTCACCAATTTCTCCACCTGTCACTGGCGACAGTTTTTTCTCTGTATTTGTGAATCTATTTTTTGTAGTTTTGTGTTTTGTGTTTTAGATTTCACATATACGTGAAACCATACAGTATTTGTCTTTCTCTGTCTGATATATTTCTCCTAGCATAATACCCTCTAGGTCCATCCATGTTGTCACAAATGGCAAGATTTCATTCTTTCTTCTGGTGGAGTAATATTTCATTGTATAAATACACAACATCTTCTTTATCCATTCATCTATTGATGGACATTTAGGTTGCCCCCAATCATGGCTATTGTAAATAATGCTGTAATAAACATAGGAGGACATATATATTTTTAAATTACTGATCTTGATTTTTCAGGTAAAAAACCTGAAGTGTAGTTATTGGATCATATGGCATTGCTAATTTTACTTTTTTGAGTAACCTCTATACTGTTACGCATAGCAGTTGATCCAACGTACATTCCTAACAGTGCATGAGGTTTTCTTTTTCTACACATGCTCATCAACATTTCTTATTTTTGTCTTTTTGATACTAGCTATTTCTGACAGGTCTGAGGTGATATCTCATTGTGGTTTTGATTTGCATTTCCTTGATTAGTAATGTTGAGCATCTTTTCATGTGTCCGTTGACCATCTGTATGTCTTCTTTGGAAAAAAATGTTTATATAGGTCCTCTGTCCATCTTTAAATCAGGTGTGTGTGTGTGTGTTCAGTTGTAGACACTTTTTACATATTTTGGACCTTAACCCCTCATTGGATGTATCATTTGCAAATATGTTCTCTCATATTTGAGGCAACAGTAGGTTGCCTTTGAGTTTTCTTGATGGTATCTTTCTCTCTACAAAAGTTTTTTTTTAGTTTAATGTAGTTCCATTTGTGTATTTTTGCTTTTGTTTTCCTTGCTTGAAAAGGCAGATACAGAGAAATGTTTCTTAAGGCCAGTGTCAATGAGATTACTGCCTATACTTTCTTTTAGTTTCATGGTTTTAGGTCTCCTATTTAGTTTTTTAATCCATTTTGAGTTTATTTTTGTGTATGATATGAGAAACTGTTCTAGTTTCCTTATTTAGCTGTCCAGTTTTCCCAACCCTTTATTAAAGATACCATATTTGCCCCATTGTATATTCTTGCCTTATTTCTCATAGATTAATTGACCATATAAGTGTGAGTTTGTTTCTGGGCTCTCTATTCTATTGATCTGTGGGTCCATTTTTGTGTCAGTACCGTAGTGTTTTGATTACTACAGTTTTTTTCTTTATTCTCAAGATAACTTTGACTATTTGAGGTTTTGTGGTTCCATATAAATTTTAGGATTATTTGTTCTACTTCTGTAAAAAGTACTATTATTATTTTGATAAGGATTACATTGAATCTGTATATTGCTTTGGACATTTTAACAGTATTTTCCCAATTCATGAACATAGTATATCCTCCCTTTATTTGGGTTGCAATTTTTTTCATCAATGTCATAGTTTTCAGAGTACAGGTCTCTCATCTCTTGGTTAAATTTATTACTACGTATTTTATTCTTTTGCTACAAAACAATATTGTATTCCTATTGTAAATAGAATTGTTTTCTTTCTATTGTACTTTGTTACCGGTATATAGAAATTCAACCAATTTCTGTACATTTTTTATCCTGCAACTTTACTGAATTTATATCTTCTAAGTTTTTTGGTAGACTCTTCAATGTTTTCTGTGTCAAGTGTCATATCTTTGGCAAATAGTGAGATGTTTTACTTCTTATCAGTTTAGATAAATTTTCTTTTTTGCTATGTTTGTTGTGGCTAGGACTTCTAGTCCTATGTTGAAAATTAAGTGGTGAAAGTGGACATCCTTGTCTTATTTCTGATCTTGGAGGAAAAGATTTAAGCTTTTCACCATTGAGTATGATGTTATTTGTGGGTTTGTCGCATATCGCCTTTATTATATTGAGGTGTTTTCTCTCTATAGCCACTTGATTGAGAGTTTTTATCATGAACAGACATTGAATTTTATGAAATGTTTTTGTATTTGTTGAAACAATCATATGATTTTATCCTTTGTTTTGTTGATGCAGTGTACCACATTAATTTGCAGATATTAAACCATGCTTGCATCACTGGAAGAAATGCCAGTTGATCATATTGAATGATCCTTTTAATATATTGTTGGTTTTCTCATATTTGGTTGAAGATGTTTACATCTCTGTTTGCCAGGATAATTACCTGTCATTTTTTTGTAGTGTCTTTTTTTTTTTTTTTTTTGGTTTAGTATCAGGGTAGTGCCAGACTTATAGAATGAATTTAGAAGAATTTATCCTTTTTTGTGGGGGTGGGTAGTTTTAGAATCAGTATTAACATTTTTCTTTTTTCTTTTTCTTTTTTTTTACTTAAATTGATGATGTATTTTATATGTATTTATGTATTTATGTATTCATTTATTTATTTTAATATAATTTATTGTCAAATTGGCTTCCATACAATACCCAGTGCTCATCCCAACAAGTGCTGTCCTCAATGCCCATCACCCACTTTCCCCTCTCCCCCAACCCCCATCAATCTTCAGTTTGTTCTCTGTATTTAAGAGTCTCTTATGGTTTTCCTCCCTCCCTCTCTGTTTGTAGATATATATATATATGTATCCATATATATACACATATATGTATATGTATATATGTATATATATATGTATCCATATATATCTATCCATCCTTCCCCTATGGACTTCTGTTAAGTTTCTCAAGGTCCACATATGAGTGAAAATATATGATATCTGTTTTCTCTCACTGATTTTTTCATTTAGCATAATACCCTCCAGTTCCATCCATGTTGCTGCAAATGGCAGGATTTTATTCTTTCTCATTGCCAAGTGGTATTCCATTATATATATAAACCACATCATCTTTATCCATTCATCAGTTGATGGACATTTAGGCTCTTTCCCTAATTTGCCTATTGTTGAAAACCCTGCTATCAGGGAAATACAAATCAATGCCACACTGAGATATCACCTCACACCAGTCAGAGTGGCTAAAATGAGCAAATCAGGAAACTATAGATGCTAGTGAGGATGTGGAGAAATGGGGACCCTCTTGCACTGTTGGTGGAAATGCAAACTGGTGCAGCTGCTCTGGAAAATAGTGTGGAAAATTAAAAGTAGAACTACTCTATGACCCAGCAATGGCACTGCTGGGAATTTACTCCCGATTTATGAGAGTGCTGATGGATAGGGGCACAGGTATTAACTTTTTTCTTAAATGTTTGATAGAATTTACTTGTGAAGCCATTTGGTCCTGGACTTCCATTTGCTGGGACTTTATTTATTATTGATTAAGTTTCATTACCAGTAATCAGTCTATCCAGATTTCCTGTCTTCCTGGTTCACCCTTGGAAGATTGTATGTTTCAATGAATGTATCTATTTCTTCTGTTGTCCAGTTTGTCATTTAAGTTTAAACTTATTGAACTAGCCCTGCATTTTTAATCCCCCCTTCACATTTTATGTATATGATGTCATATTTTACATCTTTTTATAGATATAATTTCACTACTTTTGTCTTTTAACTTTTATACTAGCTTTAAAAGTGATTAATTTACATGTTTGCTTTTATCAGTATAATTTTTTCATTTCACAATTTTCTTACTCCTGGTTATGGCATTTTCTATTCTGTTTAAATATGTCCCCTTACCATTTCTTATAGAGTATTCTCAGTTGTAAGGTTTTTTCTTTTTTTTTTTCTTTTTTCTTTTCAACACTTTGAATTTATCATGCCACTTGTTTCTTGCCTGCAAAATTTCTGCTGAAAATCAGCTAATAGTCTTATGGGGCTTGTCTTATATGTAGCTAGTTGTTTTTCTTTTGTTGACTTTCTATTTAAAATTTATTTGTCTTGAGAGGGAAGGGGGCAAGGACAGAGAGAGAAGGAGGGAGAGAGAATCCCAAGCAGGAATTGCACTGTCAGTGAGCCTGATGCAGGGCTCAAACTCAGGAACCATAAGATATGACCTGAGCTGAAACCAAGAGTCTGATGCTCAACCAACTGAGCCACCCAGGTGCCTCCTCTTGCTACTTTTAAGATTTTATCTTCATCACTACTTTTTGTCATTGTAATTATTTTGTGTCTTGGTTTGGCCCTTTTGTGGTTCAACTTGTTAGACACTCTCTGTGCTTCCTGGATCTGGATGCCTGTTTCTTTACCCCAGATTAACGGAGTTTTAATCTATTATTTCTTCAAATAAGTTTTCCGCTCATTTAACTCTTCTGAGACCCCTATAATGTGAATTTTAGTATGCTTGCTGTCCTAAAAGTACTTTAACCTATTTTCTTTTTTCTGTTGAGCTTGGGTGGTTTTCATTACCCTGCTTTCCAGATCACTGATTCATTCTTCTACAACTTCTAATCTGCTGTTGATTCCCTCTAGTGTATTTTTCAACTCAGTTATTGTATTCAACTCAGATTCATTTTTTTTTTTTGTATTCATGATCTCTTTGCTGAAATTTTCTTATGGAGTTTGTTTCTAGTTCCTTAAAGCTGGTGAGAATCTTTGTAGTCATTACTTTGAACTTTTTATCAAGTAGACTGCTTACTTTTATTTTATTTCTTTTTCCAAAGTCTTGTTTTTATCTTTAACTTATAGAATATTTCTGTCTCCTCATTTTGTTTATGTGAATTAGGAGAAACAGCTACTTTTGTCAGTCTTCAAGGAAGGAACTTACATAGGAATGTCCCCTGTGTAGATTGAATATGCCTGGTGGCTTTGGTGGGCTGAAGCTGTAGGTGAGTTCTGGAGCATTCTTCACCAGGGCTGCCATGGTGAGACAGCTGGAGCCAAAACAGAGATAGGTCAGTTGTTTCCAGCACCATCCTGGTAGATGGCTGGCACTAAAATGGGAATAAGCTGGTGCCTCCTGAGATATTCTGTGCAGGGGACACTCTGTTGAGATGGCTGGAGATTAAGCAGGTGTAGGGTGGATTATTTTATTGTTTTTTTACCCCTGTGTCACCTGGTGAAATACCTGGGGTGTCTTGGTGTGTACTGCATTGGAGCCACCTTGGTGGAATGGCTAGACCTTAAGTGGTATGAATGAGTGGGGGTGGGGGGAGTACCTTAGGGCATGGCTAGAGCTAGCATGATTCAGGGGTCTAGGACTCACTGAGGCAGTAGGTCAGCTAGAGAGTACCCAGACCTTACGCTCATCTGTGCTATCAAGGTGATGGGAGAATGCAAGCAATGGCACTCACCAGCACCATTCATCCCAGAGATAGCTCCAGCAGTTCCCCCACCATTTGGCAAATTCTCTAGTGTTAGTAAATAGGTTTACTTTTCTTAAACTCTAATTGCCCTTTAAATTATTTGTATTTTTTTTTCTCTGTCTAGGGCAGGTGAATCTGTTTATAGGTCCCTCAGTGCTATCTTTCCCTCTAATGTGTTTTGCAGTATGGGCCCAGGTAGGGTTCCTGTTGATATTGTGTCATCTCTCCTGCCATTCTCTTTGTGGTTCCTCTATACTTTGTTATGCAGGAGCTATGCAATTGTCCCTCAGTTCTTTTTCAGAAAGAATTGCTCAATATGTAGGTGTAGATTTGGTGTGTCTATGGGAGGTGATTATCTCAGAGTCTTTCTATGCTTCATCTTGGACCTTCCTTGTTTATTGTTAGTGTTGTAATTATTTTTTGTCATCTAGTCCCTGAATATTTGTTTGAGACATACTCTTAAAATTTTCAAAAAATGAGTATCTATTTTGGAGATAAGAATAAATGGAAGTAATATTTAAATGTTTCCATTTTCCTTGTTAAACTATTAAGCTTTTTATTTTGAACTAATTGTAAACTTACAGAAATGTTGCAAAAATAGCGTAGATAATTCCATTATATCTCTTAACCAACTTCATCACATGATTCAAAAGGAAATATGAACCTTGGAGAAACTCACAGAACATGACTCCATCTCAGAAGCAGTCTTAACCTAGATCTTGCCACTGTACAAGGTCAAAGCTACAGAACTGAACTATGCTACATGATTAATGACTTTGAAATAAAATTTTGGAGAATGTGATTTTATTTTAGCTATCTTTTGTATCTTTTTTTCATGAGTGCAAGTAGTATGTTTATTTTCTCAAAAATGGATATTAAGCTGAAACAAGATAGGAAAGTCCTCAACCATCACTCATATTCATTGCTAACTTCTTAGGGCATCCAAGTTTCAGAAACTTCCTGAGACCTAAAGAATGTTTCATTGATTAGATGTTTTTCTCTCTGTGAGTGGGTGTGTGTGTGTGTGTGTTGCATTTTGCAGTACAAGTTAATGCATTTTAATCATATAAATAACATTTTAAACAGTGGTTATGTTAAACTAATTAGGAGATAGTTATTATTGTAATTAATAACATTATTTAATTTTAACTATATACTCTATTTGTTTTGTTGGCAGTCTTTTTTTTAGTTTTCATTCAGCTAAAAATAATGGTGAAACTCTCTTTTCATAGTATCCCAGACACTGCTATCTAATTTATTTTGCTGCTTATATTTCCTATCACTATATGTACCTTTATATTGTATTCACTTTTGCTTTTCCCTTAGCCTTGAAAGCTTTGCATCTGTAATGATTTGTCCACATCGTATTGCTTCCCTTCTGCTCTATTGTAAACTTAAATTTCCCGTATTGTATATTTTGCTATTACTTTGGTCATAACACAAGAAGAGCCCTTATTATGTTTTATTACATTTAGCTTTATGATCTTCTCTTTCCTCTGCTAGATAATGACTTACACCAAGCAAGGCCACCTAGGCATGTGTACATCCACAGAGCACAGAATAATTTCTGGAATGTAGTGGATATTCAATATAGAGATTTTGATTCAACAAATGAATGAGGTTTCATAACTAAGATAAAGTGAAAATAATGTGATTGTATAGTTCTTCATTAAAATAGCACATTTTAAGTATTAACCAATTCAATGTTAGCCAAAGCTAGATAGATATTTAAGTGGGAATTTGACAGGGTATCACACTGTGGATGGAGGTGTTATGGGGAAGATTTTTTTTTCTTTTTCTTAATAGTTTAGTATTGCATTTACTTTCTAGTGTTAAAAATGTTATTTGGGTAACACTACATGCAATTAGACAAGATAAAGACAAAAATGGCTTCAGCGTCTCTTTATTTCTCTCTGATTAATGAATGGTTGACATTGTTAAAGTGCTTACTGCAGGCAGATCTAAATTCTTTGCATGTATAAATTCTTCTAATCCTGACATGTTTTCTGTGATGAAAGATACTGTTATTCTTCTAATTTAAAGATACAAATCTGTCACAGAGGCTAGACTTACCAAAGAACAGTCAGGTAGGATGTTACACGGCTCAGCACTCAGGGGTCTGGCTGCAGACCGTGGGTTACTCCTATGTTGCACTGCTCCTCAGTACTGACAAGAGCAAGCTGTAGAAGGAGCAATGGGTTAGAGCAAAGATGGGAACAACGATGCCTTGAGAGTCATATCCTAATAATTGAGGCAAAATAAGAGTTTGCATTGTTAGACTCACCGTATTATTTCTAGTTTTCTTTATTTGCTTGAATCCTCGCTTTCTTCCTGTATTCTCTTCTTTCACCCACAGAAAATAAGGTCAACATCTAGGTACCAGAACATTATCTTAAAGCTAAAGTGATGGCTGGCATAAATTCTATGGATTTAGTGCAAAATAAGTGTAAGAATATGTGTGTGTATCTACCTACACACACACACACACACACACACACACACACTGTATAGCTGGTAGTCCCATTTCAAAGTGTTTGCTTCTTTGCATCTCTGACATGCTGAGATCTATTTTTTTTTCAATGACTGGAGGAGATTTCAACTCTATATGTATCTCCTAGAAAAGTGCTAATTTTCTTGGCAAGTCAAGAACAGAACATCTGCTTTTATTGACTCTTTAGTTGAAAAACAATAAGAAAACCTTATCTTTTTCTGTGCTGGTGATATGACTGTAATACCCTACTGCATATTAATGACTCTCTAGATCCATCCTTGTTTGAATTTGAATGGTCAGAAATAAAATGATGCAATATTGAGTTACAAAACAGTAGTAAACCATATTTGCTAAATACTTTCTTCACCAAATGGAAACATACATATATGATATAACAGTAAAATGAATGAAACATTTTAAAAGGAAGTTCTTGTTTATAATGTTCCTTCCCTAGTTACATGACAGCTAATGTAGTATTCATGGTCAAATTTAACTTTTGAGACCATCTGCTCTATGCAAGATGTCATAGAAATAAAAGCTGTTTTGAAATGAAAAGAGAACAAAAATCTTATTCAGAGAACACCTCCCAGCTGTGTTACCAGTTACTGTGTAATCATCTTTCATTATACATGCTGTATGGGGTACAGAGGATGATTAGAAATGCAAACCTGATGTTCTGGATTTGTACATCTCTTTTAGGGACAGATCGGCTCAGCAAGGAATTTAGCCTCAGATTTTGATTGTGTCTCATGAAATGTTTTGCTAAGTCACTAATATTTGTTGAGTTAACATTTTCATATTCTAAGAAACAACCCAAAGACAACTTCTAAAATTCTTGTATTTATAGAATACTCAACACTAACCAGCATGAGACTAAGCAAAATTAGGACCATACTATGCTGACAGTTCAGAGCCTGGAGCCTGCTTCAGATTCTGTCTCCCTCTCTCTCTCTCTGCCCCCTCCCTCATTCATGCCCTGTGTCTCAAAAATAAGCATTAAAAAATTTAAAAATCAGGACCATACTATTATCTTTATTTCCTTTTTTCTTCCAATTTCCACTAAAAGGATGAAAAGCATAGTAAGACCAGTGCTGCAAGTACTTAGAATCTATGTATCTATATATTGTCTTCTCAAGGTCAAAAACTTGTCAGTTTTGGAGGGCATCTTCTCAGATATTCTACACTTTTGAGAGCACAGTTGTAGAATATAACTAGGTAATGTCTTAAATAGGGAAATAATATGTATATTTTGTAGCTTACTTTTGCATTTCGTTTATTTCAGATCATTCCATAGTGGGTAGTAAGAGCTGATTCATTGTATGAGTACTGCATTGCAGACGTATTTCCAATTGTTCCAGATGTCCATTGCTATGGAACTACTGTACAATTCAAATTTACTGGTTAAAATGTCAATGATTTTATTGTATCTCATCATTTTTGAATAAGGTAGATGCATAAGACCTAGCTAGGTGATTTTCCTGGTTCACACTGTATAAACTGGTTACTTGGTAATAATTACTTGATGCCAGGATGGATGATAGAAGATAGATATCCCCACATGTCTGTGGCCTTGGTGGAGATAGTTGGAGAACTGACTTCAGATGGCCCCTGTCCAAGTGGTCCCAAGGCTTCCCTATGTGGTACCAGTATTGTAATTGGCTTTCTTACAAAACAGTTCAGAGCATTATGATACCAAAGTGGATGATGCCAATCTTTTCAAAGGGGATGCCCCACACTGATACAGCTTCATTACCACCAAATTTTTTTGGACAGAGAGTAGTCATAGATCAGAACAGATTCAAGGATAGAGGACATAAGTTCTTCTTAATAGGAGGAGGAATATTAACCCATGGTCATTTTTAATCTGCCATACCAGTTTTTGGTCAAACAACAAACTTTAATAATTATTCTTGTGTAGACATTTTTGTGATTATAGTAGTAGACACATTCTTACAAGTGATATTGATGAATTATAAAATGCTGATTTGCATTTATGATTTTGACAGATATTACTCTTTTTGTGGAAGTATTATACAACATATGGATCTTTCTTTATCTCAACACTGACTAACACAACAGGTGTTCTCAAATACTTAAAAAACATAGCACTGAAATGTAGAGGGCAGGGTGAAGAGATGAAGAAATTTATAGAAACAGAAAAATAGTAGAGCAAGTAAGAAATCCAATATTTAAAAGTCATTCAATTTCCTGTTATCTGTATCTTCTCTGTTAAAATTATATAAGTAGATTATATGATTTCTTAGGATTACAAAAGGATACTAGTAGAATGGACCTATGATTGTATATATTTTAAGATTTTGTAAAGCATTATAATGAAGCAAAAATTTAAAGACATTTTTTAATTTTTTTTTAAAGTTTATTTATTTTTGATGGAGACAGAGTGTGAGCATGAGCTGGGTAGGGGCGGAGAGAAAGGCAGACACAGAATCTGAAGTGGGCTCCAGGCTCCAAGCTGTCAGCACAGAGCCTGACGTGGGGCTCCAACTCATCTGTGAGATCATGACCTGGGCCAAAGCCAGACGCTTAACTGACTGAGCCACCCAGCTGCCCCAAAAATTTAAAGACATTTCAAGAGAACATGCAAAATCTGAGGTCCATAAATACTTCAAAGTTGTTTTTTTTTTTTTTTTACTCCTTAATGCTTGCTTAGCAATTAGAGCTAGCTTAATTTTATATGATCATCTTTACTAACACAAGTATTGAGAATAATTTTTGAGAACATAATACATATGATTTGATTATAATAGTATCTGTTTAAATATTTATATAACTATTTATTGTAATATCCAAAAAGACATTAGATATTCTAGAGAGATCAAATTAGTCAACAAGACATATTGTCAGTAGCTTGACATTTGCTTCATTTAAGTGAGATCAACATTTTGAAATTGTTAATATCATCCATATTTAATTTATATATCTATAGTAAATGGTAAGCCCAAATTTATTGTATGATATCATGAAAGACATACAAAATATAAAGTTACATGAATATACATGAAAATCTTATGAAAGTTTAAAATCTGGCTTCAGAATTCCTGTGATCATAGGTATCACATATAATAAAAAAATATTTGGTGAATATGTCTCAACTCCTAAAGTTTTGACTTCAAGAAGATAGTAAGGAAAATTTCAACCGATATATGACAACTTATGAATGTTGTATAAATGACTCTTATTTCCAAGACCAGTTAAAGTGTGCATGGGAAAAATATTATCTAAAATATGAAATCAGATGTACTTGAGTGTTACAAAAAAACCCTGAGTTTTCCTATATCCCCTTTAATATTTGTTGTTTATTTTATTTTACCTTTTAAGGCAATTTTATTTGGGGTAATTTTTTAATTACAGTATAATTAACATGCTATATTAGTTTCAGGTGTATGATATACTGATTCACCAATTCTACATTACACATTGCTGATCCTGATAAGCATACTATTAATCCCCTTTACCCAACCCCCCAGTCCATCTTCCCTCAGGTAACCACCAGTTCTCTATATTTAGTCTGTAGTGCTTTTGTTTTGTTTCTTAAGTTACACCTATGAGGAAATCATATGGTACTTGTCTTCCTCTGACTGACTTATCTAACATTATACCCTCTACATCAAACCTATGTTGTTACAAATGGCAAGATTTCATTATTTTTATGGCTGGAAATATTCCATTGTGTGTGTATCTTCTTTTTTAAAATTTTTAAGTTTTTATTTAGTTTCTGTAGAATTTTGTGATCCATCACTTATATACAATACCAGGCGCTCATCACAAGTGCCTTCCTTAATACCCATTTAACCCACCCCCCGCTGATCTCCCCTGGAGCAAACCTTGGTTTATTGTCTATACTCAGTTTTATGGTTTGCCTGTCTTATTTTCCTCCATGTTCATCTATTTTGTTTCTTAAATTCTACATAGTATATGCGTTTTCTTTATCCATTCACCCATGCATGGACCGTTGGGCTGATTCCATATTTTGGCTATTGTAAACAATGCTACAATAAATATAGATGCGCATATATCTTTCTGAATTAATGTTTTTGTATTCTTTGGGTAAGTATCCAATAATGGAATTACTGGATTTAACTTTATGGGAACCTCCATACTGTTTTAGATAGTGGCTGCATAAGTTTGCAATACCCCCAATTCTTGCTATTTCTTGATTTTAGCCATTCTGACAGATGTGAAGTAATAGCTTATTGTGGTTTCCCTAAAACACTGAGTGATGTTGAACATCTTTTCATGTGTCTGTTTCCCATCTGTATTTCTTTGGAAAAATGTCTGTTCATGTCTTCTGCCCATTTTTTAATTGCAGTATTTGCTAATATAGCAAATGTTTTTTATATACTTTGGAGACAAACCCCTTATTAGGTATGTCATTTTCAAATGTCTTCTCCAACTCAGTAGGTTATCTTTTTGTTTTGTTGTTTCCTATGCTGTGAAAAAGCTTGTACTTTTGATATAGTCCAAATAATTAATTTTGCTTTTGTTTTCTTTGCCTTAGGAGACATCCAGAAAAAAAGGTTGCTATGGCCAATGTTACAGAAATTATTGCCTGTGCTCTCTTCTTGGATTTTTATAGTTTCCCATCTCACATTTATGCCCTTAATCCATTTTAAGTTTATTTTTGTGTATGGTGTGAGAAGGTGGTCCAGTTTAGTTCTTTTTGCATGTAGTTGTCCACTTTTCCCTGAACCACTTGTTGAGAGACTATTTTCTCCATTGCATATCCTTATGCCCTTTGTCAAAGATTAACAAATTGTGAGTTTATTTTGGGGCTCTTTATTCTGTTCCATTGACCTATGTGTCTACTTTTGTGTCACACTGTACTGTTTAGGTTATTATAGATTTGTAGTATATCATGAAATCTGGTACTGTGATACTTCTCATTTTCTTTTTTTTTTTTTTTTTTGATAGATACTGAATTAAATCTGTAGACTGTTTTGGGTAGTATGGATATTTTAACAATATCTGTTCTTCCAGTCCATGAACATGGAAAGTCTTTCCATTTGTTTGTGCTGTGCTCAATTTCTTCCATCAGTGTTTTCAGACTACAGGTCATTCACCTCCTTGGTTAAGTTTATTCCTACGTATTTTGTGATTTTTGGTGCCATGGTGAAAGGGAGTTTTTTTCTTAATTTCTCTTTTTGCTACTTCATAATTAGTGCACAGAAATTCAAGGGATTTCTGTATGCTGTGACCTTACTGAATTCAATAATTCGATCTTGTGGTTTTTAGGTGGAATCTTGAGTCTTTTATATATCAACAGAATTCTTATCAATTTGGATGACTTTTATTTCTATTTCTTGTATGACAGCTGTGGCTAGGACTTCCAGTACCATGTTGAATAAAAGCAGTGAAAGTAAACATCCTTATCTTTTTCTGATCTTTGAGGAACAGCTCTGTTTTTTTCCCCATTCAGTATGATAGGGAGTTTTTCATATATGGACTTTATTATGTTGAAGTATGTTTCCCCTAAATCTACTTTGTTGAGAGTTTTTTTTTTTTTTATCATGAATGGATATTGTATTTTGCCAAATGTCTTTTCTGTATCTACTGCTATAATTATATGGTTTTTATTTTTTCCCTTAATGTGATGGATTACATTTTTGATTTGTAAATATTGAACCACCTCTGCATCCCTCGAATGAAACACAATTGATCATGGTGAAAAATTTGTTAATGTATTGCTTTTTTTATAGTTCTTTTACATTTATTTATTTTTGAGAGATAGAGTGAGACAAAGTGAGAGTAGAGGTGGGGAAGAGAGAGAGGGAGACACAGAATCTAAAGCAGGCTCCAGGCTCTGAGCTGTTAGCACAGAGCCTGATGCAGGGCTTGAACCCACAAACCTGTGAGATCATGACCTGAGCCGAAGTCAGATGCTTAACCAACTGAGCCACCCAGGCACCCCATTTAATGTATTGTTTAATTAGTTTTGCAGATATTTTGTTGAAGATTTTAGCATTTATCTTCATCCAAGATATAGGCACACGTTTTTCTTCTTTGCAGTGTCTTCATCTGGTTTTGGCATCAAGGTAATGCTGGCCTCATTGAATGAATTTGGACCTTTCCTTCCTCTTCCACTTTTTGGAATAGTTTGAGAAGAATAGGTAGTAACTCTTTTTTTTTTTTTTTTTACAAGTGTTGTAGAATTTACTGTGAAGCCATCTGGTCTTGGACTTTTGTTCATTGGGAGTTTTTTTTTTTTTTTTTCTTTATTTTTTTATTTTTTTTTTTTTATTAAATTTTTTTTTTTCAACGTTTATTTATTTTTGGGATAGAGAGAGACAGAGCATGAACGGGGGAGGGGCAGAGAGAGAGGGAGACACAGAATCGGAAACAGGCTCCAGGCTCTGAGCCATCCGCCCAGAGCCCGACGCGGGGCTCGAACTCACGGACCGCGAGATCATGACCTGGCTGAAGTCGGACGCTTAACCGACTGCGCCACCCAGGCGCCCCTCTTTATTTTTTTAAGTAGTCTTCACACCTGTGTAGAGACCAATATGGGACTTCATCTCACAACCCTGAGTTTAAGACCTGAGCTAAGATCAAGTGTTGGAGATGTAACTGACTAAGCCACCTAGCCACCCCTGTTGGTAGTGTTTTTGATTACTGATTCAGTCTCCTTGATGTTAATCAGTCTGTGCAAATTTTCTGTTTCTTCCTGATTCAATTTGGGACATTATATTTCTCTAGGAATTTATCCATTTTTTCTAAAATATCCAATTAGTTGGCATGTAAGTTTTCATAATATTCTCCTATAATCCTTTGTATTTGTGGTGTCAATGATTTCTCCTTCATTTATGACTTTATCTGACTCTTTTTTTTATGAGTGTGGGGCTAATGACTCACCAATTTCCTTGCTCTTTCAAAGACCTAGGTCTTGATTTCATCATGTTCAATTTTTTTTTAAGTCTCTATCATTTACTTTAGTTCTATGCTGTATTATGTCCTTTCTACTGGTTTTAAGCTTTGTTCCTCTTTAGTGTAAAGTTACATTGAGATTTCTCTTCATTCTTGTGTAGGCCTATATTGCTATACACTTCCCTCTTAGAATAGCTTTTGCACCATCGTATTATCCTTTTGGTTTGTCTCCATGTATTTCATTTAATTTACTCTTTATTAGTTGAGACATTCATTGTTTAGTAGCATGTTATCTAACTTCTATGTGTTTGTGTCTTTCTAGATTTTTTTTTTTTTTGGTTGATTCCTAGTGTCTAATAGCATTGTGGTTGGAAAAGGTTCATCTGACTTCAGTCTTTTGAATTTGCAAAAACTTGTCTGTGGCCTAACAGAAGATCTATTCTCTAGAATATTCCATGTGCACTTGAAAAGAAAATGTATTTTATTCTGTTTGGATACAATGTTCTGAATATATCTTTTAGATCCATCTGGCCAAGGTGTCATTCGAAGCCACTGTTTCCTTGTTGATTTTCTGTTAGATGATCTATCCATTGATGTAAGTGGGGTATAATATAATACTATTATTTTATTACAATTGATTTCTTGTTTTATGTCTGTTATTAGCTCTTTTATGTATTTGGGTGTTTCATGTTGGATTGTTTCCTTTATGATTAGGTAATATCCTTCTTTGCCTCTTGTTATGGTCTTTTAAAGTCTATTTTGAGCAATATAAGTATTGCACTCCAGCTATCTTTTACTTGTATTTGCATGATAAATACTTTTCCATCCTTCACTTTCAATCTGCATTTGTCTTTAGGTCTGAAATGAGGCAGCATATAAATGTATAAAATTGCTTTTTTTTTTTTTATTAAATTTTTTTTTTCAACGTTTATTTATTTTTGGGACAGAGAGAGACAGAGCATGAACAGGGGAGGGGCAGAGAGAGAGGGAGACACAGAATCGGAAACAGGCTCCAGGCTCTGAGCCATCAGCCCAGAGCCCGACGCGGGGCTCGAACTCCCGGACCGTGAGATCGTGACCTGGCTGAAGTTGGACGCTTAACCGACTGCGCCACCCAGGCGCCCCTAAAATTGCTTTTTTATACAGTCACCTCATGTCTTTGTCTTTGGGCATTTAGTCTATTTAAATTCAAAGTAATTATTGATAAGCATGTGTTTATTGCCATTTTGTTACTTGTTTTATGATTGGTTTTATAGTTCTTTCTTCTTGCTCTATTTCTTTGTAATTGTATGTTGTTGTTGTTTAGTATAATGCTTGGATTCCTTTCTCTTTGTTTATTGTGTGACAGGTTTTTGGTGCATTGCTACCATTAGGTTCATATATAATATTTTATGTGTATAGCAATCTATATTAAGTTGATGGCCACTTAAGTTTGAACCCATTCTGAGTACTAAATTTTTACTCCTTGCCCACATTTTATGTATATGCCACACTTTACATTCTTTTTTATTAATTTTTGACTGATTTTTGTAAATGTAAAACCATTATGTAGGCTAAAGTAGTAAAAGCAATTATAAGTGATTAATGTACTCTATTATATGTTTGCATTTATACGTGGATTTTTTTCATCTCATAATTTTCTTATTCCTACTTACAATCTTTTCACTCAGAATTTTCTTTGTTTTTTATTGTAAGGCTGGTGTAGTGGTCACAAATTCTTTTAACTTTTGTTGGGAAACTCTCTCTCCTACTCTGAATGATAGCCTTGCTGGAGAGAGTATTATTGGTTGCAGGTTTTTTGGGGTTTTTTCTGTTTTTTGTTTTCTTTTTAGCACTTTGAATACATTGTGTCTCTCCTTTCTGGACTTAAAAGTTTCTGCTGATACTTTGCTTACAAGAGATTCACTTTAAGCACAGAGACACATGCAGACTGAACATGAAGGAATGGAAAAATATTTACCTTGTAAATGGAAGCAAAAAGAAGGTTAGCATAGCAATACTTAGACTTTAAAACAAAGGTAATAATAAGAGACAAAGGATACTACATAATCATAAAGAGAACAATCCAAAAGGAGAATAATTGTGCATATTTATGCACCTAACATGAAAGCACCTAAATACATGAAGCAACTGTTAACATAGAGGAATTAACATAGAGGAAGAAATTGACAGTAAAGCAGTATTATCCAGGACTTTAAACCCCACTTAGATTATCCAGATGATAATCATCAAGGAAACAGCAGATTTTAATGATACGTTAGACTAATGGATCTCTCAAATATATGCAGAACTTTCTCTCTAAAACCACTGGAATAGACATTCAAGTACACATAAAACATCTTCTAAGATAAAGTTGAAATTATATCATGTATCTTTTCCACCCACAACTCTATGAAAATATAAATTACAGGAATAAATATAGAAACACTAATACATGGAGGCTAAATAACATGACACTAAAAAATTAAGGGGTCTACCAAGTAATCAACAGCAAATCAAAAAACACATGGAAACAAATCAAAACACAATGGTACAAAATCTAAAATATAAGTTTGTAGCAATACAGACCTATGTCAAGAAAGAAGAAAAATCCTGAATAAACCTCCTAACATTATTCCTAGAGGATCCAGAAAAAGAAAAAGCTTAAAGAAGTATAAGGAAGAAAATAATAAAAATAAATATCAATGAAACCAGACGTTTGTTCTTTAAAAAAGATAAGATTTGTAAACCTTTAGCCAGACTTACCAAAAAGAGAGAGAGGACTTAAATAAAGTAGGACAAATATAAAGATAATTTTATGAAAAACTATATGCCAACAAATTGGATGACCTAGAAGAAATGGATATGTTTGTGGAAATCTATAACCTTCCAAAACTGACTCAGAAATAGAAAATTGAAACAAAGTAATTAGTCACGATGAAATAGAATCTGTAATTAGGAAATTCCAAATGGGGTCCCTGGGTGGCTCAGTTGGTTAAGCATCAAACTCTTGATATCAGCTCAGGTCACGACATCACAGTTTGTGGGACTGAGCCCTGAGTCAGGACTCACTGACATTGCAGAGCCTGCTTAGTATTCTCTTTCTCACAAAAACAAGTATACATTTAAAAAATAATATTAAGAAACTCCTAACAATCAAAAGCCCAGGACTAGATGGCTTCACAGGTGAATTCTACCATTTAAAGAAGAATTAATACCTGGTGTACCTGTGTGGCTCAGTTGGTTAAGCAACAGGCTGTTGATTTCAGCTCAGGTCATGATCTCATGGTTGTGAGACTGAGCCCTGCATCAGGCTCTGCCACTGCGTGTGGAGCCTGCTTAACATTCTCTCTCTCCCTCTGCCCCTCCCAGACTCACTGTCTCAAAAAACAAACAAACAAACAAACAAACAGGAAAAGAGTACCTATTCTTATGAAACAATTCCAAATAATAGAAGAGGGAAGGAAACTTCCTAATTCATGCTACAAGTCCAGCATTATCCTGAAACCAAAAATAGACAAAGATACTACAAAACAAGAAAACTACAGGCCAATTATATAATGGAGATAGATGCAAAATTCCTCAGCAAAATATTAGCAAACCTAATCCAATAATACATTAAAAAATTATTCACCATGATCAAGTGAAATTTATTCCACAGTTGCATGGGTGGTTGAGTATTTACAAATCAATGTGATACAACACATTAATAACAAGAGAAATGATAAAAACCAAATAATCATCTCGATAGATGCAGAAAAAGCATTTGACAAAATACAACATCCATGGATAAAAACTATTAATGCAAAATCAGAGGAAACGTATCTCAACATACTAAATGCCATATATGAAAAAAAAAAACAACAACAACAGCTAACCAAGTTCTCAATGGTAAAAAAAACAGAGAGCTTTTCCTCTGAGCTCAGGAACAGGACAGAGATGCACACTCTCACCAGTTTTATTCAACATAGCGCTGAAAGCCCTAGCCACAGCAATTACAAGAAATAAAAGGCATCCGAAGTATTAAGGAAAAAGTAAAACTTCACCTTTTGCTGTTGACATGGTACAATATGTATAATACCCTAAAAACTGCTCCAAAAAACTACTAAACTAATAAATGAATTCAGTAAAGCTGCAAGATACATTAATATACAGAAATCTGTTGCTTTTCTGTACAGTAATAATAAAGTAGCAAAAAGAGAAGTTAAGACAATAATCCCATTTATAATTGTACCAGAAAGAATAAAATGCCTAGGAGTAAACGTTTAAACCTTCAAAAACTAAATAGCCCACAAACTATGGTAAAGATATCCTAAACTCATGTATTGGAAGGACAAATATGGTTAAAGTGTCCATACTGTACAAAGCAATATACAGATTTAATATAATCCTTAAAGTTATGAGACCACAAAAAACCTTGAATACCCGAAGTCATTGTGAGGAAGATGAACAAAGCTGGAGGTGTCCCAATCCCAGATTTTAAGATACACTACAAAGCCATAGTAATCATAACAGTATGATACTAGCACAAAAATAGACACATAGATCAATGGCACATAATAGCCATAAATAAACCCAACATTTTATGGTCAATGTAATCTGTGACAAAAGAGGCAAAAAATACAATAGGGAACAGAATAGTCTCTTCAACAAATGGGCTAGGAAACCTGGACCACTTTCTCACACCATACATAAAAATAAACTCAACTTGGTATAAAGACCTAAATGTGAGACCTGAAACCATAAATCTCCTGGAAGAAAACAGGCAGTGATTTCTTTGACACGGCCATAGAAACATTTTTCTAGGTATGTCTCCTTAGGCAAAAAAACAAATGCAAAAATCAACCATTGAGACTGCACCAAGATAAAAAAAGTTTTGCACAGCAAAAAATGAAACAAAAAAATTAACAAAGTGAAAATATAACTTACTGAATAGAAAAATATATTTGCAAATTATATTTCATATGGAGTTAATATCCAGAATATATGAAGAACTAGGTGACACCAAAAATATTCAATTAAAAATGAATAGACATTTTTCCAAAGAACACATCCATATGGCCAATATACAAATGAAAAAATGTTAAACATCACTAATCATCAAGGAAATGCAAATCAAAATCACCATAATATGGAACCTCACACTCACCAGAATGGCTAGAATCAAAAACATAAGAAATAACAAATGTTGGTGGGAATGCAAATTGGTAGGTGCTGTGGAAAACAGTTCGGAGGTTCCACAAATTTAAAAATAGGATTAACATATAATCCAGTAATTCCATTACGGTATTTACCCAAGGAAAATAAAAACACTGATTTGAAAAGACATATGCACCTCCCATGTTTATTGCAGCATTATTTACAATGGCCAAGATATGGAAGCAAGATATCTATCAACAGATATAGAAGATGTGGTATATACGGAATATTGAAATATTACTCAGCCCTGCAAGGAGATCTTTCCATTTGCAACAAAATTAACGGACCTAGAGGAAATAATGCTAAGTGAAATATGCCAGAAAGACAGAAATTCCATATGATTTCACTCAAGTGTGGAATTTAAGAAACAAAAAAAAAGGAGAATAGACTTGGAATTACAAAGAACTGGTGGTTGCCAGAAAGGAGGTGTTGTGTGTGGTGGGGTTGGGGGTGTGTGAAATAGATAAAGGGATTAAGAGTACGTTTATGATAAACACTGAATAATGTGTAGTATTTTTAATAATTATATTATACTTGAGTAAAAAATTTAAAATATTTACTTTTAGACTGCCAGACACTGTAGCAATAAATCAAATTGATTTTCTAATAGCTTACTTCATAATTTAATGTCTTTTATACACAGACACCACTCCCGCTCTCACCTTGTTGGTTGGCCGTTCTTTCAGGAATTCTCTGTTGTACTCTCCATTGCAGTGGTGAGTCATTTTTGTTTTAAAATATATCCTGGAATTCTTTTAAAGCAATGATAACATTAATTGAATATTTATTATATATGCAGAAGTTAAGTGCCTTTCATATGAGTCTTTAATCTTTAGCCTTAAAAAATAATGAAGGAAGAAGT
Organism: Puma concolor; assembly: GCF_028749965.1. Taxonomy (NCBI): domain Eukaryota; kingdom Metazoa; phylum Chordata; class Mammalia; order Carnivora; family Felidae; genus Puma; species Puma concolor. The sequence continues at coordinate 56,903,492 of NC_141675.1, forward strand.
ATAGTTCATTATCCTTCAGAGGAAATTGAGATCAAGAGAAGCAGAGTTACTTAGCTAAACACATATGCCTAGCGATACACAAGGAGGGTAAATATGTGCCTGTGTAGCCTCCCTGTTTTTCATCCATTCAATGTACCATATATTGATTGCCTGTTATGTGCCTCTCTTACTATTAAGCATCCAAGAGTCTAGACAAATGTGGTTCCTTTCCCTGTGGAATTGACAGTGGCCGAGTGATGACAATTTTACTAAGGAGTAGCAAGGAAAAGAGTACACTATTGAAATCTGGACTGTGGAGCAGGGACAAATCTTTTATTAAGTAGTATCTAGTAAAAAGTTAAACTGTGATCTGAAAAGTCATTTATATTTAGCTAAGCAAACACTTATGAAAGACAGCAGTCACTGGACAATGCTTAAAAAATAAATTTTCAAAGTGAACCATGTTGAGTTTCATAAAATGAAACAAGGATAGTTGCCTGGGGCTCAGAGAAGCTGAAAGAATTTTGTTTTGTTTCCTCTCTCTTTTCAAAGACTCTTTGTATACTTTGTGTTTATGGTATTTTTAAAAAAAGCTGAATATATGTCAGTATGTTTATTGAAAAAAATGATAAAATCATATTTAGCGCGAATAAAAATAAAATACATCTCTGATAGAGATAACCACCATTAGCTCTTTGATGTTTCTCCTTTCTGATATCCTCTCTATGCAGGAATGTGCACATTTTTACAGAGAAAAAAATATGAACTCACAGATTGCTGTGAAGACTTTTCATTAATGTGATATTTTTAATTCTTTTCCATATGCATAAATTTTCATCTGCAAAATAACGCATGAATAGTATGGTACTATATAAGATTGGACAGATAGATCACTATGCTACTGTACGCAAACATCAGACTAAAGAGGTAATTTATTTAAAAATTATTTTGAAACATTTCTTAATAACATGCAAAAACTCTATTTTAATCCTTAATTTCTTTTTTTTTTTTTCATATACTCTACAGATCTCAACATGAATGACTATTTTGCCTAAATTTATACTCACAGACTTGGAGTAAGATGGAGGTATGAAATGAACATGAGCTTTCAAATGAGATTATTTGTAACATAAAAACAAATTGATCCCACTTAATAAATTACCAATAAGCTCTACTTCATGACTTCATTGGTATTATACAATATTTCAAGAGAAAATTACAAACATACTTGCAACACAGATAAAGCGTTGATATGTAAGCAGCTTATATAATGTGGGAAAATTTCCAACGCTCAATTGGAAAATCTGGTAAAATTCATGAGCAGAATAAAATTTTAAAACATACCTGACAATCTCACGCACACACCAAACAAAAAGAATCCTCAATTCTTCTGTAAAATTTCTCTTTATATTCCTGCTATATGACATCAAGCTCACTTCTGATGATGCTCTTTCTCTTGAAGCTCTCTTAAAAGGTGTAAGACAGGTGCACCTGCAGGGGTCAGTAGGTTAAGCCTCTGGTTCTTGATTTGGGTCAGGTCATGATCTCACAGTTTGTGAGTTCAAGCCTGCATCAGGCTTGATACATCATTCATGATATTACATACAACCCTCTTTTCTGTATGCATAGACTAGCATTTAAGGCTCATATCTCCAACCATGATGTAGATTCACTCTTACTTTCTCAGGGACAGTTTCACCAGCTCTCTTACTCTGTAAGCAACATGAGGCAACATCTTCGAAAATATGTTTTGTTTCCTGTCAAATCTCCAAAGCCTATAATGGTATAGTACTTCGAACCTAGTGAGTACTAATGAGTGAAGATAAAATGAAAGAGAATGATATATCATTTTTACCAGTCAAATTTAAGGTACTATTTTTTAAGTTTATTTATTTGAGAGAGAGAACTTGTGCATGCAAGTGGGGGAGGGGCAGAGAGAATTCCAAACAGGCTCTTCACTGTCAGCACAGAGCCTGATGCAGGGCTGGAACCCATAAACCATGAGATCATGACCCAAACTAAAGACGTGTAACCAACTGAGCCACCTAGGTACCTCATAAACTACTATTTAACCTGTCAGGCAGAATGAAGGGATTACTCACTGCCATGGTAGATAGGCATTTGAAATTAAATACTTTTTAAAAGCAGTCTGACAAAACAATCCTAGATTCACAGACTCAAAGCCTCAATATGGCAATCTTACTGTTTATGGCCTCCTTTAAGTAACAAGGCAACTATTAATAAATATATAACAGATTTGTTTATGAAATGTCAATTTGAGGGAAAAAATTAAAAACAAAGCAAATATTTAGACCAAGTATGATGAGTCTACATGTTCATAAAATGTATGTGCTATTGCAGTCACATGCATAAAAAGCACTTCTATTTACTTTGGAAAATGTTTGGTATATGGCCACCTGGAATGCCACTCAAGGTGTGGCCCAATCTTTAACCTCTTCCTAGAGGATTACTCCTATAATCCTCATATGAGAAAACTAGCCAAGAAGTTTTGAATATTTTTTTTATTATTAGCAGTCAAGTTCAATACACTAAATACATCTCTCAGCAACAATACCCCTCCCCAAAGTCATGTCTGATTGAAAATCTATGAGCCAGCCACCCAATACTAGGGTAGCCTAATGCCATCTCTTTGAGTGTAAGTGAGGGTAAGCAGGTGGTTTCTTGAGGAGATATGCAGGAAGTAAGGTCTGGTCCTAAAATTATTTCCCAATTAAAAAAGAATAGTTTATGTTTTTAATAATTACACTTATTTATGGCCATATATTAGACTGAAAAGTATCTCAAATGGAGTTTTGCTTTTATACCTATGCATATATAATACATAATATACTCACACAAAATGTAAGAATACAAGCCTCCAGAAAAAAAGATAATAAAGTCACTTACTTACTTGTGAAATCAAAGTTTCAGTATCTGCTTGCTTCACCTGCCGAAGAAAATACTTGGGCTTATACTTTATGGTTAACAAGACTGAACACTTTTGAAACATACTTCTCTAGTCACCCAACCTGTAAATTAAGTACATCAGCAATGCAATTATTGCACTATGCTCTTTTCACAGGTATAAATCACATACAAAAGAATTGCAGAACTGAGAAACAAAACTATAATTTATGTTTTACTGTTAACACCTGAAACTCCACATGTAAACCAGTGTTCTGAAGTTGCAAATAGGTTCCATGCCAGCTATAATGAGGTAACTTCAGAACTAGAAAAGGAAATCAGACTAGAAAGCAGTGATATTTTATGGAACCATTCTCTTTCATAACTTGTTTTTTTCTGTGTTTTACATACCTTTAATAGAATAGCCACGCAATTTTTTTAAATAAAAATTTCGGAAAATAAAAAAAAATAAAAACTAGTGGAACAGTATTAGTTGGTTCTAAAACACCCACCAGAAAGTTATTATTAACAATATAATTATTTATATACAATATATAAATTGTATATAATTGCACACATAGTATAATTATAGATGTACTATATGCTCAATGCAGAAAACACTTAAAGACAAAAAGTGAACATAACTCCTGTACAACTACCAAAAGTCAAGGACTTCAACATTTTATACATTTTTTTTAACGTTTATTTATTTTTGAAACAGAGAGAGACAGAGCATGAATGGGGAAGGAGCAGAGAGAGAGGGAGACACAGAATCTGAAACAGGCTCCAGGCTCTGAGCCATCAGCACAGAGCCTGACACGGGGCTTCAACTCATGAACTGCGAGATCATGACCGAAGTCGGACGCTTAACCGACTGAGCCACCCAGGCGCCCCAAGGACTTCAACATTTTAACGACTTTTCTCAATTCAGGGATTCTACTTTTCCTTAGGATTTACCTAAAGAATGTTTTTATTGTAGGTTAATATTTTCTTTTACTTCCTCTTTCTCATTAACCTTGCCAGATCCTTGATCTTTTCAGAGTAATCCTTCCATTATTGAACTTATTGAATTGAATTTATTTTCATTTTATTTAACAATTTCTATTTTTACAGCCCTTTATGGTTGCATTTTTTACATATTGATCTACTTAACACTATGATAATTTTGTTTTAATAAAAGTATTCAGTTTTAAGAAAGTATTTTCAAGATAACCTGTGTTTGAATGTTGATTTTTTTTACTTATATTTCCAACACATTTAAACCATAGTAGTTTTCTAAAACATGGTCTGAAAGTGGAACTTTGTATAATTAAAATAAATCAGGTTGCAAAGCATTTCCTAGACTTCAGATTTCAAATAGGATTCTCAGCTCTGGCTGCACAGAAGTAGCTGGTGGGGAGAAAATATACCAGATAATAAGGCCCTGTATCTAGATTCTGTTTTAAGTTTCTTGTAATATATAATCAGGATTGAGGACTATTTAATTTAGGGTTACAGATTGAAATAAGAATATAGACAATATACTTTGGGGCTGTACTTGCCCAAATCATAAACAGTGTGTCACAATTTTTAATTTGCTTTTTGATCCATAATTTAAGTAATTATTTTCCTATTTCCCAATTTTATAAATTTTATAAATTTAAAATGAGAATATAAAATAATTCATGTTACTTATAGAATACTTAAAAAATACAGAAAAACAACTTGTCCCTGGGTGTGGGCATTTTGCCACTCTTTAACTTTCAGGATTTTATTTTATGGTAAACCAAGTGTCCAAAACAGTCTTACCACTCTTTCTTACTCCAACTTATTATAGGATAAGTCTCTTCTTTGGTCTAGAAATAAGGAGAAAATCAGTGACCAACTGAAAAATCAACACTCATTTAATAGGGAAACTATTCTTTAATCTGGCTGGGCATAAAATTCAACTTTTAACAAAATAAAGATTCCCAGACTATATACCCAAGGTGCTGGATCAGTGGATCTGAGATAAAGTCCTGCTTCTCTGTAATTTTTAAAGCCTTAACAGTGATTCAGATGTACATTCAAAAAGAAAAGCCACAGTAGCAAACAAATAAAAACATTTGTTTATTATAAGTCATTTAAATCAGGAGCCTCTAGTATAGTAAGTGGTCATTGGAGGCATGGCCAACTACTTTCTTTTTATAAAGTTTATAAAATTGCTCTATTTAAATTGATAAAACATACAATTGCATAATTTGCATATTATGAATCCCAAATAAGCTTTATATCCTTGCTAATTACTAAAATTTGCCAAAGACCATGATGAATTAGCATATTGAATGTCTCCTGATTTTCTAGTTGTTAATCATTTTGTTGCTATTAGTGCTATTTGGTTTCAGATTCTTTTTACGTATCAAGTACTTCAGTTGAATGTTGAGAAGTGCTCTTTAATTGGATAGTTTCCATTTATTATCCTCAGTAGCAACCTCTTCTTTGAGTGATTTCTTTAGCCTTAAGGATTGTTTTTATATGAGTACTTAATATGTCAAATAAAATTTAACAGACCTGTTGATTAAAATGGGATAATAAAGTCCCCTCCTATTGTAGTATTGCATGTATGTTTCCCCTTAGATCACTGAGATGAAGAAAACATTTGCCTTAAGTGACACATTAGGTCACATAGACTTGAAATACACATGGTTTATCCTAAAGCAAAAGAACGCACATTCTTCTCAAGTGCACACAAAGTATTCTAAAGGACACATTACATTTTAGACCACAAAACAAGTCTCAATAAATTTCAGAACACTGAAATCGTAATGGTATGATTTCATACCACAATGGTATGAAACTAGAAATCAATTACAAAAAGAAAATTGAAATACTGAATAGTATGTGGAGATTCAATAATATGCTACTGAATAATCATTGGGTCAAAGAAAAAAATGAAAAGAGAAATCAAAAAATACCTTGACAGAAATGAAAATTAAAGTACAAGATACCAAAACTTATGCAGCAAAAGCAGTTCCAAGAGGGAAATTCATAGTGATAAATGCCTAAATCAAGGAACAAGATGATCAACAACCAAACTTTACACATTAGTTAACTGGAAAACACAAAGCCCAGTTAGTAGAAGAAAGAAAACAATAACGATTAGAGTGGAAATAAAATAGAGACTAAAAAGATTACAGAAAATAACAATGAAACTAGGAGCTGGTTCTTTGAAAAATTACCAAAATTTACCTACACTAAGAAAAACAAAGACTACTCAAATAATTAAAATCAAGTGAAGGAGGAGATGTTAGAACTCACAAAACAAATATAAAACATAAGAGACTACTATGAATAATTATGTCCCAACAAATTGGATAACCTAGAAGAAATGGATAAATTCCTAGAAACACATAACCTGAATCTTGAAGAAATATAAAATGTGAACAGACTAATTACTAGTATGGAGATTGAATCAGAAGTCAAAATTCTTTCAACAAAACACCAAAACCAGACTGCTCTATGGTGATGAACGCTATCAAACATTTTTTTTGTTTGTCTGTTTTAATGCCAATCCTCAAACTCTTGCAAGAAAGTAAAAGAGGAGGGATTACTTTCAAACTCCTTTTACATGTCCAACTATACCCTGATCCCAAAATGAGAAAAAGAGTACATGAGAAAGAAAATTACAAGCCAATATCCCAGTGAACATAGATATAAAAATATTCAACAAAATATTAGCAAAAACTATCATCAAGATCGTAAAGATCATACACCATCATCAAGTGGGATTGGTTACAGAGGGGCAAGGATGGATCAACATATTGACAAAACAAAGGATAAAAATCATCCAATTATTTCAAAAACAGAAAATGCATTTGTCAGAATTTAATATCAATTCATGATAAAAACTCTCAACAAAGTGAGTACAGTATGAGTATGATGATGTATTTCATCATAATAAAGACTATATATTACAAGCCCATAGCTAACATCATAGCAAAAAGCTGAAACTTTTCCTTTAAGCCTGGGACTAAGACAAGGATGCCTACTCTTGGCACTTTTATTCAACATAATATTGCAAGTCCTCTAGCTGCAGAAATCAGACAAGAAAAAAGGGAAAAGACATCCAAATTAGTAAAACAAATAAAACATTTGCAGATGGCATGATTTTATGTCTAAAAAATTTAAACTGCACCAAAAACTAAATTAAAAAAATTAGGTAAACTCCATGGTGAATGTGGGGCTTGAACTCACAACCTTGAGATCAAGTCACAGGTTCTACTGATTGAACCAGCCAGGCACCCCCCCCCCAAAAAAAAATTCTTATAATAAACTAATTTGGTAAAGTTTCAGGAAACAAAATCAGTACTCAAATCTGTTACAATTTCATACACTATTTGAAAAATTAAGAAAATGTTCCCATTTACAATTGCATCAAAAAGAATACCTAGAAAAAGGATACAAAGATATTGATTTAAAGGTATACATGCACCTTGAATTTTAGAGCAGTATTAACAATAGTCAAATTATGGAAAGAGCTTAAATATCGACTGATGAATGGATAAAGAAGATGTGGTTTATATCTGCAAAGGAATACTACTCAGCCATCATAAAGAATGAAATCATGCCATTTGCAGTGATATGGATGAAACTAGAGTATATTATGCTAAGCAAAATAAGTCAGAAAAAGACAAATACCATATGGTTTCACTTATATGGGGAATTTAAGAAAGAAAAACAAAACATATGAACATAGGGGAAGGGAGGAAAAAAAAGAGGAAGACAAACCATAAGAGACTCCCAATGATAGAGAACAAACAGGGTTGACGTAGGGAGATTGGTGAGGGATGGGCTAATTGGATGATGGGTATTAAAGAAGGTACTTGTGATGAGCACTGGTGTTATATCTGACGAAAAAGTCACTAAATTCTCCTTAACCAAATATGACTCTATAACTCACTGTAATTTAAATAAACACTTGAAACAAAAAAAACACAGCTAAAATAAAGGATTATAACAGTCTATGGGCAATTGTACACCAACAAATTGGACAATATAGAAGAAATGGATAAATTCCTAGAAACATACAACCTACCAAGACTGAATCATGAAGAAACAGAAAATCTAAATGGACCTGTTAATATTAAGGAGATTGAACAAGAAATCAAAACCCTCACAACAAACTAAAGTCCAAGATGAACAGCTTCACTGGTGAATTCTACCATACATTCAAAAAATTAATACCAGTCCTTTTCTCACTCTTCCAAAAACAGAAGAAAACATGCTTCCAATTTCATTTTAGAAGGCTAGCATTACTGAAACCAAAACTACATGAGTATGTCATGAGAAAAGAAAATGACAAATATCCCTAACAAACATAAATACAAAAATCCTCAACAAAACATTGCCTAAACAAAGTCAACAATACATTAAAAGGTTTATACACCATGATCAAGTGTGATTTATTCCAGGGATGCAAGGATGATTTGATATCTAAAATCAATGTTATATACCACACTAACAAAGATTAGCAATCATATGATCATCTCACTAGATTCAAAAAAAGCATTTGACAAAACTAAACATAATTTATAATAAAAAGTCTCAAAGAGGATATAGAAGAAGCATAATAAAGGCCATGTATAACAGCCCACAGCTAACATTATACTCAATGGTAAAAACCTGAAAACTTTTCCTTTAAGATCAAGAACAAGATAAAAATTCCCTCTAATCACTTTTATTCAACATAATATTGGAAGTCCTGGCTAGAAAAATTAGGCAAGAAAAAAAAATTATTAAAACACATCCAAATAGGACAGGAAGAAGCAAAACCGTCACTATTTGCAGATGGCATGATTTTACATATAGAAAACCCTAAACACTCCAACAATTCTGAATTCATTTATTCTGAATTCTCTTATTCTAAAAGTTGAATGATAAAATCAATATACAAAAATTTGTTAGTTTTATACACTAATAACAAACGATCAGAAAGAGAAATTAAGGGGAGTTGGTGTAAGTTGTGGTGTAAGATTTTGAACTCGTTCTCTTCCCCAGATACAACAAACATATAACTACATATGGAATAATTTCCACTAAGGCCAAAAAGTTGGATAAACAGAGCCTCTCCAAAAGACAAAAGGACAACACTAAAACAGGTAAGAGAGACAGACATACCGTGTTGCTGAAAATCCACATAGATCCACATATCAGGAGGGATCTCAGAAGTATGGAACTTTTCCCTGAGGAGTGAGGGGTTTATCCTCCATACCAGGTACCCTAACCTTTAGATCCTGCTTGAAAGATGATCCCCCTAGATGCTAGGCTTTGAAAACCAACAGGAATATCCAAGATAACCATAAATCTATATGGAATAAAGAAATACCTCTTAAAGAGCCCTTGTGCATATTTGCTCACCTCAGGACCCTGTGTAAAACCACTAATTTGAAATGCACCCAGGCCACATGTGAAAGAGACCAATTTACTAATCTTAAAAAAACTAAGGAAGAGGAAGAAAGCAGGGACAGAGACACTGATTGGTCCCCTATTTGTGACTTCATTCTATCCTGTGAAGGCCAATGTTCACCATTTAGGAACTATTCCTTTAAACTGCTAGGGTTGGAATATGCACCCAGCTAAGAACCCCACCCATCCCACGGCACAACCAGATGTTGTAGCCAGGATTGAACAGAACTGCCAATTCCTGCTCATTTCAGTCTGGATGAGCATCAGAACCACTGACTTCTATGCTCTACTGTAGCTGCATGCTACAGTCAGGCCAATTGAGAGCCCCCCCTATAACTTTGCTGCATTGCAGCCACACATGGCAGTTGAGCTAAGCACCAGCCCTGCTTACTCCTGTGTCTCAGCACAAATGCATTGCAGCCAGAGAGGGCATCAGCCCCACCCGCACCTATACCTCAGATGCAGCCCAAGCAAAGCAAGTAGGCTTTGAGAGCCTAGCTCTGGTTGTTAAAGGTTATTGTGCTACTGGGCTCCATTTTGCATCTCCTATAGAAGACTGTCCCTTCAAGAATAGGATAGGTAGTTGATTTGCTAATACATAAGAACACACACACAGAGACAAAATGGGGAGACAGTAATATATTCCAAATTACAGAATAATGCAACACATCACAAAAAAGACATTAATGAGATGAGGATCAGCAATCTACCTGATGAATTCAAAATAACAGTAATAAAGTTGCTCACTCATAGGTATGGAAGATTGTGGAGTAGAAGGATCCCTAGCTTAACTCCCACAGACACATCAAATCTACGGCTACATATAATGCCTTTCATTCTGAAAGTAGCAGAAAATTAGCAGACTATGGATACCACAACTATGGATACCCAAAAAAAATCAAAAGGTGTAGGAGGGCCAGGGATGTGGTTTAGACTGAACTTCTGGCATGGTGACCCACAAGTGAGAATGTTCACGGGTAAAGAGATACACCCTGAGGACCAAGGGGATCAGACCCCACATTGGGCACCCCTGGCCGTAGGTACCTGTACTGGGAAGATGCGCTCTTAATGACTTGCTTTGAAAAACAGAAGGACTTAACTACAGGAGAGCTGGAGGGCTATAGGAAACCAAGACTTTATTCTTTTTTTTTTTTTTTAATTTTTTTTTTCAACGTTTATTTATTTTTGGGACAGAGAGAGACAGAGCATGAACGGGGGAGGGGCAGAGAGAGAGGGAGACACAGAATCTGAAACAGGCTCCAGGCTCTGAGCCATCAGCCCAGAGCCCGACGCGGGGCTCGAACTCACGGACCGCAAGATCGTGACCTGGCTGAAGTCGGACGCTTAACCGACTGCGCCACCCAGGTGCCCCAAGACTTTATTCTTAAAGGGCCAGACTACTATACCACTTGGTCAGAGACCCTGCACAGTGGCAGCAGTTTGCAAAACATCTGGGTTATGGCTAGAGAAAATTTGTTGACTGACTTGAGGACATGTGCCTATGGGAAGTGATCTGCAAGAGCTTTCTCCAAGAACAAAACAAAATGTCAGAAAAACAACTAAACAAAGTAAAAAATCAATCTATCTGTTAAAGAGCTAAAAGTAATTATCATAAAGATGTTCACTGGACTTGAAAGAAGAGGGGATGTTGGAAGTCCTAGTCTCAGCAATCAGACAACAAAAAGAAATAAAAGGCATCCAAATCAGCAAGGAAGAAGTCAAACTTTCACTCCTGGCAGATGATGTGATACTCTATGCGGAAAACCTGAAAGACTCCACCAAAAAAAAAAAAAAAAAAAAAAAAAAAAAAAAAAAAAAACTGCTAGAACTGATCCATGAATTCAGCAAAGTTGCAGTACATAAAATCAATGTACAGAAATTGGTTACACTTCTATACACCAATAATGAAGCAGCAGAAAGAGATATCAAGGGATCGATCCCATTTGCAATTGCACTAAACACTGTAAAATACCTAGGAATAAACCTAATGAAAGAGGCAAAAGATCTGTAGGCTGAAAACTATAAAAAGCTTATGAAAAAAATTGAAGAAGATGCAAAGAAACAGAAAAACAGTCCATGCTCACACATTGGAAGAACAAATATTGTTACAATGCTGATACTACCCAAAGCAATCTACACATTCAATGCAATCCCTATCAAAATAACACTGGCATTTTCCACAGAGCTAGAACAAAAAAAAATCTTAAAATTTGTATGGAACCACAAAAGACCCTGAATAGTCAAAGCAATTCTGAAAAAGAAAACCAAAGCTGGAGGCATCGCAATTCTGGACTTCAAGCTGTCATCATCAACCCAGAAATGGACTCACAAATATATGGCTAACTCATCTTCAATAAAGCAGGAAAGAGTATTTAATGGAAAAAAGACAGTGTTTGCAGTAAATTATGTTGGGAAAACTGGACAGCAACATGCAGAAGAATGAAACTTAACCACTTTCTTTCATCATACACAAGAATTAACTCAAGATGCATGAAAGACCAAAATATAAGACAGGAAACCATCACAGAGGAAATAGGCAGCAACCTGACATTGGCTGCAGCAACTTCTTACTAGACATGTCTCCAGAGGCAAGGGAAACTAAAGCAAAAGTTAACTCTTGGGACCACATCAAGATAAAAAAAAAAAACTTCTGCACAGTTAAGGAAACAAACAATAAAACCAAAGACAACTGAAGAATGGGAGAAGATATTTTCAAATGCCATATCAGATAAAGGACTAGTATCCAAAATCTATAAAGAGTTTATCAAACTCTACACCCAAGAAATAAATAATCCAGTGAATAAATGAGCAAAAGACATGAATAGACACTTTTCCAAAGACAATATCTAGATGGGGCACCTGGGTGGCTCAGTCGGTTAGGCATTTGACTTTGGCTCTGGTCATGGTCTTATGGTTTGTGGTTTGAGCCTTGCATGGCTCTGTGCTGACAGCTCAGAGCCTAGGGCCTGCTTCGGATTCTATGTCTCCATCTCTCTCTCTCTCCCTCTCTCTGCCCCTCCCCCATTCATTCTCTCTCAAAAATAAAACGTTAAAAAAGTTAAAAAAAAAGATATTTAGATGGCTACCAGACACATGCAACGATGCTCAATATCATTCATCATCAGAGAAATACATATCCATATCACAATGAGATACCACCTCACACCTGTCAGAATGGCTAAAATTAACAACTTAGGAAACAACGAATATTGGCAAGGATGCAGAGAAAGGAGAACACTTTTGCACTGCTGGTGGGAATTCAAACTGGTGCAGCCACTCTGGAAAACAGTATGCAGGTTCCTCAAAAGAATTAAAAATAGAACTACCCTATGACCCAGCAATTGCACTACTAGGTATTTATCCAAAGGATACAAAAATGCTGATTTAAAGGAGTAGATGCACCCCAATGTTTATAGCAACACTATCAACAATAGCCAAATTATGGAAAGAACCTAAATGTCCATTGACTGATGAATACACACACACACACACACACACACACACACACACACAGTGGAATATTACTCAGCAATCAAAATAATAAAATCTTGCCATTTGCAACAACGTGGATGGAACTAGAATGTATTATGCTGAGTGAAATAAGTCATCAGGCAGAGATTGATAAATATCATATGATTTCTCTCATATATGGAATTTAAGAAACAAAACAGATGAATATAGAGGAAGGAAAGGAAAAATAATATAAAAAGAGAGGAGGAGGCAAACCATAGGAGACTCAAATACAGAGAACAAACTGAAGGTTGCTGGAGGGATGTTGCATGGGGGATGGGCTAAATGGGTGATGGGCATTAAGGAGGGCACTTGCTGGGATCAGTACTGGGTGTTATATGTAAGTGATGAATCACTAAATTCTCCTGAAACCATTTTTTACATTATATGTTAACTAACTTGGATTTAAATAAAATTTTAAAAAGGAAGAATGGATGTACTCAAGTGACAAATTTAACAAGAAAATAGAAAATGTAAAAATCTCTCAGAGCTAAAAATACAATAAGTAAAATAAAAAAAAAAAAGAGTAGAGGGAATAAACAGAAAAGAAAACAGAAAACAGAGAAAGAGACAGTTTAACAGACTTCTTGGCCACGATCAAGTGTATTAACATTTACATTATGGGAAAGTGCCAAAAAGAGAAGAGAGAAAGAGGCAGAAAACTTATTTGAAGAAATAATAGCTGAAAACGTCCCAAACCTGGGGAAGGAAAGAGATATCCAGGTCTTGGAGTCACAGAGAATACCAAATAAGATGAATAGAAGGACGTCTACCACAAGACACATAGTAATTAAAATGTGAAAAAAATTAAAGATGAAGAGAATCTTAAAAACCAGAGAAAAAACACATTTACACAGAAAATAAATCCTAAAGTCTAGCAGTTGATTTTTAGCAGAAACTATGCAAGTCAGAAGGGAGTAGCATGATAATATTCAAAGTGCTGAGAGAAAAAAATCACCAATCAAGAATAGTTATACTACAAGGTTAACATTCAGAAATGAAGGTGAGTGAAATAGTTTCCCAAAGGTTAAGGGAATTAATCATACTAAACTTCCTTACGAGAAATATTAAAAGAATGTCTTTAAGTGGAAAAGTTTGTAAAGAAGGCAATTATAAAAGGGAAAAAAATACACTGGGAAAAGTAAACACATAGTAAATGTAGTATCTGAATCACTAATATGAATAGTGAAAGACAAGAGTAGTAAACTCAATTAAATCTATAAAAGCCACTTAAGAGACTTACAAATTAAAATGATGTAAAATACGAAATGATATACATAAGACATAGAGGAATGTAAAAATGTAGTATTTTTGCAATGTGTTTGAACTTGAGTAATCATTGACTTAACATAGACTCCTAAATACATAGAATATTACATATTTACTTCCTGATAACCACAACAGTAACCTATAATACGTACAAAAGATAAAGGAATCTAATAAAATCGTTAAATCACAAGGGAATAGAAAAAAGAACTACAAAAATCAAGAATATGAAAATTAACAAAATGGCAATAAGCACATACCTACATACCTAGCAATAATTATTGTAAATGTAAATTAACTAAATCAGAAGTTATACGGTGACTGAATGGATACAAAAAAGACCCATCTACATGCTGCCTAGAAGAGATCCACATCAGACTCAAAGACACATAGACTGAAAGTGAAGGGATGGCAAAAGATATTCCAGTGCAGTAGTAATACTTATATCAGAAAAACTAGACTTTAAAACCAAGACTATAACAAGTGACAGAGAAGGACATAACATAATGATTAAGAGATCAATCCAAAAAGAGTATATAACAATTTTAAATATCTAGCACCAAACATAATAGCATTTAAATATATAATATAAAATATATAATATATATATATAATATATATTAACAGACATAAAGGAAGAAACTGACAGTAATACAATGATAGTAAAGGACTTTATCACTGCACTTACATCAATAGATTATCTAGACAGAAAATCAATAAGGAAACAAAGACTTTTAATGGCATATTAGACCAGATGGATTTAACAGATAAACATTCCATCCAAAAACAGCAGCAAATATTCCTTTCAAATGCTATTGGAACATTCTCCAAGAAAATTCACATGTTAAGACACAAGTCTCAATAAATTTAAGACGACCAATCATATCAAGCAATTTTCCTGACCACAATGGTATGAAATGGGAAATCAATAAGAAAATATGGAAAGAACACCAATAAATGGAGGCTAAACAACATTCTACTAAACAATAAATGAGTCAACCAAGAAATCAAAGATAAAATTCAAACAAACAAACAGAGAGAGCTACAGGAGTGTCTCTGTTGGTTGAGCAGACTTCGATTCAGGTCATGATCTCACAGTTCATGGGTTCAAGCTTCATGACAGGCTTTGTGCTGACAGAGTGGAGCCAGTTTGGAATTGTCTGTCTCTGTCTCTCTCTGCCCCTCCCCCCACTTGCATGCACTCTCTCTCAAAAAGAAACATTAAAAAAATTAAAAATTAAAAAAAAAACACGGAGACAAACTAAAATGAAAAAACAAGGATTCAACAACTTTGGGATGCAGCAAAAGCAATTCTAAGAGGGAAGTTTAAAGCAATACAAACTTACTGCAAGAAAGAAGAAAAGTCTCAATCTACTCTTACACCCAAAGGAACATAAAAAAGAAGAAGAAATTCCAAATTTAATGGAATGAAGAAAATAAAAATAACATTAGAGTGGAAATAAATAAAATATAAACCAAAAAATAGGAAAAACAATCAATAAAACTAAGAACCAGGTCTTTAAAAAGATAATCAAAATTTATAAACTTTCAGCAAGACTCATCAAAAGAGAGAGGGAGAGAGGACTCATATATATGAAATCAGAAATGAAAGAGAAGTTACAAAGAACACCACAGGAATACAAAGGATTTTAAGAGACTAATATAAAAATTATATACCAACAAATAAACCTAGAAGAAATGGATTAATTCTTGGAAACATACTATCATCCAATAATGAATTAGGAAGAAACAGAAAATCTGACCACAATGATTACTAGTAGTGAAACTGAACTGGTAACAAAAAGTTCCCAACAAACCAAAGTCCAGGACCAGATGGCTTCACAGGTAAATTCTACAAAAAAATTTAAAGATGAGTTAATACCTATACTTTTCACACTATTCAAAAAAAAAAAATAGAAAAGGAAGGAATGCTTCCAAATATATTCTATGAGGCCAGCATTTTTCTGATACCAAAAGCAAACAATACAAAAACAATTAAAGACCCAATATCAGAGATGAACATAGATGCAAAAGTCCTCAATATATTAGCAAACTGAATTGAACAATACATTAAAAGGATAATTCACCACAAACAAGTAGGGTTTAATACAAGGGGTTAAAAATCATACAACACCAAAAAACAAAAACAAATTATTATGCTAAATGTAATAAGTCAAACAGAAAAATACTGTATGATCTCACTTATATGTGAAATCTAAAAAGAAGCAAAACAAACAACCCAAAAACTGAGATCAAAAAAACAGATTGGTGGTTGCCAGAGGTGGGGGTTTAGGAATAAGGAAAAATGGGTGATGGGGTCAAAAGTTACATATGTCTGGTTATAAAATAAATGAGTCATGAGGATGTAATGTATAGCAAGGTGATTACAGTTAATACTGTACTGCATATTTGAAAACTGCTGGAAGAATAGCTCTTAAAGTTATAAGAAAAAATATAACTATATAAAGTGATGAATGTTAACTAGACATTGTAGTTACCATTTCACAATGCATACAAATATAAAATAATTATGTCAACTATAGTTCAAATTTAAAAAGTTATATAGTAAATTCCTGAATAAATATTCCTTTAAAACGTAAAATATTGCCTTTCAGAATAAAACTCAATATTTTCTGTCTCCCTTTTCCCATATTGCAAGGATTTGGATATTACAGTGTTCATCCTCATAGCTGGGCTAATCAGGCACTATCACTACACTTACTAGGAGTTGAAATTTTACTAAGAAAAAATTTATATGTTTATCTATCTAAAATATCCTTTTGAAATTTATCCTATGCCTAGTCCAAAATGAAAGTCTTGTTTCTATTTGCATTGGAATGAATCAAATTTTATCTCTCAGTTTTAAAATGGAGAGTTAACAAATTGAAAATGCATAGTGCAGACACAATAATCTAGCGTGAGGTTAAGTTTTAACATGCAGAACAAACTTTTTAATTTTACTTCTTTTATATTTTTTAATTTGAAAAAAAATTAAGTCTTTAGTTTGATAGAGCAAGCACAAGGTGAGGAGGGGCAGAGAGAAGGAGAGACAGAATCCCAAGCAGGCTCCACGCCATCAGTGCAGAACCCAATGTGGGGCTCAAACTCACAAAATGTGAGATCATGACCTGAGTGAGATCAAGAGTTGGATGCTTAACCAACTGAGCCACCTAGGCAACCCCAGTACAAACTTTTATTGCCGTTTATATGCAATTGATTACAATTTTTCCCAAGTACAATTATAAACATTAATGAATGTTAGGTAATGTGTAGAAAAGTATGTGCATATTTACACAATTTTTTCAGTACTTTCAAACTGATTATATATTCATTATAGCTATAAATCTAACCTTTCATTTATCCTGATTCAATAATCATGTTTTTACTCCTATTTGCCATAAAATTTTTATTTTTTTTAAATTTTAACAAATGAGTTTAGGGGAATTTTTAAATCTCATGCAGTATAGAAGAATGACACAGTATCAGTATTGTTTGCAACTAATTTAACAAACATATTTTACCACCTAAATTAATGTGGGAAGTATCAAAGATCGACAGCAATAGAGTTTTTCTTACCCCTCTACTCAATCTTCTCCCTAACCTCCTACCTCCATTTCCTTGTTTTTGTTTGTTTGTTTGTTTGTTTCTTTTAAGATAACTGATCAGCTTTGTGACTACTAGAGACAGGGGTGTAGGAGATGGGGAAAGTGCATGAAGGTGGCCAGTATGTTGTAACTTCCAGTTATAAAATAAGTACTAGGGCTGCAATATACAATGTGATGATAATAGTTAACACTACTTTATGGTATATTTCAACCTTGCTGAGAGTAGATCCTCAAAGTTCTCATCACAAGGAAAAAAACAGGTTTGGTTTTCTTTTTTGATACCTTTGAGATGATGGATGCTAACTAAATTTGCAGTGGTGATCATTTCACAGTATGTATGTCAAGTCAGTATGCTGCACACCTTAAAATTATAAAGTGTTATATGTCAATTATGTCTCAAAACTGAAAAATAAACTTAAAAAAAAGAATTGCGAATTTAGGGAACCATCTATTCATTAGTTTCCATCCTGCATTGTTAGTATGTTTTCTTGGTAGGTATTAACACCTCAGAACTTGAAGGCAAGCTTTACTTTAAGATAAGCAGGCTCCACTTGGCCTCCATTACACCAACATTATAGAAACCTTAGGGACTAAGAGTGACAGATGCACTCACCATGGTTCAAGAAGATGCTGAAGATCAAGAAGATGAAGTGGGTCAAAGTCCACCAAGGAGTGTTAGTTTCAACTCTGGCTCCTGGTCTTACAGGTGATGATAAGCAACATGAGGCAATGAACAAGTGACAAATAATAAATACCCACAAAATACATATGATACACTAATAGGGAAATTTATGGGACAAAAATTCACTATGATTTAACAAATTATTTCTGTGAAGTAAAGTGACATTGGGTATAAATTTTCTAGGGCTGCAGTAACAAAGGGCCACAAACCAGGTAGCTTATAACAACAGAAATTTATTCTGTTTCTGGAGACCAAAGTTAAGGTGTCGGCAGAGCCATCCCCACCCCCCCCCCAGGCCTCCAGAAGAATATCCTTTCTCACCTCTTACAGCTTCTGGTAGCACTAGATATTCCATGGTTTGTGGAGCAGAACTGTGATATTTGCCTTCCTCTTACACGTGTCTCTGTAACTCTGTGTATTCACATGGCCATCTTCTCTTTCTACCTCTCCCCTTTCCTTGTAAGGACACCTGTCACATTGAGTTAGAGCCCACCCTACTCCAGTAAGACCTCATCTTAAGGTCACATACTAAGATAATGGGAGTTAGGACATTTAGTGTATCTTTTTGCGGGTGCCCCATTAAGCTCATAAAAGCAGACAAAAGAGGATTTCCATTTGTTAATCTATATTTTTCTGATATGTTTGTAAATATTTGCTAATAATATTCTGGAAATAATTGTAGTTTGTCTCACTCTTGTACTGAGAAGATTCAAGATGAAATAGGTATTGCTAAAAGAGCCACTCAAAGAAAAGTGAAAAGGACACTGAGGAAGTAGGGCCTCCCTGTATCCTGTTTGACTTCTTGGAACTCCATGAAGTTTTGACTTGTTTCAACCCCACCTTGTCAATTGCAACTGGGCCACTTCCCATAACACATCCTTCTACTTCAGACTGAAAGAGAGGTAATGTAACACTTCTAGATAAATAGCCAATCGTGTAGGAGATAGTTTAAACTTTGCCAGCAGCAATCATAATTCTTTCAAAATAATTTATGTAACTATGTTATATGAACCTGCACACTCCCCATTTGAAATTTGAAGCACACCTTGGAGTTTGGTTCACTCTGTGTCTCCCAGATTACAATCCCTAAGAACCCAAATCAATGCTTTTGGTTGCTTTAGAGCCTCTTCTTGGTCCATATACCCAATACCAGTTCCCTTTTTCACATGCCTATGTATGCCATGAACATCAAATACTCACTCACCTAGTTCTCCATGCTGCTGGTGATGGGTCTCTGACGTATCCATGGACAATAAACACAGATGTACTTACCTTTTTTCCCCCTTCCCTTTCTTTTTACTTTGAAAGAAAACAGGATGTATAGGATGGCACAATTTTATGAGCATAAGAGGACAAGAAAATTTATTTAAACAACCAAAAACAAAAACAACAAATAATTGGCCATAAAATCGTAAGATTAATCTAGCAGCCACTTAACTCCAAGACTTCTTGGTACATATGAAACAAAGCACTATTTGTGTAATTATTGTTTGTGCTTTCTGTTACCTGGAGATAGACTCATACTAAATAATACATGTGTGAAATGTGTTTCGGATAAATCTTAAAAAAAATTTAAGTTTATTAGAGAGACAGAGACAGCACGAGTGGTGGAGAGGCTAGAAGAGAGAATCTCAAGCAGGCTCCATTATGCCAGTGCAGAGCCTGACACAGGGCTCGAACTAAAAAAAAACACAAGATAATGACCTGAGTCAAAACCAGGAGTTGGATGTGTAACTGAGCCACCCAGGCACCCCTATATCTTAAAATTTCATAGACTGAGAAAACTGGTAAGCTGGTATCTCAAGCAAAGGATATTAACATATAAAATGTATTTTGCTTACAAGTTTTGGAAGATATTTTAGATAAATTGTTCTATTTCCTTATGGAGAATCTAGTTCCTAGAAAACAAATCAGATGTTAATATGAAAACAAAACAAAACACAAAACAAAGCTCCACTCTTACTACCAAGGTAATAGTTTTACTTATTTTTTGTTAGTGTCTAAATAGACATCAGGAGGCATTGAGTATATAAAATTCAATGGGAAGCATTTAATGTTGAATGCTAGAGTCGAGTTTTTTTTTTTAATAAAAAGGTAAACTGGTAATCTGTGAAGTACAATAGAGTAGTCTTTGCACATTTTTCTGATAGAGTAAATATTAGGAGCTCTCATATAGTGTTTCAAAAAAGGATTAAATATTTTATGGATTATTTAGTGTTTTAATAGTTTAGGAATATACATAATGATTGATCTTTTTTGAAGTTTGATTTATATGAAAGCCTTATCACAGATAAAATGTGATTAGTAATAACTGATTTTGAAAACCCTAAATTTCAGGTCACACTTCCTTATTAAAATAGATAACATCTTGTGTAAATTTTGGTTTCAGAATATACTCATGTATCTTAGGCACTGTTTAACTTTACAGAAAGTTAACAATAGTATAAGATTATCAGTCTTCATGAAAACTGCTTAGTTGTGCTTTCCAATGAACTTAAAAAACTTGACCATGTCCCTAATAGGTATCACAAATTAATCCATATTTTTTAAATGTTGATAAATACATTCACAACCCAAGTGATGATTCTTTGTTTTTCTCTCTGAAAATAATGTTTTTATTTACATAATTATATATAATTTTTTTTTCAACGTTTATTTATTTTTGGGACAGAGAGAGACAGAGCATGAACGGGGGAGGGGCAGAGAGAGAGGGAGACACAGAATCGGAAACAGGCTCCAGTCTCGGAGCCATCAGCCCAGAGCCCGACGCGGGGCTCGAACTCACGGACCACGAGATCGTGACCTGGCTGAAGCCGGACGCTTAACCGACTGCGCCACCCAGGCGCCCCAATTATATATAATTTTACAACAGTCAACTTTGGAAGAGAAAAGAAGTTTCTGCTGTTGCTCAAGATAAATCTTTTAGAATGCAGTTTTAAAATATTTAGATCACCAATTCTCTTTATTTCCTTGAGTTATTCATAATTATGTCCAAACAATTAATTTCTTCTGTGTAGATAATATAATCAATTGTCTCTCTTCTTATTTTGCTTTTAGCATGTATATTGATCATTCTGGATGTGTGTCATTAGGATGAGCAATAAAGGGGATGAGTTCTCCTTGTTGACTGCTGAAGGACAACACAATATGTATATGATGTGGCATATGCCACCTGGCTGTCCTGTCTTGGAGCATTTTGAACAGGCTTGTGTAGCCAAATTTTTAAGCACACCTGCCAAGTACAGAATCCCATGACAGAGTGACATTGAAATTCTCCCCCTATAAAACAATAACACACACAGGGTTTCTTTTCATTATTATAAATAACCAAATTCCTTACAAAGCATTTTAAAAATAAAAGAACATCAATCATACACATGCATGCCAAATAATGAATAAATAAGTAGCTTTCCCTTATTGATTAGGATTTCTCTACTTTTGTCTCAAGAAATGACCAATGAAAACAGAAGTAAATATGCCATACTTGATAACAAGTTGGAATCCAAATCATGGATATAAAAGATTATCACCTTTCAGATTTGAAAATGCCATTATGTATAGTCTCATTATTTTCCAGATTACTTTAGTTTTCCCAATGGTAATTTGGGAACAAAAATATTCAGGTGACAACCAGGTGGGCAAGTTTTTTGGTGGAAGGGAGGAAACAAGGATCCTCTTTTTTCTTTTATTGAAATACAAAAATAGGGCTTAAACCATATGAAAGCATAGCTATTAATAAATGTTGAACTTTTCTAATCTTATTTTGTGAATCAAGATGAACAATTAAATAAAACATCGTTGCCTTGAACAAGGTAATGGCAGCAGGACTGATTCCAATGAAACAAAATTTTGCAGGACACATACATATATAATTGTCCTGTTGAGGATTGGTCCAGGGTTCAGCCATGACTGAATTGCCAGGACAGAATGGGGAGTATGCAACTCAAGAAGTTTTGGGACTGACCTGGGCCATTAAGTGAACACAAAGTGAAATAAATAAAGCTATTCTTTGTAAATAATGATGAGCAGCTTTTTAAATTCCCCATTTTAAAATATGGATAGCCTTAGAACACAATATTTCTAATTTTTCTGTCCATATAGTAATTTATTACAAAGGATTCTAAGCTTAATGTATAACTTACACATTCTTCATTTATATAACCATTGTATATTTTTGTGTAGAAGAAAAAAACAAATATTTAAATTTAGTATGTCAACTTTGTTGCCTCATGTAAGCAGCCCTTTTTGGCTTATAATAAGGACATTCTTTTTTTAATATACTACCTGAACTGTTATAACCCAGTATTTTTTGCCTATGTTAAAGGGGGCTTTATTAATATTAAATTTGAAAGTAAAGAAGACTGAAAAATAAAACTGTACACACAGATTTTTGTTTAATGATTAACATTAAAGTTCACATAAACCTCTTTCAGAACAGTTCCATTCTATAATTTATAAAATTGAGAATTTTTTTTAAATGAGAAAATACATTTATGCAGGAAAGACTAATACTTGAGAATCCAGTATTTATATTTTTTCTTCCATGCCAGCTGCCACAGCCAAATATTTAGAAATATTTCATGGTTACTAAAGTATTTTACAATTGTATGAATCATATTTAATAATTCAAATTTTTTCAGATATATTTACTTAAAATTCTTCATCTGTGGTTTTCTTATTTTACATAGGTATTCATAAATAAAGTTCCATACTGCTACAGTTAATTGAGACATAGATTCAGACAACACAGTTTTAAAATCAGGCTTTATCTGTCATTTGCCAGATTTAATACAACTTTCTTAATTTGTATATACTCTAATGTCCTCATCCATAAAATAAGAAAATAATCTCACTACTAATTTGGTTATGTTTATTAAAGGATAAAATGCATCTAAAGTACTAAGACTACTTGGCAGAGTATCTAATACATTTTATTATTAGTTGTTTATTTTGTACATTATCTTTTATCTTAGAAATAAAATGAGATACTGCAAATGTCACATCATTATTCACCAAAGTATTCCATTAGACTAAGCTGCATTGGTATATTTTCCTCTAAAATTATATTCAGTGGGGAAAATAATTTAATTTGAACTGGTCAAATTGATTTCCTTGCACTTCACAAGCCAAAGTTTGTACTCGCGCATTTTGTTTCTTGCAGATTTGTTATGTGCATACATAGAACATCCACTGATGGCCTGAGGAGGGAATTCATTACAAATGACAGCACAAGAATTATCCCAGAAATGTTACGGATTCAACTACAAAGACTGTAAGGAAGTTTATGTAGACACTACAGTTACATTGCATTTTTCAGGGTGACATTTAAAACTTAAAGCTTTGGGGGAAATTTTATATGCACTTAGGATACCTTTCAAAAATATTGGAAGCTTGATGTATGCACATGTGTATACAATCCTATTTTGTGACTAAAAATAAAGCATATGTGCATCAATCAAATAAAAGTTTCCTGAAAATTCATATAGTGGAGATAGTCAATAAGGAGTTGGATTATCCACTTGGGTCAACAAAGAGCCTAAACTAATACACCAGAAAAGAGCACAAGGTCAAGTTTGATGGATGAATGAAGAGAACCTGAAAGAAAATGTTCAAAGTATCCTTGAACATAATCTGAATGTCTACATAAAGAGACTAAATTAGATATAAAGCAATGGGAGAGGATCTTTGTTTCTAGAAACTTGAGGTGAGAACAAGGAGGATTACAGCACATGGAAGCTTCCACTAGAAGAGGTAGAGGATTATGGAAACTTGGCTGTGAACCCCAGCATTCGTTCCACCATTGAGAATTCCAAATCTATCTTTCTTGCCAAAACCAAGGGACCACTGGGGTTTAAAGGCACATAAGTGGAAAGAAGACTGTTCTGTAGTAGTTAAGGTAGAGAGGACTGATACATGGTTTTCTCTTCCATGGGTGTCAATGAATTTTGAGACACCAGATTGAGGAAGCACAGATGTGAGTTTGCGAGGTCCTCAAAGCAGAGAATGCTGATAATAACAGGACCTTCAGTTACCTGAGCATTCTGGCCGGCAGAGATTACAACACACTCTAATCTCTACCAGAGCAAGAAGACCAATAAGGAAATGAAGGAGCAGGTTAAGATGTGAGTCTACCCCAGGGAATTGGAAAACTTGATGGGATACAGAGTTAGGAGAACAGTTCATGTTCCATGGCCTTAGAAGTGTAAGGAAGGAAAAAGTTTTCCTCAACTGTTTAGGATCCCTGGCTGGTTCTAAAAATTAAACTGGCAGACAGATTTATAGGAGAAAGGCATACAAATTTTATTGAATATATGTACTCATAAGAGAATGGAGACTTAAAGAAGTGAACAGAACAGGAAGCCTTTATACCTTTTAGACAAAAATTTGCAAAGAATTGACAAGATAAAGGAGTTTGGGTTATGGATAGGGTAAATGGGACAAAAGTAACAAGGTTTTTGTTTAGTGCCTTCTCAGCCCTAAATTCACTATGGTGATAAAGATGTCTTCTATTTTCCTGGTACAAGGAAGGCATCTTTCACATGGAAGACCTATCTCCTGCTTTCCAGGGACAGAGGGAAGGCAGTGCAAAGAAGGGTCAGATTGTCCTTCTCGCAGCAGCTATTTCTTTAGTATGCCAGGGTGGTATATTTTAATGTAACATATTTTGCTACTCTTTACCAGTTTTGCTTATAACTGTTGGCTATGTAAGAAAAAGTTTCCATATTATCGACTGCACTGGGTAAGGCAAGAACCAACCCTGAGCCCCAGTGAACCAACTCACTCAACAAAGATCAATAGCAGTATGTCTAAACTGGACCAGTAGCCATGGAGATCTGTCAAAAGTTTCACATATTAAAAGCAGGTGGGTGAGGATGATTAAAAACAAAACCAAACAAAAAGAGCATTAAAGGGCATTCTGAAGTTTAAACAGACAGAAACCTACATTTTTAAATGACATACTCACATAATTAAAAAGAGGATAGTCACTGTTGTTACCACAAATCAGTGGCTTGAAAATATAAAAAAAGTATTGCCAAAAGCAAAGAAAAAATGTAAATAGATAAAACATATGAAAAAAAAGGATGACACATGTAAGGCAATCTAAGACACTCAGTGTGCAAATAACACTTCAAAGGAAAGGAAAAAGAGCAGATACTGGATAGGCAATGATTAAACAAATAATGGAAGGGAATCTAAGCTTTAGGAACACCTGTGTCTGGATACAAATACAACTATCAGGTCCCAAGGTGGATTAATGAAAAAGCAATATACTTATTAGGCGAGGCATTTTTGAATTTTACAGATAAAGCTAAAATCTACAAGTTCCTAGAACATAAAAATAATTTATGTTGTTGTTAATAATAACAGGTTAATAATATCTACACAGGTAAAAGGACTGGAATCAAATTTCTCATTTGTAATACTTGAAACTTGAAGAGGCTAATATAACATTTGCTGACTACTGAGAAAAATATTATGTATCCCTCAAATCCTATACCTACTGACAAAAGTCATCATCTCACAGAAGATGGTTAATGTGCAATGATATAATTGCATCTGAGGGAGATGGTTGAGGAACTACTTAAGGACATTTGAAATAGAAAGAACATGCTAAACTGTAGGAAAATTTTAATCATAATCAAGTACTAAAATTTTTAAGTAGCTCATCCAGGGCTTGGGGCATTTAAAGGCCCCAGAGTGAAGAAAGAGGGGTGGCAAGATAGTATGAATAAAAGTGTTTTTTAAATGTCTCAACTGAATGGGATGAGTGACACAGACCATCTTGTGGGGAATCACTATGCCATCATGGGGAAATATTTTTTGCCAAACAATAGTAGATATATGTATGTAATTCTAAATACAGGGTCAGCTAAGGTAATAAAATAAAAATTATAGTTAGAATATCCATGGGCACCTGGATGGCTCAGTCAGCTGAGTGGCTGACTCTTGTTTTCTGATGAGGCCATGATCTCATGGTCATGGAATCAAGCTCGACATCAGTCTCTGTGCTAGGTGTGGAGCCTGATTGAGATTCTCTCTCCCCCTCTCCCCTTGTCCTTCCCCTGCTCATAGGCTTACGCTATCGCTCAAAAAAAATCCAAATATGTGGGGAAACATAAAATTAATAGCAACTTGATAAAAACATGTAAAAATAAGGAAATATAGAAAAGACTAGTTTAAAATAATCAGTAAACATAAAATAAGATGGAAGAAGCATGACAGCTATTATAACCATTACTCTCTGTGTGTCTAGAATTATGACTCCTACTAAAGGACAGAGTTCAAATGCACCAGTTTAAATGAAGGCCATTAGAAACAGACTTAAAATAAATAAGAAAGGTTGAAAATAAGGGGTTGTCAAATAGGTATCTGGAAAACTCCACAATAGAAGTGGCTTTATTGGAATCATACATACAAGCTATAGTGAAAGGTTAAAGGTATGATAGAGAATGAGAAGAATATTGTGTCATGATAAAAGATACACTTTACAAAGAAGGTAAAACAGGAATAAACTTGTATAAAACTAATATCAGCTAAATTCACAAAGCAGAAGTCATTAGGAATGCAAAAACTTCATGAAAAAAATAGAGTTTTAAAAGGAAACTTCAATAGAACAGAGGGAAGTAGGCAGAGAATATGACGATTCCCTGAGGAACTGGCAGCTGATGTTTAGAGTCCCAGAGGCTCCATTATGAATAGGGAGGAAGCAGTTAAGATTATATGCCAGTTCAGATAATCATTATGAAATCCCTGCATAAAATCACTTTAGTGATGATGGAAATAGAAAGCCAAGATACTGAGTGCCCAGTTGCAAAGTGTGCCAGGAACATACAGAGAGTGCCCTGGTAGGCACTATAGGAAATTGTGCTGTTTCCAATCAAACATGCTGTATCCTTTCTCCCTATTAAAGAAGCCTATATCCTTCCAAAAGGAAATTATACAGAGCGAGGGATTATGACATATGCCTATCACAGTAAAATTTGCAACGGAATATTATTTATTTCCTTAGTAAAAAGTGTAATTTTAAATTGCACATTTGACTTTTTACCTCCATCTATACTTAGTACTGGACACCTTACTAAACAAGCTAGAAGACAAAAAATCAACATGTATGATATCATTTGGTGTAATTTCTAAGTTAGAAAAGGAAAAATAATTTCTATCAACAGGCACTAAATCACACTGAGTAATAGACACTTAAAAAAATAAGGTTCAGTTCAAGATGGTGACGTGGAAGGAGCTTGAATGCGCCTCCTGCCTTGGACACACCAAATCTACAGCTACATATGCAACAACTTCCTCAGGGTAGGAGTACTAGTTGAGCAACTGCTACGCATTGAATAACTAAGGAAAAACCCATATCGAAGTGGGTAGGGGAAGCTGAGACACAATTTTGACATAAACTCCAACACTGGCACAGAAACCCACATACAGGAGGGAACTCAAAACCTGGAGCTTCTCCCTGAGTAAAGGGTTTGAAACCCACCTTGAGCACTCTAAATTTTAAGACCTATACCTGAAAGACAATCCCCCAAAACTTCTATATTTGAATGCCAACAGGGTTTGTGTCCATAAGACTCACTAAGCCATAGTGATCTGAGAAACACTTCTTAAGGGGCTTGCATACAAAGACTTACCATGGCCTGAAACAGAGGCAGTCAACTTAGAAGTACCCATAATTTCTGTGAAAGAGGCCTATTTGATTATCTTAAAGCATCAGCCTGAGAAGCATCTAATTTGCCACACATCTGGGTGTTTACTGATATACTCTCCAGAGATAGAGGCCAATGGGCACCATTCTGGCCCTTTCCCTATGCCTCATGCCTGGTAACAAGAATCTCTCAGAAAAGAGTTTATACCTCATCAAGTTCCCTGATTTTTGCAGCTGCCACCCAGGGGACATCTTTAGATTACCTGGCTCTGGTGGACAGTCAGGCTTACGCTTAAATGTCCCACAGACTGTAACCAATGAAGAAAAATTTATTAACCAGCTACCATCCCAAGGGCACAAAATACTTTTTGTGGCTGTCACCCAGGGACACCCACTGATCATTAGGCTCTTGTGACCAGTAGGGATTATGCTTATATGAGTTTGATTTCCATTCAGTCTGAGTATAGGTACTGACTGAGATCCTCCCTTCTGGGACACTGAAAAGTCTTGGTATATTCTCAACTATTAAAGCCGTCAAAAATAAAGTAGGCTCAGGGCACCTGGCTGGCTCAGTTAAGTGTCCATCTCTTGATTTCAGCTCAGTCATGATCTCTTGGTTCATGGGATTGAGCCCTGTGTCAGGCTCTGTGCTGACAGTGAGAAACCTGCTTGGGATTCTTTCTCTCCCTCCCTCTCTGTCCCTCACCTGCTCTTGCTCTTGCTCTTGTTCTCACTCACTCACTGTCTCTCTCTCCCTCCCTCCCTCAAAATAAATAAATAAGCATTAAAAATTAAAGTAGGCTGCTTGGACAATCACAAAAGTTTGAGAGACACCCCCAAATAGGGCAGGAATAAACAATAAGGTCATCTCTTCTATAAAGACACTGTGAAATCTGGAAGTGATGGCTATTTTATCTAATGCAGGGAAAGTAACACAGAAGGTCAAGGAAAAAAAGAGGAATAAATTCCAAAAAAAAGTAAGATAAAACCTCAGAAAAAGATCTTACTGAAATGGGGCTAAGAATTTCAACAAAGAGACAGAAAATATACGAAAGTACCAAATAGAAATCACAGAGCTGAAGAACACAAACACTGAAATATTTAGGAGCTCGATAGCAGGCATATTAAAGCAGAGGGAAGGATGAGTGAACTTAAAGACAAGGCAGTGGAATTCACCCAAACAAAATAGCAAAAGAAAAAGAAAAGAAAAAAGAGTAAAGCTAGCTTAAGGAAATGATAGGACATCAAACAGATTAACATTCACATTATAGGAGTCCCAGATGGAAAGTGTGAGAGAAAGGGGCAGAAATCTATTTCTTTAAATCTATTTAAAGAAATTATGGCTGAAAACTTCCCTTCCCTGGGGGAAGAACATACAGATCTAAGAATTCTAGAGAGTTCCAAAAAAGATGAACACAAGAACCCATATCAAGATACATTATAATTAAAGTGTCAAAAGTCAAGGAGAGAATTTGTATTTATTTTTATTTTTTAAAAAATTTAATGTTTATTTTTGAGAGAGAGAGAGAGAGAGAGAGTGCAAGCAGGGGAAGGGCAAAGAGAGAAGGAGACATAGAATCTGAAGCAGGTTCCAGGCTCTGAGCTGTCAGCACAGAGCCCAACGCAGGGCTTGAACTCAGGAACTGTGAGATCATGACCAGAGCTAAAGTCAGATGCTTAACTGACTGAGCTACTCAGAAACCCCAAGGAGAGAATTTTTAAAGTATCAAGAGAAAAACAACTTGTTACATACAAAGAACTACCATAAGATTATTAACAGATTTTTCACCAGCAACTTTGCAGGCCAGAAGGGAGAGGCATGATATATTGTGCGTGCTGAAAGAAAAACTGCCAATAAAGAATACACTATGGGGAAAAATTATTCTTCATAACTGAAGGAAAGGTAAAGATTTCCCAGATAAGCAAGGCTAAAGGAGTTCATCACAACTAAACTGGACTGAAAAAAAAATGTTAAATGGGTTTTTAAAGCTGAAATAAAGGGGTGAAAATTAGTTACAGGAAAATAATGGAAATATAAATCACACTGATAAATTTAAGTATATAATAAAATTCAGAATTATCAAATGTTGAAATGGTGGTGGATTAATCACTTATAAATTTAACATGAGGGTTAAAAGACAAAAGTTGTAAAAAATAGCTCTAATTTGAACAATTTAAGGGAAGCACAAGATAAAAAGATGTACATTGTAACATTGAAAACAAAAGGTGGAGGGGGAGTAATAATGTAGAGCCTTAGAATGCATTTGAAATTATGTTGTTAGCAAATTAAAATAGACTGTTATAAATATAACTTGCTTTAGGTAAGGTCATAGTATCCAGAAAGTAAACCTATAATAAATACACAAATAATAAAGCAAAATAATCTAACCATACCACGCTAGAAAATATTCAAATCACAAAGAAAAATAGTAAGAGAAGAAAGGAACAGAGAAATTATAAAATAGCTAGAAAACAATGAAGAAAATGGCAATCAATACATATTTATCAATAATTATTTTAATGTAAATGGACTACATTCTTCATTCAAAAGATATTGTGTGGTTGAATGGATAAAACACATCTATCTATATGCTGCTTACAATAGACCCACTTCAGATTTAGGACACACACACAGAATGAAGAGATGAAAAAAGATTCCATGAAATTGGAAACCAAAAGCAGCTTGGGGTAGCTATTCTTCTATCAGACAAAATAAACATTAAGTCAAACTGTAATAAGAGATAAAGAATCTCATTAAACAACAGGATATAACATTTGTAAATATTATGCACCTAACATAGAAGCACTTAAATATATAAAGCAAGTATTAACAGACCCAAAGGGAGAAATAGAAGGCAACACAAAAAAAATAGCAGGGGACTTTAATACCCTACTTTGACCAACAGATAGATTATCTAGACAGTAAACAATAAGAAACCATTGGCTTTAAGTAACATGTTAGACTGGAGGCACTTAATAGATACATACAGAACATTCAATCCAAGAGCAACAGAATATATATTATTCAAAACACAGATGGGATATTCTCCAGGATAGATCATATGTGAGGCCACAAATCTTAATAAAGTTAAGATGATTGAAATCATATCAAGCATCCTTTCTGACCACAATGGTAAGAATTTAGAAATAAGTTACAAGAAGAAAACTATAAAATTCACAAATATTCAGAGACTAAACAACATGCTGCAGAACCAATGAGTTCAAGAAAAAAAAAGAAAAATCAAAAAATATCTTAAGACAAATGATAATAAAAATGCAACATACCAAAACTTATGGGATGCAGCAAAAGTAGTTCTAAGAGGGTCATCCAAAGGGTAAACTGCCTACCTCAAGAAATAAGAAACTGCTCAAATAACCTAATTTACACTTCAAGAAACTAGAAAAAAAAGAACAAAAGCCAAACTTATTAGAAGGATGGAAATAATGAAGATCAGAGTGGAAATAAATAAAATAGAGACAAAAAACAATAGAAAATATCCATGAAACTAAGAGCTGGATTTTTAAAAAGATAAACAAAATTGAAAAATCATTAGCTAGACTAAGAAATAAAGAAAAAGTGAAAGAGTAGAAATTACAACTGACACCACAGAAAAACATAGATTCATAAGAAGCTAATACGAATAACTATACAGCAGCAAATTTGACAACTTAGAAGAAATGGATAATTATGAGAAACATATAACCTGAATCCAGAAGAAATAGAAAATCAGAACATACTTATTACTAGTAAGGAGATCAAATCAGTAATCATAAATCTCCCAAAAGAAACCCACAAAAGTCTAGGACCCAATGACTTCACTGGTGAATTCTACCAAATATTTAAAAAATAATTAATGACAATCCTTCTCAAACACTTCCCCCCCCCAAAAAAAAGAAAAGAACGCTGCCAAACACATTTTATAAATCCAATGTTATCCTGATACCAAAACCAGACAAAGACACAAGAAAATGGAAGCTTATAATAGTGATGAAATAGATGAAAAATCTAAGCAAAATATTAACACACCAAATTCAATAATACATTCAACGGATCATACACTTATCTAATGAGATTTACCCCAGGCATGGAAGGATGGCTGAACATCTACTAATCAATGTGATACACTACATTAAGAAAAGGATAAAATCATATAACCATCTCAAAATATACAGAAAAGGCATTTGAAAAAACTCAATATCTATTTATGATGATTAAAAAAAAAACTCTACAAAGTGGATATAGAGGGAATACACCTCAACAAAATAATGGTAATATATGAAAAACCCACAGCTAACATTATTCTCTATGGTAAAAAGCTGAAACCATTTCCTTTAAGATCAGGGATAAAATGCCCGATATCACACTTTTATTCAACATAGTACTGATAGTCCTAGCCAAAGCAATTAGACAAGAACAAGAAATAAAATTCATCTAAATATGAAAGAAGTAAAACTGTCACTATTTCAATATTACATGATATTAATATACAGAAAACTGTAAAGACTCCACGCACACAAAAAAAATTAAGAACTAAAATAAATTAAGTGAAGTTGCAGGATACAATATCAATATACAAAAATCTGTTGCCTTTCTATTACTAATGAACTATCATATCAGAAAGATAAATTAAGAAAACAATCTTGTTTACAACTGCATCAAAAAGAATAAAATAACTGGACATAAATTTAACCAATAAGTGAAAGTCCTGTGCCATAAAAACTATAAGATGTTTATGAAAGAAATTAGACACAAATAAATGGATAGACCTTTCATGTAATTGTGTTGGAAGAATATTGTGAAAATGTCCATACTACCCAAATCTGTCTACAGATTCAATGCAATTCCTATCAAATTCCAATGATATTTCTACACAGAAATAGAATAATCCTAATATTTGTATGAAACTATAAAAGATAGCCGAAGCAATCTTGATAAAGAAGAACAAAGCTTGAGGCATCATGCTCTCTAATTTTAAACTATAGTACAAAGCTACAGTCATCAAAACAGTATGGTGTTGGAATAAAAATAGGCCCATAAATCAATGGAACAGAAGAGAGCTCAGAAATAAACCCATGCATATCTCATCAATTAATTTATGACAAAAAAAAAGTCAGGAACATAAATGGGGAAAGGACAGTCTGATAAATGATGTGGGAAAATGGGACTGCCTCATGCAAAACAATGAAACTTGATCATTGCCTTATACCATACACAAAAAATTAATCAAAAATGGATTAAAGACTTGAACATAAGAGTTGACACCATAAAACTCCTAGAAGGAAACATAGGTAGTGAACTTATTTACATCAAACTTGTGAAGAAATTCTGGATTTGAAATCAAAAGCAAAGGGAACAAATATAAAAATAACAAGTAGAACAATATCAAACTAAAATCTTCTGTGCATAATAAAAATGAAAAGATAACCTGCTGTATGGGAAAAATACTGCAAATCAAACATCTGATAAGGGTTAATATTTAAAAATATAAGAAGAACTCCCATAACTCAATAGCAAAAAGTAAACAATCCTATTTAAAAATGGGCAGAATCTGAATAGACATTTTCCAAAGAAAACATAGAAATGGCCAACAAGTACATGAAAAACTGTTTAACATTGCTAATCACCAGAGAAATACAGTTAAATATTATCTCATATCTTCTAGAATGACTATGGTCAAAAAAATA
Source organism: Puma concolor (assembly GCF_028749965.1). Classification (NCBI taxonomy): domain Eukaryota; kingdom Metazoa; phylum Chordata; class Mammalia; order Carnivora; family Felidae; genus Puma; species Puma concolor. Next base: position 56,937,198 of record NC_141675.1, read on the forward strand.
AAGAAATAACAAGTGTTGGAGAAGATAGGGAGAAAAAGGACTCCTCAGTCACTGTTGGTGGAAATGTACATCATTGCACACACTGTGGGAAATAGTATGGGGGTTCCTCCAAGAAATTAAAAATAGAACTACCATACTAACCAACAATTCTACTTCTGCATACTTAGCCAAAATGAACAAAAACTCTAACTCAAAAATATATATGCACCCCATATTTGTTACCGAATTATTTATAATATCCAAGATATGTAAGCAACCTAAGTATTTGTCAATGGATAAATGGATAAAGAAAATTCAGTATGGATATGAAATGAAATATATTTAGCAATAAAAATGATCTTGCCATTTGCAAAAACATGGAGAGAGCTTGATGACTTTGTATTAAATGAAATCACACAGTGAGAGAAATACCATAAATCTCACTAATATGTGGAGTCTAAAAACAAAACTGAGATCTTAGATACAGAGAACAGATACATGTTTGCCAGAAGTGGGGGGTTGGGGTTGAATGAAATTGGTGAAGGTACATGTTCAAAGGTACAAGCTTCCAGGTATAAAATAAGCCATCGGATTCAATGTACACTATGGTGACTATATTTAATAATATTGTACTGTATACCTGAAAGTTGCTAAGCGAGTAGATCTTTAAAAACAAGTACCTATGTATGGTGATGGACGTTACTTGATTTCAATAATATGTCATTATGTTATATACCTGAAACTGATATAATGCAATGTCAATTATATCTTAGAAGAAGAAAAAGGAGGAGGAACAGAAAGAAGAAACCTGCCCTATTGGCCTCCATAAGGAAGGGAAAATGTGAAGCTGCAATGTTTTCTCTCTAGTCTCCTGTACTTGGTTTGAAAACAGGAGCACTTTTTTTTTTTTTTAATTTTTTTTTTTCAACGTTTATTTATTTTTGGGACAGAGAGAGACAGAGCATGAACGGGCGAGGGGCAGAGAGAGAGGGAGACACAGAATCGGAAACAGGCTCCAGGCTCTGAGCCATAGCCCAGAGCCCGACGCGGGGCTCGAACTCACGGACCGTGAGATCGTGACCTGGTTGAAGTCGGACGCTTAACCGACTGCGCCACCCAGGCGCCCCACAGGAGCACTTTTTAATTCTAATGTTCTTCCTCCAAGTGGATATGATGGGAAGAGATGAGTTGTGAGTATCTTCATGACTTCATCATTGTTTGCCAACAAGATTCTCATCACAGTGCAGTTAAAAAAGTAAGCCTAAATTCTGAAAATTTTTCTAACCACCTCTTCTAAAACAGATTCCTTTTTCTAACATAGTAGTTATGTCTCCAAAGCCCACAACTGTCAGGCTTCCTTCATATTTGCTCAAAGCCCTCACAGAAAATCATTTGCTACGTTATCTTAGGAAAATATTTTCTAATACTAGAAACCCAATCATTCTTAAAGTCAATTTTACATACTAAGGCATATTAAAAACATTTTTATTATAATATCCCCAACACCTAGGTGAATACCTAGATTCTGAATACCTAGATCAATGTCTTCAAGATAGTAGATATCCGGTAAAGATTTTTCAGCACTTAAGGAATATTTAATTTTATTTTAAAACGTTGTCACTTGCTCTTCTGTTCTCATGCTCCTGGGTGAGATAATTTTGAAGTTAACTTAATTTCTAAGAATGTAAGGTCTACAGGACATAGGGATTCCCATTCTTTCATTGCTGTAGCCCCAGTACTAAAAACCTTAATAAATGTTTAGACTTTAATAAATGTTGATTGGATGAAGTAGAAACATTTATATTAACATTTAATTTAGTTGTAAAATATAATAAATGTGCCAAGAAGAATATGACAATCATGTACCAAACTCTCATCTATGCTGTCTTTTCTCCAATTTATTTGTTAAAATAAAGTTTGACCACCTCTGCTCTTCTCACTTCTTCCCTAGATTTACTTTTTTACATTTGTGTGTAGCATATGTATGCTTTATATGTTTACAATAAATATATTATAATCAATATGTATTATTTTATATTTAAATTATATTTATATATGGAAATACTTTTTATTCTAGGAAGTTGAAGCTTTTATTCTAAGATTGTAAGGCTATGACAGTATTTTAAAAATACTTTTAGTTTCTTTTTCCCATACTCTACAGTTACTTATGTTCTTTAAAATCTCAGAAAAACTCAGCTTTAGGCCCAGCCTGCATGTCTTTATTTCTCTTTTACCATTCTTTTTTTGGTCTAATCTTAAAATTGGAATCATAAAAGGAACAAAAGCAAAGATTCATAAGGGAAATATAGTGAAGAAAGGAAAAAATGATCACATTTATATTTTGATCCTATCACAGGATCAGCTGAAGGCTCCTGACAGATATTTCATTTTAAGCTGATCCTCACTATCCACTAACCAGTGGTGCATATTGTGTATAATATTTGCATTTATTTGTTTATCAAATAGTTATCCTTAGTAGCTGTCCATAGTCTTAGGTACTGCACTACAAATTAAGTATTCATAACTTAACAAGACATGTTCCTTACTTCAGAGAGCTTACTATTCAATGGAGGGAAAAAAAGAACAAAAATATTGAAGAGTAAAATATAGATACATATATTGGATTATAGGTAATTCTGCGCTCACATGTGGCAAGAATAAAAGACATTGAGAATTACATGATTTTCCAGAGACAGTTGCCTTTAAGCAAAAGTTAAGTAGGGGTGAAATAAATATAGCCAGCATAGGGATTCAAAATCCAGAAAGAGCCTAGTACTCTCAAAGGGGCTAATAATTTCTATATACTAGTTATAAAGGGAAGAATGACCAAAAATACAGCTAAATAGACAAGATAGACCATAAAAGGCCATAGGAATATTTTTTATAGAAAACATTGAATTAATCAGTTTGGGATACTATATCAAATATGAGAGACTAGGTGGCTTAATCAACAATTTACTTCTGATAGATCTCAATGCTAAAAATCCCCAGATTAAGGGGCCAGCATTTTCCATTCCTGGTGATAACCCTCTTCCTGGTTTGCAGATAACTGCCTTTTTACTATATGTTCACACGGTGGAGAGAGAGCACTCTGTTCTCTTTATAAGGGCACTGTATTAAGGCCTCTCCAAAACCAAAAGTGCTAGCGGGTAATATTTCTCTACCCTCCTCTCCCAGCCTATATAGCCAGTTCATAATGGACAACTCACATCTCATGGTAACTTGGTTGCCCGTGGTCAAACATTCAGTGTCTACCATGGTCCAGTAGCAAGCCAAGAACTGTTTCTTAAAAGGAGAGTATCTGCAAAAGATGGGGCTGGTCTTTGCTCCAAAATCCCAAGATCCTGCAGTATGATTCACTCTAAGTGCCTTCTAAAGACTTCGAACAGCATCTGTATCTGCCACTGACACTTCAGCATCATTGTATCTGCTAGATCGCATGTGAGTTTGCACAACAGCCTAGGCCTATTGCAGAGCCTTTTCTTATTTGGCACCCCGCTTAAAACGAACAGTTTCTTGGACCATTAAGTAAAACAGCCAGAGAACACACTGAAATAATGAATATGTTGCCTTCAAAATCCAAAAGGCCCCCTAAGCATTATACCTCTTTTTTAGTTGCAGGAGGGGCTAGATACAGCAACCTGTTCCTCTTAGAAAGCTTATCCTGACAGGTCTCACACCACCATGGACACATTATGAGAGTGTGCCTTAAAGCTGCAATGTTAAAACCAGAATTTCTTCTTAGTAAGCCCATATCTATAAATTTTTACTGATTCTACATTATGTTCCTTTTACACTATCCCAAATCCTTTTCATCCATTCCCAAACATTTTCCCATGATTTCTGCCAGTATAATTTAGAAAACTGTAGTTCTTTTAGCATATAGCATACCTCCTCATAGGACACACTTTGTACCGCACTTTCAGGGACCTACTATCACTTGAGTCTAGCTATAGGGTTGTAGAAGCAAAAAGGAGTGGTAATGATGAATCCTGAGGAAAATCAGCATTGTCTTACAGGGTAGCTGCCTCAGAGGACACCATTAGTTTCCTCAGGCAGTGTAAGGTTAATCCCTTCTGAAAGAGATAGAAAGGCCAAGACCACCATGGATGGGGAGGTCAAATTCATTGGGAATGGATTCTGCTGCCACTGGGGCAGGGGGTGCTGAGAGGCCACTTCTGCTGAAGGTGGGGTGGCTAATTCCACCCACCTTTTCCACAGACAAAATTTATCAGAATTTAGGGGCTTCATTACCCATCTTTATGAGAGTTTTTCCACACATCCCGTTCCAATTTGTAGGAGCCCCATGATCTCCTAACCATTGCCCTCATTTTAACTGTAGACACCTTTTTTTTTTTTTTTTATTTTTTTTTATTTTTTTTTTTTAAATTTTTTTTTTTTCAAGTTTATTTATTTTTGGGACAGAGAGAGACAGAGCATGAACGGGGGAGGGGCAGAGAGAGAGGGAGACACAGAATCGGAAACAGGCTCCAGGCTCTGAGCCATCAGCCCAGAGCCTGACGCGGGGCTCGAACTCCCGGACCGTGAGATCGTGACCTGGCTGAAGTCGGTCGCTTAACCGACTGCGCCACCCAGGCGCCCCAACTGTAGACACCTTTAAAAGCTAAAAGTTCCACTTGCGTTGTAATGTAGCCAGTCTCAACATGAGGCTCTATGTTTGGTTTTCAGCAATTCCATCCCTGTTGTTATAGTTAAGGTACATATAGAAGTTCTGGTGTCATTGAATCCCTGAGCTCATCCTTTTCTTTCACCATATTGTTCAGGGACATTAGGAGCTAACTAGCTTTCAAACTAGCTAGCTTTCAAAAAATGTGCAGAGGTACAATATACAGAATTACCTAGCTCCTGGTTTCTTGAGCAGAGTTGACACACAGTTTCACATTAGTTTCAGATGTACAACTTAGTGATTTGACAAGTGTGTATATTATGCTAGGTTCATCATAAGTATAGCTACTATCTGTCTCATTACATCACTATTACAATATCATTGACTGTATTCCTTATGTTCTATTTTTTATTCCCATGACTTACTGGGAGTCCTGGAACACCATAACTGGAAGCCTTTATCTCCCTCTCCCCTTTTACCTATTTTTGTTCAGACCTTCACCTCCCTCCCCTCTGGCTACTATCAGTTTGTAGTAATGTTCTGATTCTACTTTCTAATTTTTTTAAGATTTCATTTATGAGTGAACTCATATGGTATTGGTCTTTCTTAGTCTGACACATTTTACTTAGCATAATACCCTCTAGGTCCATCAATATTGTCTCAAATGTCATGATTTCATCATTTTTATGGCTGTGTAAATATCCCTGTGTGTGTGTGTGTGTGCGCGTGTGTGTGTGTGTGTGTGTTTATGTATCCTTGTCAATTCATCTACTGATGGACACTTAGGTTGCTTCCATATCTTGGCTAATGTAAATAATGCTGCAACAAACATAGGGGTTTATAAGTCTTTTTGAGTTAGTGTTTTAATTTTATTTGGGTAAATATCCAGTGGTGAAATCATTGGATCATATGTTTTTTCTATTTTTAACTTTTTGAGAACTCTCCATATTGTTTTCCAGAGTGGCTGCACCAATTTACGTTCCCCCCAACAGTTCATCCATGTTCCTTTTTCTCCACATCCTCACCAACACTTGTTTCTTGTCTTTCTTTTCATATTTATTTATTTTGAGAGGGAGGTGCAGAGGGAGAGGGAGAGAGAGAATTCCAAGCAGCTCAATGCTCACTGCAGAGCCCAACACAGCTCAGTCCCACAATCATGTGATCATGACCTGAGCCAAAATTGAGAGTCAGATGCTTAGTCGACTGAACCTCCCAGGCACTCCTCTTGTCTTTTTTATGTTAGCTATTCTGATAGGTGTGAGGTGAGATCTCCTTGTGTTCAACTGCATTTCCCTGATGAGTGATGTTGAGCATCTTTTCCTGTGTCTGCTGACCATTTATATGTCCTCTATAGGTCTTCTTGGAAAAAATGTCCTTTGCCCATTTTTAAATCGGATTATTTTTGTGTGTGTGATGTTGAGTGATATAAGTTCTTTATATATTTTGGGTAACAATCCCTTATCACATCTATCCTTCTCCCATTCAGTAGGTTGTTGTTTTTTTTTTTTTTTAATTTCCTTTGCTGTGGAAATGTTTATTTTTATGTAGTAAATAGTTTATTTTTCCTTTTTTTCCCTCGCCTTAGGAGACATATGTAGAAAACTGTTGCTATAGTCAATGTCAGAGAAATTACTGCCTATGTTCTTGTCTAGAATTTTTATTTCAGGTCCAAAATTTAGGTCTTTAATCCATTTAGTTTATTATTATGCATGGTGTTAGCAAGTTGTCCAAATTCATTCTTTTACATGTATCTATCCAGTCTAGCACCATTTAAGAGGCTATCTCTTTCTCATTGTATATTCTTGCCTCCTTTGTAATAGTTCCTTGTTTCTTTTAAGTGGTAGATTAGGACTATCTAATTTGTGTATCTCTATAAACAGTTCACATCATGGAAAATCAGTGCTCTCTTTACTACTAGTAATAGTGTCTGTAGTTTTTAAATCTAATCAGAGAGCCAATTCCAGAAACCTCGGAACCAATTTTTAAAAACTCACTCTTAAAATTTTGTTTCTCTTGATTCATTCTCAGTACCAAAATATCTATATTAGAGTTCTTTAGATAAAGAGGGCCAATAATTATACATATTCACAAACATATACGTAAATATATTTATACAGTTATTTGAAGTGTTTTATTATAAGGATTGGCTCACATAATTATGGAGTTTGAGAAATCCCACAATATGCCATCCACACACTTGAAACCCAAGAAAGCCATGATGTCAGGATAAGTACAAAGGCCTGAGAACCAACAGAGCCAATGATGTAGATTGCAGTCTAGTTGTGATGATCTTAGAACCAGAAGTACCAAGAGAAAAAGACTGACATCCCTTTCAAGTAGTCAGGCAAGAAGGGCTGAAATCTACCTTCCTCTGCCTGTTTGTTCTATTCAGGCCCTCAAAAGGTTGGAGAATGCCCACTCACATTGGGGAGGGAAACTGCTTTACTGAGTGTACCAATTAACATACTAATTTCATCCAGAATCACTCTCACAGATACACGCAGAAATAATATTTAGCCAAATATCTGAGCGTGTAAGATCCATTAGAGTTGATACACAAAATTAGCCATTATAGGCACTAATCCTATCATCCTCACCAAACCCTATTACATCCCAAAGGCCCGTCCTCTAAATATCATAACATTGGGGATTAGGCAAATATCATAATCATTTGCCATAATGATTAGGGAGAAGGTAACCCAAATACTCAGTTAATAGCAAATATCATCAGATGGACATGTTAGAAAATCTGTGTTGCAAATCTGAACAGAACAACCTGGAGGAAATTATCTGCCTAGAGTAGTGATAATGAAGATCAACATAAATAGATATATTCACAGCAAGTATAGGAGGTGGAACTGACAATTCTTGGCGATTAATTAGATTTGGAAGAAGATGGAATTAAATATGACCCAGGTGTATGGTGCTGAGGGATATTGTGAGGCATCATGAATCATATATTAAAGAGTATTAAGCTCCCTCACATTTTCTCCATACTTCTTCCTTAAAAGTTGTGAGAACTTGTGAATGGAGGGAGTCTTTATGCTGAATGTTCGGTTCTCTCCCAAAGATCTTGGTTCCGTTTATTTTCTTAACTTTATTGGTGTTTTGCCTCTATGTGTTAACATACTAAACAATATTTTGAGATAATAAGCAAGCAAAAAAATATCTTTTCTCCCAGAAGAGACCATTCAGCAAGAAATAGCAGGTCAAAGGGAAACACACAATGAAACAAAAAAGTGTAATAAAAGTATTCATAGTTTCCAAATCTAACTATTTTTCAATAGCTTTCTCACAGAGAAAAATGTAGACTTAGTCCCCCAGGATCATCTATATTTATGAAATAAATATTTAAGAAAAAATAAAACACAGTAAAATTACTGAGCACCTGCTTTGTGTCGAAAACTTTCTTTAATCAACAATGTCAACATCTGTATCCATAAGACCCTATAAGTTGTTTCTATTTTAAAGATAAAACAAACAAGGTTGGTAGAATTTATGTAATTTATCTAAATCCATGGAACATATGGTGTTAGAATTCAAATATAAGTTTTCCTCTGCCTTAAACATCAGAGAGTAAAACTTTCATAAATATTATTTTAAAATGTGATTTTAAGTTCTAACCCCCTCAGGTGTCAAAATTTAACCTCTAAAGAAATTAAATTTCTACAATTTAAAAGTTTGGAACATAACTAATAATGCACCAAGACAAAAAATGATGACAAAGCCTCAGTAAAATTTTTCTAAGGATATAGCTGCAGGTTAAAGCTATTTAAAATAAGTATAATATATAAGCAGTTGCCAAAACGTATATTAAATGATAAATTTAATTTGAATAATATCAACAAATAGCCTATTTAGTTTAATTTGATAAATTTAGGTTATATTAAGTTATGTATTAAATATCTTTGTTCCTGGACTGAGGAAGATGGCAGGGTAAAAGGAACCTGAGTCCATCTTGCATAGACACACCAAGATAACAACTGCATGTATACAACTAACTGAAAATGACCCACAGACTGGCACAATAGACCTTCTACAGTTAATCCTAGATAATAGGCCACACCAAAAAGGGAAGGGCAGAGACAACTATAGGAAACAAACCCCCAGCAATACTAACCACAACTGGGAGGAATACCCCGAGAACAAATAAGAGGATCAGATTCCATACCAGGCACCCCAGACACTGGGGACACACACTGCGAAGATGAGTCCCCATAATATTTGGCTTGAAAAACCAGTGAGGCTTAATTTCATGAGCTCTTAAAATCAGTCAGGTTCAACTCCTGGTACTTGAAAAACCAGTGGGCTTAGCTCCAGGAGAGCCAGAGAGCAATAAGAAAGTCCTTCCCTTAAAGAGCCAGCATAATAAATAACCTGACCAAGATACAACATAGAGGCAGCAGTTTGAAAAGCACCCAGGGTATATACCTGAAGGGGAATTATTACTCATCTCAGAACATGTGCTAGAGGGGCTGAGATCTTTAGGAGACATCAAAAACAAAAGGTCTGGCAGGTGCTATTTCTCTTCCCCTCCCCAAGCCTAGATAGCTGGACATTTGCAAGAACCAGCATTAACACTCTCCACCTGTCTTGACAGCATCATGTGCCCCACCTCTCACCTAATGCTGTGGTATAGCCCAGTCCAACCTGCCCACCCCCAATGGCCATTTCTCCAAAGTGGCTCCTATTCCTATACACCGTACTAGAAGCTCTGGCATGGACCAATGCCAGTCCAAAGTTACTCCTGCCCTAGGGAGAGGGGGAGATGATCCCACATCACAGTGTGCCCACAGTACCAGGAGCTGAGCCACTTAGCTGGTCATGCAGAGAGAAGGCCCTGCCATTAGACGCGCACACAGTTGCACCAGAGAGACTGGGTGCTGACATCTAATCTGACTGGTAGCCCCATCTACAATGAAAGCCTCTCAGATGGCAGCTCAGGGACAGCATTCTGCCTTTCAGAATGCTCACAGCTACAGCAAAGTAAGTGTAGAGAACTATCCTGATTTTTAAAAAAATTTTTTAATGTTTATTTATTTTGGAGGAAAGTGAGACAGAGCGTGGGCAGGGGAGGGGCAGAGTAGAGAGGGAGAGACAGAATCTGAAGCAGGTTCCAGGCTCTGTCTGAGCTGTCAGCCCAGAGCCCGATGCGGGATTCAAACTCACGAACCATGAGATCATGACCTGAACTGAAGTTGGATGCTTAACCGACTGAACCACCCAGCCGCCCCTTGATTTCTGACACCACCCACCTACCAGTCTTCAGTGGCTTCACATAAGCCCCTCAACAGTGCAGGAACCAAATCCTGTGAGGCATGCCCACAGCAGGAAAACTGGGACAGTGCAGCTGACTGGTTGGAGGGCAAACTCTGCTTACCCACAACAGTAGGGCACACACAACCATATAGCAAATATCCCTGCAGTACCAGGTTCTAGTGAACAGGGCACTTTGCACTACAAAGCACCAATGGATTCTTCTTTACAAGGCCAATACCTTTAAGACCAGGAGATATAACTGACCTCCTTAATACATAGAAACAAAAACAGACAAACTTAAGAGACAGAGGAAAATATCCCAAATGAAAGAACAGGGAAAAATCACATTAAGAGAGCTAAATAAAACAGAAATAAGCAATGTGTCTGGTAAAGAATTCAAAATGGTCATACAGATACTCACTAGTTTTGAGAAACCAGTGGAGGATCTCAGTGAAACCTTCAACAAAGAGGTAGAAAATATAAAAATGAAATAGAGATAAAGAACTCATTAACTAAAATAAAAAATACACTAGGGGGAATCAATAGCAGATTACACTATGAGAAGAATGGATCAGTGATCTGGAAGACAAAGTAATGGAAAGCCATAAAGCTGAACAGCAAAAAGAAGAATAAAAATGCAAATAGGTTAAAGGAATTCAACATGTAATCAAGAGTAATAACATTTGTATTTACAGGTAACCCAGAAGGAAAAGAGACAGAGAAGGGGGCAAAAAACTTATTTGAAGAAATAATAGCTGAAAACTTCCCTGATCTGTGGAAAGAAACAGACATCCAGATCCAGGAATTTCAGAAAACCCCTAACAAGTTGAACCCAAGGAGGTCCACACCAGAACGTTTAAATCATTAAAATGATTAATCATTAAATGACAAAAAGTAGTGATAAAGACAAATTTTAAGAGTAGCAAGAGAAAACAGTATCATATAAGGGAAAGCTGAAAAGGCCATCAGCTGATTTTTCAGCAGAAACTTTGAAGGGATGATACTTGCAAGGTACTGTTGGGGAAAAAAATCTATAATCAAGAATACTCTACCCAGTGAGGCTATCATTCATAAAAGGAGAGATAATCAGTTTCCAAGACAAAAATAAAAGGAGTTAATCATCACTAAATCAAAATTACTAGAGAAGTTAAAGGGAATTCTTTGAGTGGAAAGAAAAGGCCATATGTGGAAGAAAATTATGAAAGGGAAAAAATTACAGGGAAAGGCATATATATCATAAAGATAGAAGGTTAATCGCTTACATTATCAGTGTAGAGGTTAAAATTTTAAAAAGCAGTTAAATATATCCATAAAAACCAGTCAAGGGGTTCACAAATAAAAGAAAGCATGATATCCTACACATAAAATGTGGTGGGGGATGAAAATTTAGCACTTTTAGAATGGGTTCAAACTTAAGCAATCATCAACTTGATATACACTGCTATGCATGAACATAATGGTAGTCACAATCACACACCTGTAACAGATACACACACATAAAAAAAGAAGAGTCTGAGAATAACACTAAAAAAGCTATCAAACCACAAGAGAAAAGGGGAAGAGAAGAAAGTAACAGTTTAGAACTATGAAACATCCAAACACTAGTAACTAAATGGCAATATCAGTTTCAATAATTACTTTATTTTTTATGTTTGTTATGTATTTTTGAGGGAGAGAGAGATAGAGCATGAGCAGGGGAGGGGCAGAGAGAGAGGGAGACACAGAATCTGAAAAAGGCTCGAGGCTCTGAGCTGTCAGCACACAGCCTGGCGCAGGACTCTAACCCACGAACCGTGAGATCACGACCTGAGCTAAAGTCGGACACTTAACTGACTCGGCCACCCGGGTACCCTAAATAATTACTTTTTACAGTAAATGGCCTAAATTTTCCAAGCCAAAGACTGGGGAAACTGATTGGATAAAAAACAAAAGCCAGTGTAGCAATATTTCTATCAGACAAAACACACTATAAAACAAAAACTGCAGCAAGAGACTAAGAATAACCCTACATAATAAGAGGTAATCCACAAAGATAATAAAACAATTGTAAGTATCTACACATCCTACATGAGAGCACCTAAATACACAAAGCAATTATTAGCAGATATGGAGAGAGAAATTAACAGTAATACTTTAATAGAAGGGACTTTAAATTCCCCCATACATCAGTGGATAGATCATCCAGACGTAGTATCAACTAGGAAACAAATGGCTTTGAATGACTCATTAGACCAGAGAAACTAAACAAAATGTTCCATCTAAAACAACAGAGTACACTTTCTTTTCAAGTCCACCTGGAACATCCTACAGGATGGTTCACATGTTAGGCTACAAGTCACAATAAATTCAAAAAGACTGAAATGTTATCAAGCATTTTTCACATGTTGACAATATGAAACTAAAATTCAATTACAAGAAGATCCTGGAAAGAATGCAAAATATGCAAGCTAAACAGCATGCTACTAAACAATGAACAGGGTAACCAAGATATCAAAGAGAAACTTAAAAAATACATGGAGGTAATTGAAAATTAGAGTACAGTATTCCAAAATCTTTGGGATAAAGCAAAAGCAGTTCTAAGAAAGAATTTCATGTCAATAGAGACATATCTAAAGAAACAAAAACAATGTTAAATAAACAACCTAAAAGAGTTAGAAAAAGAACAAAAACCAAAGCTAGTACAAAGAAGAAACAACAAAGATTAGAACATAAATAAATGAAATAGAGAACAAAAAATACAGAAAAGATCAATGAACCAAGAGCTGTTCCTTTGAAAAGATAAAATTGATAAACTTTTAGCCAGATTCACCAAGTACAAAACAGGAGTCAAAATAAAAAATATTAGAAATGAAGGAGGAGAAATAACAAATGATACCATAGAAATACAAGGATTATAATATTATGAAAAGTTATACACCAACAATCTGGAAAATGTAGAGACAATGGATAAATTCCTAGTAACATTCAACTTTCCAAAACTGAATCAGGAAAAATAGAAAATTTGAGCAGACTGATTACAAGCAATGCAATTGAATCAGTAATCAAAAACCTCCCAAAAAACTGAAGTCTAGCATCAAATGGCTTCACAGGTGAATTCTACCAAACATTTAAAGAAGAGTTAATACATATTCTTCTCAAACTATTCCAAAAAAAGAGAAGGAAGACTTTCAATATTTTTCCATAATGCCAACATTACCCTGATACCAAAACCAGACAAAGAAAATGGACCAAGGACCTGAACAGACATTTTTTTAAACAAGACACACAGATGGCCAGAAAACACATGGAAAGATGCTCAACATCACTATCATCATAGTGCAAATGAAAACACAATGAGATAGCACCTCACACCTATCAGAAAGGCTAGACTCAAAAAGACAAGAGATACATTTAGGTGATGATGTGAAGGAAAAAGGAAACTTCATGTACTTTTTATGAGAAGGTAGATTTGTGCAGCCACAGTGGATAACAGTGTGGTTGTTCCTCAAATTATTAAAAATAAATATACCATATAATAATTCCACTACTGGATATTTATATAAAGAAAACAAAAACATAATTCGAAAAGACACATGTATCCCTATGTTTATTGGGGCCTTATTTACAATAAACAAAATACAGAAGCAGCCCAAGTGTCCATAAATAGATGAATGGGCACAGGAGAAATGGTGTGTGTGTGTGTGTGTGTGTGTGTGCGCATGAGAAAAAACATAACATAAAAAATAGCCATAAAAAATAATGGGATATTGCCATTTGCAAGATGGATGGGCCTAGAGGGTATATATAATGCTAAGTAAAGTAAGTCACAGAAAGACAAATATATGATTTCATCTATACGTGAAATCTGAAAAACAAAACAAATGAATAAACAAAACCATACTCAAATGCAGAGAATAAACTGGTAGTTACCAGAGAGGATGTAGGTGAGGAGATGAAATAAAGTGTATCAAGAAATACATACTTTCAGGGGCATCTGCTTGGCTCAGTCAGAGTCAGGCTCTTAATTTTGGCTCAGGTTAGGATCTCTCAGTTTGTGAAATCAAGCCCTGCACCCTCAGGCTCTGTGCTGACAGCACAGAACCTGCTTGATATTCTCTCTCTCTGTGTGCCCCTTCCCTACTTGTGCTCTGTCTCTTTCTGTCTCAAAATAAGTAACTAAATAAACATAAAAAAGAAGTACATACTTTCAGTTGTAAGTCACATATATGAAAATTCCAACATAGGGAATATAGTCTGTAATATCGTGATTTTGTTGTTTGGTAAAAGATGGTGACTACTGTTAGCCTGGTGAGTACTGAGTAATGTATACAATGTTTTTCTATATTGTATGTCTGAAACTAACATTGTAAGATTGTACAGCATTATGTCTTACATCTGAAACTAACAGAACACTATGTTAATCATCCATTCATTACAAAAAGATAAAGAGAAATAAAGATATTTTTTCCTTTTCAAGTTGTGCTTTAATAATAGAATATGTAACTTTTAATATTTCACATTTTTAATAGTCTATTCTGCTAAATAAAATAACAAGATATTTCATAAACTATTATATAATTTCAATCTTATGAATTTAATTTCATAAAAAAATTAAGTGTATGCTCATTTTGGGTAACTTAAAAATATTATGCTTCAACTCTGGTCTAAAATATAAGATTTAGTGTCAGCACTAGAAATAACCTATTTTTTGTACATTTTCTTTTTACAACAAAATGTTTGTGTTCATCAAAAAGATTAGGATAACATTTTCAAATCCACTTTTCCCTCTTCATGTATAGAACTTCTGCACACATCACATTTGTTAAAACTGCAAAGTCTCTTGATGTTAGGTAACATTTTATCCCTCAAATTTTATTGACATCAAAATAGGACAGTCAGTATTAAATCCATAAAATATTCACAAAACATTAAGCTTTACACATTTGGCAATTAAATAACATAAAAATAGGAAATGACTACCATTCTATGTGGTGAGAATCAGGTGCTCACTGTTCCTAGCTGGCAACTACACACTGGTTCAAAGGCAGCAGAGGCAAGAGGTTGTTATTTGGAGGACATTGAACACTATGATTTAGAAGCACATTATATTGCTATCCCAGTGTCATATGCCACTCCACCTTTCTCCAAGGTAGTCTTATAATTATAGAAAGGAAGGTTCGGTGGATACGATATGAAGACAGAGAATACACATTAATTCTGTGGAGATATCCTACTCATACTATGCATGCCCTGTGATACTGACTGAACACAACCACTCATAAAAACTTGTCACCATCACCCTGATTTTTCCCATAAATCCTGCACTCAACTCTTCTTTCTTTCTCAATACTTTTAGGATCAGAGACAACCTGAACATCAACCAATGACTGCAGGTACCTTGCATGTTTTTCTCCATAACATGGAAAATATCTTAAGTCTATAATTCCATTGGGAGGATAAATTAATAGAATTGCTATGTTTTCATTTTCTGAAATACATGATATATTTTGTTATCCTTGTTATCAGAATCTTCCACCCCACTGCATGTGCTGATAGCACAGAGCCTGCTTAGGATGCTGTCTCCCTCTCTCTCCTCCATCCTCGTTCATGTAGCTCTCTCTCAAAAAAATAAACATTAAAAAAAAAACTAGGTAGAAATCAAGATCAAACCCCACACCTTGATGTGTGATAGGAACTCTGAAGTTGGTCAAGTTGTAGATGTAGAACTTATACTCAGCCAGGCTCTGTTTAAAGGACTTTTCTTTCCTTGTTGTGGTGATGGGTCTATGGCAAAAAGGGGAGACAGCCACATGGGTAGAGGTGGGAGGATAGAAGTACACATTTACATGCCAGGCTCTCCTATCAAATGACACTACACATTTAAAATTTAAAAAAAAAATCATGCCTATGTTGTGTGCTACAGAAACTTAGATACAATAATTGCATATAAAACCTGACCTAATTGTGGTAAAGCAAGGCAATGCAGAAATGCACTTCAGGAAGTAGACACTAATGCACCCGACACCTCAGACACCTCCACAGGATCTCCCAGAAAGACTCTGCCCCTGACCATTTCAGGCATTGACCTGGCCTCCTGGACTTTCAAGGAGGGTGATGTGCTCCCATAGAGCATCCACAGGGAGTTGCGATGGGGAGCATCCTGGGTGGGATAATTCACTTTTTGCTTCACTTTTTAGCCAAGTCAATCAATCAGATTTTACTGTCATTTGACATGGTACTTTGGTGCAAACAGTGTGAGTACCTGGATGGGAAGAATGGTTCTAGCAGTTTATGACAGAAAAGACACCTGCCTTCCTTCCAGGAAGTGACTATTTTCCCACACAGCAGACACAGAGCCAGGCTACAGGGGGCCAAGGCCAAGTCTGAGTAATGATGCCCCTGCGTGTGGGCAGGCCAAGGCCCTCAAACCCCAGCACTTGGACAAGCAGGGGAGGGCAGGCTGTAAAGCCCTGGGTGACACTGCTTTAAGAACAGGAGCAGGGACCCTCCTGGTGGCCCAGAGTCAGGGGAGGGAAAATGGAGGTGATGGTGAGAGACCAGGTAGGGAAAATAAGTGCTATGAAACCTCACAGCATGAAAAATTTCCTGTCAGGCATCCTGGGAACAGTGACTCCTGCTCAACATCCACAGGACTGTTCTCAACAGAGGTGATCAAGTGAAAGATCGACCATATTTGTCAGGGGTCCTGACTGCCTAGGATGTGGGCAAGGACAACACACACTCAGAAGAACTAAAAGTCCCTGAAATGGCTCCACATCACAGTCAATTTGTCAAAAACAAACAAACAAAAAGCTTAAATGCATAAAAATCAATTACCAAAGTCCTTCTAAGGAACATGATTACACTAATAAATTCAGTGGCATAACCATTTTCAGAAACAGAAGATATATAAACAATATAAAATATAAAAGCAGTATGTATATATCCCTCCTGACCTCAGAAAACAAATGAAAGGGATTTATACCATTTCTGTCTCCAAAGCAAATGTTATTTACTAGTACCTGATACCAAAACTGCATTATTACTTATGACTTGTTTTTTATTCACTGAACAAATATCTATTGAGCACTGTTAAGGCCAAGCCACTCTTTTAAGCACTAGGCACATATTACTGAAAAAATAGCAACTCCAATCTTAGTTATTCTGAGCTATAATGCTGTGATATTTTATTAGTTAATAAGTTATGGCTAAACTTTTTAACAAGTTTCCAAGCCATAGTTTTATAAACCAATGTAGAATAGATGGAGAACCTATAGCAAAGTCAAGGCTATTACATTTGAAACTTTTTGAATTTTTTCTAAACTTCAGTTTTAAAATTGTACCTTTTTTCACATAGTACAGCTAATGAGAAAACAACTATATGTGTATGCATATGATAATTAGCAATACTTTTAAATCCAAAACAATGTATTAAAAGATGTTACTTTTAGCATGCAAGTTAGTGAGCACTGTTAGTGCTATTATCTATTCAAACAGCAACATTGAAGTCTATAAATTCCTTATATAACCTTAAAATGTCAAGTTGGAGTGATGTCCTACTGATGACGCAAGACAAATTTTATTTTAAGATCTTGAAGTAAAAACACAAATATTATAAAAACCACTGTCAAAGAAGTATAAACCTAGATTGATGCCCATTTCCCTCTTCATATTTTAAGATTTTATTCAATTTATTTAAACAAAATAGTTCACCCCTTTCTCCCATCGGCCACCAACCCCCACCTCTTACAATCATCAATCTGTTTTCCTTATTTATGAGCTTACAATTTTGTTTTTAGTTTCTCTATATCAGAGCGATCATATGATATTCATCTTATTTTGACCTATTTCACTCGGCATAATGCCCTTGAGGTCTGTCCATGTTGTTGCAAATAAAAAGATTTCATTCCTTTACATGATGAATAATATCCCATTGTGTGTGTGTGTGTGTGTGTGTGTGTGCGCGCGCGCGTGCACGCGCGCATGCGTGCATGTGTACCACCATTTCTGTATCCATTTATCCATCAATGGCACTTAGGTTACTTCCATATCATAGTTATTGTAAATAACGTTACAATAAATATAGCTTTTCAAATTCGTATTTTCACTTTATTTGGATAAAAACTCAGAAGTGGTATTGAAGGATAACACGGTAGTTCTATTTTTAATTTTTGGAGGAACCTATATACTGCATCTTACTGTCTCTGCAACAAATTCCATTTCTACCTATAGTGCACAAGGGTTTCCTTTTCTCTATACCTTCGCCAACACTTGTCTTTTTGATGTCATTTTAACAGGCATGAGGTGATATCTCACTGTGGTTTTGATACGCAGTTCCCTATTAGTGATGCTGAGCATATTTTTATATATCTGTTGGTCATCTGTATGTATTCTTTGGAAAAATGTCTATTCATTTCTTAAGAAATTTTTTAGGGGTGCCTGGGTGGCTCAGTCAGTTAAGCATCTAACTTCGGCTAAGGTCATGATCTCATAGTTTGTGGGTTTGAGCCCCACATCGGGCTCTGTGCCGACAGCTCAGAGCCTGGAGCCTGCCTCAGATTCTGTGTCTCTGTCTTTCCCTGTTGTGCTCTCTCTCCCTTTTAAAAATTAATAAAAATTTTAAAAAGATTTGTTTTAATTGTTCTCTTTTGTGCTGTTGAATTCTAGGAGCTCTTTATACATTTTAAATATTAGCCTCTTGTCAGATATAGTGTGCAGTTATTTTCTCCCGTTTAGTAAGTTGTCTCTTCATTTTGTTAGTTTCCTTTACTGTGCAGAAACTTTTTAGTGTAATGTAGTCCCACTTATTTATTTTTGTTTTTGTTGCTTTTGCTTTTGGTATCATATTCAAAGAAAATCATCGCCAACAGCTATGTCAAGGAGCTTACTGCCTTATGTTTCCTTCTAGGAGTTAATGGTTTCAGGTTTTACCTTCAAAGTCTTTAATCCATTTGAGCTGTTTGTGTATCGTGTAAGATAGTGCTCTGGTTTCATTCTTTTCCATGTAGCTGTCCATTTTTCCCAATGCCATTTATTGAAGAGACTAGATTTTCCCATTATATATTCTTGCCTTCTTTGTTGTAAATTGACCATATATGCATGGGCTTATTTCTGGGCTATTTTGTTTCACTGTTCTGTGAGTCTATTTTTATGCTAATGTGTAATTTAAAAAATTTCAATGTTTATTTTTGAGAGAGAGAGAGAGAGAGAGAGAGAGAGAGAGAGAATGAGTGGGGGAGGGGTAGAGAACGAGGGAGACACAGAATCTGAAGCAGGCTCCAGGCTCTGAGCTGTCAGCACAGAGCCTGACGCAGGGCTTGAGCTCATGAACCACAAGATCATGACCTGAGCCAAAGTTGGACACAACCAATTGAGCTACCCAGGTGTCCTGCAATGCCACAGTTTTGATGACTATAGCCTTGTAACATAGTTTTAAATCAGGGAGCATGATGCTTCCAGCTGTTCACTCCTTTCTCAAGATTGCTTTAGCTGATCAGAGTTATTTGCAATTTCATACAAATTTTAGGATTGTTTGTTTTATTAATGTGAGAAATGCAATTGCAAGTTTGATAGGGATCACATTAAATCTGTCAATTGTTTTGGGAAGCTATGGACATTTTAACAATGTTATTTTTTTCAAACCATAAGTATTCCATTTATTTGTGTGTTCAATTTCTTTTATTAATACCTTGTAGTTTCCAATATACAGGTCTTTCCGTTTCTTGGTTAAATTTATTCCTCATCTTATTCTTTTTGATGCAATTGTAAATTGGATTAATCTGTTAGTTCATTATCAGTGTAAAAACCAGATTTTTGCATATTGATTTTGTATTCTACAATTTTATTGAATTTTTTATTAGTTCTAACAGTTTTTTGAATAGTCTGTAGGGCTCTCTTTATATATAATATGTCATCTTCAAATACTGAGAATTTGATATTTTCCTTTCTGATTTGGATGACTTATTTTTCGTACCTAATTGCCCTGGCTAGGATTTCTAGAACTCTGTTGAATAAAGGTAATAAGAGTAAGCATTCTTATCTATTTCCTGATCTTAGAGGAAAAGCTTTCAGTGTTTCACCATTAAATATGATGTTAACTGTGGGCTTGTTATATATGGCTCATATTATGTCATGTTCCTTATTTACCTGCTTTGTTGAGAGTTTTTATGATGAATGGATGTTGAATTTTTTCAAAAGCTTTTAATGTCTCTATTGAAATAACCCTATCATTTTTATCCTTCATTGTGTTAACATGTTTATCACATTCTCTGATTTGAAGATGTTGAGCCATCCTTGTGTTCCTACAATAAATCCCATTTAATCATTTTGTATGATTCTTTTAATCAATTGTTGGATTTGGTTTGCTAATAATTTTTTGAGGATTTTAGCATCTATGTTCATCAAGGATATTTGCCTGTGATTTTTTTGAGTGGCATCTTTCATTTGGGGAGTAAGATAATGCTGTGCTCATAAAATGTGTTTGGAAGAGTTCCACCCTTTTCTGTACTTTGGAAGCATTTGAGAAGGACTGGTTAATTATTCTTTAGGTATTCAGTAGAATTCATCAGTGAAGCCATAAGATCCTAGACTTTTGTTGGGAGGTCTTTGAATACTGAGCTAAATCTCCTTTCTAGTTATTGGTATGTTCAGATTTTCTATTTTATCATGATTCGGTCTTGGTAGTTTGTGATTCTAGGAATTTATCTATTTCTTCGAGGTTGTCCAATTTATTGGTGTATAACTGTTCATAATAGTCTCTTATCTTTGTATTCCTGTGGCTATCAGTTGTAACACTGCTTTCATTTTTGATTTTGAGTCTACTTTCTCGAGGGGAGGAGGAAGAGAGTCCAGCTAAAGATTTGTCCATTTTGTTTATCTTCTCAAAGAACCAACTGTTAGTTTGATTGATCTTCTCTGTTGTATTGAGTGACCATTTATGCTCTAATCTTTGTTATTTCCTTCCATCTACTAACTTAGGAGTTCATTTTTTCCCGGTCTAGTTCCTTAAGGTGTGATGTTAGGATGTTTGAGAACTTTCTTCCTTTTTCGAGGTAGGAATTTATGGCAATCAACTTTCCTCTTAGAACTTTTTTTGTCACATCCCATCCCATAAATTTGGTGTTTTTCATTTTTGTTTTTCTCAAGGGATTTTTTTTTTATTTCTTCATTGACCTATTCACTGTTCAGTAGCATGTTATTTAATATCCCAATATTTGTGAATCTTCCATGGTTTTTTTTGTACAACTAATTTCTAGTTTCATACCTTGTGGTCAGAAAAGATGCTTAATAGCTTCAATACTCTTAAATTTATTAAGACTTGTTTTGTGCCCTAACGCATAATCTTGGAGAATATTTTATGAGCACTTGAGAATTTGTATTCTGTTGCTTTGGGTAGATAGTTAACTAACATGTCATTTAAGGTAGAGTTTCCTTATAGAATTTATATGGATAATTCATTGATGTAAGTGTGATATTAAAGTCTCATACTCATTGTATTGCTACGTATTTCTATCTTAGGTTTGTTGATAATTGCTTTATATATGTACGTGCTTCTCTGTTGAGTACATAAACATTTGCAACTCTGTCTCCTCATGGGAGAAATTAGTCCATTTAAAGTCATTGTTGACAGGTAGGTGCTTATTGCCTTTTGTTATTTGTTTTCTAAGTGTTTTTATAGCTTCTCTCTATTCCTTTTTTCTCTTGTTCTCTTCCTCTGTGGTTTCATGACTTTCTTAGTAATAGACATATATTCTTTTCTCTTTATATTTTGTGTGTTAACTCTGGGTTTTGCTTTGAGGTTACTATGATACTTACATGTAACTACTTATATCTATAACGATCTATTTTAAGTAGATGATGAGTTTGATCCCATTCTAACACTCAACATTTTTACTCTTTCTACTTGTCAAATAAGTAGGAACCTAGATTGATGATCAGTGTTTTTCATATGTATAACACACGCACACACAAAAATGCTGTTTTCCCATCATATTTAAAAAGGGAAACCAAATGCACTTCAAATAATTGTGGTATCTTTTATTGTTTTGTTCTTAGTGACACTGACAACAGCTGCTATGTAAGCTGGGTGAATAATTTGGACTTCAGACAAGAGGCTGGAAGAACATATCCCTGGTATTGCTCTATTTTTTGGGCTGCTATATTGGGAAAATTTCTTTAATAACCAATATTCCTGTGAGGGGTTTGTTCTTGAGCAGCATAAGAAATGCCAAATACAACTGAAACTCAGAGAATTACACATCAACTTCTGTGCATCTCAAAGCTCAGTAGAAGATTAGATAGTTAATGGAGTCTATGTTTTTTGGATATTTTAAAGTATATTATTTAAAGTTCGTGAAGATATGTACAGAGATAATTATACCTAACTTTTGGGAATGGAGGCAGTAGGCTCAAATTACTACATAAATAGAACTATCACAATATGCTTATAAGCCAAAACCTTAAAAATGTTCATTTTAATTTTACAAAATGGGAAAATTTTCTTAAGCACATAACATTTCCTGAAATTATAAAAATATTAGCACACTATAAACTGTTTAATATAGAAGTATTAATATTAATAACCATATAGTAATGTAACCATTTTATTAAATATATTGGTCTTCATACGCAAGTCGTAAAGCAATGTTTTTTTTCCCCAGTACCTTCAAATTGACTCATTAGCCTGGTTCTCTGTGCTTCTGGGATAAATTCATACGCTGGTCCTCAGGTATTTCCCAAGCCCCAAATAGTTCCATTTAATGAGATGAAATCACAAGTTAGCATAAAAATCAGAACTCTGAACCTCAATTATATTACAGCTTCTTTCCTTCTCCCATGGAATGCTACATGAGGTCTAGAAACCTGCACTTGGTGAGAAGAAAATATCTGCTTATTCCTTCTATGCTCATTCTCCTTCATTCCTTAGTTTTATCTTCTGGTGTCACAGTCCCCATCAAAAGTTCAGTTCAACCAAAAAAGAGGTGATTTGGGGTCAGAAGTGCAACCAATTCTGTTTTTATCTGCTATTGACCTTCTCTTAACTAGACAGATATTCAATGCTAACCTCTTTCTCACAATGTTTTTCTCTGTGTTTTTCTGAGAATATCCCCTCCCACCCTGGCAAGTTCCAACTATAACTACCTTGTTATTGAGGAATACTCAACCTGACCTTTCACACCAACCCACCCTAATTCAGCTTTGGCTCTAACAGGATACTTGTAAAGTCTTCTCAATCCTAGTCCAGTTGGGTTCAGCCCATTCAGAACCTAAGAAATTCTCTTGTGGCCCACACCTGACCCAAAGGAAACATGTACCTTTGCTCTGCTATCAGTTCTGCCTAAGCAGATATTCTTTACCATTGTATTTCTTGGATGTGTTTCAGACTCACTTCTGTGGCCCACAATACCTGAGGATGTATACAGGAAGCTTTGACAGTAGTCCTTATAAAACTTTTCTCATTTTAAGAATGAGAAATGCCACAGCACTTCTACCTGTTTGAAAATGTGATTCTGTTTGTCTCCTTAACTGCACCCCCTATTTTCTATCCAACTCTCACATATCCTCAAAACAGATGAGCTAATAACCCAAAACCATTTATCAGTTTCTCTTTTGTAAGTTTCTTCTACCATTCCAGCGCAGTCCACTGGAAATTGAGAGTTCTTGCCCTGGAACCTCAGATAATAGGAGACAGTTTATTTGGATCAGTTGTGGACTCCCTCACTCCATGGTCACAAATTACAGCACTGCCACTGCACCACTACAAAGCTTACTAAATTCTAATCTTCACAAATCCAAACAAAGTCTGTTTTATGCTGTTTTCAGAAGAATATACTGTTACAAACTGATTGTATCTTCTCACCAACCAAATTCATAGGCTGAAATCTGACCTGCAGTATGACAGTATTTGGAGATGGGGCTTTGAGAGGTAATTAGAGTTAATTAGGTAGAGTGGGATTCTCATGATGGCTTTAGTGTTCTTATAAGAATGGGAAGAGAACTCCCTTTCTCCCACACCCCCCACATGCACACATTTAAGGAGAACCATGTGAGGACACAGAGACAGCTATAAACCAGGAAGAGAGCCCTCAACAGCTCCAAATCAACTAGACCTTAATTTTAGACTTCCTAGCCCCAGAACCATGTGAAATTAATTTGTTGTTTAAGCCATGCACTCTATGGTATTTTGTTCTGGCAGCTCAAGCTAAGACTGACACCCTGGTTCAAAACTCTTGGAAAATTGTCAGGAATGTCTATCTGGGGGTACCCAGGTGGCTCAGTCCATTGAGCATCTGAATTTGGCTCAGGTCATGATCTCAGGTTTGTGAGTTCGAGCCCCACATCAAGCTCCCTGCTGTTAGCCTGTCAGCATGGAGCCCACTTCGGATCCTCTGTCCCCTTTCTGTCCATCTCCAACTTGCACTCTCCCAAAACAAAAAAAAATAAAATAAAAAAAAAAAATCTATCTAGATGGCTTAGTCAGGATTTAAACCTAGAGCTATTTGAATGAAACCCTTGTCCTCTTGACATAGCCCACTATTATCTCCTGTGGCTTTATGCTTCTCAGACATGCCTGTGTGGCAGTATGTCACAATTTTTCTGTTTCTTCCATAATTCTAATTATCCCTTTACTAAAAGTTTCCCAGCATTTTTCTTAATTGGGTTGAGACATATTCCCATTGCCAATCACTAGCAGCACCCCCGTTTATCCATTTGCTTTGTATTTATGTACTGCTTTAGTCAGCAAATGTGCACATACACTGTATATATTATCTATATCTATATCTATATCTATAAACACACACATATATGTGTGTGTCTATGCATGCATAGTTTTGCTTAAGGTATGTTCAAATAATGCCATTGCTAAATTTTGTGCTTATTAATACCTAGAGGCTTGGTGTCTATACATTGCTTTAAAGGTAAGCACATACGTGGCATTTTCTAATGGCAATATACATATACCTAAAAATATGGTCCAACTGTAACCTGCCATGGCTTCTCAGAGACCCTCAAAGTATCAGGATGTCTGATGATGTTTTAGAACCTGTGTGGGGGCACGTGGGTGGTTCAGTTGGTTAAGCGTCTGACTCTTGATTTCACTTCAGGCAATGATCTCATAGTTTGTGAGATCCAGCCCTGTGTCAGGCTCTGCACGAGCAGCAAGAAACCTGCTTGGGATTCTCTCTCTCCCCCTCTCTATGCCCATCTCCTGTTCACACTCTCTCATTCAAAATAAATAAGTATTTAAAAAATAAATAAAACCTGTGTGAAATTTACCTCTCCAATAAAGCATAGAGACAAAACAAAAGCCAGAAGTATAATGTACTATACTTCTATGTAGGACCTGGTAGTCACTATCCACTATTGTTCATTGGTAAGTTCTCTTTTTAAAGGAGTAAAAGGAATGGGACAGCACAGGCCCATTGTTAGTAATACAGATTAACAAACTTTTAGAGAAAATCTATTCAACCTGAGTCCAATTAAATTGCTGACATACTTATTTTATTACAAACAGTTTAAATTACCCTGAAGTGATTTCAATATTCCACACATAATCTGTAATCAGTCAAGTTTTTCCATATTTCTTTCCTTAAAGTATGCCATTTATTTGGTATTTATCCAAGAGTATGAGAAAGAACAGAAACATGGAATGGGCTAAGATATAATGATCACAAAATGTTATCATTAAAATATTCCTGTGAAGATCTTAATGGGGTGTTAAACTTCACAATATGTAATATATCTTAGTTGGCTTTGACCACACATGTGTTTGATTGAAGTGAAAATACATTTTCTAGTCACATAAGGTTACTTCTACAGATAATTCCCCTTTGAAAAGAAACTGATATAGGTTCCTACTATATAAATAGAATTAAATTAAATCATTTAAATTTATTTCCAGCTCGACAGTTGGACACAGTGGTGAAGTTTGAGGACCTTAGACCTGCCCTGTCCCACAAACAGAACTAGATAGCTATCAAATCATCCTAACCTCCTCAGAAATTGACCTGAAGACCAGTAGAACAAACTCTACAACTAAAGGTAGAAAAGAGGCCACATCTAAGAAGGT
This sequence comes from Puma concolor, assembly GCF_028749965.1. NCBI lineage: Eukaryota > Metazoa > Chordata > Mammalia > Carnivora > Felidae > Puma > Puma concolor. Next base: position 56,963,111 of record NC_141675.1, read on the forward strand.
AGGAAATGAGGAGACATTTCTTGGGAGAGAAATGGATCATGGCATCTGCAGTGGGGAAGGAGCCACAGTCACAAAGAAGGGTGAGAGACAGACTAGCATAGAAGGAAAATGAATCCCCATAGCAATTGGCATAGAAAGCATGAGGGGATGAAATTCATGAGCTCTTGAAACCAGGAGGGCTTAAAGCCAGGAGTTTTAAAGGTCATCCAGATTTTTGGGATAGAGCCCAGAGGTCATTTTGCTGCTCTTGGAGAGAAAGCAGGCAACAGCATACGGACATACAGCATGGGAACAGCAATCAGAATAGTACTTGAAACACACAGTGGGGAGATTATTTGCTCATCTCAGAGGCCATCCCAGAAAGACAGCCTTCATGGAGAGACCTTTCTGGAAACAAAGGAATTGTCAAGCACCATTTCCTTCCCTCATACCACAAAGCCACTTGTGGAAGCCTGTGCAGTGCCCACACTCACTACCTAACTTGCTTCCACCAAAGCCTGCCCATCATGTTCTGGTAGAACCACCTGTCTCCAGTCACTTAACTGAAACCCAATATGGCAAGTCCTTCCTCTAGTGGAGTGAGCCAAACTCCTGTTCACACTACATCTCCCAACATAGGAGGTTTGCAGCTCCTCAGTTCAGGCAATAGTGACAACAGGTCTTATTTAGCAACCAAGCCAGAACACACCCCATTAAATTCACCACATTCAGGCCAGGGACAAAATATTGCCCACAACAGGCAGAAAAAAATCTCTGCAGACAACTGGCCTGAAGGATAAAGGAGGCAGCATAGAACAGCAGAGCATACACAGCACATGCTGGAGACACTCCTAGAAACATCAGGCACTGGTTAACTGGGGATACTACATGGCAGGGCACACAGGACCTCTTCTTCATAAGGCCATTTCCCAGAAGAACAGGAGATGTAGTGGACTTTCCTAACACAGACACAGGCACAGAGACTTTGACCAAATGAGAAATTTATCCACAACTAGAAATCTAGGTGAAACAGGCATATGTAATATGCCTGATAGAGGATTTAAAGTAATGATCGTAAGGATACTCACTGGACTTGAGAAGAGTGGAAGATATGAGTCTTAACACAGAGATAAGGAATAACAGACAAATGGCTCAATAAATGAAATGAGAAGCACACTTGATAGAATGAACAGCAGGACAGAAGAATCAGAGGAAAAAATTAGTAACCTAATGAGTAATTGGAAGTATTCAAGATGAACAAAAGAGAGAAAAAAGAATTATGCAAAATAAGAATAGACATAGGGAGCTCAGAGACTCCATCAGACATAATAATAATATAGGAATTCTGGAAGAAGGAGAGAAAGAAAAGGGGCAACATTTTTTTGAAGACATAATAGCTGAAAACACCCCTAATCCGGGGAAGGGAACAGATAACCAGATCCAGGAGGCACAGGGAAATCCCATCAAAATCAACAAAAGCATATCCAAACCTAGACATATTGTGATTACATTGACAAAATATAGTAATAAAGAAAAAAAATTTAAAGCAGCAAGAAAAAAGAAGACAGCAACATATAAGGGAAAACCCACAAGTCTACAGGAAATTTTTCTGTGGAAACATTCCAAGCCAGAAAGGAGTGGGATATGACCTTCAAAGTGATGAGTGGGAAAAGTATGCAGCAAAGAATAGTCTATCCAGCAAGACTATCATTCAGAGTAGAAGTAGAGATAGAGTTTCCCAAACAAAAAGTAGGGAATTCATGACCACTAAACCAGCACTGCAAGAAATATTAAAGAGAACTTAGTAGAAAGGAGGGAAAAAAGAAAAAGGATAAAGGTAGGAAACCTTTAACAGGATGTAAAATATAAAAACATATGCCTAAAATGTTGGGGGGGGGGAGAATGAGTTCAATGCAACCATCAACTTAATATAGACAGCTATATGCAGAAGATATACAAACTTAATCGTAACCATATATCAAAAACCACTAATAAATATGCAAAGAAGAGAAAGACATCAAAATATAGCACTAAAGAAAATCGGCCAATCATGAAAAAGATAGACAAGGATCGCTCAACCAACTAAACCAACCAGGTGCCACTAAAGTCTATTTTATCTGATATACATATTGTTACCACAGCTTTTTTTTTTTTTTGACATAATTTACATGATGTTTCTCCACTCTCTCACTTTCACTCTATAGGTATTTATAGATTAAAATGAGTCTCTTGTAGCATATACTCTCTTTCTCTCTAAAACTTTTAAAAGTTTTAAAAATGGAAATAAATTTTAAAAAGAAAAAAAAACAGATTTAAAACAAAGACTGAAACAAAAGACAAAAAAGAACACTATGCAATAATAAAGGGACAAACCAATAAGATATAACAATTGTACATATTTATTCACCTAACATGGAGCACTCAAATATGTAAAACAGTTAATAACATAAAAGGAACTAATCAGTATTCTCCTCTATTATTGGATTATATGCTCTCCACTTACATGGGGAGATCATCTAAACAAGGAAACAATGACTTTGAATGACATACTGGAACAGATGGATTCAAGAAATATATTCAGACAAATCCATCCTAAAACAACAGAATACACATTCTTTATAGTTCACACAGAACATTCTCCAGAGTAGATCACATATCATCCCACAAAACAAGCCTCAACTAATTTAAGAAGACCAAAGTCATACCATGCATCTTGTCTGACCACGATGCTATGAAACTAGAATTTAACCAGAAGAAGAAATCTGGACAACCACAAATACATGGGAGGTTAAATAACATGATACTAAACAATGAATGGCCAACCAGGTAGTAAAGAAATAAAAAGTACACAGAAACAAATGAAAATAATACAACAGTCCAAAATCTTTTGGATTAAGCAAAAGCAGTTATAAGAGGTAAGTTTGCAGCAATACAGGACTACCTTAAGAAGAAAGAAAAATCTCAAATGCACAACCTAACCTTACCCCAAAAGAAGCTAGAAAAAGAACAAAGCCTAAAAGCAGCAGAAGGAAGGAAATAATAAAGATTAGAGCAGAAATCAATGATAAAGAAACTAAAAAAAAAAAAAAAAAAATCAATGAAACCAGGAGCTGGTCCTTTGGGGAGAAAATAAAACCAGTAAAATTTATAAACCTCTAGCTACCCTTATCAAGAAAAAAGAAAAGAGAAAGCACACAAATAAAATCACAAATGAGAGAAGAGAAATAACTAATACCACCAAAATATAAATTATAAGAAAATATTATGAAAAACTGTATGTCCATAAATTGGACAACCTAGAAGACATGGATCAATTCCTAGAAACCTATAAACAGCCAAAATAAAACAGGAAGAAAAAGTAAATTTGAACGGACCAAAAACCAGGAAAGAAACGGAATCAGTAATCAAAAACCTCCCAACAAACAAAAGTCCAGGGCCAGATGGCTTCACAAATACTATCAAACATTTAAAGAAGAATTAATACCTATTCTCAAGCTATTCCAAGAAATAGAAAAGGAAGGAATACTTCCAAATTCATTCTATCAGTCCAGCATTACCCTGACACCAAAACCAGATAAAAATACCACTTAAAAACAGAAATACAGGCCAATATCCCTGATGAACATGGATGCAAAAATCTTGAACAAAATACTATCAAACCAAATACAACAATACATAAAAAAAATCATTCATAATGATCAAAGGGGATATGTTCCTGGGTTGCAAGAGTGGTTCAATATTCACAAATCAATCAACATGATACATCACATCAATAAGAGAAAGGATAAGGACCATATGATCATTTCAATAGATGCAGAAAAAAATATTTGACAAGGTACAAGATTCATTTATGATAAAACCTTCCTCAAAGTAGGTTTAGAGGGAAATACCTCAACATAATAAAAGTCATATATTAAAAACCTGAAGGTATCATCATCCTGGATAGGGGAAAACAGAGTTTTTTCCCTAAGGTCAGGCACAAGAAAAGGATGTCCACTACCACTGCTTTCATTCAACATAGTTCTGGAAGTCCCAGTCACAGACATCAGACATCAAAAAGAAAGAAGAGGTGTCCACATTGGTAAGGAAGAAGTAAAACTTTCACTATTTGCAGATGACATGAGATGCTATATATATTTAAAACCCAAAAGATTCTACCAAAAAGCTGCTAGAACTGATAAACAAATTAAGTAAAGTCACAAGAAATAAAATCATCATACAAAATTCTGTTGCATTTCTTTTTTTTTTTTTAATTTTTTTAAATTTTTTTTTTTCAACGTTTATTTATTTTTGGGACAGAGAGAGACAGAGCATGAACGGGGGAGGGGCAGAGAGAGAGGGAGACACAGAATCGGAAACAGGCTCCAGGCTCCGAGCCATCAGCCCAGAGCCCGACGCGGGGCTCGAACTCACGGACCGCGAGATTGTGACCTGGCTGAAGTCGGACGCTCAACCGACTGCGCCACCCAGGCGCCCCTCTGTTGCATTTCTATACACCAATTATGAAACAACAGGATGAGAAATTAAGGAATCAATCTCATTACAATTATACCCCAAATAGTAGGATACCTAGGAATAAATCTGACTAAACAGGTGAAGGACTTTTACTTTGAAAACTATAAAACACTGGTGAAAGAAACTGAAGATGTCACAAAGAAATCAAGACATTTAATGCTCATGGATTGGAAGAACAAATATAGTTAAAACATCTATACTTCCCAACAATCTACACGTTTAATGCAATCCCTATCGAAATACCATCAGCATTTCTCTTAGAGCTAGAACAAACAATCCTAAGTTTGTATGGAACCACAAAAGACCCCAAATAGCCAAACAAATCTTGAAAAGGAAAAGCAAAGCTGGAGGCATCACAATTCCAGACTTCAAGTTATATTACAAAGCTACAGTAATCAAAACAGTGTGGTTCTGGCACAAAGGTGGACTACTAGATCAATAGGACAGAATAGAAAACCCAGAAATAAACCTGCAACTATATGGTCATTTGATCTTTTACAAAGTAGGAAAGAACATCCAATTGGAAAAGAACAGGCTCTTCAAGGGGAGCTGGGAAAACTAGACAGCACTATGCAAAAGAATGAAACTGGACCACTTTCTACACCATTCACAAAAATAAATTCAAAATGTATGGAAGACCTAAATGTAAAACCGTAAAAATCCTAGAAGAGAACATAGGCAGTGACCTCTTTGACATCAGCTGTAGCAACGTTTTTCTACATATGTCTCCTGACGCAATGGAAACAAAAAAATAAACCATTGAGACTACATCAAGATAAAAAACTTCTGCGTAGCAGAAAGAAGCAATCAACAAAACTAAAAGGCAACTTACAGAATGGGAGAAGATATTTGCAAATGACATGACCAAGAGGATTAGTATCTAAAATATATAAACATAAAACTCAACACCCAAAAAACAAATAATTCATTTACAAAAGGGCAGAAGACATGAACAGACATTTTTCCAAAGAAGACATCCAGATGGCCAACAGAGATGTGAAAATATGTTATCACTTACCATTAGGGAAATGAAAATCAAAAGTACAATGAGATATCACCTCACCTTTGTTAGAATGGCTAAAATAAAAAATACAACAAACCACAGATGTTGGTAAGGATGTTGAGAAAAAGCAACCCTCTTGCACTATGAGTGGGAATGCAAACTAGTGCAGCTACTCTAGAAAACGGTATAAAGTTTCCTCAAAAAGTTAAAACATATCTACATTATTATCCAGCAATTGCCCTACAGTGTATTTACCCAAAGAATACAAAAAATGCTAATTCAAAGGGAAACATGCACCGCTATGTTTATAACAGTGTAATTGACAATAGCCAAGATATGGAAGCAGCCCAAGTGTCCATCGATTTATGAATGGATAGAGAAATTTTGGTATGTATATGTACCATAATTATATATATGTACATAGGTTTATATACATTATATGTGTGTGTGTATACATAAACGAATGTTATTCAGCCCTAAAAAAAGAATAAAATTTTGCCATTTGCAAGAACATGGATGGATCTAGAGAGTATAATGCAAAGCGAAATCAGTCAGAGAAAGTCAAATATCATGATTTGTACTCATTTAGAATTTAAGAAACAAAACAAATGAGCAAAGGAAAAACAAGAGACAAGAAACAGACGCTTAATTATAGAGAACAAACTGTTTACCAGAGGGGAGGGTGTTGGGAGATGGGTGAAATAGATGATGGAGATTGAGGAGTGCACTTATAATGACGAGCACTGTGTGATTTATGGAATTGTTGTATCACTATATTGTACACCTGAAACTAATTTAACACTATGTTAACTGGAATTTAAATTTAAAAATTAATATTAAAAAATTTAAAAAAAATAAAGAAAAACCAATTTATTTCCAACTCAAAATTCTGCTCCTTGATATGATTTTTTGTCTAGAATGAAGTCTAATCGAGGTTTCTTGCAAAAGAGACTAAAAAGGTAACCGATTGTACAAATATAAGCTATAATTGACAGATTAATGTGAGCAAAGTCTCCTTAGTTCTCTAAACAAGTATTCAAGAGGAACTAGAACTCAGATACACAAGTCAGAGTCCTTTTTAGCATTGCTATGAATTGTATATTTTGTGTCCTATAGTCTAGACTGTACACTCTTCAGCTGTTATATTTTAGTCAATTTATGAGAAAATGCTGACCAGATAAAATGTAGTTTGAACAGCAAGCTGTGATTAGCAATAATAGAAACAGCACAGCAGAAACCTGACCCATTGCATGTATGATATCCTCCTGTGTGTTAAAACTTTAAAGTCACATTTGTTGCCCCATCAGGAGTGAGGGATGGAGGAACCTGCTGTTGTTGTTCCATAGTATTTTTATTCCATTAGCAAGTGTCATTATTCAAGCCTCATTATTGCTCCTAATGAAGCAACACACAAAGCTAAATTCAAGTCAGCATAAAATATTTGAATGAGTTCCTGCAGTGCACTGAATTTGGTGAGAAAGGTTTTGAGAAAAAGGTAAAACAGGAGAACAATCTTTGAAGTATCTTAGTTTCCAGGATAAATGGTTACATTTCTAGTTCATATTTGCACAAACTGATACTCAAACAACATAAAATCTATTTGTAGGGTCATCTATGTCTCTTGATGCTTCTGAAAATAGCAATTTTATGATATGGTGTGTGGGCAAGGCAACGTTCTCAAAATCTGGAAATTACTATGCAGATGCACTTGTTGAGGAAAACAATGATGAAGTCTTCACTGCTAAATATTTAAGTATAAAGTATAAAGTTTCCCTGGTTGGAATTCCTTAGTATATAAACTTGTCATCAGAGAACTAAAGATGTAGAGTCCCAATTTGTGTTTCCATGACCATATGTAAATAAAAGGAATGACTTATAAAGTAATTTAAGGGGCACCTGGGTGGCTCAGTTGGTTAAGCATTCAACTCTTGATCTCATCTCAGGTCATGATCTCATAGTTCTTGAAATGGAGTCCTGCATGAGCTCTGCACTGACAGTGAGGAGCCTGCTTAGAATTCTGTCTCTCCCTCTCTTCCCCTCCCTGGCTCATATGCTCACTCACATGCTCTCACACACGCTCTCTTTCTCTCCCCACCTCTCTCTCTCTCTCAAAATGAATTAAAAAAAAACTTTAAAAAGTAACTTAAAGAATGACTTCTGTTCCAATTTCAAAGTATAGCCAACCTAAGTAGAATGGTACTACCTCCAAAGATAAATAATATAAAGTTATTTATATATTAAGGAGTAATAAGGTTAAAGAAGAAAAAAATATATACAATTGAAAAATTACATAAATAGGTGATAAAGCATGCAATTGAAGAAATTTATTAAGGGGGTGCCTGGGTGGTTCAGTCAGTTATGTATCAGACACTTGATTTCAACTCAGGTCACGATCTCACCTTTGTGGGATCAAGCCCCCCACCCACCACCTCCCTGTGTGGCTCTGTGCTGAGACCATGGAGCCTGCTTGGAATTCTCTCTCTCACTCTCTCTCTCTCTGCTCCTCCCCTATTGTCCCTCTCTCTCTCTCTTTCTCTCTCTCTAAAATGCATAAACTTTTTTTTTTTAAAAAATAAAACTTTGTTAAAAGAAAACAGGGAGTTGCAAAACAGAAAATAGAGCCACGGGATGAATACTAACAAGTTAGGAGTGGGGTGATTTGCTACCTTGTTTAGCAAGATCAGTTAGACCTTCTTAAGGTGGATGTGGTACACACCAGAATTCATCAAGGAAAATCTAGGAGAACCTTTGAGAAGAGCATACAAGGTAGAAGGCAGAGCAGAGCAAGGCCAATATGGCTGGAGCTGTGATGGTGCGCTCAACACGTCCTCTACATGCAACTGGCTCATCAAGGTCAGGAAACATTCTGAAAACAAAGGCTGAATTCAGAAATTCTCTAATGATACACATTTTTGTTTCCTGCCTCGATGACAGATTAGATATGCTGTAGGGGGCAGGATTTCATGTCATCTGTCAAATATGCCATCATGCACTCTTTTTCTAAGGAGGAATGTGTAACAGGTACATCTAATAATACCTTAATAAACTTGGCTGTGTCTTGGATTTCTCATTTGTCAATGGCAAATATTATTTGACTCCCAGATTTATTTTATTTTGGACCACATATTTACTGAAGTGGATTAATTGCAATGTTTGTTTTATGACACACTCTCATAATCTGTTCACAGGAAGCCCTCATTTATTTATGGATTCAATTATATATAATAATACAACATCCATGAGACGAATGAAGACAAAACCTGGACAACTGAAAACATCTTACATCCATCATCCTGAATCTTGTGTTCAATGTTCCCCTGCTTTTTTATGTTCGATTTTATCACCTTAAACTTTTACTAAAAAATTGAACTTTGTTAAGGAATATCATTCTATGTAATATTAGGGAGGTCTTTTCATTCAAGTGTATATTGCCATTTCATCAATACTGTTGCATGTTGCCATATATATTTTTACTCCTTTAGAATATTTCATTGCAAATATATCACAATTTAGTAAACCATTCTCCTGTCAATGTGCATTTGAGGTCATTCAAATATTTTGCTATTAACCTTTTTTTTAATCATGTTATCTTTAATACCTGGGCAAGAGTTTTCCTTGAGCATATATCTGGGAGTGAGTGGAATTGCTGGATTTTAGGACATGTAAATGCTTAACTTTATGGGAAAATGCCAAATGTCTTTTTTTGTTGTTGTTGTTACGAAGAGTCTTAAATTTCTACTCGCATGAGGAATGTATAAAAATCCACTTTCTCCCCAACATTTGGCATAGAACCTCTCCATTTGAGAAGAGCCTCAGAGATTGGTGACTGAACAGTTTTGTTCATGGGAAATATTTAATGCAGTGATAAATATTAATGTGATCTCATTAATATTTAGAGGTTGATATAGCTTATCATAAGTCAGTTACCAAAGCAAAAAAAAAAAAAAAACAACTGTCAGAGTGCCAAATAATTTTAGTTTTGAGACATATGAAATTGCTTTGTTATTCAATTTTAAAAATAAAATATTATTAATTTCATATGATTTAACCTCGGTTGCCTAAAACATTCTGTAGTTCTCTTTCTAACAGTCCTGAATAACTATGAGTAATGACCATATTTCAGTCATAATCTTTTACCATGAAGCTGAAACTATTACCGTTTATACTTACATGAATCACCAGAACAGTTTTTCCAGACCTTTAACTTTTAGTAAAAGATGACTGATTCTATTTCAGTTATCAATGTCTTTTTATTGTCTCTTAATATTCTTGTATCATTGGGTTTGTGATTGTAAATATGGCTTTTATAAAAGCTTTTATTTAAAAAAAAAGTATAATATTTGAAACATTCTGTTCAGCAATAATATTCCAAAGAGAGCATAGACCTGCAAATAAGGGGCAATATTCAAATCATTAACTCCAGTGGGCAAAATTAAAATTGAGGACAGACTACATTTCAGATTGAAGTTACAGTTAGGTGTGACTAAATCCTGACTCTCTAAATTTTCATTCATGATGGATCATTTTCAATATAAGAGAAAATATGAACTAACATTAATATGGAAATTTAATCTAAAAACTTATTCTGGAGACATGAGAAAATATTGGATTAAAGAAGAAACAAAAGATTTCAAAAAATTAGTGACACAGCTTGTTTTAAAGAAACTCAAACTATATTATTTATATATTGAATTTGATTTCTATTTATTTTTAAATGTACAGAAACTGTTGATGAATGTATGATACTGCGATGTCATTCTTAGTGCCCTCAACAAATTCATGAGTTTTTTGTTTCAATCCAGAGTTTTATTTTTAGAACCTTAATATTTGGATATTTGAATGTTTGGTTATACAGCCATGCTCTCCTTCATAACATCTTCATGAACAGTATGCCATTTCATGGATGTTAAGCACATAGGCATAGCTTTCAGTATTTAACTATTGCCTTGTGAACACATCCATCTAAATTCTGCAACAAGTTGTCACTTATGGGTATATATCAATTTAACTTATGAATTTATACGGAAAATTTTAAAGTGCTTTTCTCTGTGACCTATTGTTTTGTAATATATGTCAGTGCCTTAGGCTCTTGATGGAATGATGGCATTAATAGAAAGAAAAGTTATTGTCTCTAAATTCAAGCAGTGTCCTTATCAAATAGAAAATAATGTCCTCTGACATGCACACTATAAAGTTCCATTTTTACTATGAAATGAAATCTTGACATAATAGAGCAAACCTGACAAATACTAAATTGCTTGTATCTAAGTATAATACAATGTAGAATTTCTTGAACGTTTTGCTCAGTGGATCAACAATGTCTAGTTTTTAATCCACTCATTCACAAAACATGCATTTATGGAACATCCACTATTTTACTAGCATTGTCTAGTTTCAAACCTCAAAGAACCCAGACTCTGGTAAGTACACATGTGCAAAACTAATGAAATGTGATTGATGGTACAAACTAAGTATTCTGTCAAGGATGAGTGACTAGTAATGATTTTTCAGATAAAATAATTTCCATTCCTTCGGAAACCTTTAACTATTTCTTGAAAATAAATATTTTTAAGTCATAAAATTGTTTCTTAAGCAAAAGAAATTATTCAGTCATTCATACAATCACTCTATAACTCATTCATTCATTAAACATACAAGTCAGATACAGAGATAGAAAAGACTGATTCATATTGCACATACGCCAAGGACAATACTTCAGTATAAAGGAAATAAGACTCTTAATAAAACCAAGCTGTAATGTAATTGGAAAAAAACTACTCAATTACTCTTTACACTAGTAATTCCTTCTAACATAGTTGTCTAATCACTTGTTATTATCTGTGCTCCCATCTCTGCTCTTATATTATCTATAAACTCTGAGGATGAAGCCTTTTCTGTCTCTGAATCTACTGTGTATTAAATGTTGACAGATTTGCTGAGTCAATGAATATATTACGTTTGCTTGTAACATAATTTTATGACTTTAGAAATCATACAATTAATATTATACTTATGTTGAAAACATCTCCCCTAGGCCTAGCAACAACAAATCAATGGGAATATGAAAAAAAGAAAACTATGCAAACTATAAATGAAATTAACAATTTTGTTCATGGAAGGTCAACTTCAACAATCATCCACATTTTTATAAGCAACTGCAAACAATTGGAAAATAAGATAAATACTTTTTTAAATACGATAAAAACCATCAAAATTCTAAGAAATGAAATGTGATTTTAGATCTCTACAAAACATGGGTGAAAGTAAAGTAGACACAGATAAGTATCATTATCAAGAATTACAGGAATCAACGTAAGCAGAAAAAAAAAACAATCATTAATTTGAGATACATTATAGTTCTATATGTAAAATCCTAAATTAAATATAAAACTTCTGGATGAAACTTTACAGTATTTTTGAAATCTCCGGAAAGAAAAAAAAATGCTTATATAGCACCTATAATCAATTACCATAAAAACAAACTAGACTTAATCAAAATGATATATTATTGCTAATCAAGAGACACTGTTTCAGAAACTAAAAGGCAAGTTACATTACAAGAGGACAAAAAGTAGTTTTAATGCTTATGTATGATAAAGAACTTATACCTAGAATATGTAAAGAACTTTTATAATTTTATAGTAAGAAAATAATGCCTAATTGACAAAATAGACAAATTATTTGAATAAACCATACACAGAAAAAGATATGAGTGCCCAAACATGAGAAAATGCTCAACACATTTCCTGATCTGTGAAGTGCAAATTGATACCATCATGAGGATATATTACTTCACACCAAATAGAATGACAAAAAATGGTAATACCAAATGTTGGGAAGGATGTGTAGAAACTAGAATTTTCACATATTATTGGAGGAAATGTAAAATGTTAAAATCACTTGGGAAAAATGGTTTCTTCTAAAATTAACCATGTACTTACTCTATAACCTAGTAATCTGACAGTAGATATTTTATACAAGAGAAATGAAGACCTGTATATACACAACATGACGTGAACATATTCATAGGCAACCTTTTATAATGGCATTATAGGTTTATAGGCATATAAACATATAAGCATTTGGGTGCAAGAAGGCAAGCAAAAGAAAAACAGGCTTAAATATTAGAAACAAAGAAGGAAAATGCCTATAAACCAAATGCCTATAAACCAAGAGACTGGATAAGTTGAGGCATAGTCATACAAAGGTATACTATTTAGCAATAATAATAATAATAATAATAAAGAAGGAACTAATGTTGATGCAACAGCAAGGATGAAGCACAAAAACTATTTTGAGGAAAATAAAAAGGGAAAAAGTGTTTACTGTTTTATTCACTTGATATAATATTCAAAAAGAAGCAAAACTAATGCATGAGGCTAGAAATCTGACTACGGAAGTGATGATTGACTAGAAAGAGCATGTGAACATTTTCTGGGATGATGAAAATATTTTGTGTGTGAATTTTACCTTAATGTATAAATATTGCAAACATCATCAATCTGTACAATGAGGATGTATTTTATGTAAATCTAACATAGCCATGCACTCACTGGAAACACTTATTAGCAGTTGTGATATGCTGAAAGAAATTAGTGAACGTGAAGTAGGTTAAGGGAAAACCTTAAATGCACAAGCAAGTAACTGGGAAACAGAAGACAAAGGTAAGAGATGTAGAAAATACACTGCGAAAATCTAAAATACATTTAATAGGATTCAGGGAAAGAGAAGAGTGAGAATATAAGTCATCTTTTTAAAAGATAACAGCTTGGAATTTTCCATAACTGATGAAAGGAATCAATCAATAGATTCTAGGAACTTGGCAGACATCAAGGGGGATGAATAAAAAGAAATCCATGAAGAAAAATCTGAGCAAATAGTTGAAAACCAAAAATACAAAGAAAATCTTCAAAGATGCCACAAAGAATAAATGCAAGGTGAGCAAAAGTTGAAAATCAATAAAACCAGCTGCAATAACAAAATAAAGAGAAAATGACGACCTCAACAGATGTGGAAAATATGTTATAAAGTTATCTGTTCACACAGCAAGAAAAACAATGAAACACTGAGCACTGATGGTGTCAGATACGGGGGCAATCCTAGTTCTACTATTAACTTTGTTATCCTGGGCAAACTTGTTACTACTATTTCTACATACCTAGAAACAGACAAAAATCCATCAGTTTTTAAATTTTGCTCTCAAAAAGAAATCTTTAAACACCTGTCATGCAAAGCAGAAAATAAGGCAGTCACTCCATCTTTCAAAAACATTTTTTTCTAACCATAAGAATGAATGACTGAGGATAGTTCAAGCTCAAGTGTTTCATGAATTTGCAAAATTTTACATTACGAATACCATAGATTTCTGTAGTAGGGAGAATTCTGAGAAGGTCCCCCAGACCCTTTCCTCCTGAAGTATAAATCCTGATATATAATCCCTTCTCCTTCTATGTGGGCAGGGGAAGGAATAGGACGGATTTCACTCCCATGATTAAAGTATGTTAGAGGACAAAAATGAAAACAATTTTGCAATGCAGTTAAGGTCCTAAATTAGTTGACTTTGAGGTTATCAAAAGGAAAGTTATTGTGGGTAGATAGGACCTAATTAGGTGAGCTCTTAAAAGGAACCATCTTTCTGAAGGAAGACATTAAAAGTGTGAGAGAGATTGTCCTGCTGGCCTTGTAGAAGTAAACTGTCAAGTTTTGACAGGACCAGGACCAGAGAGTGACCACTTGGAAATGAGAGGGACTTCTGCTCTATTACCAGCAAAAAACAGAGATGACACTTAAGAGAAGCCGACTTCTGTCTAAAACCTGAATATGCTTGAAAGAGGGCCCCAAGCTCCAGATGACAACACAACCTAGTGACGCCTGATGTCAGCTCCCTAAGACCCTGAGCAATGCTATTCCTGGACTTTTTAACCTGCTGAAAATGTGATATAATAAATGAGTGTTGCTTTTTAACCTCTAAATCTGTGGTAATTTACATGATACTAGAAAACTAATAGAGTTGCCATGGAGGAACAATCCTTTTTTTATAGTTCAGAGAGAAAGAAACACTTGTGTTCCATTAACTAACTGTATACAAGACTGGTTCATTTACAGTTGCTGATTTTCAACTTCTAAAATTTTCAAAACTATTATCATTGAAAGGAAATTGATTACTAAATAGCTAATCCTTTGTTTTTCAAATATACTTTGTTGTTTGACATTCTCTTTTTTTAATTGGTTTATTTTTATGTGCCACATATACTAGTTGCTCTTTCAGAGTTTACTATACTCTTCATGGATTTGTTTGCTAGTAGTAGAAGTTGGGATAATGACTTAAAAATAAATGTTGTATATCAAACTACTAAATCAAAATGTTTGTTATGTAAATGTCAGGAAGGCAGTCATCTTAATATTTCTGCAAATTAAGCAGCTAGTAATTATGACGGGAAAACTTCATTTCAAGGTACTTTCCCCAAAGATTTTAAATTCCCGTATCTGGGTCTCAATAAGTTATATGTACATTTTCAAATTGTTACATTAAGTCCAATTGTTTCACTTAAAAATGTGTCAGGATGCTTTTTTCATGTGATTCTTAAGAGTTCGACATATTTTCAGATTGAGATAATTAAATGAAATGGTCTTACTCTGTAAGAAGTAAACACAAATGAACTCATTATATTTATTTGCTGATGTCCATTTAAAAAAAACAACACATCTTGTAATTTTACTTCTAACAGTTCTTCTCATATTAAAAATGCTGGGCATGTTCATACATATTCTTAAATACAGTTATTCTGTGGAATAAAACAAGGTTTTCAGTTAAAGTGAGATATACAGGGGCACTTGGATGGCTCAGTCAGTTAAGCATCCAACTCTTGATTTTGGCTCAGGTCATGATCTCACAGTTTGTGAGTTGGAGCCCTGCATGGGGCTCTGCAAAGACAGAAGGGAGCCTGTTTGGGATGCTCTCTCTCCCACTCTCTGTTTCTCCCCTGCTTGCATTTTCTCCTCTCCCTCAAAATAAACAAACATTTATGATGGTTATTTTTTAAAAAGTGAGATATACAAAAGACAAAGCTGGGATTATCTATAATAGCCAAATTACGGAAAGGGTCCAAATGATATATAAAGGAGTAATAGATTACTCAGCCATAAAAAATAATGAAATCTTGACATTTGCAATGACATAGAAGGAGCTAGAGAGTATCATGCTAAGTAAAAGAAGTCAGTCAGAGGAAGACAAATACTATATGATTCCACTCATATGTAGAATTTAAGAAACAAAGCAATCAATCACAGGGTGGGGAAAGAGGCAAAACAAGAAACAGAATCTTAGCTAGAGAACAAACTAATAGTTACCACAAGAAGTTGGGGTGGGGAGGTAGCGGTTAAACAGGTGATGGAGATTAAGGAAGGCACTTGTTATGATGAGCACTGGGTGTTGTATATAATTAATTGCTGAATCACTAAATTGTACACCTGAAACTAATATTACCATTAGTAGTTTACTATTACTTTATTAGTTTAGTAGTTTACTAAAACTAGTAGTTTATTAATTTTTATTTACTAGTTTATTAATAATAACTAATAATAATTAGTTAATTAAATATTAGTTAACTAGTTAACTAGTTAATATTTAACTAGTTAAACTAGTTAAATATTAGTTAATTAGTTAACTAATAATAATTAGTTAATAAAATATTAGTTAAATAATAATAATAATTAATAATTAACTACTTTAGTAGTTTAGTAGTTTACTATTACTATATTAGTTTAATATTACTATTAGTTTACTAATACTAAACTAACTGGAATTCAAATTAAAAAAAAAAAGAAGAAAGTAAATCTGGGTATTCTGATGTGTAAATAAGGGCCTAAAACTTTATCATCCAGGGAACAAATCTTACCACTACTCTGCTAATACATTGCTGTAATATTGTATGACCTGCAATTCAAACTGTGCTAGGAATTTCTATTCCAAAAGACTATAATGTGGCAACAAGACAGTGGCTGAATTACATTATCATCTTATTGTGACTCTATCAAAAATTCTATTCTCTTTAATTTGAGATTTAATCTATTTCAATTTGAGGGTTTCAGGGGAAGTCAAATAGAATTGAAATTAATTGATAAAACTCATTGTGTCTTATATTAAAGTTTTGGGCATAATTGCTCACACTTTACTCTGATCTCATTTAAACTGTATTTATTATTAACTTTAAATTGTATGGTAATTAAGTTAATAGCATGGGAGTAGAACAAATTAAGATAGTTTCACTGCAGGTTTTCAACCTGTGTCCTACTGTGTGTGACTCAATTCATTATTCTTTTTGATTAAAGAGAATATATCAAGCTACTGACCCATAGATTTTTTTTTTAACTAAAGTCTTAGCTGAAACCATGCCTCCTGATGTTTATAATAAATATTTTATTAGATATGATATTAACCAGCATAATTTATTAACCAATGACAAATATTGAGAAAGGCTTAGCATATTTATAAACTTTGCAAAAAATTGTCCTTCTGGGAGGATAGAAACTCCAAAATCTTGAAATGAGCTATACTTTCTTTTATCTGTTCCTAGAGAGAAAAGCCATTATCACATTGTGATTGTTAACTAATTTTTATATATTTGGGCCTTGAAGAAATTACCCATTGGATTCAATAATATTTTTAAAAAGCAGCTCTGAAATAATCTGTAACTTTCACTGCAGTTTTTAAATAGTACTAAATCTAGAGTTTCAACTTAACTTTACCTAGGACAGTAAAACAAAATCCTAAGTCATAACAAGTTTGTTCTATTATAACACAAGTTCATATTTGCCCCAAAAAACTTTTTCCAAAGTTACTACTATGGAAGTTCTTTAAGAATTAAAATCTCAATTTTTAAAGCCTGGTACAATTAATAAAGAACTCCAATGGCAAAGAAATAAGTGCTGGCCATTATTTTAAATCAAGGATATACTTAGTGAACTCCCATTTCTATATGAAAGATTTTTTTCTTCTTTTTAAGTGGGGATTAGTTTGTTATTTTCATTCTTAAGAAAATGCAAGTAAGTCATTTGGTACGTTGGAGTAATGATAGATTCAGGGTCCATGGACTTGAGATATAATTCTGGCCCTGCATTTGTAGACCTTATGACAAGGAATGGGCAACTAAACAACAGAGTATGGCAAAGATGCCCTCCTACTGATGGCAAGAACCAAGAGTGGAAGAAAGCAAGCTGTCCTGGGAACAAAGTTAAGGAGTATTTCTACATTAAAAAAAAACTCTGATTCTGTAATATGTTTTAAAAAATCTGATTTTTTTCAATTAATATTATTATGAGACATGGAAAGCAATAAGCAACTGATGCACAGTGAGGATCTAAATAATGTCGGGACTGAAATTTTCTTTAGCACCACCTGAAAGTTAAAAAGAAGACTATGTGACATAGTGACATTTTATTTACTTTATTTAATTAATAAGTATTTATTATTTTTTGATGATTATTTATTTTGAGAGAGAAAGCACAACCAGGGGAGGGACTGAGAGAGTGGGAGAGAGAATCCCATGCAGGCTCCATGTTCATTGCAGAGCCCAACATGGGGCTCGATCTCACACCATGAGATCATGACCTGAGCCAAAATCAAGAGTTGGATGTTCCCTCAACTGAGCCACTAGTGCCCCAATATATAATTATTTTTAAAGAAGACTTTGGGACAAATGAGTAAGTTCTATCCTCATAAATAGGAGTTGGAGTTTGAGTTTGTTTACAATCAACAACTATTTTTCTTATAAACTATAGAATAAAGGAAACCCTACCAATGGTCAAAAGTTATATGTTGAGATTGGAAAATGGGGGAGGAGTATGAAGACCCCAGGCTTGCCTTATCCCACAAATACAACTAGATAACTATCAGATCATTCAAATACCCCAGAAATTGACCTGAAGACTGGCAGAACAAACTCTACAACTAAAGTAGAGAAGAGGCCACATCAAAGAAGGTAGGACATGCAGAGATAAGGCTTGGGAGAAATGGATCATAGTCACTGCAGTGGGGAGGGAGCCATGGTCATGAAAAGGGGTGAGAGAAAGACTAATACACGGGAACCCACAAGAGAAAATGAATCCTGATAGCAATTTACATGGAAAATGAGAGGAGCCAAATTTCATGCATTCTTACAATAATTAGGGGTTAAAACTTGGAGTTTTAAAGGTCAATGGGCTTAGTTGCAATCAAGCCTAGAGAGCACTGTGCTACTCTTGGAAAGAAAGCAGGCAAACAACCCATTCATATATGGCATGGAAACAGCAATCTGAAGTGCACCTGAGGCACACAGTGGGAAATTATTCACTCATCTTGGAACATATCCCAAAGATATTCATGGAGAGACCCTTCTGAGAACAAAGGAATGCCCAGTGCCATTTCTGTACCACCCCCTCCTCATAAGCACAGGGCCACCTATGGAAACAATTGTAGTGCTGAAACTCACTACTTAATTTGCTTACACCAAGCCCCACTCCCATGCTCCAGTGGAACCACACCTCTCAATCACACTTGCCTCAGTCCCAGAGCAGCAAGACCCCTACCCCAGAAGACCAGCCCAAAACTCTGCTCATACCACATTTCGCAACATGCAAGTTTTTTTTTTTTTTTTTCAACGTTTATTTTTTTTTTTTGGGACAGAGAGAGACAGAGCATGAATGGGGGAGGGGCAGAGAGAGAGGGAGACACAGAATCGGAAACAAGCTCCAGGCTCTGAGCCATCCGCCCAGAGCCTGACGCGGGGCTCGAACTCACGGACCGCGAGATCGTGACCTGGCTGAAGTCGGACGCCCAACCGACTGCGCCACCCAGGCGCCCCGCAACATGCGAGTTTTATGGCACTGTGGTTCAGGCAGCAGTGGCCACAGGTCTCACTTCAAAAGCAGACCAGAGCGCACCCAGTTAAAACTCACCACATTCAGGCCAGGGACCAAACACTGCCCACAACAGGTAAAGATGGCCTCTGCAGATGACTGGTCTGAAGGATAAATTGGCCAGAATCCAACAGCAGAACACAGGTAGAACACACTGGAGAAACTTCCAGAAGTTTCAGGCCCTAGGGAACAGGGCATCATAGCACCTCTTCTTCATAAAGCATTACCCTCAAGAACAGGAGACATGGTGGGTCTTTCTAACATAGACAGGTATAGAAACTTAGACAAAATGAGAGGACAGAGAAATTTATCTACAATGAAAGAACAGAACAAGGCCACAACCAGAGATCTAAGAGAAACAGATATAATTAACCTGCCTGGTAGAGAATTTAAAATAATTATCATAAGGATACTCACTGGACTTGAGAAAAGAGTGGAAGACCTGAATGAGACCCTTAACAAAGAGATAAGGAATAACACAGCATATAAATGGCTCAATAAATGAAATGAGAAACACATCTGATGTAATGAACAGAAGGCTGGAAGAGGCAGAAGAATGAATTAGTGAACTAGAAGACAGAGTAATGGAAATTAATCAAGCTGAACAAAATAGAAAAAAGAATTAGGCTTAACAAGAATAGACGTAGGGAACTCAGTGACTCCTTCAACTATAATAGCAATCATATTATAGAAGTCGCAGAAGGAGAGAGAGAAAAGGGTTCAGAAATTTTTTTGAAGAAATAATAGCTGAAAACTTCCCTATTCTGGGGAAAGAAACAGATAACCAGATCCAAGAGGCACAGAGATTTCCCATCAAAATAAACAAAAGCAGATACACCCCAAGACATGTTGTAATTAAACTGGCAAAATGATTTTTTTTTTAATCATTGAACGTTTATTTATTATTGAGAGACAAAGAGACACAGAGTGTGAGCAGGGGAGGGGTAGAGAGAGGGGGAGACACATAATCTGAAGCAGGCTCCAGGCTCTGAGCTGTCAGCACAGAGCCTGACATAGGGCTTGAACCCCCAAACTGTGAGATCATGACCTGAGCTGAAGTCAGTTGCCTAACCAACTGAGCCACCCAGGCACCCCAAAATTGGCAAAATGATTTTTAAAAATTTTAGGTAGCAAGACGAAAGAAGACAGGAAATACAAGGGGAAACCCATAAGGCTAGCAGAAAATTTTTCAGCAGAAACTTTCCAAGACAGAAGGGAGGATCCAAAGTGCTAAATGGGAAAAATCTGCAGCCAAGAATATTATATCCAGCAAGGCTATCATTCAGAATATAAGGGGCACCTGGATAGCTCAGTCAGTTAAGCATATGACTCAATCTTCAGGTCGACAGTTCAAGCCCCATATTGGGTGTGGAATTTACATTGAAAATCTATACATTAATAAATTTTTTAAAACATAATAGAAAGAAATATAGAGTTTCGCCAGACAAACAAAAACTAAGGGAGTTCATGATCACTAAACCATCCCTGCAAGAAATATGAAAAGGCATTCTTTGAGTGGAAAGAAGAGGCCAGAGTGACAGTGTAGAGGTAGGAAACACAAACAATAAAAATTAATATTCCTGAAAAAGAAACCAGTCAAAGAATTCACAAAATAAAGGGATGTAACATATCACAACATACACCTAAAACATGGTGGGGAGAGAAGTAAAGAATGGGTTCAAACTTAAATGACCATCAACTTATTATAAATTCCTATATGCAGAAGAAGTTATACACAAACCTACTGGTAACTATATATCAAAAACCACTAATAAATATGCAAAGAATAAAGAGACAAATCCAAGTGATCACTAAAGAAAATAAGCAAATCATGAAAGAGATAAAGACAAGAAAGGATTGGAGAAAATCCTCAGAAACAACCACAAAACAATTAAATGACAATAAAAGCATACCATCTATCAATTACTTTGAAATACTTTTAGTGTTTTATTTTACTTTTGAGAGAGAAAGAGACAGAGTGTGAGTGGGAGAGGGGCATAGAGGGAGACCCAGAATCCGAAACAGGTTCCAGGTTCCAAGCTGTCAGCACAGAGCCTGACATGAGGCTCAAACCCATGAACCATGAGATCACGACCTCAACTCAAGTTCGACATGTAACTGACTGAGCCACTCAGGCGCCCCTCTATCAATTACTTTGAATTCAAATGGACTTAACACTTCAATCTAAAGAAATAGGGTGACAGAATGAATTTAAAAAAATAAAAAAAAACAAGACCCTTCTGTATGCTGCCTATAAGGGAATGATTTTAGACCTAAAGGCACCTGGAGATTGAAAGTGAAGAGACTGAGAAACATGTATCATACAAGTAGGTGTTAAAAGAAAGCTTAAGTAGCAATATTTATATTGGAATAAATAGACTTCAAAAGCAAAGTCTGAACAATAATAAATAACAAACATTAAAAAACAAAATAACAAAGGAATTAATCAGTAATAATACAACAATACTGGGGGCTTTAATATCTCACTGACATCAATGGACAAGTCATCTGAATAGAAAAATCAACAAAGAAACAATGGCTTTGAATGGCATACTGGACCAGAAGGATTTCACAGATATGTTCAGAATAGTCCATCCTAAAACATCAGAATACACATTCTTTTCAAGTGCACATAGAACATTCTCCAGAATAGATCAATATTAGCCCATAAAACAAGCCTTGACAAATTCAAGAAGATCAACGTCATACCATGCATCTTTCCTGACCCCAATGCTATCAAACTAAAAGTCAGCCACAAGAAAGTACCTGGAAAGAACACAAATACATGGAGGTTAAATAACATACTTCTAAACAATGAATGGGTCAATCATGAAATAAAGAAACAAAAAAGTACATGAAAAAAATAAAATGAAAACAATAGGATTCAGCAAAAGTGATTTTAAAAGGGAAGTTCACAGTACTACATAATTACCTCAAAAAGCAAGAAAAATCTCATCTCAAACAATGCAACTTTATACCTAAAGGTTCTAGAAAAAGAACAAACACAACCTAAAACCAGTAGAATGAAGGAAATAATAAAGATTAGAGCAGAAATAAAGGACACAGAAACTGAAAAAAAATAAACAAACAACAACAAAAACCCAATAGAACACATCAATGAAACCAGGATCTGATTCTCTGAAGAAAAAAAAAAGAATAAAATTGATAATTATCTCACCAGACTTATTAAGAAAAAACAGAAAGGACTCAAACAAAATCATAAATGACAGAAATAACATCACAGAAATATAAATAATTATAAGAGATTATAAAAAACCATATCCCAACAAATTGGACAACCTAGAAGGATAAATTCCTACAAGAACAAACTACCAAAAATGAAACAGAAATCAATAAAACATTGAACAGACCAAAAACCAGCAAAGAAATTAATCGGTAATCAAAAACCTCCCAAGAACAAAAGTCAAGGGTTAGATGGCTTCACAGGTTAATTCTAAAATCATTTAAAGAGGGGTGCCTGGTGGCTCAGTCGGTTAAGTGTCCAACTTCGGCTCAGGTCATGATCATGGTTCTTGGGTTCAAGCCCCATGTCAGGCTCTGTGCTGACAGCTCAGAGCCTGGAGTCTGCTTCGGATTCTGTTTCTCCCTCTGTCTCTGTTCCTCCCCTGCTCTCACTCTGTCTCTCTCTCACGCTCTCAAAAATAAATAAAGATTTAAAAATTAAAAAAAAAAAAAGTTTAAAGAAGAGTTAATACCTATTTTTCTTAAACTATTCAAAAATTAGAAAAGAAGGGCTAATACCTATTTTTCTTAAACTATTCAAAACTTAGAAAAAACTTCCAAATTAATTCTATGAGGCCAGCATTACCCTGACACCAAAACCAGATAAAGACACCACTTAAAAAGAGAGAGAGAGAGAGAGAGAGAGAGAGAGAGAGAGAGAGAGAGAGAAACTACAAAACAGTATCCTTAATGAACATGGATGCAAAAATCCTGAATAGAATACTAGCAAAAAAAATCCATTACCTTAAAAAAGTCATTCACCATAATCTAGGTTTTATTCTAGGTTTTATTTAATCTAGGATTTATTCCTGGGTTGCAAGAGTGGCTCAATATTTGCAAATCAATTATCATGATACATCAATAAAAGAAATGATAAGAACCATATATATGATCATTCCAATAAATGCAGAAAAAACATTTGACAAAGTACAATATCCATTCATGATAAAAACCCTCCCTGAAGTAGGTTTAGAAAGAATTATACTTCAATATAATAAAGGTCATACATGAAAAAACCCCACAGCTATCATCATTCTTAATGGGGAAAAACAGAGCTTTTCCCGTAAGGTCAGGCGCAATAAAAGGATGTCCACTACCACAACATTCATTCACCATAGTTCTGGAAGTCCCAGCCACAGTACTCAAACAACAAAAATTTAAAAATGCATCCAAATTGTTAAGGAAGAAGTAAAACGTTCACTATTTGCAAATGACATGATGCTCCATATAGAAAATCTGAAAGACTCCACCTAAAAACTGCTAGAAATGATAAATGAATTCTGTAAAGTCACAGGATATGAAATCAATGTATGGAATTCTGTTGCATTTCTATACACCAAAAATGAAGCAGAAGGATAAATTAAAATACTCTCATTTACAATTGTACCCAAAATAGTAAGATACCTAGGAATAAACCAAACCAAAGAGTTAAAAGAGACCTATATTCTGAAAACTATAACATACTGATAAAATAAAGTGAAGATGACACAAAGAAATGAAAAGACATTGCATGCTAATGGATTGAAAGAAAAAAATACTTTAAGAATGTCCATACTACCCTAAGCAATCTACAACTTTAACGTAATCTCTATTAGAATACCAACAGCATTCCGCACAGAACTAGAACAAACAATCCTAGAATTTGTATGGAACCAGAAAAGACCCAAATAGCCAAAGCAATCTTGAAAAAGAAAAGCATAGCTGGAGGCATTACAATTCTGGAATTCAAGTTATATTACAAGCTGTAGTGATCAAAATAGCATGGTACTGGCACAAAAATAGACACAGAGATCAACAGAAAAAAATATGAAACCCAGAAAGAAACCCACAATTATATGGTCAATCTTTGAAAAAGGAGGCAAGAATACACAATGTATAAAAAGGGTCTCTTCAACAATAGTGTTGGGAAAACTGGACAGCTATATGCAAATAAATGGAACTGGACCACTTTATCACATCATACCCAAAAACTTAGAATAAGTACTTAAATATGAGACCTGAAACCATAAGAGTCTTAGAAAAGAGCACAAACAGTAATTTCTCTGACATGGACTATAAAATTTTTTCTAGATAGAACTTCTGAGGCAAGGGAAACAAAAGAGAAAATAAACTATTGATACTACATCAAAATGAAAAGCTCCTGCACAGCAAAGAAAACAATCAACAAAATTAAAGGCAACGTACTGAACAGGAAGAGATATTTGCAAATGGCATATCTGATAAAAGGTTAGTATCCAAAATACATAAAGAACTTACAAAACTGAACACCCAAAATCACAAATAATCCACTTACAAAAGGGTAGGAGACATGAAAGACATTTCTCCAATGAAGACATCCAGATGGCCAGCGCACACATGAAAAGATCCTCAACGTCATTCATAAGGGAAATGCAAGTCAAAACCACAATGAGATATCACTGCATATTTGTTAGAATGGCTAAAGTAAAAAACACAAAAAACAACAGGTGTTGCTGAGGATATGGAGAAAAGGGAACACTGCTGCACCATTGTTGAGAATGTTGAAAACATCTTGGAGTTTCTTCAAAAATTAAAAATAGATGTATGCTATGCTCAAGGCAACCGGGTATTTACCCAAAAATACAAAAACACTAATTCAAAGGTATTCGTGTACCCTAGTGTTTATAGCAGCACTATTTAAAATAGCCAAGCTATGGAAGCAGCACAACTGCCCATCAATTTATGATTGGATAAAAAATAGTATATATACACAATTGAGTATTATTCGGCCATAAAAAATGAAATCTTGCCATTTGCAATGAAATGTAAGTAGCCAGAGAGTATAATGCCAAGCAAAATAAGAGAAATTATGATATTGTTTCACTCATATGTGGAATTTAATAAACAAAACAAAGAAAAAAAAGACAAACCAAAAAAACAGACTCTTAATTATAAAAAACAAACTGATGGGTACCAGAGGGGTGGCAGGAGGGGGGATGGGGGAAATAAGTGATGGGGATTAAGAAGTACACTTGTTGTGATGAGCATCGAATGAGGTATGGAACTGTCGAATAACTATGTTGTATTCCCACATGTACCTCATATGATACCATACGTTAACTAACTGGAATTAACATAAAAACTTCATTTTTATTTTCATTTTTTACCATGTCATTTTAACTAATTAAATAAATAAAATTGTTTCCATGAACCTGGAGACTTAAGTCTGCAAACTCATTGTGATTATATTGTGTGGCCATACGCTGGGTAATTTAGTTGGCTGTTTACCAGGTCCACTTGGTTTTAATATACTGACCATTTTACCAAGTGGAATAATGTAAAAGTAATTGTGGGCTTTTTGTTAAATCAGTCACTGAAATTTTAAATATCCGTTTTTATGTTGACCAGTTATTATCTCCCCACTTCAAAATTATGGGAATATGTACCACTGAGATATAGTGAACTGCAACAAACTAATGGCATAATAAATTTTAATTATGTATTTTAGAATTCAAGTTGCATTCTTAATATTTGTTGTTCTCCATCGTATATGTGGGAATTTCCCAAATCAAATGCCTTCACAAAAAACTGTAAAACATAATGCTGGTAGAATTTACTCGAATAACTTTTAAAATATATAATTTATTTATTTTTATTTTTTAACATTTATTTTTATTTTTGAGAGACAGAGAGAGAGAGAGAGACAGAGCATGGGCGGGGGAGGGGCACAGAGAGAGAGAGGGACACAGAATCTGAAAGCAGGCTCCAGGCTCTGAGCTGTAGCATAGAGCCCAACGTGGGGCTCAAACCCATGGACCATGAGATCATGACCTGAGCTGAAGTCAGACACTCGACCAACTGAGCAACTGAGGCACCCCTAAAATATATAATTTCTACTGTTATTAACCTAGAACCTACACAGAAATTATATTAAAGCATACTAAAGGTCATACAACTTATACATGGCAGAATTCAGAGCACACAGTTCGTTGAATTATAAACCTTGCTGTACAACCTGTGTTCATAGCAGTTAGACACTATATAGTTCTTCAGTTGACAATGTTTTTGAAATGATACTTAGCTCACTCATTTGGATGTTAAAATTTAATAAGATAAAAAGGTTAGAAACTTAGTTTATTATGTCACATTTCTAATAAAAATCTTCTGGCCAAGATAAACTTTTTTTTTTGTCATACACTAATACTAAAATATCCAATTGGATTGAGTCACATATTGGAGTTTTGAGTTATTTGAGAGAGAGAGAGAGAGAACACTAGGACACTAGGAATAGTGCCAAAAAGTAAACTTACTCAAGGAATATACCAATATAATACAACATAAATACAAGATATAGATGTATAAAGTATCTGCATTGATACAGACAGATGATAAAATGAGCTACAAAAATTTAATCCCAATATTTTGGTCACTCAAGGTCTTTTCAATCTATCCACGGAGCTTTAATCTCTTCTATCTTATTTCAGCCTTCACCATAATTCTAGCACTCATTTCCAATCCCTTCCTTCAATCAATTACAGCTCATATGTTTGTCTTTGACATATGGGTATTTTCAATTCTCAATTTCACTCTCAGGATCTTCAGAAATTTCTTATCTTTTGCCAGCCATCTTTAGACTCTTTAATCTTTCTTCAGATATCCTTTGCATTTCCATTAAATTGCATGCCTGTTCTAATAAAGTGTAGGCACTTTCAATTTTGGAAAGCCTTGAAAATATTTTAAGGTAATGTTAGAGACGTCCAAAGGGCTTAGAAACCCAGAAATTCAAAGTTACATCACATTTCCTTACTTTAATTCTCTGGTTAACTTTATTCTCTAGGCAAATGGTTCTGATTGCTGGTTGCACATCAGAATCATATGGGGGGATTTTAAAAATTCAAACACAGAGGAATTATCTCAGAATCTCTAGTGGAGGGACAGTAGCATCAGTAAATTTTAAAACCCCTTAGGCGATTGCAGTGTGCACTCAAGATTAAGAACTCTTGGACTAAAATTTCTTTCTTGTTAATTAATCAGATTACATTTTATAGGTCTTCTTTCACTACAATGTATAAACCACTGAGGCAGGCAGTTAGGCTTTCCTCACTGTAATTCAGCCCCTAGAAGAATTCCTGAAAAAACATGTAGCAAGCAGATATTGGTTAAAGGAATAAGGAAATGAGGGCTATTTCAGTTATTCCAGGTGCCTATAATTTTGTGACTTTATCATGGTTGAGATTTTCTTCCTCAGATTTGCAATTTTAGGAAGTTAATTTTATCAAGTATCCCAGAAATATCTACTCTCACATGTTAAATAGGTTTATAATGGCTCATTAAAACCAAATGGCATATAATTAAATTAGCAGAGTGATAGACCATTCCAGTGTTGTGAACATGAAGCAGAGCATCATTTTCCTGGTTCTGAACTATTTGTTAAACTACAATAATTGAGAAGGCTCTGTAATAAACATGGAATCACCACATAAGCACCTTGATAATTATCTGATGATGATGTTGTGTTTATGCATTTTCTTTTTTTTTATTTTATATAAATGTTTATGTTGTGTTATAGCATTTTAAGTGGTGAAAAAATTTAATTTCACTGTAATTTTTATACCATCTACTCACAAATACCAAAATATAAATAAAACTAATAATTTTACACATGAAAAAATAAGAACAGTTCTTTACTTGCAACTCTCTTCAGAGATAGCACTGGCTGTACGCCCAAGTCTGGCATGGAGATGGCAGCTCCCACGTGTGAAGCCTGTAAGCTCCTTCAGCCTCTAGATTAAGAGCCCATGAATTGATGGAATGGTGTTAGCCGAATTCCTATTGCTATGAACCGGGAAATGAATTTGTGTAAGGGGATGGAGTATAAAAGGCAGAGACTAAAGAAAGAACATTACAGGGTGCTGTCCAGAGGGGTGGAGGTTTAGCTCCCAGTGGGCTCTGCCCTCATGGAGGAGGGACGATTTTTTGGTGAAAAATATATCTGAAGTCCATTTGTAAGGAAAGAAAAGGAGAAATGAAAACAACGCCTAAATTTGGAGCCAATTAAACTAGTCCACATTGCTATCTTTGGAAAATAACTTAAAGAATGAGAGGCAAGGAAAAAAGGACATTCATCTTAGAAGGGCCCAAAGTACTTTGAAATTTTGGAGGAATGTAATGACCGTTGCTAAAACCATTTTTGTCATCGTAATGGATGAAGTATTTCAAATTTAAACAGTAACCAGAATTCCTTTATCATGTTGCATTTCTACAGAGAACTTTAGATGACTTGAAAGGGCTTATTTTTAAGTTTAAATATTTGCCTTACAGAATTTAAACATTGTTTCATTGAAACCTGTTTATCTTTTATATAACTTTATTATTACTAATTCTATCACTGTGTATGTGAATATGTGTGTGAAAAGCAAAGAACTTTGATGAAACAGGCTGGTAATCTGTAGGCAGTTTAAATCCATTCTTAATTAGTAAAAATAAGCCATTTAATACATTACCAAATTCACAATGGAAACAAAAGTTTTGTTGAAAATGTCAGTTTTGAGTATTTTGGAGAATTTGTTATCAAGTATCATACTTCATGGATTTACATGCCAGGGGGCTTTTATTCAATTTTTAGGAAAAAAATAAAAATAGTATGCACTGAACAGAAAGGAGAAGTGCTCCTATCTCTCCTAATAAAACCTTTTATCATTTTTACTTCCCTTAGGAGCAAGATATATAATGATGAACTTTTGAGAATATTTATGGCACACTTCTCACTGTTACCCTGAATTACTGCTTAAAGCAGGACTTGCAAACTCAAATGCCTATAGGGGGTGGGAAGATAATGTGAATGTTTAAAATATGCCAGATTGAAAAATATTCTTCACTTACAGGGGGAAAAAAAATACTCCTTATCTTTTCTTGAAACATGTAGCCCTCTGGGTCAATTTTTATTTTTCCCACTTGTGAAACAGATAAGGGTACAGGTAGTGGCTTGCTTTCCTCTTAACTCTGCTGTGAGAAAAATAAAAGTGAAAGGATGATGCTGAAACCCTGCCACTTGACTTAAGCGCAGCTATGATAACAGGGAGTGATGGGAACATAGCGGAGTGGCCACTGTATACTTACCCAAAAGTACAATAGCAATTTGGATTCAGAAAAGAGTTGGAATCCCAACAGGGCCAATCTCTAAAGAGTCCAGAGAAGCTGGCAACCTGTATCTTTACATAGAAGGTACTTACACAAAAATTGGCCTCTAAGTCATATATATATGACTTAGAGGCATATATATATATATATATATATATATATATATAGCCTTAGACTATATATAAGTCTAAGCCTTAGACTTATATAGACTTAGAGACATATATATATATATATATATATATACACCCTCCAGTATACATATGGGGAAAAGAAAGTGAAAGATGTTATCAGATATAACTATTGATCCACCATTTATAACCTTTATTCCGGAGACTTAAATATCATAAATAAAATCAACCACTTTAAAAAAACTGTTATGTCCACATTCAAAAGAATGAAGTTGGACCCTTACCTTACACAGTATACAAAAATTAACAAATTAAGACCTAAAACTAGTACACTTCTAGAAAAAAACATAGGGGAAAAGCTTTGTAACATAGGATTTGGCAGTGAATTCTTGGATAGGAAACCAGAAGCACAAGCAACAAAATAAAAATAAGCAAATAGGACTACACAAACTGAAAAACTTCTGCACGGCAAAGGAAATTAACAGAGTGAAAAGGCAACCTATAGAATTGAAAAAATAATTGCAAATAATATATTTTATAAATATTTAATATGCAGAATATATAAGGAATGTCTATATCTCAACAATGAAAAAAGACTGGATTTAAAAATAGGCAAAAGATGTAAATAAGTATTTCTCCAAATAAGATGTATAAATAGCAAAGAACATGAAATGGTGTTCAACATCACTAAGCATTAGGGAAATAGAAGTCAAAACCACAAAGAGATGTTAATTAACACCCATTAAGATAGCCATTATTGAACAGAAAATAACTGTTGGCAAGAATGTAGACAAGTTAGAATCCTTGTACACTGTTCAGAATGTAAAATAAATGTAGCAATTAGGGAAAACATTTGGGGGTTCCTCAAAAAATTAAACATAGAGTTACCATATGATCTAGTAATCCCACTACTGGGTATACATCCAAAAAAACTCGAAGCAAGATCTTTAAGAGATATTTGCACACCCATGTCCATTACATCATTTTTACACTAATTAAGAGATGGGAATAATCCAATTTTCTATTGACAGATGAATGAATAAAGAAAATATGACATACAGGAGGATAGCTCGAGAGTGATATAGGAATACATTGAACTCACCTCCTCTCATGGACACAGTAAATCTACACCTACATGGAGAACAGTCTTTTTGAAGAACTGAGAGCTGATTGAACAGTTACCTCACAACAAATGATAGAGGGACCACATAGAGAAGGGTAGGAGAAATGGAGACACTGTAATGACTTGAATCCCACCCCCAGCACAGTGACCTACTGAAGGCAGGCATATTACTGAAGGTTCTGTGAACAGACTTACCCTAGGGGACAGCAAAAAAAAAAAAAGCAACAGTTAAAAGGGAAACTTGATAAGTGAAGGAAATCCATTTATTAACCTGAAACTATCCACCAATATAGGCAGGGAAGTACTTGAATTTTCTCTAGAGTTGGAAGCACTGACATGTGCCATTTTGTTTTTTGTTTTGTTTTTGTTTGTTTTTTTTTTTTTTTTCCCCGCCCATTTCAGTCTTGGTAGTGCAGGCAGGAGCAAGTTCCAGGTGTTTTTCCTCCTGCTAAGTATGCCATTGGTCCCTGACCCATACCAGCTTCACTCATGCCAAGGCAACCCCAGCATGATAGGTCCCAGCCTCCCAACTACCACAGATCAGGCCATCCCACTAAGGCAGCTCCGGAACAGTGGGTTCCAGCTGTACTGTCAAGGTAGCATCAGCACATAATGCCACAGGACACTTCTGACCCACACCTGCCCCAGCGTCAATAGTTCTACAATGGGAGATCCAGTGTAGCATTCCATGGGCCCCCCATCACATGCTTGCTCCAGCTTTAGCCATCTCATCAGGTGGCCCCAAAGTGGAACACCTTAATACCTCCTGACTCATGCCCACTATAATTCCAGCCATCCCAACATGGTGGCTCTGGTGCATGAGTGGGATCTCAAGCCCACTCCAGCCCCAACCATCACACCAAGGTAGCCCCAGAACACCACACCTTATTCCAGAAACCCCTGCTGGACTGCACCTGTACCAACTCCAGCTGACCCATAAAGCAATGCTGGTGAAGCACATCCTGGGGAAACCCCCCACCCTTGGTATCTGCACATTTTAGTTCCAACTCTCCTATCAAGATGACCCATGTGTGGCACACTTTGGGATCCTCTGACTCTTGTCTTATCCAGTTCCAGCCACACGAAATGGTATATATGATATATACACATACAAAATGATACATATGATATATACATACAAAATGATACATATGATATATCATTATATGATATATATATCATATATATATGAAATAGTAATATATGAATCTCATGGCAACCACAACCCAAAGACCTATGATAGATACACAAAAAAATAAAGAAAGCCAAACCTAACACTGAAGAAAACCATCAAATCACAAGGGAAAAAAGAGAATGGAATTGAGAAGGACTACAAAACAAACAGAAAATAATTAAAATGGCAATAAATACACACTTATCAATAATTACTTTAAATGAAAATGACTAAATGTTCCAATGTTTAAAAAAATGGTGGACGATTAAAAAAAAAAAAAAAGACCTATCTATATGCTACCTAAAAGAGACTCACTTCAGATGTAAAGACACAGAGAAACTGAAAGTGAAGGAATGGAAAAGATAATTCCTGCAAATGGAAACCAAAAGAAAGCAATATCCATATCAAACAAAACAGATTTTAAAACAGACTTAACATGAACAAGTACTACATAATGATAAAGTGGTCAATGCACGAATAGAATATAACATTTATGAATATTATGAACCCAACATAGAACATCTAAATACATAAAGCAATTATAGGGGTTCCTGGGTGACTCAGTTGGTTAAGCATATGACTTTGGTGCAGGTCATATTCTTACGGTTTGTGGGTTTGAGCCTCGCATAGAGTTCTGTGCTGACAGCTCAGAGCCTGGAGCCTGCTTCAGATTCTGTGTCTCCCTGTCTCTCTGCCCCTCCTCCACTTGTGTGTGCTCTCTCTGTCAAAAATAAAATGAAGAGAAATTTTAAAATCTTTTTTTTTTAATTTTTTTTAACACTTATTTATTTTTGAGACAGAGACAGAGCATGAACGGGGTAGGGTCAGAGAGAGAGGGAAACACAGAATCTGAAACAAGCTCCAGGCTCTGAGCTGTCAGCATAGAGCCCGACGCGGGGCTCGAACTCACGGACCGCGAGATCATGACCTGAGCTGAAGTCGGACCCTTAACCGACTGAGCCACCCAGGCGCCCCTGAAGAGAAATTTTAAAACATACATAAAGCAATTAATAGTAGATGTAAAACAAGAAATTGACAGTAAGGAAAAAAACAAACAAACAGGGGGCCTTAGCAACCCATTTATATCAATGAATACAACATCCAGGCAGAAAAATCAATTTAAAAAAATAGCTTTAAAAAACACAATAAACCACATGAATTTGATCGATATAGAGACAGCATTTTCACCCCAAATCTGTAGAACACACATTCTTTTTAATTGCACATCAAAGAATTTCCAGGACAGATCATATGTTAGGCCACAAAACAAGTCTCTATAAATTTAAGAAGACTGAAATCATATCAAGCATCTTTTCCACACAATGGTATGAAAATAGAAATCAACTGCAATCAAGAAGATGGTTTAGTCTGTAGAGCACTCATCTCTTGATCTCAGTCATGAATTCAAGCCCCATGTTGGGTCAAGAGCTTACTTAAAAAAAAAAAGTTAAAAAAATAAGTCAAGAACAAGAAGAAAACTGGAAAAAAACTAAACACATAGAGACTTAAAAATAAAGCTATTGAAAATCAATAGATCAATGAATTCAAACTGAAAATTTTAAAAAATACCTTGAGACCAATGAAAATGGCAACACTTCACTGAGTTTATAAGATACAGCAAAATCAGTTCTAGGAGGTAGGTTAATAGCAATACAGGCCTACTTGAAGCCACAAGAAAAAATCTGAATAAACTAACTTTACACCTAAAAAAAACTAGAAGAAGAGTAAAGAAAGCCCAAAGTTTGTACAAGAAGGGAAATAATAAAGATGATGTGAAAACAAAATAGACTAAAAAATAGACAAGCTCAATGAAATTAAAAGGTAGGGTTTTTTTTTTTATACGGTAAATAAAATCAAAATACAGGAAAAAAGGGCCTAGTAAATACAATGAAAAAAATGAAAAAAAGTTACAAGTGACACTAAAGAATTACAAAGGATTATAATACTACAAAAATTATATGCCAAGAGATTAGAAAATCTAGAAGAAATGGATAAATACTTAGCAGCACATAACCTTCCAAGACTGAATTAAAAAGAAATAGAAAATCTGAAGAGATGAATTACAAGTAGTGAATCAAAGGTTTAAAGGTTTAAAGGTTTAAAAACTTGAAAAAAACAAAAACAAAAAGATCAAAGGTTTAAATCAAAGGTTTAAATCAAACCTTTAAGGTTTGATCAAAGGTTTAAAATCTTGAAAGGTTTAAAAACTTGAAAAAAACAAAAACAAAAGGAAAAAGAAAAAAACAAAAAGAAAACAAGGGTCCATGACAAGAGGGCTCACAGGTGAATTACACAAAACATTTAAAAGAGAGTTAGTTCCTATTCTTAAATCATTGCAAAAATTGAAGAGGAAGAAATTCTACCAAACTCATTTTACAAGGCCAGAATTAACCTGATACCAAAACCAGACAAGACTCCAAACAAGAGAAAATTGTAGGTCAGTATCCTTGATAATCCTATGAATCTCATTAAAGAACTATTAAAATGAATTCAGTAAATTTGCAAGATACACAATTGAAATACAGAAACTGGTTGTATTTTTGTATATTCCCTATAAAGATCAGTTAGTTAAATTACTCTTACTTGGAAGTATATTTTTAGATATTGATTTTAGAAATGGAAAAATGAAGAGTATTTAAGGAAAGGATGAAAGATAGTTTCCATGTTGAATCTGTTCATGCTAATAGTTGAGTTATTTAGCTTCCAAGTTATTATATGTAATGCTAAAATTGTGTCCTCCTATATTTAACATCTTTTAAAAAAATTTATCACATCTAGAACCCCAGGAACCAAAATCTTAACAAGTCGTGGCTCATTATTTGAATAGCTATGTTTAACTTTTTCTTATATTTGCAAGTGATTAGATCAAGTGTTTGGTGTATTCTTTTATTGTAAAATAGGTATTCATTTTTTTAGGTTTTTGGCTTTCTTTCTGCATTGATGGTAGCTCTTTACAAATCATATATTACTTATAAACTCAGTCTAGGTAAGGGAGAATCAATGTTAAACAGTAAGTTTTTCAAGCCATGTATATAAATATTCAGCAAAGAAAAATAGATATTTGGTGATAAAGATGGAAAAGCCTATAGAGAAAAGCAATCATTTTAACTGCATAAAGATACTGAGGTTATTTTCAGTTTCTCACTTTTCAATGCTATAGAAGCTACAAATTGAAAGAGATATCAGGAATAGTCATAGGTCATTATCCACACCTGGAAAAATATGTCTGCCTCTCTAAATATGAATAACTTTTAAAATATTTAGAAAGATAGCAATTATATAGATGTATATTTTAGTGTATACTCTACCAAACTAAAATGGGGCCAAAACTATACGTTTTATCTTCCTGATTTTTCCTCATTTACCAAAAGCTGAGATATGTGACAAACTGTCTTAGCAAGTAATTAGTAAAAGAAATTAAACAGATAAGGATCAAAGGTGTTTATAGGATATTTCCTTCTAATTTGATCCTTATTTATACTGCATTATATTACTTCAAAGAAATGTTACATTCTAAAAGTCACAGAACCATAAAATAGATAATTTTTATTCTTGGTTCCAGGACAAGGGTATCAGATTATCTTTATCAAATTGGACTTTTCCACTTTAATAATTTCAAATATCTTGAGCACATACAGTATTTCAGCATGGTGCTAAATTATATGATTACACGTTAGCCTCACCATAACACAGCCGGATGAGGAGCTTAAAAGACTTAAAGGTCAGTTAACTTTTGTTGAGACAGCTAGTAAGAAACTGAGAGACATTGAATCAAATATGATAATTACTCCTCCAGACAATGTTTTTGTCTCCCCAAATTCATATAATGAATCCCTACCCCCAATCTGATAGGGTTAGGAAATAGGGCCTTTGGGATAATTAGGATTAAATGAGATTATAAAGTTGGGGTGCTCATGATGGGATTAGTGCCCTAATAACAGTTAGGAGAGCTCTTCCTCCTTTTCTGTGTCACATTGGGCTACAATGAGAAGATAGCCATCTAAAAGCCAGGAAGCAGGCCCCTAACAGATACCATCTGCCAGCCCCCTGATATTGAACTTCCCAGGATCTACAAATTGAGAGAAATAATCTATTTAAGATACTCAGTATATGGAATTTTGTTACAACAACCTGAACTAAGATAATTACTAATGAATATTTCTCCAAACATGAAACAAAGTGACATATTTTGAGTTCTAATTTTAAATTCTAAGTTCCCAAAGAAAACAATTTCTTGAAAAAAATTTACCCTCATTCTTCTTTATATTGTCAAAATAGGTAGGTACTAGATTGGAGTTCCTTTTTTCCCCCAGACATAAAGGTAGACACTAAAGGAAAAAAATAAAAAGGGAAATCTCTGTTCAGGAATCCCTGGTGCAAGATTGGAAGAACAAATATAGTTAAAATGCCTACACTACCCAAAGCAATCTATACATTCAATGCAATCCCTATCAAAATAGCACCACCATTCTTCACAGAGCTAGAACAAACAATTCTAAAGCTTGTATGGAACCATAGAAGATCCCAAATAGCCAAAGTAACGTTGAAACACACACACACACACACACACACACACACACACACACACACACACACACACACACGTCATCACAGTTCTGAACTTCAAGCTGTATTACAAAGCTATAATCTTTAAGATGGTATGGTAGTGGCACAAAAACAGACACATACATCAATGAGACGGAATAGAAAACCCAAAAATGGATCCACAAACGTATGGCCAACTAATCTTTGACAAAGTTTACACTATACACAAAAATAAACTCAAAATGGATGAAAGACCTAAATATAAGACAGGAAACCATCAAAACCCTGGAGGAGAAAATAGGCAATAGCCTCTTTGACCTGGCCTGGACCAACTTGTTACTAGAACTGTCTCTGGAAGCAAGGGAAAGAAAAGCAAAAATGAACTCTTGGGACCTCATCAAGATAAAAATCTTCTGCACAATGAAGGAAATAATCAACACCCCAATGTTTATAGCAGCTCTATCAACAATAGCCAAATTATGGAGAGAGCCCAGATGTCCATTGATGAATGGATAAAGACGAGGTGGCATATACATACAATGGAATATTACTTGATAATCACAAAGAATGAAATCTTGCCATTTGCAACAATGTGGATGGATCTAGAATGTATTATGCAAAGTGAAATAAGTTACTCAGAGAAAGACAAATGTCATACAATTTCACTCATTTATGGAAATTAAAAACACATAAACATAAGGGAAGGGAAAGAAAAATGAAATGAAATGAAATGAAATGAAATGAAATGAAATGAAATAAAAAAATAAAATAAAATAAAATAAAATAAAATAAAATAAAATAAAATAAAATAAAATAAAATAAAAACAGAGAGGGAGGCAAACCATAAGAGATTCTTAAATACAGAGAACTGAGAGTTACTGGTGGGGCATTGGGTAGGGGATGGTCTAAATGGGTGATGGGCATTAAGGAGGACATTTGTTGGGATGAGTGCTGGGTGTTATATACAAGTGATCAATCACTGAATTCTACTCCTGAAACCAAATTACACTATATGTTAACTAAGTTGAGTTTAAATTTTAAAAAATTCCTTCTGACAATAACCTCATTATGTTGATTAGAGACCTGAATTCATATTACCTGTGCAGCAATTTAAAAACAAAGTAAGTGGGGCGCCTGGGTGGCGCAGTCAGTTAAGCGTCCGACTTCAGCCAGGTCAGGATCTTGCGGTCTGTGAGTTCGAGCCCCGCGTCAGGCTCTGGGCTGATGGCTCAGAGCCTGGAGCCTGTTTCCGATTCTGTGTCTCCCTCTCTCTTTGCCCCTCCCCCGTTCATGCTCTGTCTCTCTCTGTCCCAAAAATAAATAAACGTTGAAAAAAAAATTAAAAAAATAAAATAAAAAATAAATAAAAACAAAGTAAGTGATAAGGTCTTTCAGTGCCCATGATATGATGTGGTGAGAAGGGCAATTCACTGGCAATTCACCCCAGTCTTACCATGAGGAAAACATTATCCAAACCTAAACTGAGCAACATTCTACAAGATATCTGACCAGTAATCCTCAAACTGGTCAAGATCATCAAAATCAAGGAAAGATGGAAGAACTGCCACAGAAGAGACAAAGGAAGCATGACAACTAAATGTATTTCGGTATCTTGAGGGGAATACTAGGAAAGAAAAAGGACATTAGTGATTAACGCTTGTGAAATATGAATAAAACTTAGAGTTTAACATACCAATGTTAGCTTTTCAGTTAGAACAAATTTACCATGGTGATGTAAAATGTTAACAAATGGCAACACTAAGTGAGTAAATAGAAGGCTCTATGCTACATTCGCAATGTTTCTGTAAATCTAAAACTATCCTAAAATGAAGAGGTTATTTAAAAAAAATAAAAGTCCAGGCTTACAATTAAATTGAAAGTAATTCTGAGTTTGTAGTTCCATAAGTATATGGTAGAAATAAATTCAAATCCTTTTGAGGAACATAATCCCCAACAAGTTGTCAAAAAAGTGTCCACAGAAAAAGTTCAAAGGAAAATGCATACACACACTCACACACCCTTCAAAAATCAGGAGTTTTGGGATTTATCAGACACATACTATATTCAGTGGAACCATCCTAAAAATGTCCTATCCTTCATCATAATTTAGTAAATGTATTTACATTAAAAAAATTTTAGGGCAGCTTGGGTAGCTCAGTCAGTTAAGGATCCGACTCTTGATTTCAGCTCAGGTGATGATCCCATGATTATGGGATCAGGCGTGGCCCTGCTTAAGATCCACCCCCCTCTCCCTCTCTCTCTCTCTCTCTCTCTCTCTCTCTCTTTCCCTCCCTCCCCCACTTGTGTGCACACTCAATATCTCTAATAAAAATAAAAAAAATAAAGTAACTATTATCAGTTATATACAGACTACAAGACACAAACATAAAACATTAAGATGCAGTAAATATTTTAAGTCAAATGGTGGGAAAAATTGTCATCTTTAATCAAGTGTATTTAACCAAATACCTGGAGAATTCATGCTCCCTAAATCATACAGGGAATATTTTTAAATTATTACTTACTAACCAAAAAGAATATCTTTAGAAAATGTTAAGGAATAGGATTATCCAGACTATTTACCTTGCAGATGTATATCTGTAAAAACATATACCGATAACTATTTGAGTGTTATAACTACAAATATTTTAAAATACTTCATATTATTTGACTATCACTTTAAAATGATGAGAAATAGACTAAAGTGGACTCATAATATAAATTATTAATTTCATGTAAATATTTTATTTGATGATAATTTGAAACACAGCTGTTCATTTTCAATTTGTATAAATATACTTTTCAAAAATTATATGTGCATAATATTTATATATGCAGAAAGCAAACAAAAATGATATATCTTGTCTGATATTTTAAGGTGCACTTTTTAATTAAAGCCCAAATTAAAGGCTTTGCCAAAGAAAACTACTCAAATAAAAATTGTTTTAACTACATTAATATATGTAAATATCTGTTCTCCTTTACAACATACTTTCTGAGCTCTAAATTACAGAATTCAGTGTAACTTCAATTTTTTTTCAGGCCCTGTTTTATTGAACTTTTGAAATTTTCAGTGGATAAAAATTAATATGATAGAAACTCACAAACTTCCAACACTTCAGCAAATCTTAAGAGTATGCTAGACTTAGTTCAGAATTTTAAAAACTAAAATTAAATATTAATTTTGTAACAAATACAGATAAGGTCCCATTTCTTTTCCCTTTCCCATTTTCCTCTGCTGGAAAAGAATCAATCCAGCAGCTTGCATTTTTTGCTACTATGAACAATGAGTGTTATCCAAACTTCTTGTGCAAACATCCTGATGCACATTTGTAAGAGTGGCTCTAAGTTATACATATTGAAGTGGAATTACTGAGCTAGAGGCTTTGAGCATTTCCATCTTTACCAGATACTATAAACACTGACACCTAAAGAGTTATACCTATTTCCACCTACCCAGGGGTGCATGAGGTTTTTTTCTGTTTTCCTTTTCACCAACACATGTTATTTTTGAAGTTTAAGTCTCTAGCACTCAATACAATGTTGGCTGAATATTATTTCATTGTAGTTTTAATTTGTTTTTTGAATACCTACAGATTTGGATTATTTTCAAACTTGTGGGTGATCAAAAATGGCCACAAACTCTTTGAAGTTCTTCTCACCAAGTGCATCTTCTTCTCTTAAAAAAAAGTGAACTCACGATTCCTGTGTCCAATAGAATATGGCAAAAGTGATGCTGTGCCAGTTTCTGGGCCTAGGATGGCATTTTAATCTTAGTGTGTTTTGGAATACTCACTGTGGAGGACAGCAGCCATCATTTAAGAAGTGCAGTATAATAGTAGGAACCTCACCTCTTAAGAGTATGGAGAGTTGCCTGATCAGCTCTCAGCTTTCTGGCCTTCCAGGCTGAGTCCTCAACAGAGAACATGGACTAGGCTAGCCACAGCCACCTTCTGACTGATATTGCTTTAGCGATTCTAACAGAATTTTCCAAATAAACCTATCCAATCTGAGATAGCTTGTTACATAGCAATAAGTAACTAGAATATTGTTTTATTGATAATTTAAATATCCACTACAGTGATGTACCTATTCATTTAATTCACTCATTTTGAAAATTATTGTCTATACTGTTAATTAGAATTTTATAAACAAATCTGGATCAGAGGTTTGTATACATTGCAAATACCTTTACTTAATTTCTACTTTAATAAATTCAATTTCTTCCTACTTTTGCATTCAAATTTGTTTTTGTTTTCTCCTTAAAAACAGTTGTGTTTTACTTAATAAAAATATTTAGCTTTTTTAGTGAAAGTCGTAT
The DNA here is from genome assembly GCF_028749965.1 of Puma concolor. Classification (NCBI taxonomy): domain Eukaryota; kingdom Metazoa; phylum Chordata; class Mammalia; order Carnivora; family Felidae; genus Puma; species Puma concolor. Next base: position 57,004,136 of record NC_141675.1, read on the forward strand.
AATTTTTAATACTTGACTTTCTAATCTACCTGGAATTGTTATATATAATGAGATATGGATACAGATTTTATTTTCTACTGGTCTAGATTATCAGCTCCCCCATCTATCAAGTTTCCATATTTGCACAGAGCTGCTTCTGGGTGCTTTTTTGCCTTTCATTGGCCTGTTTGTCTATCTGTATAACAATTAAATAGTCTTAAGATAGCCCCATAGTAAAATGTAATATCTGTAAGATCTACCCTCATTCTGTTCAAATATTTCTTGATTATTCATAGTCCATATTTTTCTATACAGGCTTTGGAAGTAGCGGAGTTTCATAAAATCCTTTGGGTTTTGAATGAAAGTGCATCAAATTTATAGATTAACAGATTATTATTATTATAGAGTTCCAATAGTAGAATATCCATGCTTTTATTCAGATGGTCTCTTACATACTTCATTGATGATTTTTTTAATATAGGCCTTTATATATTTTATTTGATTCAGGTTCAAATACCATGTAGTTTTGGTTACTATTATCACTTAGGTATGTTTTTATTATGTTGCACGTACTGACTTGCCATCAATAATGTATTGAAAACTAGTGACTTATAGTTTTTTGTTTTTTTTTCCAATTTTGTTTTTTGCATTACTTACTGTAAGTGATAGATCCTACAAAGCAATGTTGAATAGTGAACCTCTTGATCTTGTTCCTGATGTAATAGATTCTAGTCAGTTTCCAATAAGTATGGTTTTTCTCCTGATATTTTTAATAGATGTAAAACATAAGATTATGAAAGTTTGATTATGTGCCTATTTTGCTAGGAAGCTTGAATAATCAAGGAATAAGTTCTGCCTATGCCTTTTATACTTTTAATCATATGTTATCTGAGACATTTACCCATTAAAATACTGCATTGCATCAATTTTCTACACTGAAACATCCTTGCATTCCTAGAATAAGCATCTTTAGTTATGTCTTATCATATTTCATCTAATTTAGAATTCCATGATTTGTGAGATGCTTTACTTAACAAAATCCAAAGAATAAACAGTATTATTTAAATTATGACCCAATAGTTTTATATCATTCAGAATTATTATTTCACTTACTGAAAGATCTGTTAGGTTTACAGAAATAGTTAATTATCACATTATAATATAGCATATATAAACAAATTTCTTACTAAGTTTTAATGTTTTTTAGATCTGTAATTCAAATGTATTGCAACAACAAACTAACAGATTTATCTAGGTGTGGGAAATTTGATTTATTAGGCTCCATAAAGCACTCCATTGTTGCTTTGAAAGGAATATGCAGTTATTGTCATTCCTTCGATACCACTTCACACACTTTTATTCTCCATTAGTTTTTCTAATATTTAAAATAATATCAGTTCAAATGATAATTCATTTTGTTTTTGTGGACTTATTTTAAATGGAAAATAACTTTGACAAAATACCGACATTCAAACTGTATTACAAAGCTCTAATCATCAAGACAGTATGGTACTGGCACAAAAACAGACACTCAGATCAGTGGAACAGGATAGAGAACCCAGAAATGGACCCACAAACGTATGGCTAACTCATCTTTGACAAAGCAGGAAAGAATATCCAATGGAATAAAGACAGTCTCTTCAGCAAGTAGTGCTGGGAAAACTGGACAGCAACATGCAGAAGAATGAACCTGGACAACTTTCTTACACCATACACAAAAATAAACTCAAAATGGATGAAAGACCTAAATGTGAGACAGAAAGCCATCAAAATCCTCGAGGAGAAAGCAGGCAAAAATCTTTGATCTTGGCCTCAGCAACTTCTTACTCAACACGTCTCTGGAGGCAAGGGAAACGAAAGCAAAAATGAACTACTGGGACCTCATCAAAATAAAAAACCTTCAGCACAGCCAAGGAAACAATCAGCAAAACTAAAAGGCAACCAACAGAATGGGAGAAGATATTTGCAAATGACATTTCAGATAAAGGGTTAGTATCCAAAGTCTATAAAGAACTTCTCAAACTCAACACCCAAAAAACAAATAATCCAGTGAAGAAATGGGCAAAAGACATGAAGAGACACTTCTCCAAAAAAGACATCCAGATGGCCAACTGACACATGAAAAAATGCTCAACATCATTCATCAGGGAAATACAAAATAAAAACCACAATGAGATACCACCTCACACCTGTCAGAATGACTAACATTAACAACTCAGGCAACAATAGGTGTTGGCCAAGATGTGGAAAAAGAGGATCTCTTTTGCACTGCTGGTGGGAATGCAAACTGGTGCAGCCACTCTGGAAAACAGTATGGAGGCTCCTCAAAAAATTAAAAACAGAACTACTCTATGAGCCAGCAATTGCACTACTAAGTATTTATCCAAAGGATACAGGTATGGTGTTTCGAAGAGGCACATGCACCCCAATGTTTATAACAGCACAATCAACAATAGCCAAAGTATGGATGTCCATAGTGGATGAATGGATGTCCAAATGTCCATTGATGGACAAATGGATAAAGAAGATGTGGTATATGTATACACACACACACACACACACACACACTCACACACACACACACACACAATGGAGTATGACTTGGCAATCAAAAAAAATGAAATCTTGCCATTTGCAACTACATGGATGGAACTACAGGGTATTATACTAAGCAAAATTAATCAAAGAAAGACAGATATCATTTGACATCACTCATCTGAGGACTTTAAGACACAGAACAGATGAACACAAGGGAAGGGAAGCAAAAATATAAAAACAGGGAGGGGGACAAAACATAAGAGACTCTTAAATATGGAGAACGAACAGATAGTTACTGGAGGCATTGTGGGAGGGGGTTCAGGCTAAACGGGTAAGGGACATTAAGGAATCTAATCCTGAAATCATTGTTGCACTATATGCTAACTAACTTGGATGTAAATTAAAAAACTAAAAGAAAAAAAAAACAATACAAAACCTAAAGTGACAGTAATAAGAATAGCCATAAACAAGGTCATGTATATAGCTCACAAATACAAATACAGAAACACTTAGTGTAAGCCTCCACGTAATATTTGCAAGTACTCAGCAGGATTACAAATGGGGCCATTTAACATGACTCCACATTTAAAAGTTGGAAATTAATAATTTGACAATTATTGTTTAAAAAGGCAAAAAATTTAAACACATAAAGTTGTTTTTATAGGACTAACATTTGCGAAAATACCAAAGAACATTGAATTTATTTTTGTGCATACCTGGATATATTCTCAATGGGTTAGCATAGTTAGATAACAAAAAATGCATATTTAATATTTACTGTATCCCATAAGACTCCTTTTTCTAGACTTACTGCCAAGAAAGTGTATAATTCTGTTGTTATAATCAAATATGAACAGGATTTGTGTTCAAAAGTCTAATAAATTTTAAAAATTGATTAATTTTATTGATAGATTTTAATATGTTCTTCAAAAACAAAAATGTAATTTTAATCTTTAAATAAATTCAATTACTATTTTAAAGTGTAAAATATAATTGAAATTGAATAAAAATTTTATCCAAAATTCTTTGAATAAATTAAAATGTTTACTGCAATCTCATTGTACTGAATATTGCAATATATACAGTTCCTGTGTTCAATAGTCAATGTAGAATATTGGTATCACAAACTAAAGATATTACATATAGACCTATAAAAGATATTTAAAGTTTATATAGCTTTGGTATCAAATATTTCTTAGCTACCATGGCTGAGAACTGTAAGAGAAACAAAATGTTTGTTCACCACAGATAGACAGTGATACTTGTTATATAAGAATCAGTTACAACCATGCCGTTCTAAAGGAAGGATGTAGTAAATTAATTAATCTTTTCTCCTACTCCATTAGTGTTCTATTGCTGCCCTGATACTAAGTACAAACTTAATAGCTCTAAAGAAAATAAGTTTATCATCTTATAGTTCCATAGTTCAAAAGCCCAACACATATCTACCAAGTTCAAATCAATTTGGAATTCCTATCAGGAATATCCTATTCCTATAAGGAAGCTCTGGGGGAAAATCCATCTCCTTGCCTTTTCCAGCTTCTAGAAGCCATCCAACATTTCTTGATCCTGTCTCCCTTCATCTTCACAGGCTAGGAAGTGTTGCATCTCTCTGACCCTTTTTCTGTAGGTACTTTTATCTCCTTTTGGTCACAGCAGAAAAGCCCTCTGCTTTTAAAGCCCCATGTGATTAGTTGGGACCCTCTTGGATAATGACGAGTAGTTTCCCTATTTCAAGGTCCTTAACTTTCACTATGCAAAGAACTCCCCTGAATTCTGGGGATTAGACCCTGGAAATCTTGGTGTGGACCATTATTCTGCCTACAACACTTACATAAGCACTTTCTCTGCACAAATCCTTCCTATTACCCTAAAGCATTCTTTGTTTCCATGCATAGTAAGTAGCAGAGCCTAGCCATATTCATGCCATTTCAGTATAAGCAACTTTTGCTTTGAGGGAAAAAATGTGGAAAAGTGTTTCCTTGGAACATGAATGTTAGCCCAAGAAAAGATATTACGTTTATAAATGTGTTATGCTAATGGTAGACTATCAGATCACAAGTGACAGAATTCAAATCTTCTCTAAATATTTTTTGTTTGCTGTTTTAGTTTCAAGTTTTTATTTAAATCCCAGTTAGCATACAGTCTAGTATTAGTTTCAGGTATAGAATTTAGTGATTCATCATTCACATATAATATCCATTGCTCATCACAAGTGGTTTCCTTAATATTCATCACCCATTTAACCCATCCCCACCCACTTCCCCTCCAGCAACCCTCAGTTTGTTTCCTATAGTTAAGAATCTGTTTTATGGTTTGCCTCTATTTTTATTTTTATATCCCTATGTTCATTTTGTTGTTGTTGTTTCTTAAATTCCACCTGAGTGAAATCATATGGTATTTGTCTTTCTCTGATTGTCCTATTTCCCTTATCATAATGGTCTCTAGTTCCATCCAAGTATTTGCAAATGACAAGACTTGATTCTTTTTTATGGCTGATTAATGTTCCATTGTGTGTGTGTATGTATGTGTGTGTATATACACATATATACATATGTACATATATACATATATACGTATATACATATATGTATATACATACATATGTACATATATATATATACACATATATAAATACACATATACACATATGTATATCCCCATCTTCTTTATCCATTCATCAGCTGATGGACATTTAGGCTCTTTCCATAGTTTAGCTATTGTCAACAATGCTGCTATTAACATTGAGGTGCGTGTATTCATTTGAATCAGTATTTTTGTATCTTTGGGGTAAATAGCTAGTAGTGTGAAATAACAGATGTTGGCAAGGATGTGGAAAAAGGGGATCCCTCTAACACTGTTGGTGGGAATGCAAACTTGTACAGCCACTCTGGAAAACAATATGGAGTTTCCTCAAAAAGTTAAAAATAGATCCAGTAATTGCACTAAGTATTTTTGAATTGTGATATATAGGCTTCACCAAGGAATAGGGCTCAGAGTTCCTAACAACCCTCCTATTTGTGTCTAACTGCACTATTAAATATAGGTGTAGGGTTACTATGACCTGGATGCCTTGCTTTCCACAAAACAGTGGAAACTAGAAACCATCCCTAGTTTCTTCACCATGTATCAGAATTATTCTAGTGGTTTCCTGCCATTCTCAGATCTATTCTTTTTAGATACATGTTAAGAATCTACTTTGTGCTTCCTGACTCCATAACATCAATGTTAGTTCAGAAAGTGGAAATTGACATTTTACTCTATTTGCAAGATAACAAGTTAGCTGCCAGCATTTTATTTTTTTTTTTAATTTTTTTAATGTTTATTTATTTTTGACAGAGAGAGAGAGAGAGAGAGAGAGAGAGAGAAGCGTGAGCAGGAGAGGGGCAGAAAGAGGGAGACACAGAATCCAAAGCAGGCTCCAACCTCAGCACAGAGGCCGACTCGGGGCTCGAACTCACGGACAGCGAAATCATGACCTGAGCTGAAGTCAGATGCTCAACCGACTGAGCCACCCAGGCGCCCCTGCCAGCATTTTTAAATTTACACCCTGACAAAATCTGAGGCCTTTGTGTCAGAATCAAGAGTTTATTACTTATGGAAAAAGCAATAGCCACATAACATCAGATTATCTGTTCTCAAGTCCCAATCCCTTTCACAGGCTGACATGGGCAGGATTAGATAGTATTTGTACATGCATTGGGATATACAATAGGAGAGGAATTCTGAGTATAGCAGACCTTGAATTGATATAAGGACCCTAGTAATAGACCCATCTTCTCTTCTGGAGACAGAGAGATTTATCCTTATTCCGGAGGTAAACTATTTTTCTCTGGAAACAAAATGTCTATCTTTACTACCCTGGAACATCTGAAAGAAGACATCTTTAAACTTTATTATCCTGGAAAATATTCTTATGCTAACATCCTTACTTTAGGTACAAATTCCTTAGCTCATAACATGCAGAAAGAAATGTGAGATATTAACAGATAATTGTCTCCCAATAATTGAACCTGCTTTGTTCATATAACCTGCTTTGGTTAATGAATTATGTATGGAAGTGATAGTATCTCTTCCAGATGGAACTTTTGAGTCAGTAATTCCCTATGTTCCTTCCTCTTTCCTCAGTAACCAGCAAAAATCTAAATGACAGATGCTATAGCAAGCAGCTTTCCAAAACACGTAAAACTAAGCCTAGGGTAACCCAAGATACACATATAAGCAGGAAAACAATGATCATTCTTTAAGTTACTAAGCTTTTAGAGTTGGTTGATTGTCACTGCATCATAATTTAGCCTAACTGATGCACCATGAAAATTAGGTGTCATGTTCTATTGCTCTATCTCCCTTTTTACTTTCTGATAAATCAGTTTGTTTAAAAGACAGAAAACAGTGGCACCTAGGTGGCTGAGTCCATTAAGCCTCTGACTTTTGAAGTTGGCTCAGATCATGATCTCATGGTTTGGGAGATCTTTCTCTCTCTCTGCCCCTTCCCCTATCTCTCGCAAAATAAACAAATAACCTATTTTTTTAAATATTAAATAAAATACAGCAAGCAATAATGCTCACCATTCTTTAAACTATTTGATGGTTCTATGCATTCTTATTCTTCTGTTCAATCCTTATCTTACCTATCCACATCTCCAATACATAAAATCCTATTCATCTTTCAAGATAAAGATTAAATTGCACCTTTTAAACAAAGTGTTATCTAATTCCTCTGAAGAAAAATTTTCAAATACACCACTATTTGGTAATTATATTTATTTTTTTTCATATTCTGCATGGTTTCATAGTTGTATAGGGATATCTCTGATACAAGGAATAGGCTACGAGAGATCATCAACCATAGCAAAGAACACAGAACCAGGCTTTGAGCTAATAGGAATAAATGCTTACGGAGTTGCCTGCACCAGGCTTTGCATGAATAGGAATTAATAAATGCCTTCTGAATTGCATGATTTTCAGTTTAAATACATTTATAAGTTTCTAAGGGATATGCAAAAAATTTTATGAGTTAAAATTCTTTTTATATAAAAGAGTCTGAATTTGTTATGTACATTTGCCTTAGCATTAATTGTAGAAATATTAAGTTGCAGCGAGGGTACATCTCTTTGTACCATGAACCCACAACTATTTCTGTGTCTGTATGAATGCATGGCAATAATCAAACCCAAATGCCTAAGGAGGCTAAGCATTTAAGCAGTTGAGAAGAGCTGCATTGTGACAAACTGGAGATCATTTGCTGCCTTTAAAAGCAGCATCAACAAATGAAGGAATCTATGATTGTAATGTAAGATCTTTCAAATTATTAATCAATGCTTACCACAAGATATTTATGCAAAATATATTTTGAAAATCAAAACAAACAATAAACATTGCCTGGTTTTTATCTTGAGGTATGTACATTTTTATTTTTATTTAATAACCCATTAAATATTTCATTATATCAATTAGCATAGTTCCATAATGAATAATTATATAAAAGATAATCTATTGATTTTACACTTAAAGTTATCACTAAGAAAGTTATTATATTTTCAAATTATGTTTTTCTGATGCTTTTGTCTTTAATCAATGCATAGAAACTTGGTTTTTAAATGATACAATTTTTAATAACAAATAGATGGGAAGTTTCTATCACTTTTATCCATATCACTGTTTTTGTTTTATTTTGACAACTCCAGTTGCTTTGAAAATTACAGAGTCTCTATTTAAAATTCCTAACAATTATATCTTATTTGCAGTTATCTCTAAGAACTTTACAAACTAGAAGTATTCTTTCCTTGAACTCCCAGTTTGCCTTATCCCATCTAGTTTCTTTTTCTCAAAAGAAAGAAAAGGATAGCTTCAATCTCTTGCCTCTTTTCAAAATCTTAGCTTATTCTGAATTGAAGAAGATGTATAGACAGCTGTCTTTCAAGGAACGTAATGTGGATTCCCAGTATGAAAAATGAAATGGCTTAGCCTACCTAGCAGAAGACAGGATTTCTACTTTTTCTCCAAAGTTAATTTTCTGAATTCACTCTCACTTCAAGTTCTGAGGTTTCTGAAAAAAATCACTTTTCAGCTCAGGGTACCACTCCATCATGACAACAAATTTTTTGATCTAGATTTTATTTGCGATACAAACTGTACCTTCAGGAAAATATTTTTGAAGTGTCCTAGTGAACACCCTAATGTTTAAAATATGTGACAGTTTCGACCCAGTATTTCCACTGTTCTTTAGCAGAGACATTGGATTTCTACACTGTTTCACATTGTTTTTCCAAAGCTGCATCCACATAATGTCTACAATGCAGTCATCAATGGCCTTTACTTCTAGAACAGTTTGAAGAATCTCTTTCCCCATAGGTACCAAATGCTGCTCCAACACAGACTGGTATTCTGGGACTTTGTTTAATACATGCATTTGTTTTAGCATATTTACTGAATTTTAAGATATCAAAATGACTAAAATCTAATCTTAACCAGTAAAACTCAATCTTAGAGTCAGCCTACAACTTTTTACATAGGCTTCTTAATGTTGACCATGATTGACTTGTTTTGTGGACATTTTTTGTATATCAGTAAAAAAATCAATCTAATTGCAATTGAGTATGGCATAACAATTAGGGTCACAGCATCTGTAGTAAAAGGACTTGCCTTCCGATCCTTATCTACTCATATTTAACTGTTGAAGGACATTATATGGAAAAATGCTTCTCCTACCACTTGGCATGTGGAAGCTTGTTAGATATTTTAGTACGTATTGTAGATGGGCCTTTCCAACATCTATGTTTTATATTTTTTTTAAAGCTAAAATAGTTTAACACTCGAGATTCCTATATCTTTGCATTGATATTCTGTCTTATTTTTTTTTCCTTGTGCCAAGTACATTAGAATAGCTATGGACATTTTTGAGATCAGGCTAAGGAGAAATGGATCTGAAAATATATTTAGTTTGAAGTTAGACATATATGTATGAGTTTGGTATCATTTCTCTGTAACATTACTGTATCCGTTTTCTATCACTTTATAGAAAATGACTATAGAGTTAGGAGCTTAAAAGAATACTGAATTTTTGTCTAAAGTGTTACATAAGTCAGACATCTGACTATGGCTGAACTAGGTTTTGTTATTGGAGTTTCACAAAGCGTAAATCAAAGTGTTGTCTTGGTTTCATTCCTTTCTGTAACTCAGGGTCCTTTTTTGAACATAGGAGTTTCTCTGTAAAATTATTGCATTTGTAGGACTGAAGTACCCATTTTCTCTCTGCCTGTCAGCCAAGGATTATTCTGATGCTAGAGGCCACCCACAGTTTCTTGCCACATGACTCCCTCTCTGTAGTCCTTCTTATAGTCTCATGCTCTGAATCTCTGCCTTGAGGAAGAGCCCAGTCCCTTTTAGGGCTTACCTAACTAGGTCACATCAACCAGTATGATCACCCTTTCAATTTAAAGTCCACTAATTTAAGACCTTAATTATATCTATAGAGTCCTTTAACCTTTGTCGTTTAGCTAAACTTATGAGAGTGCTGCCCATCGTATCCACAGGATTATTTAGGGTGTATAGACAAAGGGGATAAAATCTCAGAATTCATCGCAGAATTGTACCTACCATAATTACTGCTAGTCATCCCAGAGAAGAAATGGCTTCCAGGAACATGCCTACCAAGTGCTTTGATGTCTCACAAGGCATTATGACACTAAAGATCAGAGCCAAATATTATACAACGATATTAATGTGGTTTTCAGCATCTGGGGACACAAGTATGAGAGTATATGAATGTGAGACAACTTGAAATTCCTTGAATCTGACAACAGTATGAAAGTTTTCTCCCAAATTTGATGAGAATCATAAAAATATACATTATACTAATGAGCTGTAAGACTAAAAGAAACTTTTAAAGATTTTAAATTATAAAAACCTGATTCTGGGGCACCTGGGTGGCTCAGTCGTTTAAGCAGCCGACTTCAGCTCAGGTCATGATCTCACGGTCCGTGAGTTCGAGCCACGCATCAGGCTCTGTGCTGACAGCTCAGAGCCTGGAGCCTGCTTCAGATTCTGTGTCTCCCTCTCTCTCTGACCCTCCCCCACTCATGCTCTATCTCTCTCTGTCTCAAAAATAAATAAATGTTTAAAAAAATTAAAAAAAATAAAAACCGGATTCTGGTCAACCATGCTGCAAGGGAAGACTGAAGGCTGAAGACTGAATTAAATGGTCTTTCTCTTTAGAAAATATCATCACTTAAAGAGGTAGAGAATATATACCCAAAACATGTAAGAAAATATTACACAAGTTCTATTGTTCTTGTTTTGACTTTTAAATTGCAGACATTTGACAGTTCTTTTTTAAATTGTGATGTGGAGACTTTGGCGAAGATGGTGGAGTAAGAGGACCCTAGGCTCAACTCGCCCCATGGATACGACTAGATAACACTCACATCAGTGTAAATAAGCCAGAAAATTACCCAAAGACTGGCAGAATAAACTCTACAACTAAATGTAGAGAACAGGCCACAGAGAGGTAAGGAAGGACAGAGACATGGTTGGGAAATAAATAAATGGGAGCTCGGGATGGATGCTGTGAACATGGAGAGGGGAGAGAAACAGATCCCCACAACCATGAGCCCACAGGAGAAGATGAATCCTCATAACCTTTGGCATTGAAAACCAGAAGGGCCAAATTTCATTGTGTACTTACAACTAGAGGTACCAAAAAGCTTTAATTGTTAAAACAAAACAAAACAAAACAAAAATCACCAGGCTTGGCTCTGGGACAAGAGAAAACTGAGTCTCCACCCTTAAAGTGATAGCACAAAATACAGTCAAGAGAGTTACAGCATAGGAGTAACCATTTGAAAGGTGACTGGGCATACAGGAGGGAGATTTGGTAATCTCAATGATCTGGAGAGAAAATTACTGGGTAACTCCTCCAGAAACAAAGGAACAGGAAGGTGCCATTTCCCTTCCCTGTCCTGCACCATAAGTATAGGGATAAACACAAGGCTGTCGGCAGAACTCACTACCTAACTGGTTAGCACTGTCATACTGCCTCCCTGAACCCCACACTGTGCTTCAGCCGATCCACTCCTCCAAATAGCCCACCTCAGTCCAAACACTGCAAGGACCCTCTTACAGAGGAACCTCAGGATGCAAAGCTTGCTAGTCAGCACTCTTGCCACCAGCCCCACCTCCTCAAGCTGTGCTTCTGCAAAGCCTGACTGGATGCTTCAGTCCTAGTACCACAAGAGCTCTCCTGCAAAGGACCAGACATGGGCAAAACTTTCTAGCACTGCCACCTCATGCAACCTGTGCTTCCACAGATCCACCCTCTCCAACATGCTCTTGGCCAGAACCCATACAAGACAGTACCACAGGCCTGACAGTGTGTACTATGGTGGCCAGCCCTACTGTAAAGTATGATAACCACACACACCAGTCAGACAGAGGTCTCAGTAATGGGCTTGAAGCAGACAACTGATATGACTACAGGCCCCATCCACCAATGAAAGCGTCTCAAGGGACAACACAGGGAAAGTACCCTGCAGTTTGATGCTACTGCATCTATGGAGAATGCCTCGTCTGACTCAACTCAAGCCCAAGGTATCCCCAGACTGCACCACTAATACTACAAGGAACAAACACTGCTCAAACAGGCAAAGAAAGTCATTGCAGGTGACAGAAGAAAAAAAGTGGCTCAGCCACAACAGTGGGGTACACCCATGACATGTAAGAGCCCCTGAAGTGCAGGGTTCTGATGAACAGGATCTCTTCTTCATAAGGTCATTTATTTTAAGTGCAGGAGACCAAGATTTTTTTCCTAACATACAGAAACAGACTGAGTTAAACAAAATGTGGAGAAAGAGGAATATACCCCAAATGAAAGCACAGAAATCATAGCAAGAGACCTAAATGAAAAAGAGAAAACTAACATGCCTGATAGAGAATTTAAGTAATAACCATAAAGATACTCACTAGACTTAACAGTGGAGGACATCCATAAAACCCTTAACAATGAGATTTTAAAAAAATCAGAGATGAAGAACACAATAAATAAAATTAAAAATACATTAGATAGAATAAGTAGCCTAGATGAAGCAGAACAACAAATTAGTGACCTGAAGGACAGAGTAATGGAAAATAAATGAGCTGAGCAGGTAAGAGAAAAACATTTATGCAAAATGAGAATAGATTTAGTGAACATGGAAACACCATCAAGTATAATAACATTGGCATTACAGGAATCCTAGAAGGAAAAGACAAAGAATGGGGTGGGGGGGCAGAAAGTGTTTTGAAGAAATATATGAAAACGTCCCAAATCTTGGGAAGGAAATAAATCCAGAATCAGGAAACACAGAGATCCCTCAATAAAACCAACTCAAGGAGGTCCATAAGACATATAAAAAAGGTAGTGATAAAAGTAGTGATAAATAGAATGTTTAAAAGCATTAAGAGAAAGCAAGCAGTACACAAGGGAAACCCCATAAAGCTATTAGCTGATTTTTTAGCAGAAACTTCGCAGGCCAGAAGGGAGTGGCATGGTATATTCAAAGTACTGAAAGGGAAAGTATACAGAAAACAATATTTTATCCAGTAAGGCTATCATTCAGAATAGAAAGAGATGAAGAATTTCACAGACAAAGAAAAGCTAGAAGAACTCATGATCATTAAACCAGCCTTGCAAGACATGTTAGAGGGGACTCTGAGTAGAAAGGAAAGATCATAAGCTAGAGTGAGGGAAGTGGGAAACACAGAAGCAGTAAAAATAAGTATATCTAATAATCAGCCAAGGTATTCACAAAAATAAAAGGATATAAGGTATGATACCATACACATAAGATATGCTGGGGAGAGAGGAATAAAGAGTGGGTTCAAGTTTAAGCAACCATCAACTTCATATAGACCATAAAAAAAAAAAAAAAACTAGTAACATATATGCAAAAAATAAAGGGAAAAGACTCCCAGTATATAATTAAAGAAAGCCAAATAATGGTGAGAAAGAAAAGCAAGAAAATAAGAGAACAAATTACAAAAACAACCATAAAACAAGTAAAAAAAATGACAATAAAAATATGCCTATCAATAATTATTCTAAATGTAACTGGACTAAATGCCCCAATAAAAATACATATGGTGATGAAACAGATTAAAAAAAAAAAAAAGACCCATCTATATACTGCCTACAAGAGACTAATTTCAGATACATGCAGATTGAATTTGAAAGGATGGAGGAGCGTATATTATGTAAATGGAAGTGAAAACAAAGCCAGGATAGCAATACTTAGGCCAGACAAAATAGACTTTAAACAAAGACTGTAACAAGAGACAAAGAAGGACACTATACAATCATAAAGGAGACAATGCAACAAGAAGACAATTGTAAATATTTATCTACCCAACATGAAAGCACTCAAATACTTAAAGCAGTTAATAACAAACCCAAAGTAATCAATAGAAATGCATAATAGTAAGGGACTTTAATACTCCATTTACATCAATGGAAAGTTCATCCAAATAGAAAATCAAAGATGAAACAGTAGCTTTGACTGACACACTGGACCAGATGGACCTGATATACTCAGAAGATATTATCCTAGAACAGCAGAATACACATTGTTTTCAATACACAAAGAACACTTTCCACAATAGATCACATAGTAGGTCACAAAATAAGTCTCAACAAATTCAAAAGGATTGAAGTAATTCTATACATCTTTTCTGACCACAACTGGAAATAAATCACAAGAAAAAAATCTAGACAGAGCACAAATACATGGAGGTTAAATGACATGCTACTAAATAATTAACGGGTCAACCAACAAATCAAAGAAAATCAAAAACTATTTGGAGACCAATGAAAATGAAAATACAGTGGTTTCAAAATCTTTGGGATGCAGAAAAAGGTATTCTAAAAAGAAAGTTTAAAGCAATCTAGGCCTACCTCAAGAAGCAACAACAATCTCGAATAAACAAGGTAACCTTACACTGAAAGAAGCTAGAAAAGTAACAAACTGGTGCCTCACTCAGTTTTAAGTGTCTGACTCTTGATTTGGTTCAGGTCAATATCTCATGGTTCATGAGATCAAGCCCTGAGTCGGTCTCTGTGCTGACAGTGTAGGGCCTGTTTCGTATTCTCTCTCTCTCTCCTATTTGTGGTCTCAAAATAAATAAACTTAAAAAAAAAGAGGGGCACCTTGGTGGCTCAGTCAGTTAAGTATCTGACTTTGGCTCAGGTCATAATATCTCGGCTTGTGGGTTCAAGCCTCACGTTGGGCTCTGTGCTGACAGTTCAGAGCCTGGAACCTGCTTCAGATTCTGTGTCTCCTTCTCACTCTCTGCGTCCCCCCCATTTGTGCTTTGTCACTCTCTCTCTCAAAAAATAAATAAACATTAAATTTTTTTTAAAAAAAGAACAAAAGCCAAAGCTAGTAAAAGGATATAAGAAAGATTAGACAGAAAAATAGAAACTAAACAATAGAACAGATCAATGAAACCAGGAGCTGTTTTATTTTTAAAAAGGTCAACAAAATTAGTAAACCTTTAGCCAGACTCAAAAAAAAAAAAGGACAGGAATACAGCAAAATCAGAAATGAAAGAGGAAAAATAATAACTGACACCACAGAAATACAAAGGATTATAAGAGAATATTATGAAAAATTATAGGCCAACAAATTGCACACCCAGAAGAAATGGATAAATTTCTAGAAACCTATAAACTACCAAAATTGAACCAGAATAGAACATTTGAACAGACTTATTACTGATTCAATTTCATTTCTGGTAATCAAACTCCCAACAAATACAAGTCCAGGACTAGATAGCTTCAGAGGTGAATTCTACCAAACATTTAAAGAAGAGATAAGGGGGGCGCCTGGGTGGCTCAGTCGGTTAAGCGTCCGACTTCAGCTCAGGTCACAATCTCGCAGTCTGTGAGTTCGAGCCCCGCATCGGGCTCTGGGCTGACAGCTCAAACCCTGGAGCCTGCTTCAGATTCTGTGTCTACCTCTCTCTCTGCCCCTCCCCGTTCATGCTTGGTCTCTGTGTCAAATAAATAAATAAATAAATAAATAAATAAATAAATAAATAAATAAACGTTAAAAAAATTATAAAAAATAACGAAGAGTTAAGGGACACCTGGGTAGCTAAGTCAATTAAGCAGCCAACTCTGGATTTCAGCTCAGGTCATGATCTCACAGTTCATGTGTTGAGTCCCACATCAGGATCCATGCTGACAGTGCAGAGCCTGCTTAGGATTCTCTAGCTCTCTCAGCCCCTTCTTCCTGCTCGCTCGCTCTCTCTCTCTCTCAAAATAAATAAACTTTTAAAAAAAATAATACCTATTCTTCCCAAGCTATTCCTAAAAATAGAAGAGTAAGGACAACTTCCAAATTCATTCTATGAGTCCTGCATTACCCTGCTACCAAAACCAGATAAAGAAACTAGAGAGAAAGAGAGAGAGAGAGAAAGAAAGAGAGACAGAGAGAGAGAGAGAGAGAGAGAGAGAGAGAGAGAGACGGAGAGAGAGAAACACAGA